>NC_072892.1:141098791-141723791 GCF_027943255.1 Anastrepha obliqua | reverse complement strand
ACTAGATTTTTCAAATGGCTACCTCGATTGGCCCTGCAGTTGCCTAACTTGTGAACTCAACTTCTGGCTTTATTTCATAAATAGGCAGAGTCATCGATTTTCTACTTCAGGGTTTGGATTTTTTCTGTATAATCCGCTTAATACCGAGGCTGATCAAATGCGATTACTGAACTTATTTTTAGTTCGCCATCACTGTTGTTTGACTGTATTTTCATTGAAATTTCAAACTGTTTATTCAAAATTTCTGGAATGATTTCAAGTATGCATTTTTATAGTCCATTGAATTTTGCTAGAGCAAAATGCAAGTTTCAAGTGGCTCAAAAATTGCGTTGATTATTGCAATTTTTTCTTGCTGACGGTGTTGGGTGCTTTCCCCATATAAAAAAAAGCGAGCATTCGGTATATGGATACGCGTGGGCTTGCTGATCTAAATTCTGATAATTTCATTCAAACTTACATTAAAAATAATTAAGTACGTTAACAATTCTGATAATTCTGATAATTGCTGTTATTTTTTCTCTTTTTCTGTATCGAAGTTTGTTAAAAGAATTCCCAGAATTTCGAAATGCGGTAAATGTACGATTTAAGCAAAATGTCTGTAACAACTTAAAGAGAGAAAATTTTGTTTTACTTATCAAATATATATACAAGGCACTTACAAACATACATACCTACATACATTGCCCATACATACATAAATTGTAAATTTAAATTATTAAGCAGAACTCGGTCTGCATTTCTCTCAATACAACCAACGTCTGCTGCCCACAAAAATGCAGCCAAAGTGCCAAAAATAATTCTAAGAAACTTTGCTTGCGAAATTGTAAGCCAAACTAAATTTTAGCACACTTTGTATTTTTCGCCTTTAATTGTCTTATAGCGTAAATAAACGAGTATGAGTTTTTGTTTTTAATTTTTTTATTTAATATTTTATTTCTTGTATTTTAACCCACCAACCGCCGTTGTTTTGAAAGGCTGACAAAATCAGGAATATTCATATAATAAGATTCGGCGAATATATCTAGCGACATACGGATGTACTTCTATTTTTATTAGACTAATTTTGACCAAACACGCCAGCTGAGTACTTAGGTATTTTTTATACGGATTTGAATTTGTGCGGTCTTTCATACCACTTTTTCGCGAAACGTCGATTACAAAGGTGTGTTTTGGATGTCTGTCTGCCGAGAGCGGCAGAAACAGCTGAGAAATGTAGTTACTGAACAGAAAATCACATAATTTTTTATACCGAAAGGCTGCTGATGTGAATGGGGAAGGGTCTATAAGTGATGGCAACGGTTCGCCCATAACTGTACGACGCAAAGGACCGCATATTAGCAATGATTCTGATAATTACTTCGTCTCGCTATTCCCGAATTTATTGTTGTATAATATTTATTTATATATATTTATAAAATTTTATTTATTCAGCCGACTTTTAAATCAAAATCATTTTGTTAAGATTTAAATGGAATAATAAGCGTTGATATGAAAAAATAAGTTATTTTCTTTTGATTAATACAATATTTCCTCGCTGCTCACTATTTTCTCCTTTTATGCCCTTTTTTGAAAATTTTTCCTTGGCGCGTACATTCAGGTTTTTGAAAATGCTGGCACGCATTACTGCTTTTTGTATAAAAGTAAACTTTTTTATGCGGCTTTCTGAAAAAACACACAGGAGCATAAAAAATGCCTAAGAATCGAGTAAGATTCGCTTGCTGTAGGAGGCTGCTTGGCTCCTGGGCACCACAAGATCTACTCATATTTCTTCGGAGGTCGAGTAGATTTATAGAAAATTGAAAAGGGAATACGAGTACAGTACAATGCATTTAACTTATTCGACTAAGACTTAGTGTCTGTCCCGACAAAAAAAAAACAAAAAAAGAAGAATCGCCTCTAGCGAGTGCGGTTAAGCCTCATAAAACTGGTATAACTCCCTATTTCAATGATATCAACTCTTTTGTCTGATATAAGGCAAGTCTCATTAGGCTATGTTCAGACACGGCAATTCGTAACTTTTGGTAGAGAATTCGACGGGGAAGGGAGAAGGGCACCGAGTTGCCTAAACTCGAGCAAAACGCACTGTGCTCTCGCTCTTCTCAATGTTTTTGTTAGCTGTATACTAAAAACTAACAATTGCAAGGTACGACAACAAGACGGGAAGAAAATTCGCAATGTTGAAGCAACTAAAGTCTCCCTGTATGAACGCGGTCCAATGAGGCTCTCTTCAAATGGAATTAGGAGCATTGGAAATAGTGAATTCTACCAGGTTTGTGAGGTATAGCCATACTCGCTAGCAATGCATCTTGCTCGATAACTTTGTTCTTGCTTTCACTTAACGAAATATTAGTTTGGGGAACAAGAAATCCATAATTTTCTTGGTAGATGATCGATGTCGCGTAAAGTGTCGATCGAACAATTTAAAGTTTATGCTCGTTTTCAAGCTGACATTTCACACTAGGAAAATAATTTTGCTCCTTTTTTTCCATTCAGTTGTGAGTTACAGGGTGCTAACAATGGAAGTCATAAAAAGAGAAAAATCAGTACATTTTACAGTTTTTCTTTGATAAAGACGAAAATGTAAGCAAGGCCGCTGAAATGGTGAATGGTGTTTATGATGCCGTTTCTGTAAAAGCTAATTTCGTGCAATTTTGATTTTGTCGATTACGTGCAGGCGTTTTTAATGTTAAAAAAAATGTTGATAATCTCGAAAATGTTGATAAAATCACAGATTTCGATAATCGCCCAGCAGCTAAAGATCGACCATAAAACAATTTTAAGCCATTTGCTTAAAAATTGGTAAAGAAAACAGCAACTACGTTTAGCTGCATAAGGTAGCTTATTCTACAGGTATGTTCCATAATCTAAACTGGCGGGCGCTGTAGCCGAATAGTACATGACTACCATTTGTACATGACTACCATTCGGAATTCAGAGAGAACGTAGGCTTGAATCTCGGTGAAACACCAAAATGAAGAGAAAGTTTTTTCTAATAGCGGTCGCGCCTCGGCAGGCAATGGCAAACCTCTGAGTGTATTTCTGCCATGAAAAAGCTCCTCATAAAAAATATCTGCCGTTCGTAGTGGGCTTGAAAATGTAGGTCCCTCCATTTGTGGAACAACATCAAGACGCACACCACAAATAGGAGAAGGAGCCCGGCCAAACACCCAAAAAGGGTGTACACACCAATTATGTAAAAGGTGGTTAAGTTTCAAGGGCCGGTGTTGATTTTGAATAAACCATAATTTTTTAGGAAATTATTGTTATTTCTCTTTATTATGATAATATTGGTAGGGCTCAATTACCTATGAGACAAAATATTGGCCAAATGCTCGCCGCGGCCTCGGCGGCACATCTCCATCCGATGGTTCAAATTTTCGATGACGCTGAGGCATAATTAAGGTTCTATGCCGTTAATGTGTCGAATTATCTCATCCCTTAGCTCTTGAATTGTGACTGGCTTATCGACGTACACCTTTTCTTTCAAATAACCCCAAAGAGAGAAGTCCAACGGTGTTGTTGACGTTTAGGTGTGGTTCACATTCAACATCGGCCCTTGAAATTTAACCACCCTTAAATATATAATCTAAACTGATACTTCTAAACCAATTTTAAATAACCTCGAGTGGTCAAGGAGATTATTTTGAAAGGGTTTTAAAACTTCAGCTACACGAAAAATGGCTCACCACAAAAAACGAAAAAAAGCACAATAAATGCGTGAATCGGTTAACAATACATGACAACAATACATGAAAGATATTCTATTACAACTAAATAAAATATGAAATAAATTTTTTCAATTTTTTTTTTTTAAATACCCGATCCATTGGGAGCCAAAGAGTTAAGAGAAAAAATGAATGTGGTCTGTAAATCTTGCAAATCTACTATTCTAAATTTAGTTGTATGCAATTCGAGTAAAATGACAATTTTGTTGTTTTCATAAGAATTTTAACATTGAAATTAATGCCCTCTGACAAGTTAAATAGTGCCGAATTGCATAAAGTAAAAATTTACCAAAAAACGTGAAAAAATTAAAATGCACTTACACAACATTTCTTTGCATATATCTAAATAAACAAATAAACATACACACATGCAATCACTGCGCATGAAAAATAATTTGACTTACATACATACATACAAGTATTGGAGCTCTTTAGTAGGTGTGGAATTGCAAGCCATGCGCCATTTTGGTCAGCACATTTGCAAATTCGAGTAAAGTGAGTTGAAAACATGAAAAACATCTTGTAATTAAACTATTCAAACATTTTATATAATCTTTAAAAAAACAACAACATTTTGCAAGCTAAAGCAGAAACAAATTAATTATCAATTTATGGCGCAACTTTCACCAACCACCAACTTTGCCTTCGAACAAAAGTAATTCTGGCTTGAAAGTAAATGGCAACTATTTAGATAATTGATCTTAATTTGTGTTAATTTTGAGGTGAATAATCAGTCAAAAACATTTAATGCGCTTAACTTAAATTAAAAATACACGAAAATATAAAATCTACAATAAAAGAAAATCGAGCTTTTAAGCTGCCTTACTCGCCTAGCAGGCTGAACGCCGCCGCTACCGCACCGGCGTAAAGAACGTCACATTCACATCCGGTCAAAGAGTGACTGCTATACGGTTGAATGTACAATTACACGCACACACATGTAAAATTTGTGTATGTACATATGTAAGCAGGTGTGTACAAACTGACATGCAGGTATGTTTGTGTTTATTTTAATGAATGAATGGGCTAAAAGTTGTGATTTAGTAACGGTACCTGCGCTAAATCAGGCAGAGAAGACTTTGAGAAAAAAAATATGACTGCGCGTATGAGTATATAAGTATGTATGTGTGAGTATTAGAATAGGTAAATAAGTATGCAAATGTACATATGAAGTGGTGTGCGTGCGATTAGTATTTGCTTTTTTCACTTCATCACACGATTTCGTGTTACAAATATAAATTAACAAAGAAATCTTAAAAAACGGGAATGTCTGTATGCCTTTGTAGCTATGTATAGTATATACATAAAAATATGTATGTTTAGATATATGTATGCATGTGTGTATGCATGTGGTGCAAAATAAATACAAGCGCGCGCTCCAACCGCCAGGTTCAAGCCTGACTACAAGCTTTAACACTCACACACACACACACATACACACATGCTAACATTAACCAACATATTAGCACACTGACGATTGGTAACGACAACTTTGACCGGATGCGAACTTTTTTTCTGCAAACTTTTATTTATTCGCCTTTGTTTTTACGCTAGATACATAAATACGTATACACACACACATGTGTACATATGTATAGGTACCTACTTATGTATATTTGAATGTTCATGCTGTAAACAGCAATTGCTGATTTGGTCTTACTATACAATTATTAATAAAACTAATAAGTTTATAATAAATAATGTCGCTCAAGAGTCGTTCAAAAGACGCGCCTAGATGTCGTCTTAAAATAAATAGTGGGAAAATTCATTCACTTCTTTCTGATTTAACTACTTTTATATGGCTCAGAATATGGCTCTTAGCAGTTGTACGTGAAAAATAACGTCACCTAAATGCCCACCTTGAGCACATCACAAGCAAAGTCCGCCAAACAGTCGATCCATGGATGCCTAATTGTGGAGAACGTCCAGATATCGATGTTGAAGTTTGTTCAGTAAGACTTTTCGCTACGGTAGCAAAGTTCTCAACGGCACCTCCAGTTTATGGTCTTTCGTCTGCCAGACATTTTTCTATATTCTATAAATTTGTTCACCAACCTTGGAATTGTCGAGTCATTCGTGTCTTAAAGATCGACCATTTTCATAATAAATTTTAATAATTTTAACGCATTGTTCCGTGAAGTAAATTCGTACATCAGTCTACATACTTGACAAATGTTAAAGATGGCATCAGAAAAATGTACGAGGAAAGGACAAACCTGGGTTTTCTTCAACACTTTCGGCTACAACAGCAATATTTTCGGCTGTTCTTGAGCGAAGTGCACGGGTTTTACTCTTCACATCACTAACTTGTCCCAACAGCTCGAATTTTTTCACCAATTTCTGTATTGCGGTCCAACAAGGTGCTTCACGATGACCCACAAATGTTCGAACACTACGAACCGTCTCTGCCAAATTTTCACCATTTCTATTGTGAGTTTTAATAATTTCAATGCGTTGTTTAAGCGTGTACCGTTTCATTTTTATTAATGGTGTAGTTTCTGCTTGTCAAATATCAAAAAATGACAGCTTCAAAAGTGACATCTACCGAAAAAGCGGGCTATTCAAAATAACACCTGTTATTGGAAATCCCCCTATATAGGTTTTTCTCAAAGAATTGAGGCTTGGGATGGATTAATATATGTATATATATATATATAAATTATCTAGCGATTTTTTAAGAGCTTGAGAACTTAAAACGATAATACCACACAGAAATATTGTTTTAATGATTTTTAGATAATTTATTTTAATTTGGTATACAATTTCATGGCATTGATTTTTTGAATATGATATCCAGCATATGTCCACCGCGATCACGAGTTGCAGGGCCTATTCCAAATTTTTCAGTACTTTTTTCTATAAATCGTGTCGTATGGCGTGAATGGTGGCCTGAATATTGCAGTAAATCGTTTGTTAAGCGCGCTGTATGGCAAGTTCCGACGTCTTGTTGGAACCAAATGTCATCGATGCTTAGCAAATTAGTTTTTGCTAACAAAAATTCAGTCGGCATGGCTTAATAGCACCCGCCATCTACCATAACAGCAGCTCCTTTCTCATTTCGAAAGAAATAAGGGCCAATGATGCCGCCATTGATGCTCTAAGAACTTCGCAACCCACAATTTGGATGCCTAAACGATTCATGGTGACTTTCCAAACCTTACTGAATGTCAACACAGTTTGCCCTTTTTAGCTGTCAAACCATATTAATATCAGTAGTTATCACGCAGCTAAAAAAAACAACCGAAAGAATGCTTCACTTTTCACCCAACCAGTTCTGTTCGTGTCGTTTGGCGGCCGCCATAGTCGAATGGGTTAGTGCGTGACTACCATTCGGAAATAAGAGAGAGCGTAAGTTCGAATCTCGGTGAAAGACCAATATGAAGAAAATTTTTTTTAATAGCGGTCGCCCCTCGGCAGGCAATGGCAAATCTCCGAGTGTATTTCTGCCATGAAAAAGCTCCTCATAAAAATATCTGCCGTTCGGAGTCGGCTTGAAACTGTAGGTCCCTCCATTTGCTGCACAACATCAAGACGCACACCACAAATATGAGGAGGAGCTTGGAAAAACACCAGAAAAGAGTGTACGCGTAAATTATATGTATTTTTAAATACTCTATTTCATACTTAAAGTCCATTTATAATTTTTTTTTTCTTAAAATTTAATGTTTCTTGTTTGTTTACTTAACTCTTTGAGGTACAGTAATTGGTTAAACGTTCGAATTTACGTTATAAATAAACCCTAAAAAACTAATATTCTTCTTCTTGATTGGCGCGATAACCGCCAAGGTACTCACTTTAGGAATACCACCTTGATCAAGAAGTTCTCAGAACAACCTTCAGAAGGCACTCTAAGTTAACTGATTTGGATTCTGTTCTTTTGTTAGGTTGCCACAGCTATGTTTCACATGCATACCAAAATTGTATCGCCATTGCTTGACATTTGTAAAAGTTACGCCGAGTTGAGTAAATGTACCTTTGCACGTGTTTTCGAATTTTCACAGTTTTAAAAATAGATTTGAATTTGCAGCAAAGAGTTTGCATTCAATTTTGCAATAAATATGGAATCTATAGTGTGAAAATCTTGGGAAATTTGGAACACTATTTCGGTAATGATAACCTTTAGGGCCTAAAGGCAACATTCGTTTACGAGTGGCATGAAGGCTTCAGAAGAAATCGTGAGTCCATCGAAGATGACGACAGTAGTGGCAGACCGTCGACATCGAAAACTGATAAAAACATCAAGCATCATCATCAAATTGCAGTTGATGGGAAATATTTACATTGAAAGCGATAATATCACTTTAGAGGAATAAACTTGTATTTTGAATTTTCTGAATACTTTCCCGGAACTTTTTGATCAAAGTGGTATACTTTTACATATTAATCTACACAATACTTTCGCTCAAAAGTGCCATGTAGAAAAATTGGCAAATGCACTCATTAGAAAAAAATTGATTATCATCATCATAGGATTTACATACAGTTCGGTGTGAGCCACTGCTTTCTTTACTATTGCGCCTCATACTTATCGGTTCATGCTACACAGATCGTCCTTCATATAATATCATCCGCCCAGCTTCTTAGTGGCCGTCCGCGCTTTCTAATGCCCAAAATCCAAGAGCTAAAAGTCTTCTTTACATTTCTGTTGACATCCATTCGAAGTACGTGCTCTAACCATCGAAGACGTGGTGCCCTCGCGAAACGTACTATGTTTTGTCCATTTATCAGTTCGCTTTTAGTTGTGGCACTTTTAGTTCAATAATTCCTGGTGTGATGATGCGGAATTGTATTCTGTAATATGCAAATATTGCCGATACCAGGTAACTGCCTGACCTTCACGTGGTACCCGCGATGGAAATAATTATGTTAGCAATATCTCAACAGCAGTTCGTTTAAATTAGTACTTTTGAAAAGAAGTTACTTCGTATCTCTTTATTGTAAGCTATATTTTAATTGTAATTTTACACTCTTTCATTTTACTTTGCAATTAAATTTAAAATCCTTCTCTAAATAAAAATTTCTCCTGTCATCGATTGCTCATAAACATCAATTTCACTTCCACTTATTTCTTCGCTTCATCATCTTATTTTTATTTCATTTCCTCTCTTACGTCTACTTTACTTCATTATTCAGAAAAAAAACTGCTTTAAGCAAATTAAATAAAAATAAAAAAATATATCCACGAAGTTACATGTACACATTGCCCTTCCTCAATTAACTAAACATCAAACAACTTTTCCAACATTTCGCTAATTTATTCAATTAGCCAGCTTATGCTTAGGCGTAATATGTATCGATGAATGTATGGATGGATAGATAGATGAATATTGTCACAGTCATTTTATTGTGTGCCACAGCATAGACACATTTTCAGCAGGGATTTTTCACATTTGACCATTCCCAGGGACGCCTGAGTTCATTATGCCTTACATTTGTTGTTTTTCTGCTTTTTTCAACAAATTTTTGTTAAAATTTTTCGCAATTTCTTTCTACTCCAACATCAAAGTGAATGCCCAGCTTTCTGCCTGCCGCTGATATTTATAGGTTGGCTATAAGTTTTTCACAAAGGATGTAGGCACAACACGGCTTCCTCTCTTTCACCATTTTTTTAATGCAAAGCAAAAACGTTATGTTTTGTTTCTGCTTTTGTGTTTGCCGTTAGCTGGTGGTCAATTAGTAAATCAATCGAGGTTAATTGGCTTGAGACATGTTGCGAGAGAAATTTTAAAACATTTACATTCTGTTAGGTGATGGGAAAAGTTTGAAAATAAAATAAATATTGGCTTAAAATTAATATAAAATACTTATTTCATAGATTGTATTAAATAAGTAAAATTAATATTGTACAGAATTGCGTGATAATATTAAATCTTGAAAGGTTTAAGCTGAGCGGCTGCAATAATTTGTGGTTTGAGTCTTTGGTGTTGTCACGAAAAGGGAGGCTAGGGTTTCGTTAGACAAAAGTAATTCTACTTTTATTTTTTTTATCCTTTTTACTTAACTCCTATACAGTTGAGGAGGCCGAAAAAAGCGAGATTTCCAGAATTTTTTTCTGAGAAAACTTTTAAATTTATTGATCTAAAAATTTGTACACATATTATGTTATCTTTTAACTGTATTTCAAGACTTAGTATTAGTAAAAATATTTATTTGGAAAGGAGCTACAGCTGATCTCCGGGAGCAACCACTATGTCTCTGAACTGGATCCTCTGAAATTAAAAAAACCAAATAGATTTCGTTAAAGTAATATTAAATCTAGTAATTAATCGAAGAAATAAGCAAAACAAATTTTTTTGACAAAATGGTGGTTTCTCAAAAAAAAGTCGATTTTTGACCAAAATTTCGGCATTAAATTGTTTATAAAAAAATTTTATCGGTGAAAAAAAATCTTCGATTAATTACTAAAAAAATTATTTAAGAAGATGCTATTAAAATTTGAGATTAATCGGTTTAGCCGTTTTCGAGTAAAGTTGGTCACCGACTTTGACAACACCATTTTGAGAAAAACGCGTTTAAAGTTTAAAAAGCACTCTTTCTGCACTGAAACACCTTTTCAAATTTGCGTGTAACTGCAAAAATATTCACCGGAGCGATACTAAATTTTCTGTGTGTATTCTTAAAAATATGTGCATTAAAAAAAATAAAATTTAAAAAATCGAGTTTTTGCAAACTCTAGGTGTATATAGCCCCTTAATATTCATATAGCACAAGTTAATAGCCTTATAGGTTGCGTTAGGTTAAACTGGTTGACTTACAGTCACGGTTCGGTCCATAGAGATAAAAGGTGGAGTTCATTAGTTATGTGTTTTGAAATAACACATGGGCTGAAAAGTCCCGGGCATAACAAATATATGGCACTAGTTTTATTGCATTCACCTCTTTTCAGTTAGTACTTTAAGGTCAGTTGGATCAAAAAGAATTTCGTGTTTTAATTTTACACTATTTCTTGATGGGAAAAAATATCGTTCAAGCGAAGCAATGGCTTGAAAACTGTTATTAAGACTCAACTGACCTCAGACGTGGTCGTAGAGACATCGATTATGCACAACGCAGTGGACATCCAAATGAGGCGGTAACACCAAAAAACATAAAAAAAAATATCCACAGAAAGGTTTTTAATGCTCGAAAAGTGAAGTTGCGTGAGTTAGCTGACATCGGGAAGATATCAAAAAATACGTTTGGCTTTATATTGCATAAGCATTTGACTATGAGAAAGCTCTCTTCAAAGTGGGTGCTGTTTGCTAAAGTTAACCAAAAACAAGAACTTATCAAGTCAATCAAAACCATGGGAGAACTACAAGAATAGAACTTCGAATTGCTCCCACATGAACCGCAAATCGCCCGATTTGGCTCCCAGCGACTACTGGGAGGAGAAGTTTCGCTCGAATGAAGAGATTATCGCTGAAATTTAATCTAAATTGAACAAAAAAAAAACCTGTTTTCTTTGTTAAGCCCGGGACTTTTCAGCCCATGTGTTAGTCTACCCGCATGGTGCCTATTCACGAATTTAAAGAGATATTTCCAACTTACTGCTGAAATATCTTCGAATCTATCAAACTGTGGTGCCCCCAGATATTTTAAACGAGCTTTGAATAACGCAGAATATCCACAAAGGAGATTCTCTACAGTGTCTTATAAGCATACGCTGTTATTGGCTATGTTGCGTCAGCACGCCGAACATAGTTCTACAATTGCTTCGTGTTAGGTTAGGTAGTGATCGTTGATCTGTAGAAAGATCTCTTTTAAACCCTTAGAGTCCATTGTTTGCCAGTATCTCCTCGTGTTAGCCATAGTATCATAGTAGTTTACACAAGATTTTAGCATTCCAGCAAGTGAATACGCTGTCCCATCTTATCGTGAAATGTCTGATCAAGTTTTCGTTTAGTTTGTTGTATAATATTCGTATTGACTTTGGTATTTCGTTACCGAAATCGAGAAATCGGTAGAGAGCCCCCGTTTTTCGCTATATCGTCTACTTCCTTCAGTACCCTTATGACCTGGAACCCAATAGAAATGTAGCTTACAATTTGCTGCCAAACCTTCTGCTGCCGCTTCCCTGCTCTGAAGAACGAGCTCAGGTGTTATACTAAGCGATGTAATTGCTTTAATGGCTGCCTGACTACAGATTTCGCTGTAAGATTTTCTGGAAAACTTAATTCCCGAAATAATTCCGATTAACACCGAATTAACGACGTCTGTCTAGGTTATAAGACATTACAATGAAAATGTAGTCCAAGCATTGAAAGCCCTCTTGACCTACTGCATTCCCAAGTTGAGGACGCCATCTTCGGAGCTACTTGGGTTGTAACACCTTCCTTCAGGATAACTGTTGCTGCGAAGCTTTCAACAAAAATATCCTCTATTCAATAAATTAAGGGAAAAATATTTAATTTATAGTTTCACCGCCTTCAGCACTAAAAACCTAGCGACTTGCTCTTTAACTAGCACTTTTTTTAATGCCTTAAAATGTACCCTCGAAACTCGAATGCAAGAAGTCATCTTCACTAATTTCTCTTTCAATTCGATTATCCACCCAAACGATTGACAAATGATGACACTAAGCATCAACAAAGTTTAAGTAGAAACTCCAAATAACATTTACAACCTCATAATTGCTGGCATTCATCTTCCAACCCCAAAGCTAAGCATCTCTACCGAACAAGAACAGTGGCAGCAGTGTGCGTAGCCGCAGCCACAGCCGCAGCTGAATCCGCATCATTGGCAGCATCTTTATTGCATTATGAGTGTGTTTGTGTGCTTTTATGATCGGCGAGTAATCAGAAATCTTATTTGATTTTTTCCTGTCACTTATACACCAAACAGCAGCACAAGGCCTTGTCTGCATTTTTCTTGCAGCCACTAGCGCCACTTGCCTGGCTGGTTGGCTGTCACTCCATTTGTGGCAAATTGTCTTTCGCGTGAGGGCGAATTCTGTTGCTATTTGGTTGGCAGTGTTTTTAATTTCCGTCTATATTTCCGATTTGCACATTTCATTTTATTGCAATTTGTTTAGTGATTTTTTTATATTTTTTGACGTTGAATTTTTCTCGGGTTAACCGCCTGCTTTGTTGCTATAAAAAATAGAAGAAATTATTTGGAAGGATTGTGTTTTTGTTTTTGTTTCTGCGTGTCATCACGTGCCTGTGATGTGCTCCCTTGCAAATTTATTTACTTTTATGTGTGCAAATGCAATTTTCATATCATAAGAATACCTGTTTTTTTTTTTTTAAATACCCACCGCGTGCAACTGGTTTGATTTCGTTTTATTCGCATGTAAATGTGTTCGATTTGCTATTTTTAAAGAGTAGCTCCGTTGGTTAGATGCGGCGCCAACAATTTTAATTGCACGATTTGTGGGGAGTTAATTGAATTGTGTGAAATTAGGTTTTACGCCAAATCTAATAAGTAGACAAAGCAAATCGGATATACATTCGTATGTATGTGTGTGTACGTGTGTATGTATAGTTACTTCATGAGCTGCGATTTAGAGGATGTTAATACTTTTATGACAAATTTGTTTGAGAAAAAGTAAAAACAAAAATATTGCATTAAGTAAAGTAATTTAAGATAAAAAAAAATTAAATAGAAAAAACAGTAATAAAGAATTAAAAAATAATAATAAAGAATTAAAACAAAGTAATTAAAATAAAAACTGAAACATGAAATAAAATTTAAAAACTTATTTTTATAAAAGATAAAATAAAATAAAAAAAACAAAGTAAAAGAAATCAGCTATACATACTTAAGATAAAATAAAAATGAGTTAAATTTTAAATGAATCAAAATAAACGAAATAAATATAGTTTAAGATAAAATAAAATAAACTGAGAAAACTAAACTAAAAGAAAACCAAATAAAGTAAACTGAAATAAAATAAAATTAAAAAAAATATGAAGATATAAAAAAATTAAATAAAAAAAATGAAAAAACTAAAAAAAGCAAAACACAACAAAATAAAACTAGAGAAAAAATAAAATAAAAAAATAAACTTAATTTTCATAAAATAAAATAAACTGAGAACAAGTAAAATAAAACAAAATGAAGTAAACTGGAATAAAATAGAAAAAAAAAACAAAATTAGAAGAAGCTAAACAATAAATAAAAAGATAAAATGATGTACACATTAAAAAAAAAAAAAATAAAAAAATCTTAAAAAAAATAATAATAAAATAAAATAAAAAATTTAAATAAAGCAAAACATAACAAAGTAAAATAAGAGATAAAATAATATAAAAGAAATTTACATATACATATATGTACATATACATATGTATGTATATAATTGGCGCTTACACCCCTTTTGAGTGCTTGGCCGAGCTCCTCCTCCTATTTGTGGCATGCGTCTTGATGTTGTTCCACAAATGGAGGGATCTACAGTTTTCAGCCGACTCCGAACGGCAGAAATATATTTTTTTCTCTTATGAGGAGATTTTTCATGGCAGAAATACACTCGGAGGTTTGCCATTTCTGCCGAGAGGCAACCGCACTTAGGAAATAGAAAAAATTTGTTCCATGATTTGGTGTTTAATGCCCGGAGTTTCGAGCCTGGGCACTATCGAATAGTAGTTACATACCAACCCATTCAGCTAAGGCGGCCACACAAAAAAAAATAAAAAATACATAAACTGCAATAAATTAAAAATATGTAAAATAAAAAAAATAAAAAAATTTAAATAAATAAAAAATTAACTAAACTTAAATCTAAAATTCAAATTAATAAAATTTTAAGACACATTTCAATAACAGGCAGAAACGCCTAAAAACGCATACTTTCTCACGTTCAACTTTCATTCGCAAGCAATTTTTCTGGGCACCTCCACAATCGCCGGCATTTTCCCACTCGGCTATGCATTTTGCTCTGCACAAAGCGAGGGTGTTTGCGCATGCGCATTAAAACAAAAAAAAAGAAACAAAACAATTACTGAAATAACAGCACACCCGCACTTGTCGGACAAATAACGAAATTACATGGAATTCAGGATACGCGACGTGCAAAGCAATCAAAAATGAATGCCTGCACTTTCACATAGCAATCAACACACACGCAATACATACAAACATGCACAAAGATTGGTAAGACTAGCAAAATAAGCAGTTAGGTGACGCTTGCACCACAGACGCGTACAACTTCAGCGAGGGTGCCGCGCTGAAATACCCGCAGAGTGCTGAAACAAGAAAACAAGTGTCACACAAAACACGACGGCAATAAAAATTAAAAACTACGTAGAAAAATCATCAGAAATCCTGTTGCAAGAAAGAAGTACACCAGCGACTGCAGGACCTGCAGTTATTTACTCGCCGCTTCGCTGCACGTGCAGTGACTAAATAATTGTTTGGCCTATGATAAAAATCAACCCTCTGCAATTAACAGCAGTGTCACCACAAACAACAAACTAACGAGCAGCTTGCAGTTGCCGCCGTGTTCTGACTGCCCAACGGCTACCAACGCCGTATTTCAGAAACGCTGGGAATCAACTACCAAACGACTACTGCCAACGACTACTAAAAGCAGGCCGACATCAGCAGCATGATTGTCATAGCAACCCGCCACCACCATCTAATGTCGCTGGCCAATTTATTAAAATGTTATAATTTTGTCTATTTTGCACCTGAGTTCTTTCTAGTGTTGTTGTTTGTGTGCGTAGTCTTTACGCCGGGCTGCTGCGATCCCTCCTGCGCTTGATGTGAGCTTTTCATGAGCGTGAGAAAATTTTGAGTTCTCAATAACAATACGTCAAACTGTATTATTTACGACGCATTTCGATAGAAACCAAGATAAAACAGCAGCAACCTGTACCAACAGCGTTTCACATACATTTTTCGTAGGTATTTTTATTAATTCGGTTTAATGGGTTGTGTTTTTGCTTTTGTTAACTTTAAGATCTGTTGAAAAAACTAATGCACGTATTTGGACAGGCCGAATTAATTCAGAAATTAAATTGTAATAAAACAGCGCCATGACGCAGACTACTCATGTGACTACCTGTATGTATATATGTATGTATATATACAGTTAAAACAGTGCTTTTACTATATAGACGCAAACGCTAAGAATTTTCTCTAATTTTTGGGGTTTTTGTTTCTGCAAAGACCTCCACCCGAAAAACGTTCGCCATTTGTGGGGATTTATCATGCAAAGTGTGCATAAAAACACTCAACCACTTTGGTGCTCATAAGTCCAATATGCCTAATTGTTTTGGCGGCCGCCTCAGCCGATTGGGTTGGTGCCTAGCTACCATTTAAAGAACGTAGGTTCGAAAACACCAATGAAGAAAAAGTTTCTTCTAATATAATAGCGGTCGCCCCTCGGCAGGCAATGGCAAACCTCCGAGTGTATTTCTGCCATGAAAAGGCTCCTCATAAAAAATGTCTCCCGTTCGGAGTCGGCTTTAAACTGTAGGATCCTTCATTTATGAACGCTCGCCACAAGTAGGAGAAGGAGCTCGGAAAGAAAGAAATTAAAGTAATTGAACCATTGGCGAAGTGTAAGTCGGATTTTTCACGTGAAAAATTTTTAGCGATGAGACTTTTTTCTCTTTTACTTGCACTTTATATGAACGACAAACTTCTAGTGGCGAGACTCGAACTCTTTAGCTGTCATTACATCCCCCGGAAATCATAGATGGATGTTTTGTGTTAAAATGAAGCCAACGCTATCATCTATGATCAGATATCTTTGGTTACATTTTTGCTGTTTCAATCCTCGAAGTGGTAAATTCTTCCAAACATCATTTTATCGAGACGAATTTTGCTCACCGGACTACGAAAATAATCTTATAATGTAGAATTCTCAATACAGAATCGACTAAAACTATTTTACGTCACTTCTGTTTGAAACCAATTTAAGGTTAAGTTGTGTACTAAAAAATGACTTCTCAAATCTCCCACGTTGAGTCACAGCAGTACTTCTAGTGAGGCTCATAACATTCTCTCCAAAAAATTCTTTTAAAACTGAATTTGAAAGAAAGCAAGCTGGATCTTGGTTGGTTTTCCAATAACATAATAATTCGAAACACCCAAAAAGCATTGACGACAGACGAGTTTGACGCTTAGAGTAGACATGAAAAAAGTGGGTGATCAATTTAGAGGTGTTGGATTTTAAATTAAAATAAAACAAGCAAAATTCAAATTGATTAGGTAATCTTTATTATTTCCCCCTTTCAAATGTTGGCTGCAACTGCGCCGTAATTCGTTCAGGAGTTCGGTCGGTATCTCGTGAATAACTTTAGCAATGTTGGCTTCCAATGCCTCAATCGAAGCTGGTTTATCCACAAAGCATTTAGAATTTGCATAAAAGTCCAAAGGTGTGATATCACCCGATCTTGGTGGCACCCATAGGCACCACGCACGCACCAAACGGTTATTTTCAATGGATGTAATGACTGTTCTTGAATGGCTTCGAGTTGCTCTTCAGCCCAAATACGGCAATTTTGCTTATTGAAGTAGCTATTAAGCCAACAATGCGGATCTTCAGCGAGCTTTTCAAGAGCTCAACGACTGAAATTATGGCACTTTGAAAAATCGGGCGGCTTTAAGTCTTGGACTAACAGTATTTTATACACATTTTGAAACCAAGATCTTTTCGTAAAATCGTCCAAGTAGTGCCCTAAGATAGGCCAAGTTGAAAACTACTCAACTGAGTTGTAAAAATGACCCTTAACGCATTTTCATCATTCGACGGAATAATCCGCGAACAAAAATTCTCTCGTATCACCAAGAACGGAATAATCTGGAATAAATTATTTTTTTATTAAAGTTTGAGGAAAATAAATATAATAATTTTGGTGATCCTGCAACATTCCTTTTCAATAGAACAAACAGTAAAAGTCTTGCCGACGCAAGGTATTTTGAGCCCATTGCGCATTTCGAGCGGAGACGCAAAAAGGTTAAAATTCTTTGTTTTCGTGTGGGGTCTATGAAACTCATTTTTTTAATTTTAAATTTTGGAACTAACTCCTATTCAGAAAATAGGAAGAAGCAGTTTATGTATTTTATAATTGAATTGCTCGTATATTTGCTATTTTACAACTCGAAAACTTGCTGAAGCTTGCAGTGTAGAGGATGGAATATTTATAGAGAGCTCTATGTTTTCTAGTAGGTTCAGAGTGGGAGCCCTCGAAATTATTAAGGGGGAACACCACAGTGAACGCGTGAAAATTAAGTGATTTTCATGAATTTTTTTATAAGTAGGGATGATTATTTGAGGGTCGGACAAATTATAATTTATTTAGCATGTATTCAACTATACTGACACAAATTTTTATTAAAAAATATTAAAAATTACAATTGTTATTAATATTAATGCAATGACGTCATAAAAAACTGATTCACCCTGGTGGCCACGATACAGCGGTGAAAAATCATCTGAAAGCAAAAAACCAAAAAAAAATTGTTAATCTATACATCAATGGCTATCGTCGTACGTAGCGGTTTTTTTTATAATTTTTTTTTGAGAAAATGGTGCAGGTTTGAAAAATGAGTTTGTGTTTTTATCTTTTTTTTTTTTGTTTTCGAAAGACTTGAAAAAATATTAATTTTTGGAATTTTTAAAAACGGCTATTTACGACTGTAGCCATGTATTGGCCAAAAATTAAAAAAAAAATTAAAATCGGTTCATAAGTCTTCGAGAAATCGGGGCCACCGTGTTCAGAAAAGTCGTTTTGAGAAAAACGCGTTTAAAGTTTTCATTGGGCCGTTGTAACGCACTACCTTCACTTATTGTATTGGGTATAACTTCGTCAATTTTCAAGATTTTAAGTTAATTTTTTTTTACATATTTTTGAATATGCAAAAAAAGTAGATTTTTTTGAAAAATCACAGTGGTGTTCCCACTTGATTCTCTCAAACGATGGAAAAAGAAAAATTTCAGTGGGTTATAAAACATAAAACAATGAAGAAACATATATTTTTATTTATTTAAGTTTTTCATTGCATAAAAATATTAAAAATATTTTTTTTTTTTTTCCTTATTTTAAGATTTAGCTTTAGACACGAAAATTATCCAATAGCTTTTTAATTGCTTGCTGTAGTGTATGAAATATCGAAGAAACTTTTCAGAGAGGAGAATCCTCATATTTTTTAGCACGCTAAATAGTATTGCAGTTTAAGTTGTACCTATTCAAAAATTAAATCGAAAAAATTCACTCTCTGGATTGCTAGTTTTTGTGCTTCAAACGCCCCAACCGATAAATTATTGGCTTAACAGTAAATTAAAGCCAAAATTTGCCTTTCATAATTTTTCTATACCCATAAACATACATTTAAATGGGCAACTCTAAAAAATAATTTATGTATATATTAATTTCTTCATTACACCGTCACTTCATTAAATTCTTTGTTTATCTCAAAAGGCGTTAAGCTCATACATCCTGCCACTTTTCGCGCCACTACCTTTGATGGTCAATCGAGCGGCGATAAATAATGAAAATTTTCCTGTTTCGAATGTTCACATGAGCATGAAATTTGTTTTTCATATCTATCAGGCTAATAACTTTGTAGTTTTATTGTAATATCTTCATTATTTACCAAATTCACGCATACACACACACACCCATGCAAATATGTGGAATTGGAATGGAATGAAAAAGTCTATTAACTGAATTTAACGGCGCGCTAAAATAATGAATATAATTTTCACGCGCGTTTGTGTGTGTGTGTATGTGCTTGTAAACAGGACACTCTTTCGAATATTTGTCCGTTAGGGGTAAATAAAATTGGAAAAATTTCACGAAATAAACATTTGCGTGTGCAATGAGGCATTAAGTTGCGCATAAATGCTTATGAAATAAATAACCAACAGATAAATGTCCCATTACGACTACCAACATCTTTGACGGTTCAACTGCGTGGGAACTGCGGTGTTAGTGGCAGTGCTGTATGGGTGGTGATCGCAGTTCGGGGTAAAGTTGTGTATGTATGTGCGGGTGCATGTGGAAGTGAGCATGTGTGCGTGTTGTGGCCGAGTGGCACTATCCCTATTACGAGCCAATAGCGGTATGAAGCAATTATAAAATAATTGGTTATACGAAATTGATGCCTCGTGAAGGCAAGTTGATAATTATCCGCGAACAGCTGCACAAATTCTGTTTAAAAAAATTCAAATAATATTTAATTGTTAGTGGCCGGCATATTAGAGTGCACAATATAAGGCAAGAAGGCAGCAGCTACTAAAAGGATTGGAAAGGTGGACATAATTCAACGATAAACTGCAAAAAGTTCTTTAATCGTCACACAACCAAAACCTGCGTACTAAATGCAAATAGTTCGGTCATTAGAAAACCATCTCCTTCCGGCTTAAGCAAAGTGAACGTTCATGTTCCATGTGTTCTGCTGACTAGCGGGCATTATTCCATAGGCTTATTGTAAATTTTTTATCTGCAAGAAGAATGCATCGAAGATCTGCACCACCGCAGAGTGGAAACTCAATCAGAACTAAATTTGTTTGCTTGCCCAATTAAAAAATTCATGTGTGCATTTTTGCGCTAGACTCGACCTGTTTAATTGTGGGCTGTTGGAAGCTACCCCCGTGACCACTCAAACCTTACCACCGCACTTTTTGCATTTTTTTCAATTACTTCATTTTAGCTTACCAAATCATGCTCAAAACTAAAAACATTTTCAACATTCATAAACTAAAAACTAATATCTCAAAAATGAATACTTTTTGTGTAAAAACTATTAATTTTTAACTGTGAAAACAGTTTTTCTGTTATATGCAGTCGGCAGAATTTTTTGATCACGTCATATGTAGCTGTCTCGGTAGTATAACGTAAGTGTACTAGCCTGCCATCCCAGAGGTTGTGGGTTCGAATCCCACGTAAAGCACGGCCCGCGCATTTTTCCACATTTACCTACTTTCCCTGTATCTAAACAAAAAAAATACTCCAATTCCATTCCTCAACCACAAAAACTTATCCTTACTCCCGTACAATAGCCTGCGCATTTTTTGCATTGTGGCTGCTAAAACAAGCAAAAAAAAAACAAACAAAGAAAAACACACAGTTACACATTGCATCAGTTGCCGCGGTTGCGGGCGACACACGAAATTTAGCGAAGTCCTCAACCATCTGTGCGATCCTTCTGCCAGAAAAATGTGAGAGACAGATGGCGCTCCAAGCAGTAAGAAGGCGTTGTTCCTAAGCAACGACAGGAGGGCATTCGCACTACTTAGGACTGGTAGCGGCAGGCTGACCACCTACCCTGTCAGAAATCAAAAAACAGATTAACGAAACCAACACAAGACTGAGTCTTCTCGAGGCCCTATGCTCCCGAAAGGAGTGAATAAGGAAAAAAAAACGCAATATTCCGCGGTCTGCAATCGTTTTCTGCAGTTATTTTTCCGGTATCTTGGATTAGTTGACACTAAAAACACGAAGAGGTGCAGTTTCGTGATCACGCCAATTACTGTGAAATAAATATTTTCAAGGTTCAATCATCGTCCTGCGTATTAATTGGCATCCAGCAGCTGCGTCGAAATTGGAAAAGACCTCTGCGAGTCGTTAGAAGAAAAAAATGCTAAAATCTACTAACTCGGATTTCACGTCTAACATATGCGGAGAATGTCTGTGCGTTAAGATCAGATAAATCGGTAAGAAGACTTTGTATGAAAGTGCAGATAATTCCGGATAAAATCAATGATGAACGAGACAAGGTCTTTCCGTCAATCCGAACACAACTATCTTAGTCTTGTTTACGACGAAACAGAAATTGGATGGACTTAGTCTTCCAGCTCTGACTGGGGTGACACGCAGTCTCTCTAAGGAAGTTAAATATCTAGGACTAATCTTCGATATGAAACTGACTTGGGCAACATATGTTTCGCTGAAGATGGATCGCGCATTAAACATTTTTCAACAATGCCGTAGAGCCTTTGGTAAAACCTAGGGTCTAAAACCTGATGTGGTCCTATGGAGATATACAACACTTATCAGACCAATCACTACTTATGCCTCTGTAGTTTGCTGGTGACAGCCCATAGTCAAGTCCACATGTTAGCAACTATACAACCTCCGGCGCTGCTATGCTTGATTTGCTCCCTTTGGATCTTAAGATACAGCAGGAAGCAATAAACGAACTGTGTAGACTCCATAAATATGATTTCTGGCGCGTAGACGGAACTTCGAGACACAAAGAAAATTTTAAGATGTTACCTGAGCAGTATCCATTGTTTTTGGCACCTAAGGATGATCTTCTGGCCATAGTTTCATGTGTATGGAGATTTGATGTAAAATTTCCATTGCATGGGCAAAGGAGTAATCCAGAGTGTATTCAAGGAAAATTGACGGATATTTTCTTTACCGATGGAGCCGGTTGGTACTTAAACGATAGTAATAAGTATACTTACGCTCTGGAAAGATTGGCAACTGTTTTCCCAAATGGAAATTTAAGCCATTCTGAAAGTAGCCGAATGGATGATCGAGAGAAGATGGGGCGGGAAACAGATTGAAGTCTATAGTGATAGTCAGGCTGCATCAAAAGCCCTGAAGACGCGAAGCAAATATCAAAGATTGTTCAAGACTGTAGGAAGAGGCTTAACTCTGTTGCACGACGCAATAAGTTTGTGCTCATATGGATTCCAGGACAACGCGGTTTTTAAGGAAATGAAATTGCTGAATTGGCCAACTGCGGATCAGCGGTTACCCCACAGGAACTAGAGCCAGTCGGATAGTATTGAGCATTTTTTCTGTTAGTTTCTGCCTTTGCTAGAGCGGGGCAACGCATTTTGAATTCCGATGTCAAGAGGACGAGTAAAATTCGTTTTTTATTTTAAATTGGAAGATATTGGAAAATTCTTACAGGACTAGCTATCTCTGCCTCTGTCTCTATTCTATCAAATCTCTTTCTTTCTGTTACTTCTCCCCTTTCCTCCTTGATTATCTACCCTTTTACCTTCCAGAGCTTTAAATACAATGGGCTTTCTTCTAGTTGCTGCTTGGCTCGCTTTTTTCAAATTAAATTTTATTTACAGCTAATTTTCACAAGTACAACAAAAGCGCGATGCTTCTGGCATTTTTAGGCGTTATTGATATCCTTCGTTTCGTCACCAGAAATGTCAGCGCGACACGTTACAGCTTAAAGGAAGAGACAAATCGGTCAACGAGTACAAAACGAAGCATCTCCAGGTAGTATACAAATCGAGCAGTCGTATTGAATGCTGTGAAGGACTATGTCAATTTAGGAACCCACTAACAAGATTAGCTTTAAGATCAAACGACGAATAACTCTTGCCAAAAAGTGCTATTTTGGGCTTGATTGGCAATTGAAACGTGGACCGTATGTGGACGTAACTCATCGTCAACGATTTCAAAGGAAGATGAGAAATCGCCGGCAATATTCGATAGAACTATTCTACACTACCGTCAACCATGAAAAATGGCAAGCCGTAAAAGCTGTTTAAAGGAATTACATCTAAAAAGTTACAACGGCTGCGTACTCAATGAAAGACCAAAGTTCTTGAAGGATCTGACCACACTTGATATTAAAAACTGCTGCAAATTTGCAAGGGAAAGAGAAAAGTTGCGAAGTTTTTTTATATCGACCCTAAACGGCAAACAATTCCAAAGCCACAAAAGAAAGAGTTACTTTACTAATCAATACTCTTACCACCTTTTGACATGCCCGCTTAAACCAACTGTTCCAGCACTTTTGTACCGTTGGAAATACTGCGTAGTGTACGTTTTTTTTTTTAATGAAAGTACACAGCAGCAAACAAACTCGGTTTTAAACAGGCGGTTTATGTAAGCCAAGATCAAACTGCGGGCGCTAATCAACACAGTTGGCAATAACTCGATGCGCATATAATTAAGCTGCAATTTCTTTCTGAAATGGCCGGTTTTTCGAACATGCGGGCTGTATGTATTTGAAGTTCCCACTGCTTTTTATTTGCGATTGAATGTCGCACGCAGCGCCAGCAACAAACAACAACCACACCTTTTCACATACGTTTTAGCATACCAAAGGATCAGCCTGCACAAGTATGTAGCCACACACACACACATGAGTACTATCCACACTTGCATATGCACATATGTACATATGTATGTAAGTATATATGTTTATAGAAATACAAAATACACATCTGTGCTTGCCAACAAGCCGTAACACAACTAACGGCTGTGCGACTGTTGCGCCAGCGTTATGCACCTGTCCAGCTATCAACATGACAGGCGAGCAGCGTCGCTGGCAAAAGTGAAGGGCGAAACTCCTCGGCTCGGCGAGACAGTCGAGCAGGAGTAGCATAGCCCGAGCAAGCAGCGGAGCAAAAGAACACATGTGCAACGCAGACGGGCAGCAACTGTTGTTGTTCTTTAGTGGGTTTGTTGTTGTTGTTGCTGCTGAGGCATGGATTGCCACTTTTCACTATTGTTGCTGTTATTGCTGCTCATTTAGCACCCGATGTACTTGCTCAGTCATTCATCCATTCATTCACTCACTCATTCATTAACTCAGACACGATTTTTTGTGCGTTTTCAATATATTTGCCTGCTAGTTAACTCATATTTACATAACTACATGCTTAGCTGTGCATATGCATGTAAAGGGTGATCAATTTAGAGGTATCGGTTTAAATTGAAATAAAGCAACGAAAATTCAAATTGATTGGGCAATCTTTATTATTTTTGGTGTATTACCATTCGTGACATTTAGTTTTTAATTTTTCAAATGTTGGCCACAACTGCGCCGTAATTCGGACATCCGTAAACACCAATTTTTAACGACTCGCTGGAGGACTTCAGTCGGTATCTCGTGAATAACTTTATTAATGTTGGTTTCCAATGCTTCAATCGAAAGCACACAAGCACAAGACAAAGCATTTAGACTTTTCATACCTCCACAAATAAAACTCCAAAGGTGTGATATCATACGTTCTTGGTTGACAATCTACTGGTCGGAAACGAGAGATGAATTGCTCACGGAAACGACGACGCAGTAACTCCATTGTTTCACGAGTTGCATGGCAAGTAACGCCGTCTTGTCGTCTTGTTACAACCAAATGTTACGGAGATTACGGGCATCAATTTCCGGCATAAGAAAGTGGTTTATCATGGCGTGATAGCGTCCGCCATTCTCTGTCACATTGTCGTCAGCCTCGCCTTTGAAGGAATATGAGCCGATGATTCCTCCAGTCCAACCGGTTGTTTTCAATGGATGTAATGACGGTTCATGAATGGCTTCGGGCCTCTTCAGCCCAAATACGGCAATTTTGATTATTAACGTAGGCATTAAGCCAACAATGCGCCAAATCGCTGAACAAAATTGGGTTCCAAAAATGCGGATCTTAGGTGAGTTTATCAAGAGCCCAACGACTGAAATTATGACACTTTGTAACTTACTGTATTTTATCCGCTTTTAAACCAAGACCTTTTCGTAAAGTCGTCCAAGTAGTGCTGTTAGATAGGCCACGTGTCATAGTTGAGATTGGCGCCGAATTGATTTTTCTCGGCAAAATTCTCACTTGCAGCCACAATATTATCTTCACTTCCGGCTATACGTAGTCGAATCGGTCTAGTATCATCCAAAAATCCAAAATTATTTTCAATTTTGCTGATGGTTTGCCGAATGGTGCGTTCGCTAGGACGGTTATGTACACCGTAAGCTGGGCCGAGCGCGCAATGAACACTTTTCATAGATCTTCGATTTTCGTAATACAGTTGAACGATTTGCAAATGTTGTTAAGGCGTAAATCTTTCCATGATGAAATGTCAATGAATACTGAACAAATAATGTCTTTGATTTCACAGTACTCACATTTGGTCTCTCAGAAAACCCCTATTAAAAAAAGCACCTCCAATCTGATCACCCTTTACAAGTATACAAGTATGTACATATTTCGTACTTCAATGCATTTTTATTATCCTCCTTGCTGCATGACCTGCTGGTGCTGCTCGCTCTATCACTCCACTGCACTCCACTCCAATTCATCTCACTTCGCCCCGCTGCAGTTCACTTCATTGCAGCTCGTTCTCCTTGCGGAAGAACTTTGCCGTGCCATACAAACAATAATCCATATATGTATGTATGTATGTATGTGTGTGACATTTAATATTTGTATAGGTGTGCGCGTATGTTTGCGTTGTGGGCATTTCTCACACAGGCTTCAGCAACAACATTTCCGAAATTTTTTGGTTCCGACTTTTGCTTTTTCACTTTTTTTCACCACAACTACTTTATATCCTGTGAGAATATCATATTAGCTTGGTTTCTTCTGCTTTTGCTGTGTGGTGTGTGTTTTGCATTTATTTGGTTTTTGCTCTCACGCCGCACCCTCATCCTGCCTTTGCCGCCGTTGTGGCCGTGATCGAGGCCGAAACTGCACTTGTATGTGTTTGTTTAGCTGTGTGAATCCAAGATCAGACCATAAGGTTTGCCGGCTGGTGAGATCGGCATTTTGATCAGTCAGGGTCGCCTATTGCTGCTGCTGCCATATCTTCTGTTTTTGCTGTTGTTATGACATCGTATTTGTTCTTGTGGCTATTTATAAGATATGTTATCTTGAAGTTACCTGCCAGCCAGCCATCGCGCATATTTTTTCTAACTTGCTTTCTACGCCACCGCTACTGCGGATCCTTTTTATGAGCTGATCCTGTTGTATTTTCCATTAGCGTGCATGCGTTTGTGTGCATAGGTATTTACACTTATATATTTTGTCCTGTCAGTTACACTTTTTATATCAAATGTGCGTGCAAGTGTGGTAATAAAAGAAGAGAGTAAGGGAAAGAACAATTAGGAGAGCAACACAAACAAATAAACGAAAAAAAGAAGCAGCATCAAGTATTTTATATTCTTATAAGTCTTAGCTGACTTGGAGTGATAAACTATCCTCAGATCGTTCGTCGCTCTGCTTGTTTCAAATAAACATAAGTGCACATACATACATACATACAAACATGCACTACTCACTCACTTAGCGCTCAATCAGTGTGACTGCTCACCTAACCTCGCCGCACCTCAGCGCTTGTATAGCTACAATGAATTGCTCTTGGGCATAAAGGAAGAAAGGAAGCAAATTACCGGATGTGATTTTCTCATTTGTGTGCATTGTTCTTTTGTCGATTGCCATTGTCTCCCATAGAGTTATTGTGTGGATATTCTGGCCAGAACTGCATTGCAATTTCCAGCACTTTGGAGTTGCCTGCATATCCATTTCATTCATAAATACTCCAATGCACCATAATTCGGGTAGTTTGTATGTAGTTTGCATGAATGTATGTATACGTGCGTATGTGGACGCTTGCCTTTAAGAGTTCCAAGATGTTGCAATAATGCACTTTGCCAATTAGCGATGAACGCAATTTTGGTAATCCCTTCCAATTGGCTCAGGTAAATATTGTTGTAAAGTTGAACAGATTACAAATATAATCCTGATAGTGAATTTGGTAAATTCTCTACTTCTATTTATTATTAAACCAAAAAAAAGGTAGAAAAGCTTATATGAACTTTTTAATAAACTGAGTTGTATGACGAATACAATCGCTCCGGTATTCCTTGTGGTACCAGCTGGTGGTATCTATAAAATACCTACCTGGATACCTTTAAAATATATATCAATAGGTGAAATATGTAGGATCACTTTCAGTGCCGCCTGAGTCGTCGATCGGAGCGCATCTGTTATTCCTGCACAAGCTAATCGTTGGACTTTTATGAGATTCTTTAGGTAGGATTGTGTCTGCACCGCCTCCCCCCACACGAAAGCTACATTAGTCAAAATGGGTCTGATGATCGTATTGTACGTTGCATAGATGATATACGGCTTCAGGCTCCATTTTTGCCAAATGTCCTTTTATAGATAAAGAGGGCATTACAAGCTTTCTTCATTCTTTTCTCGGTGTTCCCTTTCCAAAAAAGTTATTAACCATTTGATAGCTAAACCTTTTCTTTTTTAACTTGCCGTCATGGTCTATTCATTTTGCTTGTTCTGGCTAAACATCCGCACTAAAATTTCGAACCTAAATTTTATTGCATCGGGCTGTTACTACTCCTATTTATAACTAAACTAGCTGTACCCGGCGCGCGTTGTTACGCCAACAACTAAAATAAATTTAAGAAAAATAACTTTAAAGAAAAATCAGTACACAAATATTCAATTCATTCTAAACCATTTTATTGATTTTGTTTATTTCGAAAAAATTGTGACATTACAAAATTTAGTTTGAATTCGATGTTTATTTCTCGTTTTTCCATCTGGTGCGTAGACGAATAAATCCGAAGGCTTTCCGCCACGTGAGCAAGCCACATAGAGCTGTCCATGTGAGAAGCATGGATTCTCCAAATTTAATCCACACACTTGTAACGATTGTCCTTGTGCTTCGTTAATAGTCAGTGTGAAAGCAAGTCGCACCGGGAACTGTAAACGTTTGAATTTGAATTGCATGTCTGTCGGGATCATAGGGATACGTGGCAGCAGTACGTCTTCACCTCTGATTTTTCCAGTCAAAATTGTTTCCTTGATAGCATTGCTCATCATTTTCTTGAGTTGTACACGCAAGTCAATTTCTGTAAATGACGAAATAGAAGACATGATTTAAGACATGCATTAAATTCATCAGCGGATGTTGAACGTGGCATATTGGGCAGTGTTTGTCGAAAATCACCAGACATGAATGCGCCACCGAAGATCCGTATGTTTCCTCTCAAATCTCGCAGTGTACGATCAAGCGCTTTCAATACTTTCTTGTGAGACATTGTACATTCGTCCCATATGATAAGTTGACACGTTTGGAGTACTTTTCCCATTCCAGAGTTTTTGCTGATGTTGCCTCAGTGTTTTGCAAATTCAACGGCAGTTTCAATCCTGAATGCGCCATCCAAAAGAGTTGCCGCAATTCCAGATGATGCAATTTTATTTTGTGATCGTATGGTTGCCAAAATTAGTGAAAGAAAAAGTCTTGCCTGTACCACCGGGCGCATCTATGAAAATCAGTCCAGCGCTTTGTTCTGTGATTTCACGCATAATTCTGTCAAACACAATGCGTTGTTCTAGAATCAACTGCGGACCATTTCTTCTAACTAATGTCCCCAATTCGTCAAAATCATAGTGTTTCTCGTTGCCTCTATGTAAAAAGACATGGTCATATATTACTAATTTTTATGACAATCGGTTGAACGGAGCAGGAGTTGCTACTCTGCAGCGCCACCTGGTGGCGAGTGGCATCAATGATCATATTCTACGAACCTTCTCCGTGGAAAAATACATATATATACCAATTTTTATAATAATCGGTCCAGTAGTTTTTGAGTTCTTCGATAACATACAGACAAACATTCATTTTTATATATAACTAAATAATTTATATTATTTTGTTTTAATTTATTATGAATACTCAGTGCAATTGCTTACATCACCATCAAAAAATTCATAAGCAAAGAAAAAAGATGAGAAATTATCAGCAGATCTGCGGAAAGCGTTGGATTTGGGCATACCATAAATTTACAGAGAGAAATCTTGTAACGCAAAATATAGAAAGTCATCCTGAAATATTGCGGAAATAGTTCCAATGTGGGTGACGTGCGAGTTTTTTGCCCATACAAATGGGAGACCCATTGCTATGACGCCGGCCTCCATTATGTGTACTTTTTTGTATAATATTGTTATTACTTTTTTCCATTTATTTGATAGCATTTAGTACACTAGATATATATTTTTTAATTAATTCTATCTTTTCACGCGTCTTCATATTCGTCCACTAGACGTCTTCAGATGGGATATAATAACTAGTGATCAAAATAATTCACATTTCCGCGTCACTCTTGATTCACTCGTCTTAATATGAACTTGCATCTATCTATCTATAAATATACATATTTACATATACACGTCTATGGATGGAATATCTCATTCATCTTGCATATCCCTGCATTCCTTAATACCGATTTCCCCTCTTTCGCATACCACCACTTATTGCATTTATTTACTCACTTACTCACTTACTCGTTTACTTGTTCCTTTCATTGTGATCACTTTGCGACGATATCTGGTTTCATTTCCGCTCTGACGTGCTTACATACATATATTTGTATGTACTCGCTGGACATACAAACTCATTGATCAACATCGCATAAAAGTGGTTGTTTACAAACACACATTTATTAATATATACATGGACTTTTACTTATAAGTTATGTTTGTGTGCTGGTATCTGTGTGAAAATATGGAACAAATGAGGTTAATGAATGAGTGAGTGAGTGTGTGGATATGGCTACCTTTAAAACAGGAAGAAAAAAGCGGTGCAGTGAATTTATTCTGAAAGATCACTTTATTGGGAATTATTGTTAGCATTTACTTTAATATGTGGCGCAGACATCTTGGCTGTGTGCTTCTGAGCACGCATAGGACATTTTTGAATCAGCTCGGAGAATATCGTATCCTTAAAGGACAGATTTTATTTTACTATTTCATAATTTTTTATCGTAATTAGAGGCATAACTTAAACTAAATCTTTACACGCATTTAACATATGGGCTGAAAAGTCCCGGACCTAAAAAAGAAAACACGTTTTTCTTTTTATTTAAAATTAGCTTTATTCATCAACAATTTCCAACAAGAACAACGCAATCATTTCAGCGCCGCTCTAACATTTCAATACCACTTTTGTAGAACCATTTATCCTTTGCCTCAAATACTCGTAGACCTCAGTTTCAGGTAGTAGTCTGGTCAAATACTCATTTTTTATAGAAAATTTTTAGGATTTTTTTGTTTTAAGAAAATAAAATGCGATCCTTCTGATTTTATAGTATGTTATTATTGATATCAAATAGTATACAAAAACATTTTTTTTTTACATATTTTTTGTAGTAGTATGACACCAAAGTGAACGTCTTAAAAAAAAAGATATATGGCTTGGCAACAGGATTTTGGCTCTTCAGGACATCTGAAACGAAAAAGTTAAACTGATTATTATTCTGTAGGTTTGTCAGCGAAATTTCCTACCGGCGGGCATTTTTTTGGTCGCTTGGTGTTAGAACAATTCGAATTTCAAATCCTGTATCATAGTTTTGCCATTGTTTTGATTGACTTTTGATATGGTGCGTTGCTTGATGAAACAAAACAATGAGCAAACGCGGCACCCACTTTAAACAGAGCTTACTCATAGTCAAATGCTCATGCAATATAAAGCCACGTCTTTTTGATATCTTCCCGATGTCAGCTAGCTCACGCAACTTCACTTTTCGGTCATTAAAAACCTTTCTGTGCATTTTTTTTTTTTTTATGTTTTTTAGTTTTACCGCCTCATCCATGTCAACTGCGTTGTGCATCATCGGTCTCTCTACGACCAGATTTGAAGTTAGCAAACCATCGTTTTCTGTTGTTTCTGATGGAGCGAAGTCCCCATAACAATTTTGAAGCCAGTGCTTTACTTGACCGATATTTTCCCACATCAAGAAGCAGTGTAAAATTAAAACACGAAATTCTTTTTGATCCCTTGTTTTTGTAGTAACGTCACTCTTAGCCCAATAACTCACGAACTAATGAATGTAATATCATACAATTTTAACAGCTTTTTTTGTAAGGTTAGTACTAACTGAAAAAGATAAATAGCTAGTACCATCTATGTGTTAGGCCCGGTACTTTTCAGCCCATGTGTGCCCATTTTGCCCGGTAACAAATGTAAATATCAAAAGTAAATTTGATTTTATTTCTCTAAAGTCATGAGCTTTCATGGATGACTTGTTCAAAGCAATTTTTTTTAAGTACATAGAAGCTAAGAGTATTTTTGTTGCAATATAAAAAGATTTACGAATAATATTTTATTAGATGCTCTTATTGATTCTTTCTGATATTTCTCTTTCGTCAAGTTAGTTTCGTATTAGAAATGGGAGAAATCGTGCGTAGGTGTACGAAGTTCAATCGAAGAGATTTTTTTAAATTTGTTTTAATAATATTTTATCATAAACAAATGGCACCGTGCAGTAGTTTCATAAAAAATTCATGATTTCTCAACGAATTGGCCGGACACGAACGACTCTTCGACATGGGATTGGGGTTAATTTAATGTTAGCGTCATGTGAATACATTGTGTAAATGACCTATCCCAAGCCTCATCAACCTAACAAGCTCAAAACCCGTTAATGGGCTCGCCCAGAATCAATACTGGGTTACCCAACACTCTCTAAGTTGGATACACATAAATGATTTCCATTGATTTTGTGGAGACAGTTATTGCATAATTAGATATTTTTAGTGTTGCTCAGTAGGCACCGCATTCTTCTTCACCTAACATTGAAGATTTTATATTTTCACTGTTGGTAGCGGGCACATCCATATGCTTTGGTTGCTCAGGTTTTTTTTTTCTTGGTCTCTTCAATGAATCGTTCTGCATACCTAAATAGGGGGAAGCAATTTTTAAAAAAGTTATATATACAAATAAATTTGATTATGAATAAGCCGTTAAATTGCTTCCTTTTTATAGCTCCATCATTTCACCACCCAGTGGGTGCCGTTACTAACTCTTCTGACTGTCTGCGTAACACTTTACGATTTCCTTCCGTTCCTTTTAAATGAAGTTTTCTTTTTTGTTTCTTGCTATTTTTTCTTTGTCTTTGTTGTTGTTGGCCATGAGTAACCAACTAACTGAGAATATGAAGCTTACACGCATAAAATTGTGTGTATATATATTATGAAATTATTAGTTGTTGTTGTTGTAAATGTCATTCGCTGTCGTTCTGTGTTTGTCAAGCGCGATTCTAACAGGTTCATGTGGCAGGTTTCCCTCTGCTGCATGCATACATACATACATACACACCTGAATACTACGCCTGCTTACAAACAGTTGTTGTAATTGTTATTTATTGTGTTGTTGCGTTTCATTTCAAATTGATCTCGCGTCGGTTGGAAAATTTATATGCGTTGCGCGCACACACGGCGGTGGATGGCGGAATGGTTGATTGTTGGCTGCGTAGCTGTTGTTGCTTTGCTGTTGACTGGCGTTGTTGCGCCGTCGCCGTTGACATCCGATTTACATTATCGGCTGTGGCAACACGGGGTAGCCAGCAACGTGCAACATGCGTATTGCAACTCTAGCAATAGCGCTGAAGTAAGCGCAAATGTAGGTGCAGTGCGCATACTCATGAACATACACGCATACATGCATACATACATATTGACGCAAACACACGATTTTAAGTATGTTTGGGCGTTTGCCTCCACATGCGCTAGGTGGCTACAGCGCGCCATTGAAAACACCGGAAGTGCACATTAAATTATTGTTCAAAAGACACACATCCATGCGCACACACTTGCTGGCCATCAATGCGAGTATTCGCTGCACTCGTACAAATCAACTGCATGTCGGTGCTGCGTGGCGGCGGTTGCGCATGCGCGCAGTTGTTGATGGCTTACATAGGAGTATTCGCAGTCATCGATATTAAGTGTAATTCCTACTTGTGTGGAGTAGTGGCACTTCGTATTAACAAAAATAGCTGTGTATGTACCAAGGAGAGTTACTGGAGCACAATAAATCGATTGATGGTGCAAGGGGATCAGTAGAAGCAGCGAAAGGATCAGATGTTACTGCGAGGACACGTGTTGCTTTATACTCGAATCGAATGCAGCAGATTGCTTTTATACCGACAAAACTAAACAAAAATATAAATGCAATTATACAGTCCTGCGAATTGCATTGCTCCACAGCCTATTGCATTTCACTTGGCATTGTATTTGATATCATTTATTTTACTTTATTCCACTTTTGCTTGTTCTCCATCTTACACATCTCTTTGTCTTTTTACTACTAATTGTCTACGCAAACAATTGGAACCCGATCTAATGAGCTTAGTGCTTTTGCCTATGGATATATGACACACACTTCCTTGAACTTCCTGCGCTTGAAGGGCAGCCGCCATTTGCTGAAGTGCAGCTGTGCGGCTGGCAAAAAATGTATGTCTTTAACAAAAGCAAAAAATAGAGTACGAAACATTCGTAAATGAAATCCTTTTCAATACTCCTAAACAGTTGTTTTTCTGTTTGTATGTACGTTTAATTGCGGCTGTAGGCGCTTCCGCTTTGGGCACCACCTACTTTTTGTCTCGTACCAAGAGGAGTGCGCATCTTTCGGCAATTTATTCATACATACATACATCCATATATTATGTGTCCACATACCCATACGCGCATGTATGTTTATATGTATGTATGCAAGTGTAAATGTCCTTACGCGTTTTGCAGCGGCTTTTTAGTAATCGCTAGGGTTGAATCATTTTTCCCTTTGTTATACTTGTTGTTTGTGTACGCACGCGTTATTGCATTAAATTGTAATCCTTTTAATTGTTGCCATTGGCACTACCTAGCCTTCAACCTTTTTTGTCCGTCTTTGTGCTTGAAGTGGCAATGCATCCCCTCGTTTCCAGAGCATGCGCGTAAGTGTGTGGATTGAACAAAAAAACAACAAAATAAAAAAATGAATTTAAATGAAGAAAAAAAATCAATGCACTGAAATAAAATAATATAAAATAGTAAATAAATAACATAAAATAAAAGGAAAAGAAAAATGAAATAAAATGGAATAAAAGTAGATAAATTATAAAATAAAGTAAAAAAAAAAATAAAATAATTAAAAACAAAATAAAGTGAAATAATAAATAAATAAAATACTAAAAAATAAAGTTAAAAAAAAATTAGGTAAGTAAAATAAAAATAGATAAATAAGGTAATAAAGTAAAAAGTAATATAAAATAATTAAAAAAAATTAATTACTGTGAAAACATAAATAAGTAAAATACTAAAAAACAAATCACCAAAAAAATTTAACAAAATAAAAATAAATAAAAGATGTAAAATAAAAAATTAAATAAAATAATTAATAACTAATGAAAAAGAGTTAAATTATAAGTAAATAAAATACTAAAAACTAAAATAAAAAAATTATACAAAATACAATAAAATAAATATAATGAAATATAAAATAAAATTATTAAAAGCAAATAAAATACTGGGAAAATTATAAAATAAAATAATTAAAAAAATTAGGTATCGTGACAAAATAAATAAAGTAGTAAAAAACAAAATTACAAAAAATTATTTAAATAAAATAAATATATGCAAATGATGTTATAAAGTAAAAAATAAAATAGTATGAAATAATAAATATTGTAAATAAAATATTACAAAATAAAATTTAAAAAAATTAGCAATTTAAATAAAATACATTAAAAATAGATAAGTAATACAATAAAGTCAAAAGAAAAATTATAAAATAATTAATAACAAAGGAAAGTCTAAAAAACAAACTTTAAAATTAAAATTAATTTAAATTAAATAGATAAATAATATAATAAAGTAAAAATAAAATAAAATAATTAATAACAAATAAAAATAATAATTACAATAAATAAATTAATTTTAAAAATAAATTTATTAATAAATAAAAAAATTAAAATTAAAATTAATAAATTTAAAAATATTTAAATTAAATTAAAAAAATAGTTTAAAGTAACTTAAAAAATAAAATATAATATAAAATAATTAATAGCAATAAAAAATAAAAATTTAAATTAAATAAAAAATTAGATCAATAATACAATAAAGCATAGGGTAAAATAACATATTTAATAATAAACAAAATTAAGAAATAAAAATAAAAATTTAATTAAATAAAATAAAAGTAGATAAATAATAATAAAAACTTAATATTGAAATAAATGAAAATAAAAATAGAATATTTTAATAAAATAAGGAATCAAATATTGTGAAATATATAAAATTCTAAAAATAAAATAAATAAATATTCTTTAATTAAATAAAGTCAAAAATTGAAATTAGGACTATTCTAGCCAGCAGAATCTGGCTAGTTTGGAATTCCAGGACTTCTGTGTCAAATCCCATTTTTAAGCACTTTGCGGTCTTCGCATTCGTATTTATCATTATTAGAATGCATCTATGGCCTTGACTAAAATTATTTTTTCAAATAACAAGAAGAGTCGGCGCTGCAAACTTTTGTTGACTTTCATTTTATTTTTATTTTTGCGGATGGGAGGCTTCAAAATGCCTACTGCATCATCAAAGCTGCCATTGCAGCAATGGTATATCTGGAGACTAAAAAACGCCCCCTCCGTCGCACACCATTGAACCACATTCGCATTACTTGAGAGTGGCGTTCCATCTTCCTCATTTCAAGGTCTATGCTTGTGTGCCTGCGTCGAGGTCTCGCTTTTTTATCCGGATTATTTTTTCTGCGAAACCACTGATGATTTCCCACGTTTCCACGCTGCTTAGCATCTTGTCGATTACATCTTCAGTGGTTATGTGACCGATTGCATTCTTCAGTGTTCGACGTTCTTGTTCACAACGCGAAGGTTTCTCAACGGAAAAAGGTTTGCTCAGCATTATCTTCGGCGGCATCCCCGTATATGCATGTGGGGTGTTCGCATTTCACTATTTTCAACAGGTATTTCTGAAAATAACCGTGTCCCGAAAGCACTTGGGTGGTATAAAAATTGGCTTCACCGAAGTTCCTCCTGTATCATGTATAGTGCCTTTTATTAGTTCTCTGTCTTTTATTAGTCTGGCCATCCATCTGCCGCGTGTTTCGTTTTTTCCGAGGTGTTGCCATAGCCTTATTGCTTCGGCCTTTATTTCGCGCGCTGCAAGCTTGCTAACTCCTTCTTCCATCCTCTTATTCTTTAATGCCCACAACTTTTTCTTTTCAAAGTACTACTAAATCTCTCGACATTGAAACACTTATCACTCGCCTGCTACTGTGCAATAGGCAGTCACATCTCGCAGAACTGCCGTTCGTTGTACTGATGCTAGAATTTTACACCGGTGATTTGCCTTTAGCGCATTTGTCCACACTTCAACTACGTATGAGCTAACGGAGAGCGTGGCAGCCATAATTACTTCTTACTTAAACTACATTAAATGTACTTAAACTTAAAAGCCATATAAATGGTGATTTTTTAGCTATTATTTTTTTAAACAATTGGTTTAACCAGCAGACACACGTTTCGTATTTTGTTTCACTGTCAAACATCTCCAGTTTGGTCTATAATTTAACCATGAATCGTCTTACAAACGAACAACGCTTGCAAATCATTGAATTTTATTATAAAAATTACGTATACGTATACGTTTTTAAAAAATCGTACAATAATTTTAAAAAATGGGTTTTAAAGCTAAAGAGTTGTACTATGCAACCTTTTCGTCGAAAATTGAAAAAAAAAATTTTCTATCCCAAACAAAATTATCAAAAATGGCTAAAATGGCCATTTTTTGACCTTTTAGGCTTCATTTACCAAAAATCCTGACGTGATGGAGCATTTTGGAGGTCAGATTCGTTTTCAGCGCATAAAAAACTACAAGAAACAAGTACAGCTATTCTAGAAACTCACCCTCGCAGGACTGTGTTATCGATTCGTCGCCGTTCGCAGCAATTGGGCCTCTGTTACTCAACAACGTGGAAAGTTTTGCGAAAGGATTTAGGTGTGAAGCCTTTCAAAATACAGCTGGTGCAAAAATTGAATCCGAACGACCTACCGCAATGCAGAATTTTTGGTGAATGAGTTTGTGGGCTGGAGGTATCATTGGACCGTACTTCTTCAAAGATGCTGCGAATCGTAACGTAACTGTGAATGGTGAGCGCTATCGTGAAATGATATCAAACTTTTTTTTGCCCAAAATGCAAGAGCTTGACTTGCAAGACATGTGGTTTCAGCATGACGGTGCCACATGCCACGCAGCACGCGTAACAATGGACTTGTTGAGAAGCGAGTTCGGTGAACATTTTATTTCACGTTCGGGACCTGTCAATTGGCCACCCAGATCGTGCGATATAACGCCTTTAGATTATCTTTATTCAAGTAACGTATTGGAAGACAACATTAAAGCATTTATATGTGAGATACCGGCCGAAACATTGGAAAGAGTATGCCAAAATTGGACTAAGCGGATGGACCATTTGAAGTGCAGTCGCAGTCAACATTTGCATGAAATAATCTTCAAACATTAAATTATATGGGATGTACTATCGATTTAATTAAAAATTGCATGCATTTTTCTGAATTTTACGTGTGTTTTTGAAAAACTTTCCTATAGCTCTTAAAAAATCACCCTTTATATATCTTTATATACACTTGCTTAAAATTTTCGTTTGTTGGCATAAAAAATAACCTAATATAATATAACCTAAATAAAAAAATTAAAAAATCAATGAAAATATTAGCTTGAAACATGCTAAAAAATCACAGGAAACCGGGACTCCATCAAAGTCACGGGAATTACAAAGTGCACTAGAATGAAATGCCTTCTTTTGGCACAAAACACTTCAACAGTGAGCCCGGAAAAAGTTTCATAAAATAGCCAAACAATCAAGCTATGCCATCCGAAAAACAAAAAATGACACCAACTAACAAAACAACAAAGCACCAAGAACAACAAAATCACACCCTAATTCGTATGCATACATTAGCCTTTGGCACACACCATTAATTTCATATTCCACTCTGTCAGTCATGAACGGCTGGTGGCCTATGTGTCCATACATAACTACTTACCTACGTAAGCACTTATGTGTGTATGTGTTTATGCTTTCCCTATAAGTAGACTTCCCCGCGTTTATAATAATGTTATGCAATGCTTTTGTCACAATTCCAATGATATTCAGGAGCCGCCCCTTCTCTAGTGCGCGCTCACTCACTCACTCCCTCGTGCGAACACGTCAGCTGCGACGAAGATTGTTCCTTCTAGTGTTAACCCTATACCTCGATCGACTGATCACTGATTTGTCGAGTTGTATATCTTCCATATTGTGTTTTGTTGTTGTTGTTGATTTACTTCGTTTTTTTTTTTTTTTGAGGGGTTATATTGCTTTCGGAAGAGCGCGCACGTGCAAATGAAGTACTTCGTTGCATTGATCAGTGAGCAACGGCTTTCTTTTACAGCTTTTTAATTTTTATGTAATTTCATTTGTTTGGGTATTCAATTTTCTTCTTTATATTTCAACACTTGAATGGAAATACTTAGCTTAGATTTTCGATTTGGGGAACGCTCCCTCGGCTGCTCCAGTGTGATCTTCGAATTTCGACAGTACAGTTCGGCTTAGTTCTTTGCATTGCGATTGGTCGTCGCCGCAGACGGCTACAGTGAGTTCGAGGTTTTTCCGTATTTTTCGATTGATGATGGCTGTTGATGGCGTGCGTGCCGCTGCAGCTATATTGCGATGAGTGTGTGTGCGTCGCTCATGTGCTTTAAGCCGCAATTGAAATACGCACGTGCTCCAACCGGAAATACAGCAATGAGTTCTCTTCATTTTTTGGGTACCCATTTCTTTGTTTTGTAATTTTCGGCTTATTGTCAATAGCGCGCTTTGTTATTGTTTTACGTATGTATATATACATAAGTACGCTCCATAGGCAGACAAGTGGTAACCGCTGAAACTTATTGGTTGCTTAGCAAACCACCAGCGTTCGGCGTTCAGTGGGTAAACACACTTCTGGTGCTGCTTCTAATCTCCATAACTATGTTTTTTTTCGTTTTTTCAATTATTTTGTATGTGTTTCCGTTTTGGTAATTTGATGACCCTACACGAAAAATATAGCAATAAATATTATTTAAAGGAATAAATATTAAAAGTTATGATTTACCGAGAGCGCGTATTGTTTTGGCGTCTTTTTTTGTTAACAGCTTTGTGTTGCTATTGTTTTTAGTTTTTGGCTTGCTCCTGCGTATTTTGAATTTTAAAGACTTCTGCAATTGGAGGCACTGGAGACTTCGAGCGTAATGCCGCCGATGACGAGGCGTATGCCGTTGATTTGATTGATCGTTATTGCCTGCTATGTTGTTGTCGCTGTTGTTATTGCATTTGTTATTGCGCTTTTATGTTTACTTATAATTTGGGACTACTCATTTAATATTGGCGAATTGTAGTCGCACACACACACCACACACTTTACTCACTTTAGTTGGTAAGATATGCCATATTTGGCACTGTAGTTGGGTTCATTCAACGTTTGACGTGCCAGGCGGCTGTTTTTGGCTCTTAGCAATTGAGCCTTTTGTAATTTATTTCACAGCTTTTGTATGTAGATTTTTTGATGATTTTTTATACAAACGCAAGAATTATTTCAATTTAAATTTTTTGACTTTCAGGCAATACCAACTGCCACACGTCTGTCATTTTAAACACTTGCTTTCGTGCTTTTAATTTATTGCCTTATAAGTGCATATTTTTTTTAATAATAACTTAACAGTTCTGCCCTTAACTCAACTTGAAATGCATGCAACTAAATTCAGATACGTGAAAAAGGTACTTAAATTTATTAATAATTTACTTGTGGAGCGGAAGCACTTCCAATGCATTCGAAACTGTTGTGCAACTCTGAATTTAATTATCTTTGCAAGTCGATAGATTTAAGCAGAATTGTCCATAAAAAGTGTTTTCCATGTAACGGATTAACTTGGGTATATACAGCTGCGGTCAAAATCTTAGTAGTGCACATACGTAAAATGGAATGGGTTAAAAAAGTGCGTGTTTTATTTTTTCCCTCTTATATCCCAAATGTCAAACAAAACAAATCCCAAAAACAATCCAACGTTTATCTTATTTCAGCAAGGTAAAATTATACTTAGAAAAACTGCAGCGAATTTTGAACGGTCAAAAACTTAGTAGTGTAACAAATTGTAAGACAAATTTAGACAAAACTTTTATATGGTGGTGATTTTATTTTTATTTTTACATGGGGTTTTGGTTAGTATTCAAATTAGTAATTAGTTTGTTACATAACCCTTATTCTTTAGAATTGCAGCCCAACGGCGTTGCATTGAGTCAACAAGTTTTTGGCATCTTTCAGCCGAAATCGACTCCCATGCGTTCTCAACAGCTTCCCATAGTTGCGTATTAGATGATGGCTTGCGTTAGGCTACTGCCTTCTTGACATCAACCCACAAATTTTCAATGGGGCTTATGTCTGGTGACTGTGGCGGCAATTCCATTACGTTGATCTAACTCTCCTCAAACCATCTTTTCAGCAACTTTGCATGTGTGTTTGGGATCGTTGTCTTGCTGGAACGTCCAAACAAACGGCATTTCGGCAGCAGTGGCATAAGGCAGCATGATGTCCTTGAGTATATAAACGTATGAAGCGCTAGCTATCATTTCCTTAACCCAATGAATGGGTCCGACGCCTAGCCAAGAAAAGCATACCAAGACCATAATGCTAGAACCACCATGCTTTATTGTTTTTGTTGTATAATTTGGCTGGTATTCGCCGGTGTTAGGTGGTCGTCTTACATATTGGCGCGATCCCTTTCCACCATACAAGACAATCTTCGTTTCGACCAACCATAAAATGTTGCGCCATTCGGTCGAAGGCCAATTCATATACATATGTTCTTTGGCGAATCGAAGTCTCTTTCTACGTGCATTTTTGTCAACAACGGCACTTTTCTTGGACTGTGGGCACGCAGGTCGTGCTCACGCAAACGCCGACGAACAGTCTCAAGGCTCGAAGACACTTTTAAGGCATCTTTTATTTCAGTAGCAGCCGCAAATCGAAACTACTTTGAGTAACTGACGATAGACTTAACTTCTCTTGCCGACATTACCAGCTTTCTTCCACGCTTTTTGCCACTTGGCTTGTACTTGACTACACTTCCACATAAGTTTTGCCATCAGCAATCATTTTTTTTATGAGGGCGCGTTTCTCGGGTGTGCAATTTTTCATTGTGGACATTACTGGATGAGGAATAATAAAAATTTGGCCATTAGCTACAGAATATTAAATAAACTTATCTCACGGATTTTTTTTTTTAATTTTCACAAAGTTAGCCGCGATAATAGTAATTTTTCACACACCTTTTCACGCTCTACTAAGATTTTGACTGACTAAAAAACCGTTGCAACTAAAATTTCATGCAAAATTAACGACACCAACAGGTTAAGTTTAACATGTGATTGCATAACTTGAAGCCGACTTCTTAATCTAACGGATTTTACAGTGGACAGCGAAAAATTGTTGTGCTAAAAAAAGCGGCCACTTAAGCGCTACTAAGATTCTGACCGCAACTGTATATGTAAAAGCATCGGGGGTGTTGTTGAGGTTAAGGACTTGAAATGATAATACCAAACGGAAATATTGTTGTAATCTGGTAGACAATTGTTTTTTTTTTTTTCAATATGATATCTGGCGTATGTCCGCCGCGGCTACGAGCGGCTCCAGCTCAAGCGGCTTCGACGTACACCTAATTCTGTTTTTACACGAATTTGATTTAACAGGAGAATTTTTTTTAAATCTAATAAAGCAAATAGAGTGAGATGTATGGACGCATGCACGAAGCGTTCAAATTAGTCTCAGGAAAAGTCTCTGAGACTCGGTAGATTTTGCTCTCGCCGTTTAATAATTTATTTCTTACAATATATTTAATGAATTAAAATATGTAAGCACGAAATAAATTCTTAAGTGAACTCGAAGAAGATTTTTTTAAATATTTTTTTTTACCAAGTTTTCTTTTCACACGATTTTTTTTTAAACGCATTTCTTTCAAACGAATTTTTTTTTAAACAAATTTTTCGGGAACGTATCTATCGTGCAAAAAGAGAATTAGGTGTACTCGTACTTCAATATTTCATAGATAATTTTCATCGAATGTAAATCATTGGAAATATCAGTTATTTTCAACCAAAATAGGTCGCGCTGATTGGTCCAATCAAATTCTGCTGCTGCTGTGTCATATCAAATGGCAGTTGTTGGCATCGGCTCCCCAAACGCCATTTCGAAAATCACTCACTCACGCGAGAGCATATACATAAATATATAATTACATATGTACATAAGTATAAGAAAACATACACAGCACACTTTTGTGCGCTACAGTCTTAACTGTGTCGTGGAAATACATTTACATATCTACACACAAATGTATTTCTTGCAGCAGCCACGCCAGATAAGCAGAGACGATCATCGGCAGCGAAGCAGTCGGACAATTTACGCTGGTTTGGCGCCCACTCAAAACGCCTTAATAAATATGTATGAGCACAAATATATATTTAGCTGTTCAACTGGACAGTCAGCAATCACCAGCAGACAATATTCGACTTATTCATTCATACGCCTTATGCACGAACCCATGTCGCACCAGCAGTAGCGGCGGCTGCAGCAGCGGCAGCCGATCGTTTGATCTGTTAGTGCTTGATACGACGATCTATAACGATCAATGTGAGCATAAGTGGGTAGACACAAGCAAACATATCAAATACATATAAATTTACATACATACTCGTATGTGCTTTTATATGTAGTAGCTGGGTTGCGCAGCTTGTGTACTTGCCATGTTGTGTGGGAAATGTGGCTGAAATGTATTTCTCGCTTTAGCCAATCCCCGAGCAATTATGCATGTGAGTGATCATGACGATCTTGGCGATAGTTTGCAACTATTGGCTTGGTCTGGCCTGGCCTGGACTGGCTAATGGTATTTCGGCGTTGTACTTGTTGTTGACGCTGTTCGTTGTTGCTAAACATTTTTTATTTGTTTCCTTTTTGCTGTCCACACAACTCGATGTGCGCTTGGGCGCATAATGAATTTTAATCTTTGTTTTTTTTCTTCTTCTTCTTCTTCTTCTTATATTGTATGTTCAAGATGTATTTCTTCCAATTTCCAAGTTTTTCGTCTTCTCATTCATTCGCTTGCCGGCGATCGCCATTTCTGATTACTACAAAGATGCATACATATGTGTACATGTGTACACACACTCACACACACAGCACTAACGAAAAAAGCTTTCCAACATCGCTGATGATCGTAGTCGCCGCACTGATGATCTACCCACATTTATGTACTTTTGAAATTTGCCTTTTTTTGTGTGTTTTTTTAGCCTTCCTAATTTTATTCGTTTCATTGCGTTTTGCTTCGGTTTGATTTGGTTTGGTTTCGTTTCGCGCACTTTGTGGGCAGTTCATAGGATTTTTTTTTATTTGATCTGCATAAATTTCGCGCATGCAAAGACATATGCGGGACACACATACATACACAGCACTCATATTATATTTGTATGTAACGAAATCTGTGCGTGAAAGCCCATCGTTGTTCGATTCGCTGCTGCCATGTTAAGCTGATTTTCGTCGTTTCTTCTGATTTTGTTGTTTTTTATGAAAAAAATGTACTTAAAAAGTTGAAATCGCTGGCATTTTTTGCCCTAAATTGGCATTAATTAAGCAATAGTTTTCAGCTTGTTTCTCCATCTCCATCGTCGGTTGGCAATTTGCTGCATGTGTGCGTTGATCGATGGCGTGCTCAAACATCTACACACACACTAGTGCAAACTTTTATGCTGTTGCCGCCTTGTGCCATTTTATCTGCTATGTATTTGAATTTTCCAAGCATAAAAAATGCGCAAATTTACGTTGATTAATGAATTTATTGTATAACCTGGCAAATAAGTTTCGACTGATTTATCTGTTTTCTCAGTAAATAATACAAAAAGTGAAGTTATTAAAATAAAGAAAAAGCTAAGCATACACGCATATACCTATTCAGGTAGATATGTACTTTGTACAGGGTGATACATACACAAGTAAGTTTGGAAAAACTAAATAAAATGGGTAAAACTATTTTTTCTCTGCAAAACTCTCTAGCAGTTTCATACTCTACCCCAATAATTGCACAGACGATATTCACCACAAAAGTCTAAATCAATTCTGAATATCTAACCTTTCTTCTTTCTTCTTGATTGGCGCGATAACCGCTTATGCGATTTTGCCCGAGTTTAACAAATCGCGCCAGTCGTTTCTTTCTCGTGCTAACCGACGCCAGTTGGACACACCTAGTAAAACCAAGTCCTTTTTCAGGTGATCTTTCCAACGGGAAGGAGGCCTTTCGTACACAAAAACCATGCGATAGCCTGCTAAAATTAATTATTCCACAGATGATATCTCAAATTTCAGCACATAAGCCCATAGCAAGCCCGAGAACCGTAGTCCTCCAAACGAACTGCCATTTCCATCAACATTTAAAAACAAAATGCCACTACACCGAAGCACTGGAACTTTTTTTTCTGCGTGGGGTAGGTTTAAAAATTCCTTCGCACTTACAGCAACCGTCGTCTACTGCGTTGAGTGGTGTGGCCACTAAAACAATCCCTCCTCTCCTTCTGGGGAGACACCCTTCCCGGGACTACTTGCTGCATTACTTTGGAGGAGCCCAGAAAAGCATCCATAAAGGACCAATTCTATGCACCCACGTCTGGATCCACCATATTTGCAGCCAGCTTTCATGCTATAGGCTCATCTTCTTGTGCCTCTGTCTGTGAGGCTTCGCTTTGTTGCACTGTACCGAGGTCTATCTATTTTTCCGTAGTACGTCTTCGATGTATCTCTTTACCGCGCTTCAGCTGTCCTGTTGTTATTGTTGCTGCTATTACAAATTCAGCTGTCCTCGAGAGGCTTGCTTCAAATATTTTGGGCCCAATAATGAAAACAGAGTAAACTAATAACGAAAATGGCCTAATCTTCATTGTCTATTGTGCAGTCGCTTGAACCAATTTTTGAAGTTCAACTCAGAAGAGGATGCCCTCAAGCCCAAGAGGGGGATGTGTCCAAGGTTTCAACAGCTTCTTCAGGAGTTGAAAGACGTTGACGCCGCATTTTATTTTTGATATTTCGAAATAAAAAGAAATCATTGGGTGTCAAATCAGTGCTGTAAGCCGGATTATCCATTCATTCGATTTTGTAAGTGCTTAAAAACTGTCTTATGTGAGTCGGTACGTAAGAGTTCGCTTTGTTTTAGTGAAGTATGGGATAATTCGTCTTCGTCGTTTCGTTTTCCTTAATTCCTCGAAAACTTCTGATAAACAAATGGCTGTGTATCACTCAGTTGTGTACCACTCAAGTTATGTGCCACTTGTGTTTTATGTTTCTCTAGTGATACAGCAGCGACATGACCTGATTTGATAATGACCGAAAAAACAGGTGACCATCTGCTTCGAGGTGCTTTTTCTGCGAACAACTTTTGTTGGATCAAATTGTATGGAAAACTCCTAACTCATACGCATATATACAAGATTCCTCATCTGTTGCGATTTCAGTCCTTGTCATGCTTTGAATCACCACCGCTGAATTTCTTCAACATTTCTTTACACCAATCGAGACGAGGTCTAGTTAAGGGTAATTGTCCAATTACGCAGTATGCAACGAGCACAAATCTTCTTAAAAACGACATAATGAATTTAACATATGAGCTGAAAAGCCGCGGGCCTAAAACATAGATGGCACTAGTTTTATTGCATTCACTTCCTTTCCAGTTAGTACTAATCTTAAAAGGAAAGCTGTTGAAATTTCATGGTATTCTGTTCATGAGTTTTTGAGTTATTGTGCTAAGACTGGAGCTACTATTGTTATTTTCCAAAAAAAGGGGACAAAAAGAATTTCGTGTTTTAATTTTTCACTGTTTCTTGATGGGAAAAATACCTTTCAGGCGAAGCAATGGTTTGAAAAGTGTTATGGGAACTGCCCTCCTTCGCTCCATCAGAAACAACAAAAACAGCAGAAAACGATGGTTTGCTGACCCCAAACGTGGTCGTAGAGACACCGATGATGCACAACGCAGTGGACGTCCAAATGAGGCGGTAACACTAGAAAACATAAAAAAAAATCCAAAGAAAGGTTTTTAATGATCGAAAAGTGAAGTTGTGTGAGTTAACTGACATCGTAAAGATAACAAAAAAGTGTTGGCTTAATATTGCATGAGCATTTGACTATGAGAAAGCTCTCTTCAAAGTGGGTGCCGCGTTTGCTTACTGTTTTGCTTCATCAAGACAACGCACCGTGTCATAAGTCAATCAAAACAATGGCAAAACTGCATGAATTGGAATTCGAATTGTTCCCTCACCATGCCCTCACCTAAAAAATGCCCGCCGGTAAGAAATTTCGCTCAAATGAAGAGGTTATCGCTGAAGCTGAGGGCTACGAGTACTTTGAGACAAAAGTTAAGTCATTCTACCAAAAAGGTATTGAAATGTTAGAGCGACGCTGGAATGCTGGCGTTGTTCTTTATGGAAAATACGTTGATGAATAAAGCTAATTTTAAACAAAAAGAAAAACCTGTTTTCTTTGTTAGGTCCGGTACTTTTCAGCCCATGTATCGCAGCTATTAGCCCGCTTTTTTGTTCAAATTTCTGTAGCAAATTTTTTAAGCAAACATTTATAGTATTTTTCTCAATAAAGTCGTAATGTAAACCGTTTCGCATTAAAAGGCCATCTGAGCTTTAGACCTGCTCTTCTAAGTTACTGTGAAACTCAATTTCATACCATAAATTAACTAACAGTCTACAGATTTTTTGTACATTCATAGTAAGAAATTAATTATAAATATGAAGTTACGTTTCTGTGGAACGAGATAAAAAAAAACAATGTTTTTCTAAATTTCTTATAAGTTTTTACTCCAGTATTTTTGATAAAACAATACAAAGTTTCTTGCTTGCGAGCACTTCTCAATTTCTAAACTCGTATGCAAGATCATAAATTACTTTCTTATGTAGACTATTGCACAACAAAAACCTAAAGAATCGTAATCGTTTCACTGCATGGCGGTGTAGTAGGAAATTGCGCTTCGTAAGAATTGCGTATTGATTTCGAGTTTTGCATATTAAGAGAAATATGTGTAGTGTCAGTGCTAATAGTGTTTAAAAATCTATTAAAAACACATAAAATTTGCATATTCACAAATATACTACATTAGAAGCGTTTATATATTTATTTGTCCGGTTTTACACAATGTAATTCTTATATAAAAATGTATGGACATGTTGAAAAAATTTATTTACCTTTTTCACTGCTGCATATATTGAATGTTTTATGATAGCTTCGTAATTTTATTGCATACATTATTATTTAACACTTGGTAATTAAACCACTGATTTAATATAAAACGCCCATTGCGATAAGCAACTGGCGATAATCACAAAAAGCTAATAAGAACGGAAATATTTCTTACGTCAGTGGAGCTGTAGAGACGCTGCTGTTGAAAGAATGATCCTTTAGAAAAAATGTGATATGCAAATGTCCATATTCACATCAATAAATCAGAGAGTTTTAAGACGTTGAATTAATTGCTTAATCGCTTCAAACTGCTCGAAACCAGAAATCGGTATAAATGGAATATAAAGTTGGTAATATTATTATTATTATTATTATTATTATCACAGAGGGGACTAAATGAGTGTTACCTGAGCTTCTGGGTGAGCTCGTTAACGAGTTTAATTTAATTGAACTGGATAGCTCATAAGGCACACCACGCACACGACTAAACACGCCCCTTGCAGAGAGCTTGCTGCTGATTCTTGTCTATTGCGTGACTGCAGTACGCACGCAGTGTAGGCTTCAGCATTTCATCAGTCCGCTGAAAGACGCAGCGATCAGCTCGGCAAATGAATGATAAACAAAAGATTAACCAGCTGCATACTTGCATGCCTACTGGCGGGAAGGAAATTATTATTATTAATAGTGCTTTTATTAGCGTGGGGGTGAATGTGCAATTACAAGACAAAGTGTCAGAGCGGCGTTAGCCTGGCAATGCGCAGCATGATCCTTGCAATAGCCTGCACATATCAAGCAGCTCACGGCCTCCGAGATTAGCTCAGGCAATCTCCGAATAGTGGGATCGCAGCCCTCGCTGGATACCTGCTAACGTGAGAAGAAGCCTCGGCTGGTTGCTGTAGTATTCTGGGACTTTAGGTTAGGTTAGGTTGAAGCGGTTTTCTTGTATGAGACACTCAAGGTCATGGCCCATTGTAATGCCGCGTGGAGAGTTTGTCCCTATCTCTCCTAAAGCCAGTGTGTGCTTTTCCTAAATTTTAGAACATCTCTGATTTCTGCAGAACTGAGATTTTCAAACTCATTAAAAATTGTTTTCCTAGAATAGTAAACCTACGTTTGGATAGAGCAGGACAGTGGCACAGTAGGTGCGAGATTGTCTCTTCCTTGTTCTCATCTAGACAACTTCTACAGAAGTCATGTGTTTGCACGCCCATCCTTTGGGCGTGTCTACCTATTAGGCAGTGCGCCGTTATGACTGAAATCAGTGTGCTAAGACTGTGTTTATTTTGGCTTAGCAGAGATTCTCTGCGTTTAGCATTGAGAGTCGGCCACAGTTGACGGGCGATTTTGCAGGTGGCTTCAAGGATGAGTAGCTTACATGTTTGTAAGGGTATCCCTATGTCATTGTCTATGTTCCTGGGATTTTAGTAAACAAGAGTGATATCTTATTGAAACCGCCTCCCGGGCTAATGCTGCAGTGGCTCCGTCCTGTTAAAACTTTGGCAAGCTTTCGAGTACTTTCCTCAAACGTCAACATTACGTTGGTGGTGCAGGCTCAGTTGCGAAATCTTCACTAGCTCCTGTCCTGGCTCTGAACTCTGAACGAATGGTTTGGTGCGTAACTACCATTAGTTCGAGCCCGGGCTTAAAATCCACTAGTTGCACGAAACACTAAATGATAGAAAAATCTTTTTTCTAACCGCTGTCGCTCCATGGCTTCAGCCATGTAAAAGCTTCTCATAAAAAACTATCTGCCATTCCGTAAAATTCTAGCTCATTTTATTTGTGGAAGCTGCACACCACAAATAGGAGGAGGAGCTCGGCCAAACACCCAATACAGGTGTTAGAAAAATTTGTGGCAAAAAATTTGACTTTACGTAAATTTCGCAAAAACAACAGAATTGTATTTTCTTAATTTTTTACTGAAACGATAGTCACGTAAACGGTGTGCCTCGTAAACGGTGTATACCTCAAAAAATTTGGGGGTACTCTCTAATAAAATGTAAGAATGGTAGCTCAATTTTTAAGACGTAGTTGTTAATAATTTTTTCCCACCAGCTAATTTTTTTTACACCAGGATTTTTCTTCTGTTATGACATACTTCTTCGTGTTCCCTGACTGGATAAAAGGGGAAATTTTCAAAAACCAAAAAAAAAAAAAAAAAACAGTTGCAAAGAGCTTTTTTACTTCCTTTATGATTATGATTAGAACTCGTTCATCCTTCTTCTTGATGACTCGATAACCGCTTATGCGGTTTTGGCAGAGTTTAACAAATCGCGCCAGTCGTTTCTTTCTCGTGGTAAGCGGCGCCAGTTGGAAACACCAAATGAAGCCAAGTTCTTCTTCACCTGATCTTTCCAACGCTGGGAAAGCCTTCCTCTTCCTCTACTACCACCAGCTGGTACCGCATCGAATGCTTTGTCGGAGCATTTGTATCCATTCGACATGACCCAGCCAACGTAGCTGCTGGATCTTTATTCGCTGCGCTATGTCTATGTCTTCGTAAAGCGCACACAGCTCATCAAAGTGCAAAGGCTCAAAAATCTTGCGCAGTATCTTTCTCTCAGAGAGAGAAGACTTTACTACTCAATTGTCTACTTAATCCAAAGTAGCACTTATTGGTAAGGGAGATTCTCCGCTGGATTTCAAGACTGGCATTATTTTCGATGTTAATGCTGGTTCCTAGATAAGCAAAGTATTTTACAACCTCGAAATCATTACTGTCACACCATATTTTTGTCGATTTTAAAGCAGCATTCGACAGCACGAAAAGAAGTTGCCTGTATGCCGCGATGTCTGAATTTGGTATTCGTTCAGCCTTAAGTTCGAAAATTATATTCTAAATATTTTCCATCCAAGTTGTGAATTGGGTGTATCAGAGATTCCGATGTTGATTGTGTTTTAATGAAATACTTCAATGTCTCATCTTCAGTTATTTTCGATTTTGCAAAAAAATCAAAAATACTATTTTCAATGAAAACTCCGAACTCATTTTTTCGATGACTAGTTTTTAGTATTCTTTGTAGATTTGTAAAGACATGAACGCGCACCAAGTTTTCCAGCGGGGGATTGGAGCCTGCTGGTCCAATGCAGGCTGGTTTTACTTGCTTGGCTTCGATAACTGTCGAGAAAGAATGGAACAACAACTGAAATATAGAAAATGAGAAAAATGAGGCAGCTTTGCTTGAAGCGCTCGAAGTACGGCGAAGTTTCAAATAGCTCAATGTTCTATTTGCTGCGCTTTTGATATTAAGAATTGAACACCCGTCTCGTTCATTTATTTTGATTTGTTTTAGCTTTATTTGTGAATTTTAGGTTGATTAGACAGATTCTTTATTTACAATTGCTTTTCAAAAATGTTTGAAGAAAATTCAATAAATGCCATTGGAAGGCATAGCCGAATATATCACTCTTGAACTGTTTCTCGTCTCTTTCAAGCTTACGCAAAGCTGAAAGTGTCCATGTTTTTATCGATCTAAATATAATTCGCGCACCCAAAACTTTCGTCGTAGACGTGATTGGCGTCTTAACTTGCACATTTTTACTATTAAAAGACAAATTCGCAAATTTTTTTTCACAGTTTCTAGTTTACATCGGGATTCAAAAATGTATTATGTATTATTGAATTTGGCTGGCATCTTTGTTTCCGTCTTTCTTTTACGAATCATCTGATCAAAGCGCACATTTTGGCCATACAAACTTTCAAAGCCAAGCTAAACAAGCGCAGCAAGTAAAGCCAGACTGCATTGGGCCAGCACCTTTAAGTTGGGTTTTGTATGTTTACATTTTCACACAATAAACACTCTCCCATGACTCCAATATGCGGTCCAAAAATAAATTTCAAATTGTACATCTAAAAGATGAATTTTCACTTCATTTTAATAATATTTTTAAAGAATAAAGAAAGAGTTTTGAATTGTAATTTAATAAATATTTTTAAAGAATGCAGTTGCTTTGGACTTATTGCATTTCCTTACATGAAAAAGGCGAATACTTTGTGAATTCCAGTAATATTACGGGTTGTTTTTTTATAAACCAAGAATAAAAAGAAAAATGTTTTCTGAAAGAACTTGAAATGGCTTCGATCGTTTATACTCTTTTATGTGCATATGTCCGTATGTGCATGCTCCATGTTTATGTTTTTACTCGCATATATGTATTTATGTATATGTACATGCATACATACCAGTGAGCTACGGTAGATGAATTCCAAATCGCAATTTGAAGGAAATCAAAATCAAATGAGCATTCAATTGAGGGAAAATAACAAAGCGCAGGAGAACTCACATCAGCAGTCGTACTGCAAGCAACAACGCGCAAACAAATAAGCGATCCGCCACTTGTATAGCTCATACACTCAGTATCCAATAAACACACAGCGCCAGCATGCCACTCACCCCATTTCCCACTCAATCGCTCAGAGTCAGCAATGAGAATTCCTTTACTCTGCTATTGAGTGAATATTCATTTTCAAGTTCATTAATTTCAAGCAAGTATGTGCCAATAAGCAAGCAGTTGGAGCAAAAGAAAAACCACCACCAACAAGCAGCGGCTGAACACTTGCACACTTTGGTGAACACACACAATCATAAACGGACGCCTGCGTACGAGGAATGAACGTAGAGCAACTACAGCTACCAATTGAGCGCTTGGACGATGAACACGGCTAACAGAACGAACAGTCAACACACACAACAGTAGCGCCAGCACCAGCGTTAGCACCAGCACCATTAGCACCACTAGCCACCGCTAGCGGCAGCAATAACAATTACAACAACCATATTGAGCACATTAAGGCGCACCAGCTTGTATGCGAATAGCGGCGTCGCAAACACCAGCGCAAACAACTTCTACACCCAAAGGCAGCAACTTCAGTTGTAAAACGGATGTCGAATGTTGTAGAGGTTTGGAACGGACAAACTTCAACGGACAAAAGCGTAAAACGTAGTATATATACAAAGCACTGCATACTAAGTCTACGATCAGTTTGAAAAGTAAGAAATAAAGAAAACAAAAACAAAAGTAAATCGTAATCGGTGAATTATTCCAGTAGTGATCGTAATCGTGAATGGGAAATAGTTTAATTTATGCGACTATAAATTTTTAAGGCACAAGTGATCGCTACCGACAAGTGATTATGTCAGGAAATCTCTAAAAAAATAAAAATAAAAATAAAAAAAAACAAAAGCACAAAGATTTATGCGTACAATTGTGGAAATCGAATTACTCATCAACTGAAATTAACTTAAATAAAATTTAAATCTATCGCGAAACATTCGATTGCCCGCAAGAGTTATTGTGATCATTAAGGACTTGCGAGCGCAAATATTGAGGTTTATTGGATATTCATAAATTGCAACGAATTTGGAAGTACAGTAAAAGTACCAAAAGAGAAAAAGTTAATAGGAAAAGTTTAAGTACTAAAATAACACACCGCGAGAAATCTTTGCGGTTGAATGGCGTGAAATTGCTTAAGACGATTTATTTTTCATTTACGCGATAAATTGTGTGCGTATTGTGGGCGCGCGATAGCCTGTGAAATTGAATGGCATTCAATGCGCGCAGTAGCTGAAATTTGATAAACTAAAAACGGCTCACTGGAATTTTTGCAATTGAATTTGAATAAGAAGAACTCTTATCGCGGTTTCATTCAAAGAAGAAAGAAATTTCCGTATGTATGTATTTGTGAAACTGTAAACATTAAAGTGCATGCGTTAGTACAAGATCGCCACTGTTGATCGTTGGTTATGCCGACGGGCCGCACAAAATTGTAAAAATAAGTTAAAATATTAAGCGAAAAATTGTAGAGCGATGAAAATTTACATTTGATTCAAAAAAAGCGGAACATTTGTGAATGAATCCTAAGAATTGTAAAATTAAAAGGAAGTAAAAAATTAAGGAGAAATAAAAAATTTAAGTGTAAAATTCGGAAATAAAAATTCACGAAATTATTAAAAATACCTAAATGACAAATTGTAGAATGATTGGAATAAAAAGTTAAGAATAACAGAAAACCAAAAAACAAAAATAAAAAAATTAATTAATGATAAAAAATAAATCAAATTATAAAAAACTATTTTTTTATTTATAAAAATAAAAAACCTACCAAAATAATAAAAACAAAAACAAATTAATGACAAAAAATAAATGTAATTAAAAAAAAAACAATGTTTTCTTACTTATAAAAATAGAAAAGTTATAAAACTAATAAAAACAAGAAGAAATTAATAATGAAAAATAATTAAAAAAATAAATCAAATTAAAAAAAAATATTTTCTTATTTATAAAAATAGAAAACCTATGAAAATAATAAAAACAAAAACAAATTAATAATAAAACATAATTAAAAAAATAATTCTAAATAAAAAACTATTTTCGTATTTATAAGAATAGAAAACCTATAAAAATAAAAATAATTTAAACATAAATCGAATTAAAAAAAAACTATTTTCTTATTTATGAGAACAGAAAATTTACCAAAATAATAAACACAAAAACAAATTGTTGATAATAAATAATTAAAAAAATAAATCTAGTTAACAAAAACTTGTTTCTTATTTATAAAAATAGAAAACTTATAAAAATAATATTAATACAAATAATCAAAAAAAAAAATAAAAAAAATTATTTCTTATTTATAAATATAGAAAACCTATAAAAATAATAAAAAAAATCATAAATCTTATAATAAAAAAATAATAAAAAATAAACAGTTGATAAAAAACATTCAATTAATGAATAGAATCCACAAAAAGTGAAATAGAAAAAAGTTGTGGCATATAAACATAACATATTTTAGCATAAAACATTTAATCAGAACAATCAGAGTTAATTTTATAATTGCCTTTCAATAAAAAAAACAATTCCAAAACCTTTCAATTAAAAAACAAAACTGATCGCCAACTGCTGCGTGAACTCCCACGAAAATTTGTAATACCGAGCATCCCCTAAACTCAACGAAGTGTTCGAGCTCCTCACTCACATCTACCAAACAACCCTCGCTTCGCACACAACCACACAAACAGCGAATTCGCAAACTCAAGCTTAATCAATTAACTTCAATTGAAATGATTCCAGTCCATCTAATCATTAATATTTATTGCAAAATCAAACGTCCAATAATCTGTGCATTACATTCACTCAATTAAAAACGGACTCTACAACGATCGCTGCTCAAAGTTTAAACGACGTCAATGACGAGCATTTTCCCAGCTACCAGTTTGAAAATTTCTCATTGCCGTCCTTGCCCAGCCATAGAAGAAAACGTGAAGACATGCCGCCCTCTGCGTTCTTAGTTGGTTCAACCATTTTGACTACAGCCAAATCAGTGACGAGTAGCAGCAACAGCAACAGCAAGAGCAGCGCCCTCATCAACGCCAATACCACAGCTACAAAATACTTCACAACGAAACAGTTTTCGCCTACGAAAAAAATCACCTCGATTTGCACCTCGCCCTCCCTATCGCCAACACAAGTGACGCCAGCGAAATACGCAGCGGGTAGTCCAACAAATACACACAAATACAATCAGAATAATAATTGTCAAACGGTGCAAAATTACAATTACTTAAGTGCAACGGCGGAACAGCAACAACAGACGCAGTTGGTGGAGGAGCAATACTTGCAACGGCAAGAATATCAATCACAGCCACAGTTGAAGAAATCTTCACAAAAAATGGTGCTGCAAAGTTATGAAAATTATACCTCTTACCACTTACCTGCGCATCATCAACATGCGTCGCATGTGTTGTCGCAACATTTGCCGTTGCCGCAACCGCAACCGCATCAGCATCATCAGCAGCAGCAGCAACAGCAGCAACAGCATCATCATAATCAGCACCACCAACAACAGCAGCAGCAATCGCATCAGTACCAGCAGCAATCGCCGCAGCATCAACAACAACAACATCTGCAGCAGCAGCAGCAGCAGCAAAGCTTGCAATCGCTGGCACAGCAAACACAGCATCACCGTTTGTCTGGTGGCAGTACTGGCAGTGCCTCTGTTAGTTCCTCCTCTTCGTCCAGCGCCTCGACGACAGCCGCTGGCCTTGGCGGTAGTACCTCGGGTTTAAGCACCGGCGCCCCCTCGGTAGTTGATTCACCAAATCCTACCGCCTCTTCGCTCGGCATTGGCTATTTCAATGACATGGCCACCAATTTTGTTGGTGACTATGCGCCATCACATCATCCAACCGCGAATTCATATTACACTGACATCGATGCGAATTTCTTTAGTCAAGGTAAATTTCAATGTTGTGAAAAAATATTGGAGGTCGAAATAAAAATACGAAAGTTTCCTCTACATTTCTATTTATATATATTATATATAATTGGCGCGTACACCCTTTTTGGGTGTTTGACCGAGATTCGAACCGTCGTTCTCTCTGTGAATTCCGAATGGCTACGGCCCATTCGGCTACGGCGGCCGCCAATTTAATTTCTATTCCATTTCTATTTAATGCTCGTTATTCCCGCACTAAGTTGTCGGAATGAAAAGAATCAATTCGATCTGAAAAATAAAAATTAAATAAATAATTGGTGCGTACTCTTCTGTTAGGTGTTTGGCCGAGCTTCTACTCGTATTTGTGGTATGCGTCTGTTGCTCCACAAATCGATCTTACTCTGAAAAATGTAACACAAAACGTTAATGATAGTAGAACGCTTCATTTTTGGCGTTTCAAATTGAATGATAATGCAGAAAAAATTTGAATAACCTTGCATAAATAAAGGATCTTTCAAAAGACGCGCCTAGATGTTGTTTTAAAATAAAATATGCAAAAATTTTGATTATTTCAGGTTTCGCTATTTTTATGCAAAATACGGCGCTTAACGATTGTATATAAAACTGACATAATTTAAATGTCCATCATCGGCACCTCTACAGGTAAAATCAGCCAAAAAGCGATTCTTGAGGGCCCAATTGTTGAGGACGTCGAAATATCCATGTTGAAGGTTGTTCACTAACACTTTGCGCTACAGCAGAAATATTTTCTCCAACAGACTGGCTATCTTCGACAGCATCAGAATCAATTTCTTGACAATTTTTACCCACCTTTGAATGAATTCCTGACTTATTCAGGCGATTATTTCCAAAAAAAAAAAAAAAAAGAAATTTTGCGTTATGTTGTTCTTAAAGATCGACCATTTCCATAAGTTTCCATAATTTTAACGCCTTGTTGTATCCTGTCTACTTGACAAATTTTAAAGATGTCATAAAAAAGGTACCGTCTAGGAATTATTCACCTACTGACCTCTAGGCTTCTCTTTTGAAAGACCTTTTAGAAATATTTGGAAGGCAAAGTGATTTGGGTTCTATGTGAGAACTCGATGATTACAAAACAAAATCCAATAGGGTTTTTCTTACAGAGCGTGGTCCAAACACTTGTATATCGAATATATAATTTTCGCTTGCGTCCTTTGTGGAGTGTTTGGCCGATCTCCTCATATTTGTGATTTGCGTCTTATTATAGTTCCACAAATGGAGGCACCTACAGTTTTATGCCGCCTCGCAATGGCAGATGCTTTTTTATAAGAAGTGGCAGACATACACTCGGAGGTTTGCCATTTCCTACCAAGTGATGATCATTATTACAAAAACTTTTACTATTACTTGGTATTTTGTGATCCGATCCGACTGTAAATGCCGACTGATATGACGAAAAGCCAAAAAAAAAACTTTCGAAAAAACAAAATCAATAAATAATTGGTGCGTACACTTTTGTTAGGACTTTGACTGAGCTCCTCCTCATAGTTGTAGTGTTGGTGTTGATGTTGCTCCACAAATGGAGGGACCTACAGTTTCAAGCCGACTCAAAACGGCAGAATTTTTTATGAGGAGCTTTTCCATGGCAGAAATACACTCGGAGCTTTGCCATTGCTTGCCGAGAGGCGACCGCTATTAGAAAAAAACTGTTTCCATCATTTTGCTGTTTCATGCAGGGACATTCGAACCTACGCACTCCCGAATAGTAGTCACGCTCCAGCCACTTGGCTACGGCGGGCACCGAACGTTTAATCCCCTTAGTTTAATTAGCAAAACTTGTCTATATTTGAAGAACTTATTTCTATAATTTCGAAACGCTTAGTACCCGAAAAATTAGATAATCCCAGAAATGACTCAATATTTTAAGAGATTTTAAATCTCCATTATTCTCTTGTTAATCAGAATGAGCGTCTGAAGTATTTTATACAGTCTAAGCACACGAGCCTAAGGCGGGCTTCTCGTAAAATTTACAGCCTCCAACTTGATTTCGTAAAACAGAAATGTGAACAAGAAACTGAAGCACTTCACATGCAGTGCCAACAGAAAATTTGGAACAGGCTCTATATTACTGGGTTTTGACTATTTAAATAATAAATCTATGTTTAAATGCTTTTCATGTTGAAAGTATCAAAAGACATTGGAAGAACACAGAACCTGTTTTAGAATATATTATTAAATGGGTCGTGGCACATTTCAATATGTAAATTACTTAGTTTTATGAATTAAAACTATTAAAATTAACTATTCAATAACAACTCGTAACCCAACTCGTTTTTCCTAACGAGAGAATAAAATTTCGTCGAGTGTACTACGATGTAAGCTGTTTTCCATAACAAATTCAACTAGATTTTTACATCAATCGAAGTTAACATACTGAAAACGTGTCAGGTGATCTTCATTAAAATTACCAAGGCAAATAAAATTCAACTGATCGTTCTGGTCGTAACCAAATTCTCTCGTATTATTCCTTCACGTGCCGAAGGGCCTAGTAGCCAGCACTCATATTTAATTTTGGTGTATTGGTCATTATAATTATAACTTTTACATATAAATAAAAAAAATCTTTAACAACATCAAGTTTGTAACAAAGATAAGAGTCGAAAAGCTCCTCATAAAGAAAAACCATATAGGAGGAGGAGCTCGGCCAAGCACTCACAAAAAAGTGTAAGCGCCGAACAGAAAACTGTCAAACTTTGTACTAAAACTTGGAAGGAAAGACTTTCAGTTGATGGTCGGTTCCATTATGGGACACAACCCATGGGGTCAGCATATGACCATCATTGGAATCATAGAGGACCCAATGTGCCTGTCTTGCTAGGAGGAGGCGGATAGCACTGAGCACTTTCTCTCTTTGCTAGAGCACGGCTGCGAGTTTTGGGTTCCGATGTCATGAGAATGAGTAATATTCGTTCTCTAAAACTGAAGGATATTTACAGATTTACCAAAGAATCTGGAAAGTTCTCACAGAAATAACTACCTCCATCTCTGTCTCTATTCTTTCCTATCTTTTTCTCGGATACTTTTCTCCTTCCCTCCTTGACTATCTATATATATATATATAATTGGCGCGTACACCCTTTTTGGGTGTTTGGCCGAGCTCCTCTTCCTATTTGTGGTGTGCGTCTTGATGTTGTTCCACAAATGGAGGGACCTACAGTTTCAAGCCGTTTCGAACGGCAGATATTTTTATGAGGAGCTTTTCCATGGCAGAAATACACTCGGAGGTTTACTATTGCCTGCCGAGGGGCGACCGCTATTAGAAAAATGTTTTTCTTATTTTTGGTGTTTCACCGAGATTCGAACCGACGTTCGCTCTGTGAATTCCGAATGGTAGTCACGCACCAACCCATTCGGCTACGGCGGCCTCCTTGACTATCTACTCTCTTGTCAGAGCTCTAAATACCATGGGCTTTTTAGCCTGAGTGTTTTAGGAGCCAAGAAATCTCCTGGTGCTCTTTGGCTCGACCTTCTCAAATTTCAATTTCAATTTTCAATTGGTGCGTGTGATTTACGCCCTTCCTTCGTTCCAGTTACCTGTTCTTGTTTAATTTGGTTTAGACGGTATAACGTACATTGCAGAATATTTTTTGGAAGGTCGGCACCACTATGCATTTAATGATAAGAAAAATATGATTTTCATTCCGCTTTCATGCTTAGTATAAGCATTTCTAAGATATAACATAGAATTATTAGATTGTCATTTTGATGTTATTGCACAAATGGAGGGACCCACTGTTTTAAGCCTACTCAGAACGACAGACATTTTTATGACTAGCTTTTTCATGGCAGAAATACACTCGGAGGTTTCCCATGGCCTATCGAGGAGCGCCCGCTATGAGAAAAAACTTTTTTCTTCATTTGGTGTTTCACGGAAACTCGATTCTACGGTCACCAAATTCCGAATGGTATATACATAAATATATATTCGAACGTCATGAAAACTTTCGCGTCAATAGCACTTTCGAACCTGTTGCATTTTTCAATCGTTTAAATTATCATCCCACAATTTATGTTCCTGACGTTTCACTGTGAGACAATTTTTTTTTTCAATAAGTACAAACTATTTTAGTTCCATTTATACGGCCACACGCTCTCCAAAGTTTTTCAGGTACACAATGTATGGTATTTTCTACCTTCAGGACATGAAGTAGAGGGTAAGCCATTAAAACTGTTTACTTCGACATTTTAAATAAACGAATAGTTTATTAAAAAGTTGTGACATTTGCATTATGATAAAAGGTGTACGCATACATTTACTACAAATTTCGGTAAATAAGTTCCGCGCGACGTTTTGAGTTTTAATGAAATTTTCAATAGCAATGGATTACTATGATACATGAAAAAGCGAGTGGAAGCTAGGTGGACTAATTTGGCCACATGCAAAGCAGCAAAAGTTATGTGTAGAACTAACGACCAAAAACTGACTTAATTCGTACTTACGCTCTCGCGAAAGGAGACAGGTCATAATCTATTGGCTGCACATGCGTACAAGATAGGGATTGCTAGCAACGACAAATGCAGAAAGTGCAGAGAGGATGTTGAGGAAACTTTAGAACACTTTCTGTGCGTTTGCCGGCATTATTAAACCGGGCTTTAAAATGCGTGGGAGCCCCACTGTTTGAGGGTCTGGAAGACGTCTCAAAAGCGGGCCTCCCAGCTCTTCGCCAAAAGCGTTGACATCGTACATGATGTCTAGTTTTAGTATTCATAGAGGTCGGTCTCCATCTGGTATCGCTAGGGACCAAAAGCTGTATGCGTAGCTCAATGCCAATCAAGCTAATCTAATCTTTCAATAGCATTTTGGCATAATCTTGTCTTAATTTTATCAATGGCTCGTCGAATTTTTCCTTCAGTTAGGAAATTGTTACGAAGAATTTTGAAATGTTCTTTCACAAGCCCTAAAAAACAATTCGTCAAATTGCATAATATTGGTGGCCAATTCACATTTTTGAGGATTTTTATGCATTCTAAAGAGGTGTTATTTTGATATTCAAACAAAAATCTTTTTTTTTAATATAAATGATCAGATGTTTATTTCATTATAAAGAGGAAGATATGCGGTTAATAGTGGAAAATAACATCAGGCAAATGACCACCACGACCACGCTTACAGGACAATATCCTTTTCATGAAATTTTCTATAACCGAATTGCTAAGGGGCTGCGCTATGTCCTCGATAGCCTCACGAATTCCATCTTTGAGGTCTTGAATCGACCGTGGGCTGTTGGCGTAGACCTTCTCTTTCACGTGGCGTAGGCCTTTCTGATCACCTCTTCGAGGGATAACACGGTCCGGAAACATTAATGTGTTCGTAGCTTGTGTGGCACGTAGAGCCGCCTTGTTGAAAATAAACGTTTTATAAAGGGTTTTTCAATAAGGGCGGGTAGATGTTGAAATGGAATAAAATGGCGTTTGCTGTGTGGCCCGTAGCGCCGTCCTGCTGGAACCACATGTCGTCTAGGTCTACATATATGGTTCAATATGGGCCATAAGAAATTGGAAGGGCCACCACGTCTACCGAAAAATGGCCGCAATACGCGCAACGTTTGCGTTAATGAACACTCATTTTGATAATAAAGTTGTATCATTTGAACGTGCTGTTCAATCGTGTAACTTGCCATGATGATTTGGCATAAACAACTGAATAATAAACAAAAGATTTGACAGATGTCACCAAAACAAAATGGCTGCCATAGGGCGCCAAAATCGACCCGCGCCAATTGAAAAACCCTTTATAAGCCTGGTCATCCATGAATAAGCCTCAACGCTCATAAATAACAGTTATCAAACAACAGCACTGTAAGGTCGACAAAATTAATTACGCCAAATTCAAAATTGGACTCTACATTGGACGGAAAGAGCGAAAATGCATGTGAATAGAAGTCTATAGCTACAAATTTTTGGCAACCCAACTGGATTAATAAAAATAAATGGCAAATAACGCAGGGTCCTGAAGTCAGAAGATACAAAATTTCTTTATTTGCTTTCATCGTTACCTCTCATTTAGTACTTCAAGTCTTTCTTTGCCATGGGAAACTTCAAACACCACCAATTGAGAAAAATATCACCGATTGCATTTGAGGTCGGCCTAAAATTGCCAAGCCAGTAAGAGTCTCACGTATTATTGAAACCTTTTATTTTTAGACCAAAGTAAATGATACGAACAGCGTTATTTATTTTCAATATATAAGTATATACATACATGCATATACATATGTAATGCCATACGTAAATAAGTTTAAATGAAAATTGATAAAATTTTAACCCACACATCTCTTTCATGCCCGCGAGCCTCTGAAGTATTTGCCATTCGTCTACAATACTTTTAATGAAATTACAAATGCCCTACGTTCCGAGAAATTAGCGCAATAAGGATGCTTTAATTAAAAATCGTGTTTACTTATTGTCTTACATTTGCACGCATTTGATAAGATTTTTCATAGCAGCCACTTAACACCTTCGCCGCATCAGCACGCCTACTGCTGTCAGAAGTTAAATAGTGACAACATCAAGTCAAGGAGCCACTATCTCCCATTGCCTTCGCTGTAGCTTAGAAAATTAATATTGACATCAAAGAGCGATTTCGTGTTGCATGCCACAAATATACTTGTATGTAATACTAAAGTAGCTACAGCAGCTCTGACTGAAATAAAATGAAACTTTAATTATATACTCAACGCCGCTGCTGCAAGTTAATTGCGCGCTAACGAGGGTGTGAACTTGTGATAAATGCAAATATAAATACTCGCAAAGCACATATAAATATTTACACTCACACACACACACACACACACACACATTTACCGCCTCTAAATGTGAGTGCACGCTTTGCGGGTTGTAGGTTGTTGGCTGCGGCCGAATAGGCTGAGTGAAATGTTGAACGACGCGCGGGGTACAACTTTTAAAATAATTAAATCGCAATTTATTCAAATTCCCAAACAAGCATTCCGGCATTCCTTATGTGGCATAAAGCAGTCATCGGCGGTAATCATTTTTAGTGAGTATTCTATAATCGCAGGCTTCTAAGCATGTTTTTGTGCGTGCGTGTGTGTGCGAAGCTGTGGGTGGCTGTTAAATACAGCCGATATGCATGTGTGTGCGTGTGGTTATATTTATGAGGGTTGTGTCAGTCGCGTATGCAGCAACAAGTCGTCAATAAATGTGTGCATGTGTTGCAACAACAGTGACACTACCGTGCGACCGCAACTCTGGGAATCAACAAGTTTCAATTGCTTTGTTCTGCCCGCAGTTTTTTGTCTGCGAGCGCAAATGACACCCCGCCGAGTGGTTGTGATTTTATATATTGCTTATACACTTATACACACACATGCATATATGTCATGCGCCTAACTAAGTCTATTATTTGGGTGATTTGGTTGATGATTTAGAACGAAGAGTGGCACTTATTTAAAATATCGATGCTTGCATATTTTTGTGCCTTGATTAAGAGCTGGAATTTAATGAATTGTGAATTGGTGAATTGAAGTGGACTAAGTATTATTTTCGATTGAAGCAATGACCTCTTGAAATAAAATATTTTAGGCATAAAGGCAATAAATTTTGTGAATACCAACTTGAATTAAAGTTAATTATTTAAGAATTGGATCAAACCGATTACGCTGATGCACATTCTGTATGGGTGTACACTCCGTTAAAAAAATGTCTATAAAAAAATCTCTATAACCCATTATTAAAATATTGTTAAAATTAAAAAAAAAAGTTCGACATACGAGTAAATAAATGGTGAATATTATCTGGAAGTTATGCCGTAATTCGGTAGAGTACACCAGAAATGTGGAAAAAACCTTCAATTTTTGCACGCTGTCTTAAAAGTGCATACATAAAGGGTTTTGCAATAAGAGGTGTTATTTTGATATTATTATTTTTAATATAAATGATCGAATGTTTATTTCATTATAGAGAGGAAGGTATGCCGTTAATAGTGGAAAATAACATCAGGCAAATGACCATCACGACCACGGTTACAGGACAATATCTTTTTCATGAAATTTTCTATAACCGAATTGCTAAGGGGCTGCGCTATGTCCTCGATAGCCTCACGAATTCCATTTTGAGTTCTTGAATCGACCCTGAGCTGTTGGCGTGGCCCCTTTCACGTGGCCCCAAAGAAAAAATTCACAAGGTGTTAAATCACAAGATTTCGGTGGCCAATTGTGATTACCTATTCGAGAGATAACACGGTCCGCAAACTTTTCCCGTAAAAGATCAATGGTTTCGTTGCTTGTGTGGCACGTAGCGCCACCTTGTTCTAAATAAACGTTGTTCAGATCAATACCATCCAATTCCAGCCATAAAAAATCGTTAATCATATCTCGATAGCCTTTTATTGTATATTATATAGTAAGAGCGCTTCAACTTTTGAACTTTTTTGAATAGAACACAAACGGTTTGACTTTTTTAACTAATTTTTTTTTTATTATCGAGTTTGAACACATACATTTAAGTATGAAATTCGATTTCTTTTGCATGACCACCGCATGCACGTTTTACGAAGTCCAATCGTTGAACCTAATTTTCGACCACTCTTTTGCATAAATCGGCCGAAATTCCAGCAATTTCGCGTTCAATATTGGCTCTGAGCTCACAAATCGTCGCCGGCTTGTTACTGCAGACCAATGACTTCACATAACCCCAAAACGGGACGGCTTGTTAAATGAACCGTAAAATGGCCGTAATGCTCTTAAAGTAGCAGCAACAGAACGATTATTTTCATAAAAAATTTACACGATTTGCAATCGTTGCTCAAGTGTGTAGCGTTCCATGATGAAATGTATACTAATGAAGTTTACAAATGACAAGCGAAAAATAAAAAATGTTGCGTCGTTCGCCCTCCCTATCGGAAAAAAGTTGAAACGCACCTATTGAATAACCCTATATATTTAAATAACACCTGTTATTGGAAAAACTTTCATATTGTTTGTCATAACTTTCCAAAATCTTGGCCAATATTGGTATCGGGTGATCTAATTGGAGGTACTTCTTCCAATAAGGTGTTTTGACAGATCACGCGTGACTACTGTCAAACTAAATACATAATTTTTTCAGTATTCATTGATGGTATTCATCATGGAAAAACTTGCCCTTCAACACCGTTTACAAATCGTTCAACTGTATTAACACGTTCCCGCCGGCGCTGTTATTCATGGTCTTCGCCCACAGACGGCAATGTTTAAGTCTTTTCGCTCTATCGGAAGCGATTGCAGGTCATAAAACGAAATTTTTTCATAAGGGTAGTCGTTTATGGCATCTCATCTCATAGGTACCGTTTAATAAAGTACCATTGGTGGTACACGCCGCCTCATGAAGCAATCTTGTGCGGGCCACCGGTGGTACGCGCCGCCCCATGAAGCAGACTTGTGCGAGCCACCGGTGGTACGCGCCGGCGTGAACGTGTTAAGAAAATCGACGCTCTGTGAAAAGTGTTCATCGCGCGCTCAGGCCAACTTATGGCGTACAGCCATTACATCCATTGAAAACAACCGTTTGGTGTGGCCTATGAGCTGGAAAAATCATCGGTCCATATTTCTTCGAAGACGAGGCTGGCGCCAATGTAACAGTGAATGGCGAACGCTATCGCGCCATGATGATAAAGGACCTTTTCTTGTCGGAAATCGAAGTGCGTGATCTCCACTATATTTGGTTCTAACAAGACGGCGCTATTTGCTATACAGCCCGTGAAACAATGGATTTACTGCGCCGTCGTTTCGGTGAGCAATTCATCTCTCGTTTCCGACCAATGGAGGGACCTGCAGTTTCAAGCCGACTCCGATGTTTTTTTGAGGATCTTTTTCATGACAGAAATACACTCAGAGGCTTGCCATTGCCTGCCAAGGGGCGATCGCTATTAAAAAAACTGTTTCTTCATTTTGGTGCTTCACTGAAATTTGAACCTATGTTCGCCGATTGGTAATCATGCGCGAACCCATTTGGCTGCGGTGTCCGCAGTCAAAATGCTATGACATTTTTTAAGATTTTAAAAGTCGAAAAATAAAATATTACCGCTGAAAAGTAAAATTAATCACAACCAGATCATAATACACTCGTTGAACTTTCTCAATAGCCACTAATTTCGAATTTTAAGGATTCGAAATTTTAATTTGAAAAGTTTTAGGTTTACTCCAACCCAGTTTGCTACTCTCGTGAGTCGTTAATCGTTAAATTTTGTCGCGAATTTGTTGTTCTTATAATTTCAAATCAGAAATACCACGTAATTATTACCAAGTAACCAGTTAAAATGATACCGGGCGTGGTCTGAATATCTCTATTATATATAAATGAGAAAATTAACCAAAAAATTAATTGGAATTGAATTAATATTCGTGCTCAAGAACTACTCCATTAAATAAATTCCTGTATCGATTTAAAAATCGTCTAGGTATGTTGGAGTTTAAAGTGGTTTTATTAATAATTACACAAAAATTAATATTTATAAATTCGGCAGTTCTCAAACTCCACCAAGTTGAGAAAGAAGAACATATTGTAGTTACCCAGACTAAGCACGATTAGCGGCAATTTGTGTTTTTGAGGTCTATCCAGAAAACATAGGTAGGTCATTGAAAACGAAACTAAGCCATTGAGTTGCCAAGTCAAAATGATTTTCTTTACACGTTTCTAACAAAGCAAGTTAATTTAAGAGAAGGGCTCGAAATATTTCATTGGATAATTCACTTATTCACTGACGGCTTTTCTGCCACTTAGACGGCACAAACTTCTGTCTCGCAACGATATTCAATCTGTATTACCTGAAAACAGAGTTGCAATCCTCTTTTTCCACCGAAAGCTTACACAACTTTCATTAGATTTTATAATTTTTCAAATACATAAATTATTATCACCTCGGCAACACGATTTTGGATGAGGTGAACAGCGGAATTCTGCAATGGCCTCAATAAAGAAGACAGACTTAGATGTTTAGTGCGACCTATGTGATTATCCCATTTTGTACAAATTTCAAGATTCATCGCATTTATCGATTACAAGTTTGAATGCATACCCGAACTCATGCGCAATTATTCAACTCTTTAAATTTTCCTACTGGGTTACCCCTGAAGATGCTACTTTCGCGTACCAAGTAGGAGGAGAATTCTGCGCCTCAATGCTTCATCTCTTGGTAGCATGTATTTATATACTACATACACACACATACATAACTGCGAGTTAGAGAACCTTTCTCAGGCATGTACGAGTATCTGCGCAGTATCGAAAGCAAATTTATGTTTTACCCCAAGCACAAAAACAAACACACGTAAATTGGTACACAAGTGAACATCAGACAGAGATAGCCGACAGTTGTTGAGAATAGAGCTTTTGGCTACCATGAGTCGCTATATTCGAGCGCTCAAAGATGTATGACCAGAAAACACGTTATGAATTACTTCTTTGGCTGTGGATGAATGAACGTAAAAACGAATGAATGCTTTCCTTTCTGCGACGCTTACAAATGAGCGAGTAAATGAACTTTTTTGTCGTAATTTCGTTTTATTCGCTATATTCAACAGGTTTGTGTGAGCATTTACAGCGAATTTTCTCACTACTCGCATCATTTGCTCGCGGTCACTATTTTTCTCCATTACGAAATGCCTTTCTAAGTGCTTGTTTTGTGTGTATGTGTTTTTTTTTTTTGTTTGTTTTTTTGTGTAATCATTTGTTCGTACTCAAATTTGTGTGCGCTGTGTAATGAATGAATCAACGCTCGTCTATACCTCTGTTACCATATTTTCAATACATTTGCCTAAGTTTGGTTGGAGCAATGTTGGAGCAGTGCGCTCTTTTGATGTACTCACACGTCACACACTTACAAACACGTATGTATGTGTGCACTCCCAGCGACAATCACCCGATTCATTTGCTCTGCTTACTCTGAATATAGGAGTATACATACGTATGTATTGTTCGCGACTTTTTGTTTTTGTTGCACTTGGAGCTCATTTTATTTTGCTATGTTTTTGTATTGGTGCTGAGTTGGGTTTTGATTGGTTTTCGAATTACATCGAATCAGCGCTTCCACTAAATATAAGGGGCATAGCAATACTTACAAGTAGGTGTTCTTGTATGCGTAGTGGCGTGTTAAAGATAAGAAGATTGGATGATGGACACGCCTTCTAAGAAATCTGGCTGCTTGAAGTATACGAATTTAATGCACGTATATTTATGTATGCACGTATGCATGTACTATGTATGAATTCAAGTGATTGAAATTGCTTAGGCTACGGTAAGCTAACTAGAAAACATGCATATGTATATATGTACATAGTACGTGCATATTACCTAATTAAACATCAGAACCTAGAATCCCCAACATTCTTCGATGCCTTCTGACATAACTTTTGAAACACTTTATATTATATTTTCATGTTGATGTACTCATTAAGTCGTTGATGTCAATTAATTTTAGGCAGCACGCGTGGTTTTTTATTTTAACTTTGCTAGTACATTTTTTCTTTTTTATTTACATATTCTTCAATATGTAAGTTAAAATATATAATTTTTCAAAAATATAAAATATTGGTGCCGATTAAATTAGACTAAATTTTCGAAGTAGTAGGACTTTTTGCATGTGCATATACGAATTGTCTTACTCGTTAACCATCACTTATGTATGTTATTGTGTAGTGTTTTGGAGGCAAAATTTTGAATTCACATCATAGACAAATGTTTGAAATAGAGTCTGATTTTTTTATTTTTATTTTTTTCATAGTAAGAACATGTTTTACCCCTCGTCAAATTTATCACCGATTCATGGATTTCGTTGGCGAATTCTATAAAACTTTACAGTGAAATGGTGGTTAGCGTGATTTATCCGGGGATCTTAAGTTCTTCCATCCAAGCACTGAGCACTCTTATAAGAAAAGTTAATGGGTCAACGTCTTCTTATGCCTTTCTAAGTGCAACTCTCTTACACTGCCTTACACCCAATGGCTCAGAACCTCTTTAGTACGAGCATTCGTTTGAGAAGTCATATAGATATTAGTTTTACCAAAGCCTAGTAGCAAGCTTTCCGTTCGCCAGAGCTTTAAATTTTTTTAGATGCCCAGAAAAATATGAAAAACATATACTTATAAAAAGCTGTCTTCACACGATATGAAACATTAACAACACTTTTCTATTAGTTCAAAGTAATATTAGTATGTTATGTATGTTTACAGCGTCAACAGCTCACTGAAAGCACCCTTTTTTCTTTCAGGCTACAGCAGTAATCAGCACGAGCACAGCAACAACAGCCCGCCCCCGCAAACGCAACAGCAGACGCAAAATGGAAACAACAATGCATCGCTGCTCTCACATGCGCAACAGCAACAACAACAACAATCCCAGCAGTCCAATAATCCCGCCGCCAACAATAATGCGTCAGCCGTCAACGCCAACCAGACGGGCGGTCAGACACCCAGCCACAACAACAACAACAGTGCCAATTTGAATTACATGCAAATGGCGATGCGAAACTCCGCTGCCAACGCAGCACTCTACACCCAGCATCAGATGAAAGAGGAGCCTGGCACACAAAATGCATCCTCCTATTCGAGCCTCGGCAGCGGCAATAGCAATGGTCAAACCGATCCCGCTGATCTTTCTGTTTCATCCGTTTATGGTTTGCCTGCTCATCTGGCCGGAGCTGCTGCTGCGGCAGCTGCGGCTGCTGCATCGGGTGTGCATTACGATGACAACGACTATCATAGCACGATTTCATCGCAAGAACACCAGAGCTATCAGGATGGTGGTGCCGATTTTTATGGCATTACAACGGCGACTAATGAACAGAAGTACAATGCCTACGGACGGTCACCATTTCCCGATGCATATGGCTCCGATTATGGGCCTTACGATCCGTCACGATTTCCAACGATGAGCGGGCAATCGCCAATCGATCAGTGGGGCGTACATCATGCAGGGCAACATTCGGCGACGTATATGAATACGATGAGTTTGGAAAAGGCACTGATGGGCGCGTATCCCATGCAAGGCGGAGTGCCGTGCTTTACGGGCTCTGGGCCCATACAACTGTGGCAATTTCTATTGGAACTGCTAATGGACAAGACGTGTCAAGGCTTCATTTCGTGGACTGGTGATGGCTGGGAGTTCAAGCTGACCGATCCTGATGAGGTGAGTTGTGAAAAATTAAACACAAAAAGATAAAACCTTAGAATTCGATCGAAAAACAAATACTAAGACTAACGGCAAGGGCAGGTTCTAAAGCTCAAACCAAAAAAAGAAAAAATAGACAAGAATACAAATCAAGCAGATCTTAAAATGCAGTTTTATGTTCGAAAAGTAACAAGCTTGAAGTAAGAGCTGATGATATATAAAATTCAAAGCCATATTAAGGCTAAGACTTACCATAAAATCAAAAAGGAGTACTAAGGTTTAGATAAGAATCGAGGCCAAAACTAAAATTAGGTTAGAACAAAATCAAAATCAAAAGAAAGAACAAAACCCAAAGTGTGACCGAAACTAAAACTGCGTTTACAGCATATATGTGAGGGTTAGACTAAAATTTACATCAAATCTGAATTACAGCTAAGTCGGATAATAGAACTACCGCTGACATAAGACAACAACTAAAAGCGAGACTAATTCCATTCTTTACTATAAGCACACTTTGCAGCTCAAAATTAGTGCAGAGGTTTTCATAGCTGGTTTTACCTAATTTAGGTATTCTAATTTAATGACCCCCTCAGCTTCGTCACTTTGGCTCCAGTTTTCGAGACTACGGCATAAAAAAATTTACCGTGGGGCAGCTGAGAGCCCTAACAAGCAAAGCAACAATCATTAAAGTCATAAATTTTGAAATGAAAAACCATTGAAATATTAATTATATATCGGGTGTTCTTTAGGTAAAATGGTTGAAGTGCCGGTCTGGCACTCCTCAAGTAGCACTAAAGCGCCGTTTTTATACGGGTGTTCTTTAAGAGCTTGAGAAATTGAAATCATTATTGGAACGATTTTGTTTTTATTATAATTCGGTAGAAAATTCCATGGCATTTATTTTTTGAATATCATATCCAGCATAAGTCCACCGTGGCTACGAGTTGCATGGTCCATTCGAGTAGTCCAATTTTTCAATAAATTTGAGCCCAAACTGCAAAAATGCCATGCAAACGATGGTCATTTCGTTTCAATTCTTGCACGAGCTGTATATTATGACAAGTAAGCCAAGATCCTTACGTAAAATTTTCCATGTAGTCGTAGCACAAAGGCCAACAATTTAAGAATGGCACGAATCGAGATTTCGGCTTTTTCTTCGGCACTTCGCTAACAGATTTACTTTTTCAAAGTAAATTTCCACCATTTGGAAGTGTTGTTCTGGCGTTAAACGTTTTATAATGACTTGCCAAAGCTTACTGAACAGAAAGGTCAGCTGTCAAACCATAGTTAACGATATCGATAGTTCTCACGCAGCTAAAAACACGCACGATACTAAATAAGAAATTGCATAAAACGGAGGACTCCATTAAACTTAGAAGTCCCCAATTAAGTAAAATCAACTATTCAAATCTTGGCCAAAGCAAAAAAAGTCCAAGTGAAAGTCGCCGTGCTATCAGTTATAAAATAAATAACGTTCTTCCAGTAAAACAACAACACTTATTTTTAATTTGCTTACAGGTTGCGCGTCGCTGGGGCATTCGCAAGAATAAGCCAAAAATGAACTATGAAAAGCTCAGCAGAGGCCTGCGTTATTATTACGACAAAAACATTATCCACAAGACGGCTGGCAAGCGCTACGTTTATAAATTTGTTTGTGATCTACAGAACCTAATCGGGTAAGTTAAGTGGCACAATGAGCGCTTGGAATAATTTTTAATTGTTTCATTTCGAATTTGCTTGCAGCTATACACCGGAAGAATTGTGTGCTAAATATGACCTCAAGACGGACAAGAAAGATGACGATTAAAGCATTGTTTGAGGGCAGTCCGCCAAGGCAAACAATAAAATTAGCTATGACTGCAGCAACGAGCCCCCAAGCCACCCACACAACTCAAGGCGCGCTTTCAGCAAGAATGCGAACTTTATGAATGCCAAAAGGTGTGAGATCATCATTCTACTCCTGTGCAGTTCAAATCGCCAATGTGGCTGGCTCCAGTGCTGTGCAAGAGGTGAGGTGCGGTGCGATGCGATGCGGTGCATTCATGTAAATGTGGATTCTTCCAAATGTGCTTAATTTCAAAAGTACATAAATACTTTACATATAAACGCATATATACACACACACACACATATGCAATTATATTTAAAAATACTTATATTATACAGTTAAAGATGCCTTTTTTACAAACATTTCGCTATTTTCTGTGCTTACTCATGCCTAAGTTTTAAGTCATCTAATATGATTTAAGTTAATTCATTTGGGGAGATTGCATACTTACACATGTACATACACAGCATACATGCACGTACGGCTGTGTGTACATGTACGAACAGTGCGATTTGAAATGCAATGGAAGCGCGCACAAAGCGACAGTAGAAAAATTATGCTGACGTGAAAACATAAAAATCGTGATCATAATTTTAAGTTTGCACAACAGTTTTATGTTATAGCGCAAAATAAAATATATTTTAAATATATAAAATATTTTAAATATTTACAAAACAACGCAGATAACATTTCAATATTACTTTTAAACTAAAAATATGAATAACAATGTTGTAAAAATGTAATAAAATTTAAGTTAGAGAGTAAAAGTAAAGTAGAAAGTAAACCAGAAAATATTGATAAAATAAAAACTTCTGTATAGTGCCTAGAAAGTTTGTAAAGCGCAGTGTTTCATAAGTGTTATTGTTTAATTTAGTAGATTATGATTTTTGAAATTACAAAAAAAAATTAAATTTATATGTAATAAAATTATATGTAATAAAATAAATTGAGTTAAAATAAAAAATAAAAGGCTTACAAATTTCAATGAAATAAAATAAAGCAGGATATGAAAATAAACAACAACAGTATGAACAAAAGTAAAATAAAAAAGATTGCAAAATAAAATGAAATGAAATACAAAAATAAAAAAATAGTATAAAATAAAATGAAACAAAAGAAAAAAGTAATAAAAAAACAATAATACAAAATGATATAAAATTAAATGAAATACAACAAAATAAATTAATTAAAAAAAAATTAATTGAAATGAAGTATGATACAATATATTAAAATAAAATAATGTAAATTAAAATGAAATAAAATAAATTAAAATTAAATTAAATAAAACGAGTTAAAAGGAAATATAAAAACTAAAAAAAAAAATATAAATATGAGCGAGAAAATATAACAAAACAAAATGAAATAAAATAAATTGACATAAATTAAATAAATTAAAATGAAATAAAATAAAACAACATAAATTAAAACTAAATAAATTGGCTAAATTAAATAAAGTGAAAAAAAATAAATTTAACTGAAAAAAAATATATAAAACAAAACGAAATAAAATAAAATTAAATTAATAATAATACAAAATAAAATGATAATAAATACAAAAATTAAATAAAAATGCAAAAAAAAGAAACAAAAAGATAAAATTATAAACAAAAAACAATAATACAAAATAATATAAAATTAAAGGAAATAAAACAAAATAAATTATTTAAAAAAAATTAAATAAAATGAGGTATAATAAAATAAAAAAACGAGTTAAAACGAAATATAAAAAATAAAAATATATATTATATATAAGAATGAACGAGAAAATATAACAAAACAAAACAGAATAAAATAAAATAATTCACATAAATTAAAATGAAAAAAATAAAATAAATGAAAATGGAATAAAATAAAATAAAATAAAATAAAATAAAATAAAATAAAATAAAATAAAATAAAATAAAATAAAATAAAATAAAATAAAATAAAATAAAATAAAATAAAATAAAATAAAATAAAATAAAATAAAATAAAATAAAATAAAATAAAATAAAATGAAATAAAATAAAATAAAATAAAATAAAATAAAATAAAATAAAATAAAATAAAATAAAATAAAATAAAATAAAATGAAATAAAATAAAATAAAATAAAATAAAATAAAATAAAATAAAATAAAATAAAATAAAATAAAATAAAATAAAATAAAATAAAATAAAATAAAATAAAATAAAATAAAATAAAATAAAATAAAATAAAATAAAATAAAATAAAATAAAATAAAATAAAATAAAATAAAATAAAATAGAACAATAAGAAATAAAATAAAATAAAATAAAATAAAATAAAATAAAATAAAATAAAATAAAATAAAATAAAATAAAATAAAATAAAATAAAATAAAATAAAATAAAATAGAACAATAAGAAATAAAATAAAATAAAATAAAATAAAATAAAATAAAATAAAATAAAATAAAATAAAATAAAATAAAATAAAATAAAATAAAATAAAATAAAATAAAATAAAATAAAATAAAATAAAATAAAATAGAACAAAATGAAATAAAATAAAATAAAATAAATTTAAATGAAATAAAATAAAAAAACATAAATAAAAACTAAATAAATTGGCTAAATCAAATAAAGTGAAAAAAAATTAAAATTAAAAAAAATAATATAAAACACAACGAAATAAAATAAAATAACTTGACATAAACTAAAGTGAAATAAAATAAATTAAGTTAAGTAATTAAAATAAAACATAAAAAATTAAAAAAAAATCAACGAGAAAATATAACAAAATAAAATGAAATTAAATCAAACAAAATATAAAATAAAATGAAATAGAATCAAGTAAAATAAAATAAAGCAAAATAAAGTAAAATTAATTAAAAAACTCGTAAATTAAAATGAAATAAAATAATTTCAATAAAGTGAAATAAAACAAATTACAGTAAAAAAAAAATAAAACAAGTTGACATAAAATAACTTAAAATACCATAAACTAAATTACATAAAGTAATATGAAATAAATTGGCATGAAATGCGTTATGTAAAACAAAATGAAATGTATAGCAATAAAACTAAAAAAAACTTCAATAACAAAAACATATAAATTAATGCCAAATTAAATTATCGGTGTTATCCAATTATGTGTATTCCCTAAAACAGTAAAAAATTATGAAGCATTTGCAAAATATGCAATGAAAACTGTTTTCAAAAAAAAAAAAAATGTAAATTCTTACGTGCTTTGATATTTGTACTCAAAATTGCCATATACAAAAACAAAACTTTGATACAATGAATATAAATATGTAATAATGTAATTTGTAATAATTGTAAAGAAGGTGCATATTTGAATTTTTGAAATACGTGTCACGCCAGATGTGTAAGCTATTGCACCACCATCACATTTGAAACCCAGTACTACTACAAAAATACCTGCGTTATTTTAGAGTTGCAGCAAAAACACATTTTTATTAACTGAAACGATTTCAACGTGCATAAAGGAAAAAAATGATCTGATAAGATCTGTTTGCGGCTTTTCGACAGGATAGAAAAATAATATTTAATTCAGAACATTTTGCGATAAATATCGCATTTAATCAAAATCAAAAAAAATATATATATATACGCAATGATGTACACAGCATTAGCATCGTCGTCAATCAATCATTAAAAACAAGAAAAAAAAGTAATTTAAAAATAAACTCCGCTAAAAATTTGACTATGTTTCATTAGAAGTGCTTCCGCGAATTTCAGCAATTTTCTTATACCTATATATGTATTTAATATTAATTTCCCATTGTTTGCTTTTATTTATGTTTATTTTTTTTCAATTACGTAATCATGGAAGTGCTAGTTCTAGCTTCAAATGCAAACAATTAAATATCTACGTAGCATTAAATTATACTCGTCTGTAAGTATTATGCATTATTTGAATATTTACCCTGCGGTTTTCTATGCCTGCCTAAAGCATAGGTACATGCGTACATTTGTATTTATGTAATAAAACAAAAAAAAAAAAAAAACACAAAAAAACAAACAAAAATGTGTTAGCGTTCTAGTTGTAAAAAGTTGTAGAAATAATATAAAGTAAAAAATCTCTAAATTTATTGTATGTAGCTGTCATAAATGCCTAATTTAATTAGCAGTTAACTAATTATTATTATTAAATAAAAAATACAATAATTAAAAAGAAATAAATAAATGCTCAAATTTCAAAAAAAATACCATAAAAATGTTTATTTGAAGAGGAGATTTCAACTTTGTTCAAATAGGTCACGCGACTGGTGGCCCTGCAGTACCCCATCCCGTTAAGACAAAGAGTGCGTTCGAGCCAGGGTGGGGCATTTTGTACTACCGCTAATTTTTTAGTGGATAGGGACACGAAAGGAATGAAATTGCGGACACTTTAGCGAAAAAGAGGGCAAACACACCCTTCATAGGTCCTCAACCATTCTGCGGGGTAAATAACAGCTTCAAAAGTGCCTTTCTACGTGAGCAAGAACAACGAGGCCTAATCGATTACTGGAGAGCCCAATCGAGCATGCGGCAGTTGAAAAGACTCATAGATCCAGAACTGATAAAGGCAGAAGCAACCCTTAACCTAAGCAGAAAGGACATACAACTTTTCACTGAACTACTAACGAGACACTGTAAACATGAAAAATATTGGTGCGATAGAAAACGATTCCTGTAGACTCTGCAAAGCACGAAAAACGCAGAACAGGTTCTATACGATTGCTCAGCAGTGGCACGACGCAAACTAAATTACCTGGAAAATGGGGCTATAGATCCAAACCTCCTGGTGGAAATTAAACCTACAGCAGGATTTATTAACAGCTTAAAACTGTTTAGGTAGGCTACATGGCTGCACAATAGATCTCTTCAGGTCGCAGTGCACAAACAGCCAATCAATAATAATAAAAAAATAAGAGTTTCATTATCACTAAGATTTCAGTGCTTAAACTATCCGCTTACTGCATTAATTACACTGCGTTACAAAAACGAATTTTTTTCTGTCCTATGAACCAAATATACTTTTTCGGAAAGGGGAGAAAAAATAAAAATACACGTGTATCGGCGATTTTCATGTACACGTCAGAATTTTTTTTTTTTTTTATGTATAAAATATAATGCTCGTAGTCCGCCTGTGTGAAAAACTTTGGATCAATTTGTAACCCTTTTTCCGTGATCCAATCGCGCTGAATTTCTGCAGACAGACTCATGGAAATGATTTATTGTTTCATACAACACACTATTTGCCGTTTGTGTGTTTATTACAGTTCCGGAAGTTCCGATCATCTGACAGTTGCGCTACTAAGAGACGTATGCTTTGACAATTGTTTTAAGTTATGTTGCACGAAAAGTCTTTCTGTATATTTCATCTTACGAAAAATTCAATGCCCGACTCGAAATAACTTTTGTTACGTTTGTGGCTTATTCGCACCAAGTAAAAATTTTAAAAATATTACGAAAACAGTGGATAATTCGTTTCAGAAAATATTCAAGACTGCTTATGTTCCTTACTTGTGGTATACTCCGGAAGTCGTGTGCGTCTTCAATGGAGATTTTTGATGATGTTCCCGAATTAAGGGATGGAGAACCAACAATAGCACCAACAATGCTATCAACATTTCTTGCATCGAATGCGAGATGCGGGGAACCAGAAGTATCGGAATTTGTACCAACACCCAGGGAACTTGGGACTGCAGTGCCGCATTTAGTAACGCAAGCCGACTTCAATGGCTTTGTACGATAAGGAAATTTGTCAAAGCGAACAGCCGAACTCTTTGCATCACGCTTTAAGCAGTGGAATATAGTGACGGCTGATTTTAAAATAACAGCCGCTCGTAATCGACGTAGCAGCAGTATTCCATATGACGAATTTTTTAAATTGCACGAAGATCGGGAAAAAAACCTGGCTTATTGTTGTGATATTGATTCGATGTTTGAAAAAATTGGTTACCCTCATATTTCAGAGGAGTGGCGACTTTTCATCGGTGCATTGGTCAACAGCCTTAAAGTAGTGCTGCTTCATATCGGTAACAAACGTCCAGCTGTCCCGATGGCATATGTCACCAACCTCAAAGAAACATACGAAGGCATGGAATTAATATTGCAGCTGATAAACTACCAAGAGCATAATTGGAAAATATGCTGCGATCTAAAAGTGGTCGGATTACTAATGGGTATTAAGCGTGGATTTCCAACCCACCAGTGCTTTTTGTGTACATGGGAAGGTCGCAAAAGAGATCAGCATTACGATGAATTTAAGTGGAAGCCGCGAACATGCTACAAAGTATAGAAAATTTACCATTAGTGCAGCCATCTCAAATCATTTTGCCATCACTACACATTAAGCTCGGTGTCGTATCAAAATTTGTTAAAAAACTGGATCGTGAGGGCGAGGCGATTGCAAGTTTGCGCAATATTTTTCCGAAACTGAGCGGCGCAAAGATTCATGCCGGTGTTTTTTTTACGAAGGCTTTTAGTAACTGTATTTTTTTAATGATGTGTATAATTTAAGGTGCTTTCAGTGGTCCGCAGATAAAAAAAATAGTTGCAAGTTATGAATTTTCATCAAAATTGAATGCTATCGAACAACGTGCATGGAAAGGCACAGTTGCCGTTATTGAGCAGTTTCTTGGCAACAAACGAGCTAAAAATTATAAAAATATTGTTGCAGAAATGATTTCGGCATATGGCGAAATGGGACAAGACATTACGCATATGCTTGGCGAATACTGTTGGTCTATTTGTCGCGATACTGACACAAATGCTTACAAACGCAAAAATAAAAGGCCTAAGTTTCTTTAAAAGCATTAAAATTTTTAATGTAATAATTTTTAATTTTAATATTGTATAATAAAATTAATAAAAAAATTCGGGGTTTTATAAAGCGTTTTTCAGTAAAAGCGCTTCAACTTTTTTGTTGAATAAAACACAAACGGTTTGACTTTTTTAACTAATTTTTTTTTTATTATCGAGTTTGTACACATACATTTAAGTATGAAATTCGATTTCGTTTGCATGACCACCACGTGCACGTTTTACGAAGTCCAATCGTTGAACCCAATTTTCGACCACTCTTTTGCATAAATCGGCCGAAATTCCAGCAATGTCGCGTTCAATATTGGCTCTGAGCTCACAAATCGTCGCCGGCTTGTTACTGTAGACCAATGACTTCACATAACCCCAAAGAAAATAGTCTAGAGGCGTCAAATCACATGAGCGCGGCGGCCATTCGACCGGTCCATTTCTGGAAATAATGCGCTCATCGAACTTACTCTTCAACAAATCAATTGTAGCGTGTGCTGTGTGGCTTGTGGCCCCGTCCTGTTGAAACCACATGTCGTCTAAGTCCATACCATTCAATTGCGGCCAAAAATAATCGTTTATCATGTCGCGGTATCGATTTCCATTCACAGTAACGTGGCGATCGTTCTCGTCAACGAAAAAATATGGGCCAATTACGCCGCCGGCATGTAAACCGCACCAAACAGTGATTTTTTCGGGATGCAACGGTGCCTCATGAATCACGTGTGGATTGCTTTCTGCCCAGTAACGCATATTTTGCTTGTTGACGAAGCCATTGAGCCAAAAGTGAGCTTCATCACTGAAGATGATTTTTTGGAAAAAATGCTCTTAAAGTAGCAGCAACAGAACGATTATTTTCATACAAAATTTGCACGATTTGCAATCGTTGCTCAAGTGTGTAGCGTTCCATGATGAAATGTATACTAATGAAGTTTACAAATGACAAGCGAAAAATAAAAAATATTGCGTCGTTCGCCCTCCCTATCGGAAAAAAGTTGAAGCGCACCTATTGAAAAACGCTTTACCTCTATTGTAATGTGGAGTGAAATACCTTTCTTTTGAAACCCACATCGGCATATCTCATGCAATTTTTTTTTTTTAATTTCGAACAGTTGGCAACCCTGTGAAACATTGTCAGTAGCAACACCTAGGTGAAAAGTCTAGAAATGTGATACACTATCTGTGTGCCCAATTTCATTCAAATCCGTTAAGCTAATCCTGACATCGTGTGGCTATACATATATGCATACAAGAATTGCTCGTTTAAAGTTATAAAATACAAAAAAAAAACAAAAATTGTGACGTGTACATAAAAATCGCCGAAACACGTGTATTTTAATTTTTTATCCCCTTTCCGAAAAAGTATATTTGGTTCATAGGACAGAATGTGTGTAACGCGGTGTTATTTAGTGCACTATGCCCAAACCTGCTCCGAGCTGTAATAATTGTGGCAGTGTTGCTTTTTATGAGATGGCACCACTTCCTGTCGTAAAAATTTCTGCAACAATGACAACGTCAAAATTGTACGTACGGAAGAAGTCTGAAAGCCTTTGTATTACATATTAAAAAAAAAAAATAATAAATATGCGCCCTAATTGTAGACAAATACTGGTTACACTAAATATTACAGTAGAAGACCACAGCCATACGAATTTTTTGGGTTTTTACCATATTTTATTCAAATAATTTGTTTTTGTTTTTTCATACTACAGCATAAAAAAAAGTGGAGTATCCCATGAAGTATGTACTTCAAATGGTAGGCTCTGCCTATTTTCCCCCAATTTATGAAACAAACTAAAGGCTTGGCGAGTCTTAATAAATGCGACGATATTGCAAACCAATGTGAAAATGTTGTAACTCTATGACGCGTGAAATTTCTGGCGTATGCCGATAATAACAACATAATCGGCCTTAACAATGACGCTGTTAGTTCTGCCTTTTCCAAATTGAATAGAAAAGCGAGGAGAGTGGATCTGAAGGGCGCGAGGACAAAACAAAGTATCTGCCGTGATTAAGCAAAACGTCTCGAAGTGCTAAGGAGAATTTCTCTTGTCAACAAGTGCAACTTTGAGCTGTGACAATTGAACAACAAAATCCTCTACCGGCAAATTAAAACCGCTATAGATCCTTTATCATGTCCCTCCCATTTAACCGTTTACCGCAAATGGGCCCATATATGGTATTGCAATTTTGAAAGAATTTTATTTCCAAATTAAGCATTATAAAATAATTCAAACTATTTTAATCCAGCAAATATATACATATTTAGCAATAATAAAACGCAATCAAATTGTCTACGATTTGATAAGATTTCGACATAACCTCACTTTGTGCAGGTGGATGAAAAAGCAGAACTGAAGTGCGAGTGATTCATTAAAAAAAAACGATAACAGTGTAAAACGTAAGTACTTTTTGACAAAAAAAAAAAATATACCAGTCTAACGGTTAGACGCGATAGAAGTGAAACCTTCCGTAAAACAAACTGAGAGAGAATGAGACGAAAGCAGCATTAGGAGCGGGATAATTATAGGTTCTTTATAATATTGCTATAAAGTTCATATTTTATTTTCTTCATTTTATTATTATTCATCCTCAATGTTTTCAATTTCAACAAATGATACGAGTGGCTTATGATAGCTAAAATATGATACAAATGCTTTGGTTTCGATGTTGTCAACATATCTTTGAAATACCGCGTCAATTGTTGTTTTTGATCGTGTTGTCGATTCAGTGCGATTGTTACACATTTTTAAATTGAATGTTGTATTGAGAAAGTCAATTAAAGGAACCGCTGTGTCCAATGCAAAATTTACGTTAAAATCGCCACTTAAAATCATTGGAACTTTATTGTAATCTTTTCTAAGTATCCGCGATACTTCTGGTGTATACTTTATTAAATTTTCGTGAATGAATTCCGTGATGCTATTTATTGATTTTTTTTCTGTCGATATTCACGACACTTTTCTGCATTATTTTTCGGCATAATTGCGGTAAATATTTAAAAATGAAAATATTTACGAATATAAAAATACACACGCGGTTGCTATTATGAGCGTCCCCAGCAAAACCTGCGTGACCGAAACTCTAACACAATTACATTTTTTTGAATGTTACAAACACATATGCACGCAGGTTTTGCTGGGGCGTGACCGAAACTCTAACACAATTACACATATGCACTCGTATTTGTTTGAAAATCGACTTTTTTTTTTGGTTCTCCGTCACCTTTGGAAAATGTGTAAACAGGAAGCAAACTTTATTCAAATATTTTCCCTCATTTTTGCATCAGTAAAATTAAACAAACGGCGTAGCCGAATGGGTTGGTGCGTGACTACTATTCAGAATTCACAGAGAGAACGTCAGTTCGAATCTCGGTGAAAACACCAAAATTAAGGAAAACTATTTTTCTAATAGCGCTCACCCCTCAGCAGGCAATGGCAAAACACCGAGTGTATTTCTGCCATGAAAAAAAGCTCCTCATAAACATATCATAAAATAAAATAAAATAACTGTATAAAAAAAATTTTTTTCTTGTGATTCGAACCAAGCGTTACGAAGCGTTATATTATATGTTGATATAAACGTAGCGACGAACTAAATAACTTTTAGGCCAGCGCCGACAGCATGGCGCGGTAGCCGAGCGACTAGCAATGTGAGCTTCCGATCCAAAATCCTTGGTTCGAATCTCAAGAAAAAATTAAAGTTATTTAGTTCGTCGCTACGTTTATATCAACATATAATATAAGAGGGTAGCCAAGAGGGTCGCTTTTTCGTTTCACTTTTTCCCAAATCACTCCCAACGATTCTAAAGAAGTTTTCACTTCAAAAATATTTTCATAGAGTCGATAAACTCATCTTTCCCGACGGATAATAATTTTTCCGCTTTTCAACTGTTTTCTTTACTTTACAATTAGTTTACATATGTATCAGAGAACTGCACCGGCTCAGTGTAAAACATTCATACGCTTCACTTGAACAAAAAAACAGGCCTTTGCGTTCAAACGATCGAACTTGTTCAAATAAGTTATTGTCATTGTTTATTTCAGCTCAATCAAATCATGTGCTGCGTTTTAGCTCTCCGATGTTATCACCAATCGTCTTCATAGCAGCCGTTTCGGGTATTTGCTCGTTCGGCTATACATTCATTTTTTTGAGCAAGAATAAAAGGGCTATAGAGCCAAATGAGCCGGTTTGAACACGTATGATCCCGCATGAGTTTTTGCTTGTAACTAACGATAGCAAAGTAAAAGCAAAATTTTAAAGCAAAAACACTATATTTTCATATTTGTTTTTTTTTCTTAAAACTTATAATAAAACACGAAAGAAAATAATGTAAATAAGGAAACATTGCTGAAACTAACTAATCCTTTCAAATACGAAACGCAATTTACAGAGTACATTGTACGTCAACGCTCGTTTGCTCGAACATGTGCTATTTACAGTAATGACAATTACTTCTTTGAACAAGTTTGATCGTTTGAACGCAAAGGCCGATGCTAATTTCATTCAATGCTGCTTTTTGTTCAATGATTAGATTTGAGCCGAAGACATTAGATCATACGTGTTGACTGAGCTGAACTACGCGTTCGCCTGCATGAGCTGACTGCACTTGACCAAATATTTTGGTTCAATTGACTGAATGTGAGCAAGAAATTTTGCGTATGAACAACTCAAGAAAATAGTGAGCCATGCAGGTCTCTGATATGTATATATATGTATATATAATAATTCAGTAAAAAAACAAAAAAAAATTAAACTTTTTCTTTATTTTTCTTTTCTTACGTCTTATTGATAATTAAATATGTTAAGATGGAGCTAACGCTACAACGTTACTCCTTTCAGGCGGCATACGGATTCCTTTGACGAAAAATTCGAGTTCTTTTGACTTGATCCATTCATTGAGCCAGTTTGCGATGCTCTCGTAAGAAGTGAACCACTCTCCCAATCAGGGCTGACTGAATTGATCAGACGAGATGGTAATCTGAAGGTGCATACGGCGGGTGGGGCAATATTTCCCAATTCAGTCCCTCTAAATATTTCTGAACCAATTTAGCAACGTGTGGCCTGGCGTTGTCATGCGGCAAAATCAGCAAAATCGGTTTGTCTTGTCTACCGTCCCATTCCGGCCGCTTTTCTTTGAGATCTCGTTTTAAACGCATTCCTTGCAGTCGGTAACGATCGTTGGTCGTCAGTGATGGTTTCAGATGGTTTAAGGAGTTCCTAATGGATGACACCCTTCTGATCCCACCAGATGCACAACATAACCTTTGAAGCATGAATACTTTTTTTCGCTGTCGATGGACCTGGTTCACCTGGCAAGCTGCAACATTTTCGACACTTAGGGTTATCATAAAAGATCCATTTTTCATCGCCAGTGACGACACGCTGCAGAAAACCTTTTCTTTTCTGCCGATCAAGAGCATCAAGAGCAAGACGTCACCAAACGTCTCACGTCTCCTCTTTTACGAGGGCGGAAACATATTCCCATATCCAATAACTCAGTGATAATACCGTTGTTGTTAAATATCAAATACACTTTTCCTAAGAACCTTATATTTTAATACAATAAGTAGACAATTAAAGAATTGATCCTTTCTAAAAAAATCAAGCTACCTGTTTTATTGTTAACCTCTTCTATTCGGTGGTAAGTAACTTTGCTAAGTTCAAAATACTCACCGAAAATGTGACCAATCCAAATAATACTAAAATGTTTCGTCAACGTTGTGGACATGAATTGATTTGAATTCTTTTTTAGTTTAGAACGCGTGAAATTTTGTATTAGAGAATCTGCAAAATAGATGATTGAAGAAAAGTGCTATGAAAGATTTTTATACTTTGCTGTAAAATTTGAAAAACGGCACTAAGGAAATTTGCACTTTAAGCAAGCAATATTTAAAGACAAATTATTTTCTTCCTTAATGGATTAGGATTTTTTCCGACTAAGCAAAATTAATGTCAATGAATTAAATACGTTTGTATCGTAATTCTCTTTTCATTTGTTCACAGCCATCGAGAATGTTTCACGATTCAATTATAATTGAAATGCTCAAAACGGGTACCCAAAAATATTAATGCTTACAATACAAACATCTACTCAATGTCACGATAGTCAAACTCGTCGAAGAAACTTTGAAAGACAGTATTGAGAAAAACGAATTAAAACTTAATTTTCGAACTACAGAAAATCTTAGAAAAATTAGAGCCGTCAGGAGAAAAGTAAACGTAAAAAAACGTATACGAGCGAATTTATAATATAGACACCAATACAATTAATAAGAAAACTACAATAAAGAATTACAATAAAATTAAATATAAATTACGAAAATAAAACTAAAGATAAAGGGTTCTGAAATTTCATTGTCGGTATCACTTCAACATTTTTCAATATGTTGGTCGCCTTAAAGAAATCCTTAAGGTCATCAATGCCGAGGAAAATTCGCAGCTCATTAGCTATTCGACAAAAGCATGAGATTCCAAAGCACTTGGAAAAAATACCTAAAGAGAAAGATCCCGTATTTTCACAGATGATTGAATACTATTATCATGCGGCCGCACAAATTATGGAACCGACGATGATAAAAGAACTTGAAAAGTACCCTTGGATGAAGAAGGAACAACGCGAAGAACGTGTTGGTGCTATGCTGAGAATGATCGGTTCAACCAGCAACATGCTGGAAGTTACTTTCCCCATAATCAAGGATAATGGTCAATATGAGTTGATCACTGGTTATCGTGCACATCACACCAGACATCGACTGCCACTCAAGGGAGGTAAGTAAGAAGAGCGAATGCTCGTAAGAATAAAAGTTAAAAATTGAACACTCAAATTATTACGAGAAGGACATGAGACCTCAGCAGGCAATGGCAAGCCTCCGAGTGTATTTATGTTATGCAAAAGAAAAAGTTCCTTATAAAAAATCTGACGTTCGGAGGTGGCATAAAACTGTAGGCCCCTGCATTTAGGAAATAGACGCAATTGTTATTATTGTTACATGAGACCCCAGGGGGATGTTTGAAGCTGCCAACCAATATTTCTTGGTTTATTGATTTTAATTTTGCCCATTCATGGATTTCGATTACCGTTGGAAAGTCACATATCGCGTGATTGTCCTAAGATCTTAAAAAGTGGTCGTTCTTCCGTTTCCTCTTCTTGAGTTCATCATTCCCGGCACTTTTCTATGAGCAATTAGACACTAAACTAATCACATAGTTGGTTTCCATTATTTTGATAGAAGTCATTTCCGTATATTAACGAAATCGTTCCTCTTTATCTCATAGGCATACGTTACGCCATGGATGTGGACTTCGATGAGATTCGTGCTTTGGCTTACTTGATGGCATTCAAGACCGCTTGTGTGAATGTACCTTTCGGAGGTTCTAAGGGTGGCATCAGAATCGATCCCAAAAAGTATACAGTACAAGAATTGCAGAAAATTACGCGACGCTATACTATGGAACTATTGAGGCGCAATATGATAGGACCAGGTATAGATGTGCCCGCACCAGATGTCAATACAGGTGAACGAGAGATGAGTTGGCTAGTGGATCAATACCTTAAGACATTCGGTAAATAAAAAAGATAATAATAATAATAAGAAAAAAAAAGCTCGCTTTTCTTACGCATTTCTTATATATAGGTTACAATGACGTCAACGCGCTAGCCATCACGACCGGTAAGCCAGTAGCAATAGGCGGTATAAATGGTCGCACCGCGGCAACGGGGCGCGGCCTTTTTAAGGCAGCCGATTGTTTTATTACGGATAAAAATTGGATGGATCTGTTGGGCTGGAAAACTGGTTGGAAGGATAAGACGGTGATTGTACAGGGATTCGGAAATGTCGGCTCGCATGCATCTGTTTTTGTGGTAGAAGCCGGTGCAAAATTAATAGGTGTACAAGAATTGGACGTATCGCTAGTGAACGAGAATGGCATAGATCCAAAGGTACTATTGAATGCTTCGATTTTTATGATTTTTAAAGGGGACACGCAAGCTCTCGCATTTATTTTTAGGACTTAATGGAATATTATGCGAAGAATAAGAAATCCGTCAAGGGCTATACGAAGGCTACAGAGAAGAGCGGCAGTCTGTTGGGTGAAAAATGCGACATACTGATGCCGTGCGCCACGCAGAAGGTGCTCACGGCGGAAAATGCTGGCAGTGTGCAAGCCAAATTGATTTTGGAAGGCGCTAATGGGCCTTCAACACCGGCTGCAGATGAAATACTGCGCAAAAAAAATGTTCTCATCATACCCGATATGTATTGCAATGCTGGTGGTGTGACGGTGTCTTATTTTGAGTATTTGAAAAATATCAATCACGTGTCTTACGGCAAAATGCATGTGAAGCGTGAAAACGCCATGATCCATGAATTATTCAACTCGTTAAACGAGGGCAAAGGTGATGTAAGTAAATTCGGATTTACATGCAGATTTCATTCCGTTTTAATATTTTTTATTTGCATTGTCTCAGGCTAAATTCAAGCCAAATAAGAAGCTAGAGCTTATGCGCGATTGCACGAAGGAGGCGGAAATTGTGGATGCTGGTCTACAAACTGTTATGGAAACTGCCGCAGAAGGCATCAAAATCGTGGCAAACGAATATGCACTCTGCAACAATTTGCGCACGGCGGCTTTCATTCATTCGATTTCGAAAATTTTCCGCGCCCTAGAAGTGACTGGTATTTCGCAACAGTAATTTTTTAAATGAATTGAGGCTCACTTGGAAATTATTGAATTCGCGGAATCATAACATTTCTACTCTCGATTGGTTTGCACAGGAAAGTATGTATATTTGTACTGGCATTTCCTGTATTATGCCGCAAAGAATTTGTGGAAATAAATATTTGTATATTATACAATTTTATTGCAAAGAAATAAAAAATTATATTAATTTTAAAACTTCCTGCATATTACATATATTATTCCGTACTCCTTTACGAGCTTCAGGATCCAACAAAAGTTTTCTAAACATTTCTAGATATAAATCTCACTTCATTTAACGGTTTTCCAGTTTCATTGCGGATAATCCTTTGCCAAGTCATTAATGATCTGACTCTTCTTCTCGTTCCTTGCGGGTTCCTCATAAGGCTTACGCAGAGTATGCCCTATCCATCCATATTTTCATTTCTTTATTTCTATTTTGGTGTACGAGGTGTGTTCAAAAAGTATCGTGAATTTTGTGTTTTTTTTTCAAAAATTATTATTTTTTTCATTAATATCAATTTGTCCCCTTCAAAGTAATCCTCATGAGATAATATGCGCTTGTGCCAACGTTTTTTCCAATCTTCGAAGCACTTCAAAAAATCATTTTTTTCCATCTTGTTCAGCTCCTTCTTCGATGCCGTCTTTATCTCGTCAATCGTAGCGCAGCGTCGTCCTTTCATGGGCCACTCCAGTTTCGGGAACAAGAAAAAGTCACAGGGGGCCATATCTGGGAAATACGGTGGCTGTGGCATCATTGGTGTGCTGTTTTTGGCCAAAAAGTCGGGCACAAGCAACGATGTGTGAGCAGGTTTGTTCGTGCGGCAGCTTCCATTGAGATGATTAAGCTTTGGTTTCCACGCCATAACCATAAGCCCACGATTTGTCACCAGTTATGACCCTCTGGAGCAAATTTGGGTCATCGCGGACAATGTTCAATGTTTATGCGATGCTGGTTTTGGTCGAAATTGAGCAGTTTTGGTACGAATTTTGCGACGACCGGTCTCATGCTCAAATCATTGAAAAAAATCAAATGGCACGTGCAATCTGATTGCCCAATACCATTTTCTTCCCTTCATCAATTTTTCATCTATTGTTGAAGTGTTCAGCACGGACTTAACGCAAGCGTTAAAAATTTTGACCTTTGTGCAAGTTGTGATGTTGTTGGACACAGTGTTGTTACCTTTGATACGCACAGATTCCGTCTTTTTAAATTAATTTTGAGTCCTGCTTTTGCGTGCGCCTGCTGAAGCAAATTGAATTTCATCTGCATGCATTGATGCGAATGCGAGAGTAAAACAGATTCATCTGCATATTCCAGATCTTCGAGACTGGTGTTCATTGTCCAGGTAGTTCCACGGTTTACAGAGTCAAACATTTGAAAAATCCAGTCCTTCAACGATAAATAACAAAGGAGACAATGCACACCCTTGTCGCACTCCAAGAGTGCTTTCGCATGCTGAGCTTTCCATTGTGAAGAACTCTACAATACGCACCATTGTAGCTATTTCAAATTAGGCTTCCCATATATATTCTCTTTTGACAGAGTCATTGCCTTTTCATAATCAACGAATGATATATGTATATGGGGTGGTATTGTATTCAATACATTGCTTAATTATCACGCGAGATGACAAATCTCTCTACGGATCATAGAGAACTGCCAATGAGCGTTTTTTTTTTTTCGTTTTTTGGTAAGCGCAGATAGGTATACTTACAGGGTCCGGCACTCGAAGTGTAACCAACTCCAGACCGCTTGCACCCGGGCATCAGCTGTCTGTTAGTTGGATAAATGACAGTCCAGAGTATTGTTTACAAGCGCGCGGAAGCGGAAGCAAGCAAGAATGGCTAAAAACAACGTTCCAAACTTCATAGCGTCCACACAATGGCTCTCAAATTAACCAGATGCGATTCCGATGAATTATTCTGTTTGACACATTTTGGAGAACAACGTCCGAACTAATAGATTCACCAGTCTCGAGGCGCTGAAGAAATCTATTGCCCGACAGTGGGCCAAAAATCCTGCAAGTCACATTCGGTCGGCTTGCGGTTCATTTCTGGACCGTCTGAAGGCCATAGTCAAGGCAAAAGGTGGTCATATCGAGCAAGAGTAAATTGATTCTTAATTTTGTATTATTTTCACACATTTCTTACTTTGAATTGAATATAAGTAATTTTCCAAACTAAAGTTATGGCCTTTTTAATTGGTTACCCTGTATAATGCCAAAATCAGATATGGAGGATGGAAGAGGGGACAGTATCCATCTAAAGCGGGTTCTAAAATTTCCCGAAAAGCAGTCGTTCGTATGCAGGATTCAGGCACGAGCGGTGGTCATACGAGTGAAGTCTCGATTGTTCAGATGGTTACCGCTGGTCTGGACAATCGGCAAGCTACTGGGGTAAGAACAACCTGTCCTAAGGCAGGCAAAAGTTAGGAGTGATTCCGAAAGTAGTTTATCGGATTGGATCTATAGGATCGAACAGTGGTCGGCAACGCGGTCTATACTACAGAGGATACCTCTTAGGTAGTGAATATTCCCCAAATTCAATATTCAGGCGAATTGCATCAAATTTTTTAGGTATAATTTTCTTTTCAGCTTATTGAAATTCATTCGTTCTGAAGTACCCTATTAACTCTCTAAAACTTCATTCAACTTAGTAGCTCATTTTTCCTCTACGCAATTAAAATTTTCGTTCAATTTCTGACTCGATCAACCGAAAAGTTCCATATTTTTAATTACATACATATATAATTCACGGCATTAATATTTAATTTGAAAATTTCTATATAAATCCACCATGACCGAAGAAACAGGCGAAGAGTTCAACAAGAAGAACTTCCTTGAGCACTATTTGCAAAAGCAAAAGGAGCTCAGCCGACGCCAGCGTCAATATAAGACGGTGCTATCGACGAAATTGCGCTCGCGTAAAGAAACGATTGTGACGCAAAGCTATCAAAATACAATCGATCAACTGCGCGCTGAAAAGGATACATTGCGCGCACAAATTTGGGTAGCCAGCGGTGAAACGTTTCGGCGGCAGAATAATCGTGCGATCCGGAACATTCAATGTCACATTGCTTGCCAAGAGCACTTGGGCGATGATATACGCCATACCAAGGAATGCATCTCGAATTTAGAGCGTGAAATTAGTCGTGTCAATAGGCAAGTGTACGATTTGAATCGCCGTACTGTGCCCGATTCACAGCATCAGGCGCATGTGGCGAGAGTGCGAAAGAAGTTGGATATATTGGAAAATCAGTTGGAAGTGGGCGTGCGTAGCGAGTGTGCCTTTACTGCCATTAATAGCGAACTGAGAGGGGAGCTGATAATGTTGCTACATCACCGCACCAGCTTCAATGATATCTACACCAAGCTGGCGCAAAGGTTGAATAGCGACAGGAAGTACATTGTGGATTTGATCGACTATGCGCTGGGCACTTTCGAAAGGTGTATAAATGCCTATGAAAAGATGAGTATTCTGAATAAGAAAGATGCAAAGGATCACGAGTTGAGAATGGTTGAAATGCAAGCCATAATGCGCAGGAAAGCTGCCGATGCGGCCAATTATGAATTTATGGATTGCAAAGGGCACGAAAGAATTATGGACGATCTGCAGCCAAAGGAGTATCAGCGACGTGAACGATTTCGTCAGCAACATCGCAAAAAGATTAATTTATATAATGATGTATTGCAAAAGATTTTCGCTTACACTAACTCCAAAGATGTGGATGCCGTACTCACCAAGTTTCAGAAAGAAAAGGGGATATATTATTCATTTTTTACCTACTCCAATGAATTGAGCTATCACATGACAATACTCAATAAGTCAGTGAACCAACTATATAATGAAGTTGCCGAATTGAAATTTACCAACCATAACACACTGCAAAACCAGTTGGAAACTATTGAGAAGCTCGAGGAAACTCTGAAGACAAAGCAAAAGAAAAATGAGGAGCTGCGTGAAGTGCGTGATCAGAACGACAAACGACTCGAGAAATTACTACAAGGCATACAACTGATTAGAGATGAGTCGCATACTGATTGCAAATCACTCGATGCATTGCTGGGTGACTTCTCAAAGATCAATCTCTTCAATATGCGTGACTATCTCAAGATATTAGAGAAGCGCATACACTCCTTAATGGTAGCACAATTCATACGCGAGCGACAAAACCCAGCTAAGAGACAAAGTGAATATATTGTCAGAGACGTACATAAAATTTGCGAATGGGCAACACCCATCGATGATATTGTTCTTACGCAACAGTGCCCCGAATGTGGTGAGGCCGATGCCACTAACGCGGAAGATGCCGATGGCGAAGGTATATTGAGTATGCATACGGTGTTGAAGAAACTGTACGAACGTGTCGTTCAACCGGAGATGCAATATCGCTTGCACAGCATTAGCCAGTGCCGTATGCAGAAGTCACGCATGCTTGCCGCGAAACGTAATGACTGAGAGTCAGATTATTTTCCTGTGAAATTGCTTTGAGTGGCGGCATTTTTATTTCAAATTGGAGCAGCAGTTTGTGAAATGTACAAATAACTAATTTTATGTAGTCAATAACTCGGCTCTGAATATACAAAAATATACACATATATGTACATATGTATATTTTTTATATAAAATAAACTCAGGTTTTTGATGATGGAAAGACCTTCGGGAAATCTCAAAGATTCTAGCCTTCCTAATGTGCAAATCATCTTTGCAGCTGAACATTCCTTAAGACTGCAGTGTAGTTCTTCTGCGGGAGTGAGAGTTACTAAAATTGGCACACATGGCTAAAATTGCCTCGTTAGGCTCTTGTTTATCTTTTGTGTACCAAACGGCTCCTTTTTTTTGGCGGTGAAAAGCACAACACATTCAATAAGTTCTCTCCTCCGTTTGGGCAGATATTTTGCATTTTGATTTCCAAAAGCATTTTGAAATGCAATGGCAAATCTATAACAAAAAAATTCACAAAGACATTATCACACTTCAGCTGTTGTATCTTTTTAAAGTTGCCACCAGGAGGCATTGAACAGGTAGTAACGGCGAGTTCACCCTTGTACACACAGATGGCTCAAAGCTCGATGGTAGGGTGAATGGAATTGTATATCTGGGGATCTCTTTCAGTTTTCGGCTCTCCGACTAATCCAGTGTTTTTCAGGCTGGACTGATGGCAATAAATAAAAGCTGTCAGACTACAATACAGTGTGTTGCGATACTTGGAAATGATATCTACATTTTCAATTGATAGCCTTTTGACGATAAAACCTCGCATAAAGCAGTCGACAACCTCTGAGTTATTTCACTCAAAAGTAGTCATTGCGATATCGAGGGCAAGTGCAAGGTAGATGCACCAGCGAGACTCGGCGCCACACTGACTAACAAGTACACAGCCAATGATATAAGGGTACGTTTATGCACGACACTTATTTTTGAGAAAATTGTAAGAACAGCGAACGAAAGATGGCATAACGCGCCCACTTGCAGACTCGCGCGACAATCGCGACCGATCTGAATGCTAAACGCACAGAATCTCTTTTCTGCTAAACCAAAATAGGCATAATTTTCATTATAACGCTGCACTGTACATATAAGGTTGGCCAAAAAGTCTTGCGGTATTTCCGTAAGCTTGTCTTTGCAAGCGCGTAGTTCTAGTTGCATTCGTCGCATCGGTTCACGCTAGAGCTTATTGGAAAGCTCTTTTCACGTGCTAACACGTGTTTGATTAATTGTTGTTTGCTTTTAGTCGTTCGTGAGTTATAGCGTCGCAAACATGGAGCAAAATAAAGAGAAAATACGGCATATTTTACAGTACTACTACGATAAAGGCAAAAATGCGTCTCATGCTGCCAATAAAATTTGTGCAGTTTATGGACCCGATCCACCGCACAACGATGGTTTCAACGTTTTCGTTCTGGTGAAGAGGTGATCGAAGATGCGTCACGGTCCCGAAGGCCTGTTGTCGAAAATTGCGATAAAATCGCTGAATTGATCGAAAGAGACCGGCATAGTAGCAGCCGTAGCATCGCCCAAGAGCTGGGCATAAGTCATCAAACCGTTATAAACCATTTGAAGAAGCTTGGATTCAAAAAGAAGCTCGGTGTATGGGTGCCACACGACTTGACGCAAAAAAACATTTTTGCCCGTATGGATGCATGCGAATCGGTTCTGAATCGCAACAAAATCGACCCGTTTTTGAAGCGGATGGTGACTGGCGATGAAAAGTGGGTCACTAACGACAACGTGAAGTGCAAACGGTCGTGGTCGAAAAGCGGTGAAGCTGCCCAGACGGTGGCCAAGCCTGGATTGACGGCCCGGAAGGTTCTTCTGTGTGTTTGGTGGGATTGGCAGGGAATCATCCACTATGAGCTGCTCCCCTATGGCCAAACGCTCAATTCGGACCTGTACTGCCAACAACTGGACCGCTTGAATGCAGCACTCATGCAGAAGAGGCCATCTTTGATCAACAGAGGCCGAATTGTCTTCCATCAGGACAACGCCAGGCCACACACATTTTTGGTGACGCGCCAGAAGCTCCGGGAGCTCGGATGGGAAGTTCTTTTGCATCCACCGTATAGTCCGGATCTCGCACCAAGTGATTACCACCTATTTCTGTCCATGGCGAACGAGCTTGGTAGTCGGAAGTTGTCCTCAAGAGAGTCCTGTGAAAATTGGCTCTCCAAGTTTTTTGACAATAGGGAAGCGAGCTTCTATAAGAGGGGCATTATGAAGTTGGCATCTCGTTGGGAACTCGTCATCGAACAAAACGGCGCATATTTGACTTAAATCGCATTATTATAACCAATTTTATGAACAATTGAAAATTCAATAAAAATACCACAAGACTTTTTTGACAACCTTATATAATATAATAGGTAGGTACACCCAGAGGATGGTCATGCAGTTCACTGCGTTAACTGTCTAGGTGAGGAAGAGAAAGTACGATTTTTCACCTGCTGTGCCACTATCCTGCTCCATCCAGACACAGATTTACTATTTTAGGTAGACAAGTTTTCAATGAGTTATCTCAGCTCGGAGGAAATCAGGGACATTCTAAAGTTTCTGAATAGTTTGCATTGGTTTTAGCAGAGATAAGGACAAGTTCCTTACGAAGTATCACAGTATACATAAAAAAGATTTAATAAGTGTCGAGACTGTATATTAATTCTAATAAAATGGAAAAGCAGAGAAGTTTAACAGACCGCGAAAAAGGACAAATCGATATCTTGATCTCTGAGGGATTTTCAAATCCCCAAATTGCCAACAAGATTGTTCGAAGTCAAAATGTTGCAGAGCTTTATGCGAAATAAGATTCCTCCTATGGTAAGAACTATAAAGACAGAGCTGCGATAGCTTCAACACCGAACGAAACCCGCAAAATCATTGGAATTGCATCGGGTTCCGCTCTTTCAACAGCAAAAATTAATGAAATGGCAAATGTTGCAGCCAGCAAATCCTCCTTTCAAGGGCTATTCTAAAAGCGCTACATCTGAAGCATAAAAAATTACGAAAAAAAACGCCTTTGAATAAATTTCGCAAAGAACGCCGCCTCGATTTTGCAAGCGAACACTTGGGTTGGAGTTCTGTTACAAATAACGATCCCGGTGAATGAAAAAAAGTGGTTTTTGGTGACGAAAAGAACTTCAATCTGGATGGACCGGATGGATACAATTACTATTTCCATGACTTGGGAAAGGAGGAAAGGTACTTTAGTCGACATCACAGCCATGAAAGTGGTGTGGTGTTATGGCATAGGGGAAGCAATGCCGTACTATGGCGCGTTCGAATTGAAAATCGAAAAATTGCAGATTACAAAATGACGGAAAATAGCTCTGTTGGAATCGTCTTTTCCCGAGATTCGTGAAACATTTTGACCTATTAATGGGATCATTCAACATGATAATCCACCTGTCCTAAACGTTGGAACTTAAGCATGACCAACGTATTCCCAAGATCTGTACATTATTGAAAATCTATGGAGATGGCTAGTTCGTAAGGTTTAAGAGATAGGGCAATAATTTGAAGACAGAAATGCTTTAATTCCAATCATTAAAAGGTCTGGTCTAAAATTTCATTAGACTATTTTGAGAATTTGTACAAATCCATTTATCAACATATTCTTGTTGCCTGGAACCTTCGCGCCCATGAACGAATCAAATCTTCATTTGGGGCATTGTGGGACACAGTGACATCCTGACTAAATAACCCGTACGAATAATGAAGCGATCCCCTCCCGACTCATATGTTCAACGGTTAGAGGAAAGCTTTAAGATTAAAACCGAATTTACTGATGCGATTTGAAAGAAAAATTCTCAGAAAAATATTCGGCCCTATACGATTAGAAGACGGTACATACCGTATACGGTATAACCACGAGCTCAGTGTTTTAATCGCGGGACGAAATGAGACAAGGTTTATAAAGTCGCAAAGATTATGGTGGTATGGTCCTTAGTAGCGAAAGAGCGACCAAAAAAGTTTTTGAAGAAAATCCTGAAGGAGCAAAGAGAGGCCGATCGAGACGACGATGGTTGCAAGACGTAGAAGACGACATACGAAAGATGAGAATCTGACACAACATAGAGCAACAGCGAGCTGTCGAGAAGAATGGAGGCGTATTATAGAGGAGGACTGTAAGCCAATATGATGATGATGACTGTCTCCGGACAGGTAAGGTTGTAATGGTTGCGAAGAGACTGGGCCCACTTCGACGAAAGAAGTTTGCTTCATCCTTTGTCATACCATTCTAAGAAGTGAAGGAAAAATCGAGAGGGGACGAAAAGGAGAGGGGTGGGGAGGGTTGAGTATTTGTCGTCTATGAACGGTGACTAATTTGCGGTTGTGTTAACCGTTTTATGCTGCTGATGAAGTTCATCAAATTTTTTATATCAGGTCTATATCAGCAGGCGCCGAAAAGAAGTGAGAACCAAGATGCTTAAATCTTAGTCTCGCGAGAGCGGGGCAGCTAAGGAGCAGGTGCTGAGATACAGCTGACGCAAAAAGGACTCGAAGTAATTCCGAGTCTCACAGCATGTATACCCGGCGGTTAGTGCCCCGTGATGATGCCCACAAAATTTGAAAGCTGAGATTTTGTCATCCTCAGAATATCCCTTGAACGCCTCCAATCGAAACGTGGCCAGAAGGATTTTGCGAACTTACACGTTCGTGTACTTGCCCAGCGCTCGCTGAGTTGGTGCAAAGCCCCTCCTTCCTGGAGTAGAGCGCAGGTTGTCAAGGGGATCCCGATACTCTCCTTTCGGGGGCACCACCTCACAGGTCCCTTGTCTGGCCAGCTCGTCGGCTTCGCAGTTTCCAGCAATGTCACTATGGCCAGGTACCCAGATTATCGTTTTGTCGAAGAATTCTGATGCAATCGAAAGTGAGACCTGGCATTCCCTGACCAGTTTCGAGTGCACCATAATAGAGCCTAGGGCGCTAATCGCCGCTTGGCTATCGGAGTAAATATTTACCTTCTTAACAGTTATTACGCAAGTCACCGGACAACCTGAACTTATATAGATGCTTCATCTTTAGTACCCGGATCAACTCCGATTACAAGCTTTACGTTTACGAAACTGAAAAACATTTACGAATTGTATTTGTAAAACTTCTTTATTCTATTTCTAAAATGTCTTAAATATATAATACTGACATGGAAATTCGAGTTTTATATTTAAACTAATTTAAATGCAATTAATGATTTTTTTTTTTTAATTTTTTAATTCTTTCATTATGTTCCTCCCGTCGACGCCGTTTTATTACCAAATGCCTTAACTCTTTCCCTCCTTTCTAGACCACATTTGTTGTTTCCGTTGTGTTACCAACATCGTTGTTCTCCTCTCCTAGACCCAAGCCGCTGATGAGGCCGCCAAGAAAACTGCCGATTAAATTAGCGCCACCACCTGAAGGACGGATAGGCGCTGGTTCCGGCACTGGTACTGCACCCGGCATTGGGGCAGGCGCAACGACACCTGGATAACTGCCACTGCCGCCAAAACTGCCGCCGCCCATTGCAGCCATATCGCAATTGTACATCTTGTTTAACTTTTCGATATCGAATGCCGAGAAGCCGTCACGTTGGCCCATTAGCTGACTGCCACCAGGTTGCTTGAGAGCAGATAAGAATAATTGCATAAGAAGTAATTGTGTGAGACTTAAATCAAATATTTAAATAACATTGAAAATACACAAACAAAAAAATCATCACTGTTATGTACATAAATGCGGAAGTAAGTCGACATGCCCCTTTAAAAACTTATCAGGTTCCCTAAAGCTGATGCCAGAGTCTCACCCACCCAAGCTCTGTATGTACCTGCGCTTTATCACACCGTCACCAGACACCAGATTATTGAACCAGCTGCTATGGAACCTTCACTTGCTGTGAATTTTCAACTAATCGGATAGCAAATAATCAACGACCTTGCCCAAGCACTAAATGCCTTCTGACGCGAGTGTATGTTTAAATATTTATCTGTGCGTAGCATTTCATGGCTTATCTGTTTCGTGATATCGGGCTAAGAGATCACAGTACGTCACTGTGAATATTAGTAGCTATTTTGTTTGCAGAATAAACATACAAACATCCCTGAAAGATGTTTAGAAAAGCTTCGGCATCAATATGTGGAATGCGTGTTGATGTTGTTCAATAAATGGAGGGGCCTCCGCATAGTAACTGGTTTTTAGGAGAAGCTTTTTCATTGATAGCCGGCGAACGACGGTTATTGGAAAAAACTTATTAATGTTTCATTGTCTACTGTCGGTTTGTCAAACACAAACACACTGAGCTAAGGTGGCCGCCCATTAGTAAATGTAGTCGATGAAATTCAGCATAAGTATGTCATAAAAAATAGATTACTTGGCTGAGCACACTAAATTTATTATAAGAAAATCGATCTGTAAATGTAAAGTTTTATTATATGCGGCAGGTAGGTTAGATCTGAATGGAAAGAAACGCTCTGGCTCTGGATGTATTTGATGTGGTACCAGCTGGTGGTAGCAGAGGAAGAGAAAGGCCTTTCTGCGTTGGAAAGATCAGATGGATAAAGGCTTGGGTTCACTTGGTGTTTCCAACTGGTGCCAGTTAGCAAAAGGAAGAAATAACTGACGCTCTTTGCTAAACTCGGCCAAAATCGCGTAAGCGATTGTCGTGCCAATCAAGAAGTAGAAGAAAGTAGGTTAGAGGGCAAGAGTACGACGGATACACTACTAGAGTGCCGTGTTGATACCATAATGTAGACCACTACCTGCGACAAATTTCAAAAACTTAAAAGAAAAAATCCCATCTACCATCATCCAGGGAGATCTAGGCAGGAGTATCTAGGCTGGAGAACTGCATCAAACAATGTGCCCCAAAAGGCGCACTAAGGAATCTCAAGCGCCTAGCCGCTAGACCCGGACATTTGTAAAGAAAGTGTTCAACGGTCTCTTTCACTGCCGAATCTCCCCAGCTTCTGCAATGGGGGTTGTACGTAAGTGCAAGCTTCTCTTCATGAGTATCGATCACCCAGTACCGGTAACCACCGCTATGAGTTTGGAAATTGAGTGGCGTAGGATCCCCAGCACTTTAAGCCTTCTACTTCAGTCGTACTGAGGCCAAAGTGTGTTTGAGATAGCACGCGATAACATAGAACTTCATCTGTCTTGCACTTTTTTAAGAAAGAAATTGTGCAGTTTCCCTTCAACAACGGTCAAGGGGACACCGATATCTGAGATGGAGACAACTGAAACCAGTTCTGTTGACCCTTTCCTGGCAAGCTCATCGACAATTTCTTTTACCTCTATGTTCCCATGCCCTGGAACCCAGATAAGAGAAATGTTTCGTGCACATTCGAGACGTTCGATATCCTCCTTTCAAGAGTTGACCAGAAGAGAGCTGCAACATGACGACGACAGGGCCTTGATCGCAGCTTGACTATCGGAAAAGATATTTGTGTCCCTAAGCATTTTGCATGCGTGCAGGATCGCAAAGGCCTCTACTTGAAAAACACTACTAGTTTTCGGCAGTTTAAAGAAAACTGAAATATTGGCTGATCTAGAGAAAACCCCCGCTCCAACTCCATTCTATCTTTCATCTTGGATCCGTTCATGAAAAGAGAGGTACTTATGTCCGTGCAAACTCTATTCTTCTTCCAATCCATCCTTCTTAGAAAGATAACCCTTAAAACCCAGTTTTCGGTTGGGGTGATCTTTACGAAGTACAAAGAAGGGAGAAGAAATCTTATTATATTCAATTATATTACATTGGAAATTTCACGACCGGAAATCTGTGGTATTTGAAAAACCCACTAAGGAATTTCGGAAACAACAAAGAATGGCTTTCAAAGGGGGCATACCAATTTTGTCAAGATTTGCATTTTTATTGAAGAAGTTTACAAACGCACAAAGTTTGAAAATTAGTAAAAACTACAACCGATATTCTGAGTGAGGTTACAACTTTAAAGCGTCTAAAGTTTAATTTTTGGTCTTAATATGGTCCACACCAAAGTGCGGATCATAGTTCGTTTTCGGTCTGCTAAAATTTTATGTTAACATTACGCGGAGCGGCTCACCCCACGATTAAATCTTTTAGTGGTGTAAAAGCATGCTGACGAGAGGCTATGCTATTTCACATTCGATCTCTCACAAACAAAAATTCGAGATCGGGCCGAACCTTGGCGGTTACGGAAAGTATGAATACGCACATTTTTTCTCGCATGATAATATTTTACCATGATGTGTATCCAAGAATAATAGAATGCAATTAACTTTGGCTGCTATGTAATAGGGGACTTTACCATGCTGAGGCAAACTCAGAAGGTGTGGCCCAAATCAGGCCGTGAACCAGCTCTCAGCGAATTTGAAAGGATCAGTTGATTGGGCGATTCAGCAGCGGATGACATGGCAGTCGAAGTTACTCGCGCAATTTTGTTTTTCACCAAAGCTGAAGGCGAAACCTGGTAATATTATATATTCGTATCATCCTTGAGTAACTATCGTGTTAAATTTGGTATTATATGATCAAGATTACTTAAATTTTTGCCCACCTTTGTACCAAACAAACCGCTGTGATTACACTTACTATGTCAGCAAATCAACTAATTCCTTCAAGTTCGCTGAGCGCCGAGAGCGGTTTAATGTCGGCCACACCTTTGCATTCTTTACAGCATTGTGTGGATCGGCTCTAAGTGGATTAAGTCAAGTCAAAATATTCACTTTTGAATGTTCCTGTGCCAGTTAAGTAAAAAGTAAAGCAACGATCGAAATAGCGAAAATATCGCAACTGTATGTGATTAATTTCAAACCAAGTCGGGAATATCTAAGTCCACATTGCGCCGAGTCTCGTATGAAAATCTTGTCATTCAGCCTTACAAGAAAATTTAAGGCAAGAAGTAAAGTCTCCCAAAATGAAATAAAATGTTTTTTCTCCCCTCGGCAGGCAATGGCAAACATCCGAGTGTATTTCTGCCATGAAAAAGCTTCTCATAAAAAACCATTGGCAGTTCCGTGTTGACCTTAAACAGTAGATCTCTCGATTTGTGTAGTAACTTGAAGACGCACGCCACAAAAAAAGGAGGAGTTCGGCCAAGCAACCTAACAGAAGTGTACGCGCCAATCATTTATTCTATTATAAGATGTCATTACCTTTTCCTAAATCTAATAAAGCAAATGTACCGTGAAATTTCTTAGATAAAGCTAGCTATTTCTGGGATAGGTTCCGTTCCTTTATAAAAAGAAAAGATTACTCTAATACAAATGCTTGAGCGTAATTGATCCAATGTTTCTTGGATAGGGCGTAACTTCGTTAAAATATCTTCGGAAAGAAGTCTTTAGTGTTCGAGATATTTTCAAAATGTTATATTTTTGAATAAACTTCATTTTTTGGAATAATCTTCATATTTTAAATTAGATATTTTTTACTTAAGTGTTAATTATTTTTTCAAAGAATTTTCTAATCCATGAGTTGCTCTCTTTGATTCTAGAAAAACGTTACTTGTGTTTTTTTATGTTGGGGTTATATTTAAGTTAAAATTTGAACTCATGTAGCTCGAGGTCGGAGCTACATATAAAAGCTTAGTTCCATTAGCTGTCGCTTCTCGGCGGACTGCGGCGAATCCCCGAATACGGTTTTCTGGAGGAACATAAAATCGCACTCCACGAATTGGAAGAGAAACTTGGTCAATAACCAAATATACATAAGTACTTATATGTACAGGGTGCATATATGTGGCATAACTTATTTTTCTGTTTGCTATTTTTCAGACAAGATTTGGAGGATTACAACTTAGCTCAAGAAATGAAGATTCGTGCAATTGTCGCAAATCACAGCGATTTAGAAATCTTAAACTTAAAAATGTTCTTATTCATTTATTCATAAGCTTCGTCTTGAATTGGAGCCATCAGGCGGCGATGTAAGAAGGACCCTTTCAAAATCAATGATGGCCTTTGCGAGAGAGCTTAATGTTCCTGAAGTTCTTATCCGTCAAGTGGTCCATGAAGATCTCCGGTATAAATTGTACATTATGCGCAAAAGACAGTTTATGTCGGAGCAAACACGAGAACAGCGAGTAATCCTAACAAAATTGAGCGCCTGAGATGTTATAGTTGTTTCTGACGAAAAAAATGTTGACCAAGACCAACCGCAGAAATAAAAGATGGTTATGTTCTAATCCGACAAAAATTCCTGTTGCCATGCACCCGAAGTTTCCAACCACTGTTGTGGTGTTAGGTGCTGTGGGCAACAAGGGACATTGTCATGCGACCTCTTTTCTTTACTCAAGGATTTCGAGTGAAATTTGAGTCATATATCGAGGTTCTGGAGACAGTGGGGAAACTCTGGATTGAAAGTGCACGCGGTGAGAGCCCATACGTCCCTCAGAAATAATCTGCTCTTCACACAAGATTGGATGGCTAAAAGTTTCTATGATCACATAACACCGAACGTATAGCCACTTAACTACACAGGCGCATATCGCAGGCCATGAAACAATGAGCTGTCTGAGCTTTAGGTAGGTAGGTAGGTAGGGTGGCTGTCGCAACGACACACTTAGACCTTTCGTAGGTCCATTGTGATACCACTGGAGCTTGCCCTTACCCTATGGGTTCCTTTTCAAGCCATCCGGTAGCTTTAATAAACGAGCAAAGCTTCGTTAGTTTTAGATGCGCTATGACCACATCAGTTAAAAATGTCATATCAAGAGTGCGGGGCCTCTTCATAGGTAAGCTTTCACACTCACATAAAAAGTGTCTGACTGTTTCCTCTTCTTCTGCGTTAAGACAGCTTCTACAGAAATCAAAGTACGGGAGTCCTGACCTTCTAGCATGACTGCCTATTTAACAATGACAAGTTAATACCCCTATCATTTGTCCTATAGCTTCTCTGTTAAATCTTAACAATCTTTTTGAAGGCTGTTCCATTTCGGCCATGTGTATGAGCTTTACGACGACATAGACAAAGCGCAGTGACTAAAGAGCCAGCGACTTCGTTGGCTGGGTCATGTCGGCGCTGAAAGTATTCAATGCGGTACCAACTGGTGGTAACAGAGGAAAAGGAAGCCCTCCTCTGCTTTGGAAAGATCCGGTCAGGCCGTGATGGCAAATATGCATTGGAAGCATTTGATTCGGGCATGCAATCGCTTCCGAAATCGGAATGAGGGGGTTATTGCAGCTAATGTTTGTATTCAATCATTTTATAGATATGCCATAAGTTAATGTTGTGTAAAAAAATCGTGAAGTATCATTAAATTTTGTTCAAAATAAAAGCTCGTTAGTTTTACTTTTACAAGTTGTCCTCAAATGTCGTTCGCACCCTGTATATAAATTATATGTAATATCCCACTAAACTCACATTCGATATTTATAACAACACAATCAATCTCAGATAAACAGCAGACCCACCCACATACTGCCTCTCCGACCATACTCCACTCATACTCACCACAGATACAATGGTTGGACGTCCGTTGCGTGAGAACGCGTTCGCCGAATAATGCATTACGCTACCGTAATCGTAGGGCACACCAAATGCGATGGTACTCTGGGCTTTCTCGAAATTATTCACCGCCGAAGGCTGTATATTTTGCATTTGTATATTCACATAAGAATCGCGCTCCTGTCGGTTCTGCTCGTGTAAAAATCCCAACGCGTGCATGAGTTCATGCATCGCTGTGCCCGGTTTAGAGAGGCAACCAGGTGATTGTAGATTCACCTCCTGTTTGCCGCCTACACGTCCCACCGATGACCAACAGCCCGAATTGCCGCTCACAATCGAAATATAATCGTGTTCACTGGTACGTGGCACGAATCGAATGCAAGTGCGTTCGTGATATTTCTCTATGGCATTCTCGATGGTGGCCATATCGCGTGCATTGAAGTTACCACGAATTTCGAAGGGCACCACCGCATCGGGCCAACGCGAGCTTTGTGTAGTAATGCCATTTTTGGTAAGCGCACCACTAGTGGGCACAAGTATGTCGCCCTCCAGGTAGGAGCCCAACTCCTCGGGGTTCACAGATGATGCATCAGGCGTATAGTTAGCCACCAAGTCGGCTGTGGCTGCGCTATCTGGGGTACCAAAGAGTGCATTACCATAAAAACTCAAATCGATGATATCCTTCTTATGTTTGTCTTCACTCATTAGCTCATCAATGGTATTTAAGTCGATTTCGAGGACTTCCGTGTCGTCATCCTGGTCATAGGTGAGTGTGCCAATGAGCGGTGAGGCATAAATGCACGACATGAGATGCCCAAAAACGGCGAATGTGAGGAGTAGTGACTTTGAAAACGGAGTCATTGCGAGTTAACAATCAGGGTATTTTATTTAGTCAAATTCGAAATTAGAAACTTAAATATAACTTAGAAAAATTGCTTAAAATCCGTTTGTGTGCTTCGAAAACTACAGATTAGGCCGCACTTGAACACACTGTTTTCAAACTGTGCTTAGCGTAGAGCAATGCTTGAGCTTATATACGTTGCCAAAGTCGGCATATCGACAAAATTTCTCCCACTCACCGTTGCTGCTCCTACCATAAAATCACTTTGGTTCAAAAATTACACTACCGTGGCTCTTATCACTCATAAATTTATCAAATATTCGCATAAGCAAACGTGAAACGTATACCTTTACAACCCCACAAGCTTATCGGCGTTTCGCCTAAGACCTTCTCGTGGAGCATGGCACTGCTTTGTTGGTTCAGCCGCGCGTTCACCGTAAAAAACCGGCAAACGCTTATACGAATTCTATTTGCTCAACGCCAGCCAGTATTAGCGTTATTCAAATATTTTGGTTATTCTTAGTCGGCAACGATATGAATAGTTAAAAAACAAACTGTACAAAATGAATGGAACTCGAAGACATTAATGTGATTTTTATGTTCTGAAGATGTCGGCATTGAGTTTGGCGTTGAAAGAGTGTCCGATAAGCGGGGTAAAGTTTTCGAAAAAAAAATTTTCAACTTGGCAATGAGCTGTGATTTAGAGTGGAAAAGGTGCTGATAGGTCATTGGATACGGAAGGTATCATAAAACTAGAACATAAAATATTTTGACATACAAATTCCGCAAGTGCGTTTGAAATTGCAAGAGTTGCGTAAGCGAGTAAATTTTGGGTGCATAAATATTTATAGCCTAACTGTAAGTAATTTTATTGTCAATTATCAAATATTTGTGAACAGCAAAGAACCAAATTAATTAGGCAAATTAAATAGAAAAAATATGCGTACTTGGACTTTTTTGGAATATCCAATTCAAAGTAAATATTATTACTATGCCAGTGACTTAAGTAAGATTCTGGCTTATGATTAAAATGCCATGAATATTTGGAATCCATAGAATAGAATCGAATACCAACAGAATGAAAATGAAACGGATTGATTTGGAAAGTTTCTTGGAACAGCTCCAATATCCAAATGCCAAAAAAATCCAACGCAAAGAAGTGCGAGGAATATAGGCTCATAAGCCTCATGAATCACTCACAATCATTTTTCTTAAAAATTATACACAATAGAATTAAAAAAAAAGTGCGTGTAGCGTAGTACACATAACAGAAGTGAAACTTTCAAGGCAGACAAAGAAAGAGGGAGAGACCCGAGAGAGAATGAGAGAGAGAGAGAGAGAAAGAGAGAAAGAAAATATATCCAAATAAAAAAAAACATTTGCAGAGAATACAAATAGACAAAATTTACAAAAAACAGAGAAGGGTCGGCCGGTGTAGGTAAACGCCGGGCACAAACCGTGGCAACCACACGCACTACTCCGAGCTTTTATCACCCGCACAAACGCAGCGATTCCAGGACCGCAGCAACGACACAAATTACCGCAAGGTAACACCAATAAATCCGACACCGGAATGGATAGCATTTTATAGGACGCACAAGCACTAGCCAGGAAACGAAAATAAACGCCAAAAAGTAGGCACCGAAAAAAAACGCCAAACAAATTGGGACCAAAAAACGCCCCAAACAGTAGGCACCAAGGAAATATAACGCCAAAAAGTAGGCATCAAAAATATATTTCCTACAAGTTTGCACCAACAAAAAAGCGCCAAAAGGTATGCAGCGTTCTTTCTCACTAGAAATTAGCAACCTCAAGGAAAAACTCAGGAAAAATAGCCTAAAGTGTATCTAAGATATATATAAGCTATAGCTCTCTCTGTCCTTTTCCTCTACGTTAAATCTTTTTTCTCTCTGGCGGAACGAAAATGCCCAAAACGTTGCGTGGCCTTGAAATTTTACTCTCCATTCTTGCTCGTCCATCGTGAAGAAACCATGGGCCCTACGCAAATGGTTTTAGAAATGGCATGGGAACTCGTGAAGCACTGTTTTGTGTCCATTAGGGCGGGTTGATTTAAAAATCGCTCATTGCTCTGTGAAAATCGTATTCTAGGGATCAAAATAAGAAACTTTGCCGAAGGAACCATACCTCTAAACGAATTCTGATGTCCCCCAATTTAAAAATATCACCATTTTTGGCCTTTACATGAAAAAATCAGCTAAATGGCTATGTTTTTTCTTTATTTTTATTTATTTATAATAATATTTATTATTTATTTATAATAATATCTATTTTTTCTCTTAAGAAATTTATTTAGTCAGAACATATGTAAATGAAAAAATTAATTTAAGTGAGTTATAGAAAAGAAACTAAAAAGTTCGACCCAAATTGGGGGACATCAGAATTCGTTTTAGAGGTATGGTTCCTTCGGCAAAGTTTCTTATTTTGATCCCTAGAATACGATTTTCACAGAGCAATGATCGATTTTTAAATCGACCCGCCCTAATGTATATATTTCAAAAGTGACGCCTAGATGTCAGAAGTGCATAATTGCTAGATGGTATCTTTTTTTGTGGCAACAAAATGGTGCGGAAGCGCTAATTGGATTCTGGACGAATCACCACTTAAACCAACCAACCTTTTTTTAAATCCGCCAAACAGTTGCTCCATGAATGCCTAATTGTTGAGAACGTGGATATGTCGATGATGTTGTATGCCAGTGCTTTTTCTATCCTCGACTAACCAGAGCCACTTTTTTGAAATCTTTTCACCAACCTTTTAATTGTCGACGTATTCGGATGATTATTGCCACCAAAAAAATTACGAATTTTACAATAAGTTGTTTTAAAAGATCGACAAATTTCAATAATTTTAACACGGTCGCGTAAAATTGTACATCTGTCTATTTGGCAAATGTCAAAGATAATTTAGAAAAAATGTACCGTCTACAAATTATTCACCACTGTCGCTTGTGAAGAATTTAAACTGTACCAAATTAATTATGCACATAATTGTATAGAAAAAATTATCAAAAATAAGAAAAAATAATTTTTTTTTTCCTTGTTCACTCGTCCCGGGAGCATAGGGCCTCGACAAGACATCGAACTTCTCAAAGTGTTTTTTGGTCGACCGCAACCTCTGCTCCCTTGCGAGTTCCAGTCCAGTGCCATTCTCGTAATGCTATCTGATGGTTTTCTCAATGTGTAACCTATCCATCGCCACTTTCTGCGTTTGATTTGCCTAAGGATAGGTTCCTTATTCGTTATTCTCCACAGTGCGTCGTTAGTGATGGTGTTTCGCCAGAATATACTGCAGATGATTCGGAGGCATTTGTTGGCGAAAGATTGTCGCCTCTTTGTGATGGTGTTAGCGACCAACCATGCTTCGCTTCCGTACAACAATACGGACTTTACGCATGAGCCGAATATTCGTACTTTGGTGCGCCTGGAGATTTGCGAACTGCCCCATACTGTATGCATTCGCCCGAATGCCACCCTTGCTTTTTTTAGCCTGCGGTTGTCATCTTCATCTGCTCCACCATCTGCCGAGGTAGCAGAAGCTTTCGAACGAATTCCACCAGGCATCCGTCAACCAATAACTCTGCCTTGCGTTATTGTGGTTAACTCTCATAGCCTTGGTCTTGTATAGTATTTCCCAAATGACATCAAAGCGGCACTTTTGCAAAATGGATTAATATTCGATCAATACTTTTAAAGAAGCTTAAAGCACTTGTTAGGAGTAAAATACATTTTTCTCAGGCACATAAATTATTTCATATTTTCAATAGCTGTAAATAAAAGTATACCCTCCAAGACGGTCGTAAGTACAGATATTCTCATCATCCAACAACTACTAATTTTTGTTCTAGTTGCCTTGTATTTTAGAGATATATTTCTCACTTATATGCAATTGCTATTGGTAAAAGAGAGATAGAATATCCCACCGGCAAGGGGAAACTATCAATTTTTTCCCATGGCCCGAACAAAAATGAGTAGTTTACTAATAAGTAATGATAATATGAGTGCTTATATGATATTCAGCTGCATTTTCTTCATTTGTGTATTAAAAAAAAAATGTTTTTTATTCATCTTCTTTTTGCATTGACTACAAATCCATACTGACATCCATTACTACATTACTATCAGACTTATCTGGCGGATTTGTTGTGTTATCCTCTTCGTCAAATTTCAACTTCATACAATTCAATTTCGCCGGTGACTCTTCAATAGTTGGTAGACGTTTCGAGGCTGACTTGCATGATGAAGATGATGTTGTGCCACTAAAATCTCTGCCACATATGTCATCGATTATGGTTTCTTCATTCATGAGATCCTCAATGCATGTTTTCAAAATAGTTGTTGTCACAATGCAATCACGATTGATAGCCAAACTTTTATGGAAGTAGGTAAGGGCCTCCTCGAGGTTTCCCATGAGTGCATACACGAAACCCATTGCTGTATATGTTTGCGAGCTTTGCGGTTTGAGCAAAAGTGCCTGCATGACAATTGCGAAATTTAATATTACGTGTAATTTCAATAGAATTCAATAATAATTACATATTGATGATATGTTAAAGCCTCTTTGTACTTCTTGCGCTTACGGCAACAGTGACCTAAATTATTGTATAAAGGTTCCCAACGCGCAGAGAGCTCCTCCTTATTTTCCTTTGCGCGTGCTCTCACTATTTCCGCTGTACGGAGGAAAACTTCTTCAGCGCCCTTGTAGCTATTGAAAAGTAATTAAGTGGGATGTTTCCACAAATGCTAGAATTTTATAAAAAATAATTAGCTTACAATTCATATTCGTATTTGATTACGCCCAGCTCATGCAACACAAAGACATCTAGCGGCGCTATGGACATAGCTTGGTAAAAGAATTTCTCCGCCAGCTCCAGGTTTTTCGTAAGCCCACATTCCACTCCGATGTAAAGTAGTGGTAGATGGCAACCACGCATGAGTTGTGTAGCTTTGAAATAGGCAGCCATAGCCTGTGGAGGTTTGTGGTTTAATATATTTTTTTGTAATAATTTATATAATTTTATGCGAGACCTGGTCGTGCTCATTTTCTTCGGCAAAGGAATGTCCGTAAGCCAGCCATGCGGGTCCATATAGGCGATCGAGTGAAGTTGCTTTGGAGAGATATCTGCGCGCTGGATCGCTCTTGCCAATCAAATCGTAATAACAACCAACGGCATACCAGGAGATGGCCTTATCAGGATACCGATCGACAAGCTTGTGCGCAACGTAGAAAAGCTCTGCGGAGAGATGAAACATTATTTGGGACTATGAGAAAAATATGTATCATAATTTCACTTACAAACTCCAAATATTTAGTTAAGAGTTATGTTTCTTATTACAAATTAAAAAAAATATATTATAACAGCAAAACCCGAAATACACCTTTACAAACACCTTTATAAAACTAGTACTTACGTAACTAAATTAAATTCACTTTAAACATGAGCAGCGTGGTCAAAGCTCAATTTTAATTAAATATAAACAGGGTGGGCCATATAGCGTTTGCTTTTTGAACCACCTATTTTTTTGAGAATGGTAGCACCAATGACATGTCAAATGTGTTCATAATTTACTTAAAGGTTTGACATTTACGAAATGGGACGCTATGCGCTTGAACAAAATTGGGAAATATTGAAAACCTATTTCCAAAGTAGTGAGTCTTCTTCTTCTTTTCAGATTTTCACATCGGTGGCTACGTCAATAAGCAAAATTGTCGGATTTGGGGCTCAGAAAATCCACACGTTACTGTAGAGAAGCAAATGCATCCACAACGAGTCACTGTTTGGTGCGGTTTTTGGTCTGGCTTCATCATCGGGCCATTTTTTTCGAAAATGAGCAGAAATATACTCAGAGGGGTTGGCGCTATTAGAAAAAACGTTTTCTTCATTTTGGTGTTTCACCGAGACTCAAACCTATGTTATCTCTGAATTCTGAATAGGATTCAGGAAATCGCAGAAATAGGACTGTATAGGATGTGATAAAACGTTTCAAAGAAACAAAATCCGTGGAAAATAAGAAGAAATCGGGGATGTTGTACTCTCCACCAATCATCTGTTTTCGGATGAAGATAAACGGTGGAGACTGCAACAAATTAAGAAAAATCTAAATTTGAGCGCTCCTAAACTCGCAACAGAAGTTGCCCAACACCTTAATATTGACTGCAACCCCGAAAGTAGACGTATAGTTATGCGAAAGAATTATTATAATGGAAGAGTTGCACGAAAAAAACCTTTCATCAATGAGATTAACCGGCACAAGAGAATAAAATTTGCTGTTGTAGCAGCATAAACATTCCCCATACTTACATACGGGGAATGCTGCTGGAGTGGCAATCCTTGGCCGGATATAAATCCCGGCCGTTTCGGTAACGGAGAACCGACTGCTGTGAAAACGAAGCAGCAGCGTCATGGGGATAAGGATTTCGAGTGCTGGAAGCACGTTTTATTTGCAGAGGAAAGCAAGTTTAACATACAATATTTATGTCAGATGGACAATCATATAAGTGGAGAAGACGTGGGGGTGGATCGGCAATGGTATGGTGTTGTGTGCCCGCTACTAGAACTAGAAATATGTGATTCATTAATGGCAACATGGACCACAAATAATACCTAACAATTATGAAAGACAATTTGATCCAAAGAGCTGAAAAGTTGGGAATTAAGGGCAATTTTCAGTACTTTCGAGACAACGATTCCAAGCATAAGGCACTTGATGTCCGTTTATGGCTTATGTACAACTGCCCTAAAAAACTTAAAACACCTCCACAATCTCCAGACATCAATGTAATAAAACGTTTGTGCCCTCATTTGAAAAACCAACTGAAAAAGCTTGTGGTTAGAAACAAGAAAGACCTAGAAAATGCTATTAAAGAAGACTCAATGCTGTGAGAAAAAATAAAGGTTTGCCGACTCAATATTAATTCTATTTTTGTTAAATATTTTTTGCCTAACTCTTATATGAAGATGTCCGAGTTCTTCTTTGTCATGTAATTTGCTAAGTTTTTATGTTTGTATTTTCTATGTAGGAACGAGTTGCAGTTTGTTTATGTTTTTCATGAAAAATACGCATCAAGAACGAAAATAAATGTGACACATAAACGCATTAGATTTGCATTTTAGTATATATTTTGTGATTTAAAACCATATCACTTGGGTGTCCGAGTACTTTATTGAGCCAGTGTATAATTTTAAGCACCTTCACCGCCAAAAGTCCTGATAAGCAAACGTTAGCAAACACATTTTCACAATTCACAGTGCATTGAGAGCTTTTGCCCTGTTGTATGTGTGTGATCTCATCTGTGTGAGAGCTTTAAAAAGGTGCGCCCATTGGCTAGGTAAAGAGCGACCCTGCACTAAACATTAATTTTTGCGAGCTGAAGGCGTAAAGTTAAAAGGACGAGACACGTGAGAAGGACGTTGGGTGAGTAGGATTGATGGAACATGTGAAGAGATGGTGCGGATCGTGCGGTGTTCCTTCACAAGCTGGAAATACATTGGGTATGTCAGGGTCGATTCTGGATAAGTAGCCCAGAGCGCAAGGGGGCGTCCATAAATTACGTGAGATGTTTAAGGGGGTGGGGGGTTGAGTCAAATCTCATTTAATCTTACGTTTGGAGAGAGCGGGCGGTCTCGGCAAATATCACGCAATTTTTTTTCTGATTGAAACAAAAAAAAAATTATAGTATTTTGGTCCATTATCCAGATTGTACATGCTTAAGATTTAATCTTAAGCGTAATCGTAGTATGATTAAGATCATTCACTAATTCGTTCGAAAGAAAATAATTTCATTTATACTTCGACGTTATACATTACTACTGTCAAACCACCATATTTGTTTTATACCAAATAGCTCAATTTAATCTGAATTTACGGTACAGTGTAGCCCGTCGTTTGTTTTCGCGCCACTATCAGCCGAACGCGCGACTCGATGAACAAGAGCGTACGAGCTGAGTGGCAGCGACACACGGGCAGGTTCCAACCTTTTTTATTTAGAGAGAGCCAATATTTACTCCAGGTACATTGCAGTTGATTCATATAAAATTTTTATGCGTGCCCATTTTTTTTTTTTTTTTAGTTTTTTAACGAGCGCGAATGTCAACAAATTTTTATTAAGAGATACAAAGGGAAATTGTTTTTAATTTTTTTTAGGTTGTGAAATGCGATGATCAGAACTGCTGCAGCCCACGCCGGAGTGATCTGCATATGATTCTTCACGACCGTTTTCTGCCACCTCCATACCCTATCACTTAGGTTGATTGACGTTTGATAATTCCGGACTTTAAAAAACATGACGGAAGGTCATTTGCTCCATTTCTAATACGCCTACCGATTCAACCGCTGAATGCCTTTATCAGCACGCCTTATGATCTCTATTGCCCAAGTATACGAGATGATTTAGAGAAAATATGCTGCAGTACATGTGGTATTTACTTCGCATCTATCACAAGAGCTGCAGAGCACAGGCGAGCAGCTCACATTGCACCAGCTAAGCAAGCGCGTATGTACCGCAAAGTGCGACCCTCACGGATTGTCGCAAGACGAGCTAATGAGTTACTGTGCGCAAGCGTCAACGGCTTAGAGTGGCTAGATCAGAACGAAGTTGAAGGAGCAGGAATTAGAGTAGATATTCTTTTTTTAATCGCAGTAGTTACGATTTAAGTCATCTACTCGTATTGTAAAATTTTTATTACACTTATAACTCTCAGCAATATTGATTACTAGTCTTAACTAGCCGTAAATAAAAGCACGAAGCAATTTTTTTTTTTTTTTACAATAATAATCAAACGCGTTTACATAAGAAACCCACATTTTGAAAAATCTCACGTGAGATTGGGGGATGGGGTTGAATAAAATCTCACGACATCTCATCAGGGGTCGAGGGAGGTACAGAAAATTGAAAAAAACACCTCACGTAATTTATGGACGCCCCCCAATTGGGCCAAATTTACCCAGATCTCGTGAGGACGCTGGAGCTCTTCGTCTGCAAAAGGTGGTAATTGCACTCCGATAACGGTATTCGAGGGTCGGTAGTTTAGGAAGGTGGTAAGGGTCTCCCGATGAATGTGGTTTAATGTTTGTCTGCATATTGTCCGGTGCAGTAGTTGTAGATATATTTTGTCCAGGATCTTGGCAGTGTAGTTGAAGAGATGCCTCCTGACGTGCCTGGATGGTGGCTCGGGCTCAAGCAAATGTCGGCAGGGGTGATACCTTCTGTTACACCCTAGAAGAAATTGCTTGCTAGGCATTTTGTTGTGCTCCTTAACTGAGAGCATTGATGTCTCATTGCGGAGGTATGGTACGGGGGACATCAGTAGACACCCCATAGCTGTCCTGATTGTAGTATTCTGACATGTATATAGCTTTGTCCACTGCGATTCACTAATGCCAGGTGACCACCACCCATTACAGACGAAGAGCAAGGGTCCCGCGTAACCTTGGCATAATTACGTTCTAGATACTGTAGCAGGTTAAGCTCCTACCTATCCAGAATCGACCCCGACATACTAATAATATGTCTTGCATGTAAAGGCACCCCGCACGACACTAACCACCTTTTCATATGCCCCATCAAACCTACTCATCTTAAACCGCTCTCCCTCTACACCCAACCCGTCGAAACAGCTAGTTTCCTGGACCTACCGTTAGATGAGCTAGACGAAGACGACCGGTGATTACACTACACTGACAGGGCAAAGTTACTGATACAACAACAACAACCAGACAGGCACGGCATAATTCAGAACCGGCCGGCCAGCAATTGGCGCTTTAAATGTCGCCAGCAGGAGAGCAAACTATCAAAGCTGACGCCCAAAATTTTAGGTTTGTTTACTGTCGGTTTGGTGTGTCATCGACTTTTAGCTTTATCTGGGGTGGGTATCGCTGTTGTCAGTGTTATGAAAGGGTATTTTAAATAGGAAATAAAATACATACATATCTATAGTAAATACTCAATCAGATAAACTCACTGTTATAATCACCGAATTCGACCAAGCAACCAATTTGTAGTGTTAAACCAGCATTATGATAGGGATCCGCTTTCAGTAAACTGCAGAAGAATAAAATAAATAATAATTAGTATATTTTTAAATAGTTATAAAAAGCCTTTTTTAACTTACTCTTGCAAGATTTTATAACTTTTCTTATATTCGCAATCATAGAACAGTTTCTCTGCCTCAGCGGCCATAATATCAGTGCTTTTTTGTATGCGACTTAAGCACATGGCAAGCGGTAAAATATTTTTATTATCTGCCTCTTTTGGTGTGCGATCACGTCCGGGCGTATCCATGTGTGAACGATTCGATTCGTTGATAAGCGATGATGCACGTGTGAGACTTATTTGCAAGGAGAATGGAGTATTTTTGAGGTCTTCCAGTACCCTTGAAAATATAGAATTGAATTACTTGATGAAATTAAGAATTTTAAATTATTGTGCTAGTACTTGTTTGCAGGTGACATAATTTGTGGCGCCATATACTTTGACAGTATGTTCTTGTGCAGATGCGCATCAGATGCTTGATTTTTTTTTATTTTCTCACTCAAATCTTTAATCGTTTGATCACCAGTAGACTGTCGACGACAAGTAATATTAATAATTTAAGTGGTCACACATTTCACAAATCAACTAAATTACTTACTGGATCAATGGATTCATAATACTTTTTAAGCTTTGACTCGTATAATTTCTTTATGAATTTTGCATCGGTTTCACTCGAATGCTGCGCAAGCGGCAAATGTTGCATTAACTCCTTTTCTGAAATATTAAATTTTTTTATTACAAAACTCTTTTGAATTTTATGTGTAAGTTGAGCGGTGTTTCACCTTCCCAAGCCATTAACATTTCATGCTGTACCAAAGCTTCGAGCGCTTCGAAGCAATACACTGACTTATGTAGCGCTTGTACGTAGTAGTCCATGGCCAGTCCTCGATTATCTAATGCTTCGTAGATTTTTCCTTTCATAAAACTAATTGATGCCATAACTTCCTGCAGTTAAAACAAAAGGTTATTCGTAATATTAATCAATTTAAACGCTTTTACAAATCATTCGAATAATGCTTACGTTTTTGTTTGCCTCTTCAATATTAAATGTAGAATGACATCCTATAGACCCATGGCCCAGCGGTTGAGTTATTAATGTCGATGCCAGAAACTCAATGTCAATGGTGTTTATAACACTAACAGCTTCATTAAGTTCCTTTGCTTCATAAAGGCTTTCCAGAATCAGACTGTAACTCGAAATGTGCGTCTTCTCTAATCCGAACCGACGTATTAAATGTGCAGCCCGGTGGTACTCTTTTAGGAGGAACATGCAGTGAGCCTGGCAATAAACATCCTTAGGATCATTTTGACTGAGTACACACACTTTTTCAGCCCAAAACAGAGCCGTTTGGTAGCGACGCTAGAGAACGTAGAAAAATACGTTTAAATTTGCGAATACAGACAACTTCGATTTGCTCTTACCATATCAATAAACATTTTGACCAGCTTACGATAGTGCGCCACATCGATTACACCGCCCTCGGCATCTTCTTCGGTGCTGTCGTTACGCATTTCACTATCCCCAGTCATCAATACCCGGTATTTACTTTTGGCTTCGGGCAAGAAAGAAAATTTGTTTAATTCCTTGCACTAAAACACAAATTTGCGACCATCAATAAGATTTTGACAGCAAAACAGCTGATAGACAATGCCGGTTGGGAAGAAGAAGAGTAGACACGCTCACAATCGACATAGTAATGTTACCCACCGTATTCGGAATTCTTGAATGCTGGTTTATTTTGATTTAAAGACAACCAAAAAGAGGTTGTCTGTAAAGTCGGTTTACTGACGATAGTTTAACGTGATAACGTCATAAGAAAATACTATTTGAATGGTTGCATTTTTCAAAAGAAAATTTTAATTTTATTTGTTTGATAGATATTTTGTATGGATATAGCCGTAGCCGAATGGGTTGGTGCGTGATTACCATTCGGAATTCACAGAGAGGTCGTTGGTTCGAATCTCGGTGAAAGCAAAATTAATAAAAACATTTTTCTAATAGCGGTCGCCCCTCGGCAGGCAATGGCAAACCTCCGAGTGTATTTCTGCCATGAAAAAGCTCCTCATAAAAATATCTGCTGTTCGGAGTCGGCTTGAAACTGTAGGTCCCTCCATTTGTGGTACAACATCAAGACGCCCACCACAAATAGGAGGAGGAGCTCGGCCAAACACCTAACAGAAGTGTACGCGCCAATTATTTATTTTTTTATTTTATAGAGAATGAGTTAACATTAACATAATATACTTTAACATAACATAACATAACATAACATAACATAACATAACATAACATAACATAACATAACATAACATAACATAACATAACATAACATAACATAACATAACATAACATAACATAACATAACATAACATAACATAACATAACATAACATAACATAACATAACATAACATAACATAACATAACATAACATAACATAACATAACATAACATAACATAACATAACATAACATAACATAACATAACATAACATAACATAACATAACATAACATAACATAACATAACATAACATAACATAACATAACATAACATAACATAACATAACATAACATAACATAACATAACATAACATAACATAACATAACATAACATAACATAACATAACATAACATAACATAACATAACATAACATAACATAACATAACATAATATAACATAATATAACATAACATAACATAACATAACATAACATAACATAACATAACATAACATAACATAACATAACATAACATAACATAACATAACATAAAATAACATAACATCACATAACATAACATAACATAACATACCATAACATAACATAGCATAACATAACATAACATAACATAACATAACATAACATAACATAACATAACATAACATAACATAACATAACATAACATAACATAACATAACATAACATAACATAACATAACATAACATAACATAACATAACATAACATAACATAACATAACATAACATAACATAACATAACATAACATAACATAACATAACATAACATAACATAACATAACATAACATAACATAACATAACATAACATAACATAACATAACATAACATAACATAACATAACATAACATAACATAGCATAACATAACATAACATAACATAACATAACATAACATAACATAACATAACATAACATAACATATCATAACATAACATAACATAACATATCATAACGTAACATAACATGCTGTTCAAGCAAGGTAACGACGCATGAGCAAGATAACGACGCATTTTTTGGTGCGTGCAGCTAGCTACATAGAATTATAAGACGTTATCACGTCAAAAAATAATAATAACATTAAAACAACAGGTATTATTAACAAACTTGGTTTTATTTTAAATTCTTCAAGTAAATCAAATTAATAATAATCAATAAGAAGGCATATGCAAATACAAATACGTGAATTTATATATGTACATATGCGCATATACATACATACACATATACGCTCACTTAAGTAGGAGAGAGCAAGATGTCAAACGTTGCCGTTCGTTTGCTTTGTTTGCTTTGTCGTTCGTTCCGCGCTCTCGCTTGCAGTTCATTCAAGGTAACGGCAATGAGCAAGGTAACGACATATGAACAAGGTAACGGCAATGAGCAAGGTAACACTAATGAGCAAGGTAACGACACATTTTTTCGTGCGTGCAGCCTGTTAAATCGAATTATAAGACGTTATCACGTCAAAAAGTTCATGAGTTTTATGAGAAAAAATTTAATGATGAATGTAATAAAATTTCAAAATTCTCATAACAACAAAGAATAAAGAAGAGCGAAAAACATGTAACAAATGGAGCTTCGATAATTCGCTGCCATTTATAAGTAAATTATGCAAATCCGGTATCTTTATTTTGTATGTACATTTTTACTTTCCAACATTAGGTACATAATTATAGAACTATATACAGTTAGTAACAGAAGTAAGTATACACCGGACACGTTTTCAATTTTCCCCCAATCGATTCCTTCAAACAACCTAAGTTATAACAAAATTGTGTTTTATTTGCATGAATGAACTACAAAAATCATATTAAATCCAAATAATGACCACATTTTAAAAAAGAACAAAATTATAGCAATTCATGTCTCAAAAGTAAGTATACAGTTCATAATTTTATTAATTTGTGAAATCAAAAACATAATTAAAATCAAATCCTGGTATTTGGTAGGATAGCCATTAGAGTTTACAATCGCTTTAAGTCGTGATGGCATTGATTTCACCCAATTTTCAGTTACAGCTGGTGGTATTCTATCCCATTCCTCTTGAAGGACGTTTTTCAGCTGCTCCTTATTTCTCAACGGATGTTTACGTATTTGCCGCTTTAAATGTTCCCATTAATGTTCGATTGGGTTGGTGTCCGGGGACTGTGGCGGTGTTTTCAGCTGTTTTCGCACATTGTACAATATAACAGCTATATACTCTCGTACAATGTTGAAAGTGTGTTTGGGGTCATTACCCTGCTGATAAAGAAGATAAACGTTCCTCCAAGGGTCCATTTCGTAGCGCTTTCTTTTAAAATATTTAAGTAACCATATCGTTCCATAATATTTTTGATAAATACCATGTTTCCAACGCCGTTCACAGCCATACATCCCCAAACCATCTCAGAGCTCCCTCCATGTTTCACAGTTCCAATTCCACGTTAACTTTTCTCCAAACTTTTTCACGGCCATCAGATCCACAGATACTTAACTTACACTCATCAGTAAATATGACTTGGTTCCAAAACGTTTGGTCATATTTTTCATGATCTTTTGCGAATGAAATCCGTTTACTCTGATTGACACTACTCACGAAGGGGTTTTCCCCAACATTGCTCCCATGATAACTAGCACTATGCAAACCCCGGCGAATAGTTTGGCTGCTAAATTGTTTTCCAGTCTCATTTTTAACTTCAGATTTCAATTTGGGGGCATTTATTTTGGGGTTTGTCCTGATTTTCCGTACGACTAAGCTTTTTTCTCTGGGACTTAAGAGCGGCGGACGCCCACAACGCTCTTTATTAGTGGTGCTTCCCGCACTTTTATATTTATTCACAATCTTTTGAACTGTAGCAAAACTCCTATCTATGAAACGACCGATTTCTCGCAACGATTTATGGTCCTTGTGATATTTTATAATCAGTTTTTTTAAATCATCGGAAAGCTCTTTCCCTTTTGGTGCCATTACTAAAAATGTTGCAAAAATTAATACAAAACGTACTTCCATAAATTTTTATACTCACTTTAATTATTTCCTTTTAATAGTTTTAACTTTTTTAATCAATGCGTAAAAATAAATGTTATGCTAACTGAACAATCGTTTGCTGTATACTAACATTAGTGACATAAATTTCGCTGGCATCAAAGCCAAAGCAAAGCGTGAATAACGGTACCTAAAATTTACAGCTAAATTAAGGTATATAAGGCATATAAAAGCTTATCCCAGTACACAATTACCATGTGTAAAATATTTTGATTACATAGGAAAGCGTTAGCGTCAAACAATTCCATAAATCAGGCTCCTGTATACTTATTTATGTTACTAACTGTATACCTAACTGCCATACTTCAAACCGCATAATAACGGGTGATCAATCATGAGGTGCTTTTTTCAATAGATAAAAAAAACAAAAATGTAAATTATGTTCAATTTTGTTTATTTATCATTTGAAAGGACATTCTTTGACATTTACTTTTTGAATATGACTTCATTCAAATGTTGGCCGCAACTACGCTTAAGGTGGTCCATTCTGAAGGTCCAATTTTCAATCACTCGTTCGAGCATTTCGACTGGTATGTCGTGAATAACACGCGTAATGTTGGCTTCCAGAGCTTCAATCGTAGCTGGTTTATCAGCATAGACCTTGGACTTCACGAATCCCCAAAGAAAAAAGTCCAAAGGTGTGATATCACAAGATCTTGGTGGCCAACTCACAGGTCCTAAACGTGAAATCAGCTGCTCTCCGAAATGACTTCTCAATAAAGTCATTGTTTCACGAGCTGTATGGCAAGTGGCTCCGTCTTGTTGAAACCAAATGTCGTAGAGATCATTAGATTCAATTTCAGGTAGCAAAAAGTCCGATATCATGGTACGGTAGCGAGCACCATTCACAGTTACGTTGCGGCCATCATCATTTTTGAAAAAATATGGACCGATGATTCCACCAGCCCATAAACCACACCAGACCGTTGTTTTCTCTGGGTGTAAAGGTAGCTCTTGAACCTGTTCTGGTTGCTCTTCATCCCAAATACGGCAATTTTGCTTATTGACGTAACCATTGAGCCAGAAATGCGCCTCATCGCTGAACAAAATTTTGTTCGAAAACAGCGGATCTTCCTCAATCTTTTCAAGAGCCGAATCAGCAAAACGGTGACGCACAGGAAGGTCATTTGGCTTTAGTTCTTGTACGAGCTGTATTTTGTATGCTTTTAAATGAAGATCCTTCCGTAAAATTGACCAAGTTGTTCCATACGACAGTCCAAGTTGCTGAGAACGGTGCCGAATCGATTCATCGCGGTTTTCACGTACACTCTCTGCTACTGCCGCTATATTCTCAATGCTTCTTGCTGGACGTGGTCTATTCGGTCGAGAATTATCCACCAATGAATATTCGGATTCAAATTTGTTGATGGTATGTTGAATAGTGTTTAAGGCAGGCCGATTATGTTGACCATAATGCGGTCTAAGCGCACGAAAAACATTTGTCACAGAACGCTGATTTTCATAATACAGTTGAACAATTTGTAGACGTTGTTGCGGTGTGAGTCTTTCCATGATGAAATGCCAAACGCTGTTCAACAAATCCACGATGACAGTTTGCCACAACTCGCGCGCGATCTGTAAAAAAAACGCAAATGAAAAAAACTCCTCTTAATTGATCACCCGTTACATCCAATATTTATGGTTGAATTGATGTTTGGTGGAATACTTGCGGAAACAATTTTTAATGTTAGCAAAGCTGAATCGAAATTGGGTCTCGTTAGCAAATGAGTGAAAAGTACACGAAGCGTTTTGAGGCTGTATTTTATGCACGCATTCGAAAGGTCCGAAATTATCTTACGCCGCTGCTGCAAAAGTGATTAAAAATCAAAAAAGTTTGTTGTGATGTGGAATCAGTGGTATAAGGTGTAAAAAAATGGTGATGACTTTCCCGAGCGTGGCTTGAAGCGAGTGGCGACAAAAAGCAGGTTAAAGTGATCGTCCAACTTTTTAAGCGGGACCCTTTTTTGAGACTAAAAAGGGAATATATGTGAGTATCAACACCATCGAACACCGACTGAAGGACCCGAACATATCCTACCGTCCCACATCATCAAGACCACTACTCTCAGAAAAACAAATTAAGAAACAACAAAAACAAGAAGACTACACGGCTTACTTGGAAAAAAATTTTAAATTGTATGTAATTATCTTTTATAATTCATGAATAATCGCGGTTCCTTTTTTCTGACACAAACTGTAAATGGACCAAAATTCAAAAGTTAATGCTTCAACATTTACCGAATATGTAGCAGAAAAGCGTCTGAACAATAACGGATTCCACAGAAGAAAACCGCGGAAAAAGTCTCTAGTTTCTGGAAAACCTGTAAACTTCGCTTGAAATTCGCAAGCACATAAAGAAAGGATGGATTTTTGGCACAGAGTTTTGTTTACAAATTAGTCAAAGTTTAAAATATTTGGCAGCGATGGAAGAGCACAAGTTTGGAGAAAAAAAGTACTGCACTTAATCCTTAGAATCAACTGGTTATGGTTAACGATCCAAAATACACAGCGCGTACGAGAAGCTTGGAACGGTATAATGTCTGCACAGCTGAGAAATTTAATTGCCTCGATGTCAAGTCAGCTTCAGGCGGTTATTGAAGCTAACGGTGGTCCAATTAAATGCAAGCAATAACATCTATATATACATTGTAAAACCCTTAAGGTCGCCTATTGATGGAATGTATGTTAATGTAAGTGTAGGCATAGTATAAGATACACCCAATAATGTAAACGTAGAGTAATGCTAAGAAGAGATGTAGTATTAAGTAAAATAAGGCAACCCTAAATGACAAATGGAAGAAAGAATAAAATGGAAGTCACTTCCGCTTGGATCGTAAAAATAGCCAGTCGTTTTATTTCTATCAGAATTTAATCGTGAGCCATCCAGCTTTAAAATATCTGGAAATACCCTCGATTTACAACTCAGGTGTGGGGTTGTGCAAACGCAACCCAATAAACTACACATTTTAAAGATAACTTTAATATTTTGCGAGATAATGGCAAATATTCGCCAAGAACTAACTAACGTGCTGACTGAGGCTGGTGTGGAATTTCCATTGGCGGTTGTCAGCTCACCCAGCTTCCGTATGATGGGGTTATCGAGGCTCACCGCATAAAAAGGTGGGTTCAGCAACCCGATGAATGCATAGAGTTGGAAAGTGATCCCCTAGGAGATTATTCTGAGTTTGATGAACCGCGAATGATCGAGGGCGATCACTTATCAGGTTTGGCCGAGTTGTAAAACCCTTAAGGTCGCCTATTGATGGAATGTATGTTAATGTAAGTGTAGGCATAGTATAAGATACACCCAATAATGTAAACGTAGAGTAATGCTAAGAAGAGATGTAGTATTAAGTAAAATAAGGCAACCCTAAATGACAAATGGAAGAAAGAATAAAATGGAAGTCACTTCCGCTTGGATCGTAAAAATAGCCAGTCGTTTTATTTCTATCAGAATTTAATCGTGAGCCATCCAGCTTTAAAATATCTGGAAATACCCTCGATTTACAACATATATATATATATTATATATACAATATATATATAACATCTAGAATTAACTAAAGTTTCCCACTAAATAAAGTTTTTGAACTTTATGCAGAGTTTTGTCAACCCTGTTTCTGTGTTTTGCACCCAAACTTTGTTATTTCATATTAAGGAATGGATGTTTTTAGTTTATTTTTCAATCGACTTTTTGGACCTTCAAGCCAACGAAAAAGGAGGTGCATGAAAACTTTTCCCCATCACTGTATATATCTGTCTATTTTTGATAAAACAGCTCAAGTCAACTTAGCACTTTTTTCTGTAAGACACTAAATTGCTTGTTTTTTTCGAAATATTAAATCAATTATTAATTCATAGCCTTCATAACCTTTATAAAATTTGAAAAAAATATATTACTAAAATTTTATTTGATAGAGAAGAATTTACTGGCCTTAAAGCAAAACCTGTTAAAAAAGTCACATAGGTTTTTTCGCCAAAAACGCGCAAGTATATAAATATAGTATACATATCAGGTGTTTTTTTAGCTGCTTGAGAACTGTCAGTAGCGATCAAAAATGATAGAATACAATATTGCGCCTTTCGAATTCGCCGTGTCGTAAAAGCCCATGAATAAACAAGCAAAAAGAAGGGGAATCACTTTTTTGTGAGGAAGAACGGTAAGCGAAATGAACAGGGAACTCCCAAACACAAGAAATTATACATACTTACATATACTTTCTAACAACGACGTCTTCTGATTAAAAGCAAACAACTGCATTTGGAGGCTTTATATTAATTTGTGCTTTCACAATTTAACGCAGTTTTAAACTCACAAATCACAATATTCACTGAATTTTCACAATCATGTATTATAATTTCTACTATCATACTTTTGTTTGTTTTGTATTGCGAAGGGAGCTGACGTCAGACTTGTCAAATCGCGAAAAATAAAGTAACTGCTTTATAATGGAGCCACTTTAGATACTTAATTCGCCTTGAACTGTGTTGACATTGCTGTTCAGTAAGGTTTGGCGAGTCGTCATGAATCGTTTAGCGTCAAAACAATGCTTCTAAAATGTGGAAATTTACTGTGAGAAAAAAATAAATCTGTTGGCGAAGTGTTGAAGAATACGCCGAAATCTCGATTTGCCGTCGTTCTCAATTTGTAGACTTTTGTCCTTCGACTACATGGAAAATTGTACGCAAGATCTTGGCTTGCATGTTTCTAAAATGCAGTTCGTGCAAGAATCGAAGACAATTTTATTTTATTTTTAATTTTTTTTTTTTATTAATGGTTCTTATTAAATTTTTAGAAGCTTTGTAGAATTGCAGCGCCAAATGACCATCGTTTGCTTCGCATTTTTGCAGATAGGACTCAATTAGATTTATTGGAAAAAGTAGTCGAAAATTGAACTGAATAGATCATCCAACTCGTAGCCGCGGTGGACTTATGCCGGATATCATACTAAAAACATAAATGCCATGATATGCCTGGTTATAATAAAAAAATTCATTCGAACAATATTTCTGTTTCGTATTATTATTTAAAAGACATCTTCAAGTCACATCACAAAAAAAAAAAAAAATAAAATAAACAGAAATCGCACACTATCGTCGTGAGGGCAACGGAAGCTTTAAGGGAAACTGGAAACTAGCTGTTTCCAGCTCCCAGCTACGAAGAATCGGATACTATAAACCCGTGCTTTCTTGCTCCCACCATTCAACCTCACTCATTCACATAGTGCACAATATTTGTAAACTTTTGTTAGTTTATTATACAAGAAAGAATCAATAAATAAAGAGAAAAAATGTTAAGTTCTCCAGATCTCAAAAAAACACCCGATGCATCTATATATACAGGGTGGGCCATATAGTGTTTGCTTTTTGAACCACCTATTTTTTTGAGAATGGTAACGCAAATGACATGTCAAATGTGTTCATAATTTACCTAAAGGTTTAACATTTACGAAATGGGACTCTATACGCTTGAACAAAATTGGAAAATATTGAAAACCTATTTCCAAAGTGGTGAGTCTTCTTCTTCTTTTCTGATGAAGCTCATTTTCACAACGGTGGCTACGTCAATAAGCAAAATTGTCGTATTTGGGGCTCAGAAAATCCACACGTTACTACAGAGAAGCAAATGCATCCACAACGAGTCACTTTTTGGTGCGGTTTTTGGTCTGTCGACATCATCGGGCAATTTTTTTTCGAAAATGAGCGAGGAGCCGCGGTTACAGTAAATGGCGAGCATTACCGTGACATGCTCAACGAGTTGTTTCCAAAAATTGAAGAGGATGACATGGACGACATTTGGTTTCAACAGGACGGTGCAACTTGTCACACTGCCAAAGTTACACTCGAACTTTTGGCTACCGTTTTTGAAAACCGAATAATCAGCTGAAACTCCGACATCAATTGGCCGCCTCGGAGCTGTGATTTAAGTCCGTTGGACTATTTTTTGTGGGGAACCGTTAAGGACAAATGCTAGGCGAACCATCCAGAGACGATTGATGCGTTAAAACACGAAAGCGAAGTTGACATTCATGAAATATTATTTTTTATTCATAAATGACAATGTTCAATCTTCAAAAAAAAAAAAAAATACCAGTCTGACGGTTAGACGCGATAGAAGTGAAACCTTCCGTAAAACAAACTGAGAGAGAATGAGACGAAAGCAGCATTAGGGGCGGGATAATTATAGGTTCATTATAATATTGCTATAAAGTTCATATTTTATTTTCTTCATTTTATTATTATTCATCCTCAATGTTTTCAATTTCAACAAATGATACGAGTGGCTTATGATAGCTAAAATGTGATACAAATGCTTTGGTTTCGATGTTGTCAACATATCTTTGAAATACCGCGTCAATTGTTGTCTTTGATCGTGTTGTCGATTCAGTGCGATTGTTACACATTTTTAAATTGAATGTTGTATTGAGAACGTCAATTAAAGGAACCGCTGTGTCCAATGCAAAATTTACGTTAAAATCGCCACTTAAAATCATTGGAACTTTATTGTAATCTTTTCTAAGTATCCGCGATACTTCTGGTGTATACTTTATTAAATTTTCGTGAATGAATTCCGTGATGCTATTTATTGATTTTTTTTCAGTCGATATTCACGACACTTTTCTGCATTATTTTTCGGCATAATTGCGGTAAATATTTAAAAATGAAAATATTTACGAATATAAAAATACATACGCGGTTGCTATTATGAGCGTCCCCAGCAAAACCTGCGTGACCGAAACTCTAACACAATTACATTTTTTTGAATGTTACAAACACATATGCACGCAGGTTTTGCTGGGGCGTGACCGAAACTCTAACACAATTACACATATGCACTCGTATTTGTTTGAAAATCGACTTTTTTTTTGGTTCTCCGTCACCTTTGGAAAATGTGTAAACAGTAAGCAAACTTTATTCAAATATTTTCCCTCATTTTTGCATCAGTAAAATTAAACAAACGCCGTAGCCGAATGGGTTGGTGCGTGACTACTATTCAGAATTCACAGAGAGAACGTCAGTTCGAATCTCGGTGAAAACACCAAAATTAAGGAAAACTATTTTTCTAATAGCGCTCACCCCTCAGCAGGCAATGGCAAAACACCGAGTGTATTTCTGCCATGAAAAAAAGCTCCTCATAAACATACCATAAAATAAAAAAAATAACTGTATAAAAAAAATTTTTTTCTTGTGATTCGAACCAAGGATTTTGGATCGGAAGCTCACATTGCTAGTCGCTCGGCTACCGCGCCATGCTGTCGGCGCTGGCCTAAAAGTTATTTAGTTCGTCGCTACGTTTATATCAACATATAATATAACGCTTCGTAGCCAAGAGTGTCGCTTTTTTCGTTTCACTTTTTCTCAAATCACTCCCAACGATTCTAAAGAAGTTTTCACTTCAAAAAGGTTTGAAAAAATATTGCTTAGTTTTTTTTTTATATCCGATTCAAAAAGCAAATTTTACATGTCCCACCCTATATATATAAAAATGTATATATTTGGCATGCACATCTATTGTTAGATGTATGGCCGAGCTCCTGCTCCAAATTGTGCTATGCGTCTGGATTTTGTTTCGCAATAAGGAGATCCCTACAGTTTTATGAACTTGAATTGGTACAAAAAATGTAAGCAAATTCTTCTATTTCATCATAAACATTATATATGTACATATATACATACATCTACATATCTACAATCTATATATTTTGTTACATTAAATATAAAATTTATGGAAGCCTTCAATTTTTTTGTTCCATTCTCCTATAAAATACGCAACATTTTCACAGTGTATTTTCACACTTTCAGTATCGGTATATAAAGAGGAATATTTTCTCCGAGTTAAGAAACACTAGAAGATTTCTACTTCAAAGTTTGTTAAAAAAAAATGTGTTAATGGGAAAATGGTAAAGTCTTACGAAAACTAATTTATGGTTCCCCTGTAAAAAATTAATTTTACTGTAATAAACGAATCATATGATTCCAACAACAAAAATACGCCTCTAAAACTCAGCGCTCAAACATGTTGCGTTTCAACCTACACAGCGAACACATATTTGTGCCCAGCATCTTTTCGAACAGCTCCCAACAATCTTCCCGCCCCCTCACATGCGCTCCTCTATATGCGCTCTCTCAATGTACTTCGTGGATATGCGCTCCGACTTTGATGAAACGCCTTGTGGCGATAGCTGTGGCTATGGCTATGACTGTGGCTTCCAACTCGCAGGCATCGATGAGACCAACTCGAGTTTTGCCTCGCAGTTACTGATTTTAGTTGGAAGGTGAGGTTTTAATTTTTTAAGCGAACGCCGAGAAAGACAAAAGTGCAAAAAATATTTTTTATCAAATTAAAATACACATAAATATGTTAAAAAACTAATAAAATCGAGCGACGAACCTCAAAAAAAAAAAAAAATTAACAAAAAACTACAATAGCACGAGATTTTTAAATGAAATTTTTTTCTTAAAAAAAAATCGGATATTGTGAATGTGAACCGCAATCGCGGAACCGAAGTGTTGTTGATTAGTTGGTTGCTGTGTGAAGTGTTTCACAATTATGCAAAAATACTCGTAGTTAGAGTAAAATATGTATTAGAGAATTTGCTAAAAGGCGCATACGTACAAAGGCACAAGCGAGCGGTGCGCGGTGTGTAAGTAAAAGTAACGGTGCGTACGCTTCCGTTTTGCATTTCGCATATTTTATATCATTGAATACGGAAAACGTGCTTCCAACAGCATCACACCTAAGCAGCTGCGGAGTATAGTAGAGCAACCGCCGCCCCAACAGCAGAACGCGCAGCACCTACGTACATCTACTAAGCAGTCGCCACGGGAGGAGCCCTCGATACGGTAGTACGGCAATACATACCCGCTGTGCAAAACTTATACCAGCCAGGGAGTGCTGTGCTCAGCCTTATCACTCGCATACGCGTGGTTCCTGTGACTGTCTGCGAGTGCCTCTGCAGTGCCTGTACCGGAGACGTTGGCAGAGCCAGTGAACGTTTAAAACATATTGGAATTGCGGGTATGTGCTAACAATAAATGCTACTAAATACTTACAAATGCATGCACGAGTCAGCTATTGAACCAAAAAGTAAATTGTTGCTATTGTTCGGGCTTGTGTAAAATTATAACAGTATCGCCATTGAAAAACATCATCTGCAAATGGCGAAGGCATAAAATGAGTCAAGTTAAAAAAAAATGAGCAAAAAGCGAGCATAGAAAAAACTACGGAAAACGGGAGGGATCGGCCGCTAACGCCTTAACAGTCGTTTGCTATTCGTTGCAGTCCCTCTCGTCACAGCTTTTATACCCTTGCATGTATTGCTAAATATTTTTGAAAAGTTCTTTACAATCGCGATCACAGGTCTCAATCAAGAGAACAGTTTGGAAGTAGAGATTTGGCAAATGGGGCGACCATATTAAGGCTAATTTTTTATTGTAGTCTCTCTTCAAAACACGTTAAAAATATTATTTCTATAAAATAATCTCTAATAATTCGTAAAAAATTCTATGCCTAAATAAATCTGCAATTTAGGTTGCTTATGTGGCTACAAGAAGGCATACGGCATTTTTTTTTTTAATTTCAGTTAATTTTAGGGCTTTTGAAATAAACCAGAATTACACGAAGTTAGACGGTTTGTGAAATTTTTTAAGTAACCCGGCATATGTGGTAGCATCTGGAGAAGTAGATCACGAGACTCATCAAATTTTGTAACATCCTCATATTCTCAATTTATTCTTACAAACTATTTTTAAGGAGCCACTTGCACTAAATAATTTTTCTTGGTGCGCAATTAAGTTCTCGCTGGTTTTTTGATGAAAATACAACTTTGTTCATCAACAGCACTGGATGGCTGTAGAAGGTTTCTCTTCCCAAAAAATTTTTCTTTGCACAGGTAGTGGTCCACATTATGGTATCAAAACGACACATAAGTGCTATTTGAAGTGTGCCTGTGGTACTTTTGCCATTTTACCTACCTACCTACAACTTTGTTCTGAAAAAATAGTTACAAGTGAATCATTGAAAGTATTGTCCATCGTTACTACATTTTCCCATCTTTCTGGTAGATCCCGTATACCGTCGCGGTAAAACTGTTCATTTTTTGAGGCTATCCACGGATCAAGCCATTTTTTGATGTCTTCATAAGAATGCAACTGCTGGTCAGCTAGACCATGTGCCATCGATCGAACCAGGTGATAATCGGACGGCGCAATATCTGGAAAATATGGCGGGTGGATTAGGATCTCCCATTTCAGTATTTCCAGGTAGATTTTAACGGATTTGGCAACGTGAGGCCGAGCGCGTATTGCCTCTCCGCATATTGCGGCCGCTTCTCGCGCAGTGCTCGGCTCAATCGCATCAATTGAAGTCGATACCGATCCCCAGTGATAGTTGCGCTTGATTTTAACAGTTCATAATAAATAACACCAACTTGGTCCCACCAAATACATTGCATAACCTTCGCAGTGTGAATATTCGGCCGAGGCGACGACGTAGAAGCATGATTGGGCAGTCCCAATGACTTTCTTCTCTTTGGATTGCTGTATTGAATCCGTTTTTCATCACCCGTCACGATGCGATGAAGAAAACCCTTTCTTTTTGCCGCTGGAGCAGTTGTTCACAGCCAAAAAACGACGTTCAACATCCCTTGGTTTTAACTCATAAGGAACCCAAGTCGCCTGTTTCTGAATCATTCCCAAAGCATGCAATCGCTTGGAAATGGATTGGCGGATACTAATACTGAAGCAAGCTCTTGTTGCGTTTGACACGGATCCACATTAAGCAATGCCTCCAATTCAGCTTCTTCGAAAGTTTTTGGCCTTCCTTCACGCGTACGGTCGTCAACATTAAAATACCCGTCCTTGAAGCGACGGAACCAATCTCGGCACGTTGTTTCACTTAAAGCAGCATCTCCATAAGCTTTTTGTAGCTCTCGATGCGCTTCAGCCGTTTTTTTTCGAATGAAAGAGGAAAATCAACACTTCCCGCAAATGACGATTATTCGCCACAAAATTAGACATTTTCACAAAACCAAAAGTATATTATACCAAAACCAAGTCACTAATGTGTCGAAGCAGTTTGTTTACCATATGCCTAAGCTTGGTTTATGACGTTTAGGTTATGTTAGAATCGACTAGCACACACTGCTGACGGTATCTATTGACAAACAGCGGAAACTTAGTTGCGCACCTAATAATTTAATTATTTTTTAACTCTCCGTTGGACAACTTTTTTAACACCTTCGGTTGGGCATCCGGATCTGGCCTTTTTTCGCCCTGTTCGAGGACCCTTTTCAAAAGGTTATATCCATAAATCGTTAGAAAATTAAATTTTAGGAAGCTACTTGGAAGCTCAAGTCGTTAGTTCTAATACGAATATGTTAAATTCCCGTCCAAAGACGAAAAAGTATTCCCAACGTTATTTCCATCAAAAACAACGCCGTTTTAACACTTCAATACCACTTTTGTAGAACGAATCGTCTTTATCTGGTCAGCATTTTTTTTTAGATCTGCGAACAGCCAGTCGCTTGGTGTGGGAACAATTCGAAGTTCAATTCATACAGTTTTGCCTTTGTTTTGATAGATTTGTGACACGGTACGTTGTCTTGGTGAAACAAATGATGAGCAAACGCGGCATCCACTATGAACAGAGCTTTTTCATAGTCAAATGATCATGCAATATAAAGCCAGCACGTAGTTTTGATAGCTTTACGATGTCAGCTAACTCAAGCAACTTCTCTTTTCGATAATTAAAAGCCTTTCTGTGGATTTTTTTTAAGGTTTTCTGGTGTTACCGCCTCGTTTGGACGTCCACTTCGTTGTGCATTATCAGTGTCTCTAGACCACCTTTGAAGTCAGCAAACCATCGTTTTTTTGTTGTTTTTAATGGAGCCATGTCACCATAACACTTTTGAAGCCAGTGTCTTCGCTTGAACTGCATTTTCCCCCATCAAGAAGCAGTGTAAAATTAAAACACGAAATTCTTGTTGATCCATTGTTTTGAAAATACCAAAAGTAGCGTCACTATTAGCACAATGACGCCCGCACTGATGAATAGAATATCATGAAATTTCTGTCTTTTTAAGGTTAGTACTAGCTAAAAAAGAGGTGAATCCAATAAAATTAGTGGCATCTATGTATGTGAGGCCCGGCACTTTTCAGCCCATGTGTTATTTAACCTGAAGTGAAGTTTTACTGCTGCGAAATATCATTAATGAAATAATATTTTGATGCAAATTTATGTATTTTCGAGAGAAGTATAGTCTTCCCTTGAATTATCAGAAAACCTTAGATTACTAGATGAAATACAGTTGCTGTAATGACCATTTTCTTAAAACATTGAAAAGATATTCTTTAGATTATAAATAAATTTGTATAGCAAAAAAAATGGAAAATTTGAAAGTGCCACAGGAGCAACCCCCCTTAATTCGTACTTTACCATAGGAAATTTAAAATCCATAAAAGTTGAGCTCTTCAGTTTTTTGCAATGACTACTACTTAGCTTTTGGAACCATTATTGCAAGCACAAAAAATTACGGTTACGTCACTTTTAAAATTACTGATCTCGTTTCTATTTGACCTTGGATTAGACAACTGATGTATACTCGTTTAAAAAAATGAAAAAAGGGCGCCACCACTCACAGCTATTCTGTTGTCTAATTTGTTGTCTTTTACTATTAATTATATATTTTAGACGATTGTAAAAAGCTTTTTCTCATTTTCAATTTATCTGCTCAATCCGGTGAAGGAAAATATATTTTATTGACTCGGGCCTTAACAAATACGAAAATTATATAATAATAATAAAAAGGAGTACGAATTTTAAAGTATAAAAAACAAAAAAGCAAAGTTGTTATTGCCACGTCGGGCCATGGCAAGCCTCTGAGTAAATTTTTGCGATTAAAAAATTGTTCATAAAAATAATTTGCCGCTGGAAGATAGCTTTAAATCGTAGAGTTCTTCCTTCGTGGGCCAAGATTTAGACACGTAAAATAGACTGAAGAATATGCTGAGCGCAAAAACTTGTATACATATCTACATACATATGGTATAATTATGAAGCTATAGAACTCTCTGATCAGAATTTCAGCTATTTCGTTTTAAAAAAGAATAGAGAGTGACCGCTACCCTTTTATAAGCGAAGTGGGATTCCGAAAACTGGGAAGCGTTGGGGTAAATAACGACTATTAACGACTATAAGTACATTTGTACATATGTGTGCATGTAGTATATGTATTAGACTTACTTTAATTTAACCCGGCGCTCGTCGCTACTGGGTAAAAAATACTACAGAGGTAATAAAACCACTTCTAACTTTGTTTCTACAAAATATCGTGGCCTGCCGCTTCAAATAGCTTTCTGTATAGAAACAAAAGACGCGTTCCCTACGTAAAATAAATATTTAATTAATTATACACATATACACATATATTATGTGGTAATTTTTACCCGGTTGCGAGCGTCGGTATTTGAATTTGCCTAGCGACAAAGGTAATTTTGAAATAATTCCTACAGCAACCACGCCGTGCATGTAAAGTTCTTGTAAGAGTACATTTTTATACCCACGCACTTTTGCTGCAGAGAATTGTAAAGAGTTTTCCAATAAGAGGTGTTATTTTGATATCCAATTTTATTTTTTAACATAAATGATCGGATGTTTATTTCATTATAAATAGGAAGGTATGCCGTTAATAGTGGAAAATAACATCAGGCAAATGGCCACCATGACCACGCTTACAGGACAATACTCTTTTCGTGAAATTTTCTATAACCGAATTGCAAAATGGCTGCCCTATGCCCTCGATAGCCTCCCAAATTCTATCTGCGAGGTCTTGAATCGACTCTGGGCTGTTGGCGTGGACCTTCTCTTTCACGTGGCCCCAAAAAAAGTCACAAGATGTTAAATCACAAGATCACGGTGCCAATAAATCACAAGATCCCGTAAAAGATCAAAGGTTTCGTTGCTTGTGTGGCACGTAGCGCCGTCTTGTTGAAAATAAACGTTGTCCAGATCAATACCATCCAATTCCGGCCATAAAAATCGTTAATCATCTTAATAACACCTGTTATTGGAAAACCCTTTAATTTGGATAACATAACGGTTGTACGCAGCAGCATGAAAGAATCGATTTAGATATGGACAGGAAAAAAATTTCGAGCATTCGTTATAGGGAAGAAAACACCCAACACCGTCAGCAGAAAAAATTGCCAAATATAAACGTAAATTTTGACAGACTTGGTACTTGAACTTTGCTACAACAAAATTCAATTTACTTTAAAATTGCACACTCCAAATTTTTCCAGAAATTTTGATTCAAAAATTTTTATGAATTTGTATGAGCTTTTTATAACTTTTTATAAAGTTTGAAACTTTGCGTTATATGGTTTTTGTTATAGTATAAACTACAGTATTATAAACAAAATATTTGAAATTGAAAAATTAATAAATAAAAAGTAAAAACTTGTCAATATGTGGTGTACACTTTTTTTTGACGCTGACTGTATATATAAGTATATAAGTAACAAAATGTTAAGAATTATAAGAGAAGTAAATTTAGTTACAATTTTAATTAATAACACAGGCCTGCGAAATCTCGCTTTTTTACAGTTTCTACAACCGCTATGGCTGTTTCTTGAAGGTTTTTTTATGCTGAAAACGAATATGACCTTGAAAATGCTCCAGCACGTCAGAATTTTTGGCAATTTGAGGTTAAATAGTCAAAAAATGCAGATTTTGGCCATTTTTTTTAATTTTCTTATGAGCAAGGTAAAGTTTTTTTTAATTTTCTACAACGGCATCGCAAAGTACTACTCTTTAGCTTTAAGGTCCTTTTTTAAAAATATTTTTACGATTAATATAAAAAAAGTTATTCTATTTGGAATTGGAGACTTTTAGATATGCAAATTCAACCTTTCTAACTCTCCTCAAATTAACCTCAAATTGCCAAAAATCTTGACGTGCTGGAGCATTTTCAAGGTCATATTCGTTTTCAGCATAAAAAAACCTTCAAGAAACACCCATAGCCGTTTTAGAAACTTTACCTCGCAGGACTGTGAAATATATCCGATACATTTTGGTACATAAACTTTATTTTACTTAATTGTAAAATGTGAAAAATTGATGGGTGATATAAGTTTTTAATAATTTTTTTCGTAATCAGGACACCAAATTACAAAGTAATTAGTTAAAATTATCGAAAAAGTTTTTTGGTTGTTGGCCTCTGTAATTAATAATGTAGTTACAAAGTGAGCAGAGATGCTAGAAATGAAGCACAATTACTTAAATTTGGCACAAATGATAAACCCAACAACTAATACAACGTAAGTAAAATTTTCATATACAAATAAATACATATCGTATACAACAATGGGTGATCAGTTTGGAGGTACATTTTCCAACGAGGAGGTACATTTTTGACGAATCACGCATGACTACGGTCAAACTAAATACATAATTTTTTTCAGTATTGATTAATATAATATTTCATCTTGGAAAGATTTATGTCTCAACAACGTTTCCAAATCGTACAAATAGTATTACGAAAATCGACGCTCTGTGAAAGTGTTAATTGCGAGCTTAGGCCAACAATTTTGTTCAGCGATGAGGCACATTTTTGGCTTAATGGCTATTTGTGTTAAAGAGCAAGCCGAAGCCATTCAGAGACAGCCGAACAGCCATTACATTCATTGAAAATAACCGCTTGGTGCGGTCTATGGGCTAGAGGCCCATATTTCTTCAAAGACAAGGCTGGCGCCAATGTAACAGTGAATGTCAACGACCTTTTGATGCTGGAAAGTGAAGCCTGTGATCTCCACAACATTTTTTCCATTATGACGACAAGACGACGCTATTTGCCATACAGACAGACAGCCCGTGAAACAATGGATTTACTGCGTCATCGTTTCGGTGAGGAATTTATTTCTCGTCTCGGACCAGTGGATTGGGCAACAAGATCGGGTGATATCAGAAACTTTGAACTTTTATTTGTAGGGCATGTAAAGCCTAAATGCATTGTGGATAAACCAACTTCGATTGAGGCGTTGGAAACCAACATTAATAAAGTTATTTACGAGATACCGACCGAAGTCCTGGGCGAATTACGGCGCAGTTACGGCGAACATTTCAAAGGGATTATATTTAAAAAATAAATATCATGAATGGTTCTATACAAAAATAATAATGTTTGCCCAATAAATTTGAATTTTGGTTGTTTTATTTCAATTTAAAATCCGATACCTCTAAATTGAACACCCTTTATATATAAGTATAATCGGCGCGTACATCTCTTATTGATTTTTTTACCAACTGTTTCTCATAAATGGAAGGATCTACAGTTTTAAGTCGACTCCGAACGGCAATGGCTTCTTATGAGGAGCTTCTTCATGGCAGAAATGCGCTCGGAGATTGATCATTGTGCGGGATTTCGATCATGTGCACTTCCGAATGGTAGTCATACACCAAGCCATCTCGATAGCACGGACGAGGTATCGCTTCATATTTAGGGTTATATTAAAAAAAAAACACTCATTTGCTGTAACAGCTTACTAAACCCTGTCTGTGCCCTAAACCCTGTAGGTATACATTGGGTATGTCGGGATCGATTCTGCATAGGTAGGAGTTAAACCTACGACGATATCCAGAACGCAATTGAGCTAAAGTTGCTCGGATCTGGCGAGGAAGCTGGAGCTCTTCGTCTACAATAGGTGGTGATTGGACTCCCATAACGGCATACGAGGGTCGGGAGTTTAGAAAGGTGGTAAGGGTCTCCCGAGGAATGTCATATAGTGTTTGTCTGTATACTGTGAGGTGCAGTAGTTGTAGATGTATTTCGTCCTGGATCTCGTCAGTGTAGTTAAAGAGATGTCGCCTGACGTGCCTGGGAGGTGGCTCGGGCTCAAGCAAATGTCGGCAGTGGTGATACGTGCGGTGGCACCCAATCAGAAACGGCTAGCTGAGCATTTTGTTGTGCTTCTTGATAAGTGGCATTGCTGCCTTATTGTGTAGGTATTACCAGGGGACAACATCCATAAGCTGTATTGATAGCAGTATTCTGAAAACTAGATACTCAATTATTATACAAAATGGGCTGTGAAATTAGTTCGCCTATTGTTAACTGGAGACCCTGATTGATTTTTTCTTTTCTCAAAAACAAAACAAAAAAACAGCTTCAGAAAGAAATTATTTTATTAAGTATAGTAAAATAGTAACATTATGGTTTCCCAAATCTCTGCTAGCGCTATCTGTCTGCAGGCTATAGAAATTTCGCCGAAACGGAGTTCAAATTCATTATAACATAGCTTTCATATTCCTCTGATCGTCTCAACCCAGCACACTCCCATCACACATTATCACACACAAGCACACACACACACACACACACACGTCATCCGACTTGACAATGAGACCTTTTTCTCTCACTCCCCCCCTCCCAGCACTCACTCTTCCACGCTGACTGTTCTCATCATACACGGCCCGTTGGCCACTGGTATGCACATAACAGCTAAACATTTGCCGGCTTTCAGAGCACGTCTTTGCACATCCCAGCTGTTGCTACATAATGTTCTGACTTAGGCCAGAACGCACACAGCCTTCAGCCACTACACACTACAAACTAGCCACCCTTTTCTAACACACTTCACCCACCACCACTGCACCTCATCACACCCAACATTCTCGCTGCTCGGCGCACATTTTCTCCATTACCGCAGTAAAAGTTTGTGAACCAGTGACAAGGATAGGTTGCTTGGTGGGGTAGTGTGCGAACGTGTGGGGTTTGGAGGCGAGCACAGGGACAAGGCACTTCACGCAATTTTACTACCAAACACAATCCATATACGTATATTCCATTCTATTTCATTCTATTCGCATCTACTTTACACTATTCTATTCTGCGGGAACTGTGACTGTCATTGCTTTTACTGTTGCTGTTGCTGTTGGTGCTGATGCTGCTGCTGGTGCTTTTCTGTTGGCATTGTATGTATGAACGCTTTTGTTGCTGTCATTACTATTACATACGTATGTATATCTGTCTACATGTTTGCACTTCGTTGTACATACAAATGCACGCAGATTTTTCTTTCGCTGCGTTTTGCTCATTTCCTGCTGATTTATAGTTCTAATAATAGGTTCACTCAACGTAACTTACCCAAACGAAAGGATAATGCATACACACACAGAAGCGTGCAAGCTTCACGAAACCCACATACGAACCTACAAGTTGAGCGGCATACATATGTACATACATACGAACGCTGTACATATAACTATTAGGAAACTCACAACCTCGCTTTCATTCGCCTATTGCATGCTTGCCTTTACTATCTCCATACAGTACTAGTCGCATATAAAAGAAAAAAAGAAAAAAAACCAACACGCATACACACACACAGCCGTGTACAGCCGTACGCTCGTACTTTTATATTTTTAAACGTCCTGCCACTTTGCTTGCTCGTAAAAACTCTCGAATTCGTATTCGCACTAGCACTCGCACTCACTAAAATCAATTTCAAATTGGGGTATAAAACAAATTCAAAAAATAATATTGCAATAATGAGCAAAATTTTTGCGTTTGCAACATCTAAAAGCATTTAACTGGCACATTTCCTAATGACTCTTCATTGCGGTACCCAAAAGCGGAATACGAAGTGGGAAATTGCTTTCATGCGCGCATACATACATACATTCGCGTGCATACACAAAGACGCAGGCGCCTTAATGCACAGAAAGTTGTTCATTTACTTTGGTATTTATCCTTGATTCGCAGTATGACTTTATTACTTGTGTATAAGTAAGTGGATTATAATTTGATAAGATTAAAATGGGAAATGGTGGTTGCACTTTTTGATTTTTATTAGTTGGGCTTTTTGATGACCAATTAGCGGTTATCTCGCTGTGTTAACTTCTAATTACTTACTTATTGCCTAGCGATGGCGAGTTTAATGGCGTGGGAAATAAATTTTGGACTGTTAATTACCCGATGAAGCCTTCTCGAATATTATTAGCTTATTGATAGAGACGAATATCGTATTTTGGGCTGCAATGTTTTCTTGGTCGCAACGATTGAGGCAATCAGAATTAGCCTCTTTCTGCTTTGATTAATACGTACAACGTTTGAACGCTTGGAATGTGTGTGTGCAAGCATAATCTGCCCCATCCATAAAAGGTTTTTCGCGACGTTTGCGTCAATTTCGACAAAACAAGCGTTTCCAACTAAGCGAAGTTGAGTGAGTAGAATCCTAGTGCTTCTCAAAACGCAAAACAACAAATTTTCGCAGTAAATAGCGAAATCCTTGAAAACAATCCAGACGAAACAATCAACACCCACCTTCTTTCAACTCGCTTGATCATCCAAATTTGTTTCTGAGCAAGTTTTTTAATAAATAAAAAAAATGATTTTGAGAGATCGAAATCTTTATTTTGCCTTTTACGTGCCTTTGTCGTTTGCCTATTTGTATACTAGGTTGTTCAATAAGTTTTGCGGTTTGATAAGAAATGGCGTTGCTACTAGCCTACAATTTTTTTATAATGTTGATACATTCTTCATATGGACGTATGTGTATGTGACATTTCATTTCAATCTGTCAATTTATTCTTTGTTTACAAGCCATTTATGTTAATATCGTCGGGTCACAGTATTTTCTACAATGAAAAAAATCAGGTATCGTACAGTGATTGAATTTTTATTTTTGAAAAGTTTAAAGGCAAAGTAATTTTATGAACCAATGTTGAAAGTGTATAAGGAATTTTCGCCATCACTTAGTACAATAGAAAGATGAGTTGCTGAATTTAAACGTCGTCGTACAAGCCTTGAAGACGAGACAAATCAAAAAACAGAAACAACACCAAAAATCGAAGAAAAAATAGGGGATTTCGCACTGGTAAATCGTCCAGAAATTGAAAGTAAGTAAGTAGAATCCCTAGGTATCTCATTGCGCAGTGTAAGCAAAATTTTTAACTGGATGCCGCATTCGCTAACAATGGAACAAAAAAACATTCGAATGCAACCTTCTCAACAACATTTAAAGCGTTTTCGAAAAGATAAAGTGGAATATTGTGAGCCGACTCTTTACTATGGATGTGACTTGGGTCTATCCCCATGATCCTAAATAAAAACAAGAAGCTAAAGAGTGGTGTGAATCTGTTTCTTCGGCTCCAAAACGAGTTTGTGTCCCGAAAAATGCCAAGAAGACGTTGACGTCAGTTTTTTCGGTTGCGAAAGGAATTTTATTTGTGGATTACTGATTGAACCACCTAGTACTGCAGCTGTCCAATTCACAAGAGTCGAATATGACTGACGTACGCCACCTTTGCAAAATTTATAAATCTGCCGATTACGTAATTAATTTGGGTTATTTATTAAGAGGTGTTATTTTGATATTCAAAGAAAAATGGTACTTTTTAATATATGTAAATGTTCGGATGTTTGTTCAGGCAAATGACCACACCGACCACGCTTACAGGACAATATACTTTTCATGAAACTTTCCATAACCGAATTGCAAAGTGGCTGCCCTGAGTCCTCGATAGCCTCACGAATTCCATATTTGAGGTCTTGAATCGACCCTGGGCAGTTGGCGGAGACCTTCTCTTTCACGTGGCCTTTAAAGAATAAAGTCACAAGGTGTTAAATCACAAGATCTCCGTGGCCAATTGTGGTCACCTCTTCGAGAGATAACACGATCCGAAAACTTTTCTCGTAAAAGATCAATGGTTTCGTTGCTTGTGTGGCACGTAGCGCCATCTTGTAGAAAATAAACGTTGTCCAGTGATTGGATCAATACCATCCAATTCCGGCCATCAAAATCGTTAATCATCTCTCGATAGCGCAATCCATTCACCAATAGCACCTGTTATTGGAAAACATGGATGGTGTTACGAAATAATTTTAGTTCTATTCTAGAGCTTTATTTTATTAAAAATTATCTATGGCCAAAGCTGAGCCAAATTTCTCATCGGTAATTCCGTAAGCTATTTTTAAATAGATTACACCAAAATGATGGAGTGTTTTCTCTAATAGCGGTCGCCCTTCGGCAGGCAATGGCAAATTTCTGCCATGAAAAAGATCCTTTAAAATGATGAGGCGTTTAAAAAAGCCAGCAGGAATTAGCAACAACAAAATTGTGAGAATAAAGTTCTTACGCTCCCAAACAGCGAAATACACAAGTTGCCAACCGAAGTTGGTTTTCACAGGTGCAGACTCTGGTTTGATGATTCCATCGCATGTGCACAGGTGCTGAAAGCTGAGGCTAATGCTGATTATAATGATACATATAAAAATTAAAAGTTATATACTACAAAAAAAAAGCAGTGAAACAATTTTTTCCGAATCTGAAATGTTTGTGCAAGTGCGTCAGCATTCATTTTGCCAAAAAGGCTAAAGTTTTGAATCGGTATCAGGTACCGAATAGGAAGTATTGAGTACCCAACTTGCTTGGGTATTGAAGAAGTTGTATTGATTACTGAAAAATCCATGAGATGAAAGTTTAAAAGTCAGTTTAAAAAAAACAGCCTTAAAAATAGTTATTGAGTCGCAAAATGGCTCCTTGATAAGAAGGTCGCATAGACCAATCAAGTAAAATTAAAATAAATCACGAGTGTAAATGAGCAAAGGAACAAGGAGGCAAAAAGAAGCAGCCATAATAAAGGAACAGACGGGGCTCACCTAGCTCGGTTCGCTGCTTTATCATGGAGACTAAAATTTCCGACTGTGGTACTAAAGACGCCCACCTTGCCCATCCTGGCATTGAACTCGTTAAGCACGATTTTTACATTGTGGCGGGGACAGCGATCATAGACTTTTCAAGGAGCTCATAGAAACTGGCGTGCACGCATATTAGCCTCAGATTATGAAACTGCGCCTGGGTTTGGAGTATTGCTAGACATTCGTCCACTGGTGTGAAAACGATGACCAGGTGGTGAATTCTCTGTCCAACAGCAAAACCAGCTCCAAATTCCAAATATCAGATGAAAGTTTAAAAGTCAGTTAAAAAAACAGCCTTAAAATCGGTTATCCAATCGCAAAATGGCTCCTCGATAAGAAGGTCGCATAGACCAATCGAGTAAAATTAAAATAAATCAAGAGTGTAAATAAGCACAGGCACAAGGAGGCAGAAATAAGCTGCCGTAACAAAGGAACAGACAAGTACAGTTTTATGATAAAAAAAGTGAAATACCCTGGCACGTTGTGGATTTTCATCCTGCCATTTAAATTGTAGCTCAAAAAAACAAAAAAATAGTTTTGAAATATAATACAAATATTATGAACTTCACGTGTTTAGATATGTAAATTTTTGTTGTTTTGTTTTTTGTTTTATGTTTTTTATTTAATTTATTTTTTATTAATTAAGAAAAGAGTAAATAACTATCTTTCAACTTTATCTGCAAATGCGCTTGCCGGAACATACACACACAAATAAAAACTGAGCACAAAGCCAAAATGTATTATATATTTAGGTTTACCTTCCTTGGCGCAGGCAATTCGCTTTCATCGAAAGGCATCAAAATAAGTATTCGGTACGCAGTCAGTCTTCGCAGCATATCTACTGCTTACTGCTGTGTATTATCCGTCCATACCTACTTGCACCAATTGCCAGTTATATAAATAACACACTCAATACCAATGTCGATGCTGTGCAACATGCCAAAATATCCTTTCTACTCACAATAAATGACAAACATATCCGCAAACAAACTTTTCCATCGATTAACTTTTGCGGCAATAATAAATATTAAAGCCTTTACATGTACTGGCACTTGTTTGTAAGTGTGTGTGTGTATGTGTGTGTGGATGTAGGTATATAAGTAAAAGCTAAGAATAGCAGCAGCATTCACAACACAAAAGTAAAAGCTATAAAAAATATTTAATATCCTGGTAATTATCATATGGAGCATGAAATAGAAAGAAGTCCTAAAAATAAATTCACATTTTCCAGCAAAGGCTGTATACACTTTTTATGTTTAAATAATAAAATACCAAGGCAAGAAAAATAACTGCCGGTATGTTTGTAAGTAGTACTTGAATTTGATCCAAAATTTAGTAAAGCATGAAAAATTAAATCGATAGAAAAGCAGATGGTCCTTAAGAAGTTGGAATCTGTCAGACCTACTGGTACATGACTATGACTAGTCACTCAAAATATCGTTTTGGGTTATCTTATCTTTACTTCGTATGTTTAAAAATGTTACATACGAGGTGTGCTCAAAACATATCGCGAATTTTGAATTTTCGCAGGTTACGTAATTTCGAATTTCGATTTTTTTGTGGCGATTTGTTGGTACTCATGTGTCTCACTCATTCACTCACTCATTTTGAATGTACAGTTAATTGTTGACAGTGCGCGCATGCATTCCGAATGCTGACTATGTCACACGGAGAAGCTACTTTGGACCAAAGCAACGTTTATCGGTGGTACAAAATGTTCTCAGAAGGCCGAGAAGATGTGAACGACGAAAAGTGTGCCAGACGGCCGAGCACTTTAACAATAGACGAAAAAATTGATGAATGTGAAGAAAATGGTATTGGCCAATCACCGAATGACCGTTAGAGAAGTTGCTGAGGACCTAGACATATCGATTGGCTCGCGCCACTCGATTTTTTTCAATGATTTGGGCATGAGATGGGTCGCCGCAAAATTCGTACCAAAACTGCTAAATCTCCGACAAAACCAGCATCGCATGAACATTGAACATAAATATTTTTTGAAGTGCTTCGAAAATTGGAAAAAACGTTGGCACAAGTGTATAATATCTCATGGAGATTACTTTGAAGAGGACAAAATTGATATTAATGAAGAAATAATAATTTTTGAAAAAACACAAAATACCCGATACTTTTTGAGCACCCCTCGCATATATATATATATATACAGCATATTTACTACTATATATATTATATATATATATATGGAACTGTACTCCCCAGTTCCATCGTTTGCAGGGTAATTGGCCGGCTTTCCCCTCGAATTTGTGTTGCGCGCATTGATATTGCCCCACAAACAGAAGGACCTACCACGAAAGATAGACGAGTTTTGTAGCAGGCAATGATATATGGGCTTTTAAGGGCTTGAGGGCCTACTTACTTAGATGGCGCCATCTAGCTCTGTTCGCTGCTTTGTCGTGCAGACTAAAATTTTCGACTATGGCACTAAAGACGCCCTCCTTGCCCACCCCATTGAAGTCGCCAAGCACGATTTTTGCATCGTGGCGGGGCAGCGATCGTAGGCTTGTTCAAGAAGCTCATAGAAGCTGTCGTTGGGCTCGTCGTTCCTCTCGTTCGTCGGGCGTGTACGCATATTAGGCTCAGATTGTGTAACCGAGCCGGGATTCCAAATATTGCTAGACATTCGTCCACTGGTGTGAAAACGATGACCAGGTGGCGAATTCTCTATCCAATAGCAAAGTCAACTCCAAATTTGTACTTTGTCCCATGGCAGCTGTAGTAGATGTCGTAGGAAGACTTCTTGGTGCTTCCCTGCCCCGTCCATTGCATTTCCTGAAGCTCGCTGATGTCAGCTTTGGACTTCTCGAGAGTATATGCCAATTGGATAGTGGCACCCGGTCTGTAAAGAGTTCTTACGTTTCAGGTGTTTTTTTCGATTGCGGATGTCGTCGTTATAAAAGACCCTTATCCGAAGCTGGTTTCAAATTTTCATTGGGAGAGTTCTTCTGTGGTATGTCCCAGTACCTAGGCACAACTAGTTATTTTAGGTTGCTTCGCCATCTCACATTAGCTTACTCCGAACTGATGCTCGGAAGCCATCCAGAGGATACTTGGCGAAACCTGGCAGGTGTGAGCTGCTTGGACCATATGGAGAAGAACCGTCGTGGCCACTTCCAAGTGTATGGCCATCAGGAGCTTTCCCCACTTGCCTGGATTTCTGACCATGGAATTATCCTCCAAACACAGTTTGCCATTCTCAGCTATCAAACCATAGTTATCGATATCGATAGTTCTCATGCAGCTAAAAAACACCCGTTATAATTATTAAGAAATACACCTCAATTGCACAGTTAGGAATATATCACTTCGAACTCATGGTCTTTTATGGCCTCCTTTCATCAATTATCCAATCCACAACCAGTTCCCTTAATAAACCTGAGAGAGAGCGTATGTGCCTTTCCTTCGGACGCATCTGGTCGAGATATCTCAACTTTCTTCGTGCTACACCGCCACACAACTGAATTGCAAATTGTTATGAGCTCAGCTCATAAAAATGACTACCCTATCCTGTCTGCGGTCGATGCAATTTTTCCAAATTCAAAATGTGCGATTCAGTATGACAGATGTAAAATTGAAAAATTGAGCTAAGAGCACCAAATGGAAGAATTTTTAAGTCGCTTATTGCCGCCATTTTGAACTTTGAAAAGTCATGTACAACCCACAAAAATACGTAGGAAACCCGTTCTCACGACAGTCGGTTCTACACAACCGGAACGGCCCGGATCAATATCCGGCCAATGACTGTCACTTCAGCAGCATTCTCCGTAAATGTACGGGGAACATTCAAGATGTGACAACAACAACAATAACGTAGGAAACCAGTCCCATTAAAAAACAATCAAAAAGGGAATTTCGTACAGCTGTGTAATCAATTTATTTTAAAAAATTTATCACGAAGAGCACAAACAGCAAAAAAGTTGGAATGGAATGAGAGTAGTGAAGTGTATTTCCTTGAATTTGGGTTCAAGTGAGTGGCCACTAAAAAAATAAGCACATCTACGCAGGGATGACAGATGATCTCTTTAAGCTAGGAAGTACAAGTAAAATTGCAGGATTTCTATTAAAGCTAAATTTTTTCAATTTAACAAACAAGGCCAACACATTTTCAGCTTTCAATGCGAACTGAGTAAACATAATTGAGTCTGCTTGTGAACACAAAAATGTATTTCTCAATTTAAAACTTAGTTGTAAAGCGTTTTTCAATAGGTGCGCTTCAACTTTTTTCCGATAGGGAGGGCGAACGACGCAATATTTTTTATTTTTCGCTTGTCATTTGTAAACTTCATTAGTATACATTTCATCATGGAGAAACGCGTTAAAGTTACTCAGGCTTATTATCGTGAAGAAAATCCTCTTCAGTGATGAGGCACATTTTCACCTCAGTGGATTCGTCAATAAGCATAATTGCCGCATTTGGGCGAATGATAATCCAAGAGTGATTGCCGAAAAACCAATGCATCCCGAAAAAATCAGTGTTTGGTGCGGTTTACATGCCGGCGGCGTAATTGGCCCATATTTTTTCGTTAACGAGAACGATCGCCACGTTACTGTGAATGGAAATCGATACCGCGACATGATAAACGATTATTTTTGGCCGCAATTGAATGGTATGGACTTAGACGACATGTGATTTCAACAGGACGGGGCCACAAGCCACACAGTATACGCTACAATTGATTTGTTGAAGAGTAAGTTCGATGAGCGCATTATTCCCAGAAATGGACCGGTCGAATGGCCGCCGCGCTCGTGTGATTTGACGCCTCAGGACTATTTTCTTTGGGGTTATGTGAGGTCATTGGTCAGTAACAAGCCGGCGACGATTTGTGAGCTCAGAGCCAATATAGAACGCGAAATTGCTGGAATTTCGACCGATTTATGCAAAAGAGTGGTCGAAAATTGGGTTCAACGATTGGACTTCGTAAAACGTGCACGCGGTGGTCATGCAAAAGAAATCGAATTTCATACTTAAATGTATGTGTTCAAACTCGATAATAAAAAAAAATTAGTTAAAAAAGTCAAACCGTTTGTGTTTTATTCAAAAAAAAAGTTGAAGCGCTCTTACTGAAAAACGCTTTAGTCGTATAAGCTCCTCATCTTTGTTGCACCAACTTATTAAAAGGCACTCGAGAAGTACTTCCCGCCTCAGAACGCTATTTTCTGACGGAATTTCAACTTCGAACTTCTCAGCAAGGACTTAGTAGAAATTACAATCATAGTTACTTTGTCCAGAATTCCTATTTCCTATTTTACCTGCCGTCATAACTGATGTTTTTCTTTTTATTGTTTTTGTCGGACAGACTCGCACTCAGACACAATTAAATCCATTGAAGAAATCTGAGTAGATCTTGTGGTGCAAAGGAGCCAAGGTGGTCGCTTCTTAACACATCAGTGCCAAAGACATCAAGCCTGATTGGAGCGAAGGCGGGGCAGACGCACAGAAAGTGGTCCGCCGTCTTATCCTCCTCTCCACAAACTGGTCAGAGTGCACTGTCTGAGACGCCCACCTTTTTCACGTGATTTGCCCATAGAAAGTGGCCCTTCATCAATCCAACCAGCCTCTTATTGTCCCTTCTGTTTAGTGACAGGAGGAACTGCGACAGTCGGTCGGACATGACAGGTAACATCAGTTTGGTCCATTATCAGCCTCCCTCAGCCTACCAAGCTCACTTGGGAGTTAATGTAGCCCGTTTGCTAACCGTGGCTTTGATGGCTTCAGAAGAACGGGCTCCGGGCCAAAGAAGTTGACTTCATTTGCCATTGTTGCTAAAGAGACACAGGTCTCGAGGTCTACCGACATATTTCAATCTGGATTTAACGAACTCAACTGCCTTTGAAAGAGTTGGAGGGCTGTCTAAGGCCATGAGCGCAGCTTTACTGTCGCTACAGACATGTAGAGATCTGCCTCCCCACCTGTTTTCCACAACAAAGTTTTTGCTTTTTGAACAGCATACACCTTCGCTTGAATTACAGATACCTACATTCCAATAGCAAAGTGTAGTTTTATCCCGCTGGATTCCACGTAGACCCTAGAGCCGGAGCAGTGCTTGGCCCTGGAGCTATCCGTGAGAATGCGGAAACAGTGTTTGCTGGGCTCATTTTCTGAGTTTGACCGCAGTTGAGCCTCTGGCAGCACCAAACTGTATCTCTTGTCAAGCACGACACTGGGTGGCATGGAGTTAAGGGGCATGCATAGCGAGGATCGTTGAATCGAAGTCCATGCCTACTCTGTTGTCTAATGCCGGACAGGGGCCGTACCAATTCCCATTGTGTTTTAGCTTGCAGATGGCCTTCAAGGCCTCTCCTTGGATGAAAACATCAAGAGGTGATAGACTAACCAGAGCATCTAATGCCGGGCCTAAAGTAGTCGGAAAACCTCCAGTGCAACAGATGGCCACAGTGCGTTAACTGATGTTACTACCAGAAGGCAAACATATGACTTTAAATGCACAGAGTGTCCAAAGCGAGTTTTATGAAAATATTAAGTGTACCAGCCGTTCATGTGCACCATGACTCCAATGACAGATTCATATCACATAATTTTTGCATTCTCATTATTATCGCACTGACGATTCGCCGAAATTGACACATTTTTTACTTACATACATAAGCAAGTATCTGAAATTATGATATGAATTGTCGAATTATTAATGCTAAACAAACAGGCAGGGTAGAAGGGTTATTATTACAGACGTAAACGTAAGTTACGTAAGAACTTAAAGATGTCTACTCAAGCTGCCAAATCAGCTTACTCATACAGCCTCATCCCCAATACTAGGATGCTCAATAAGTTTTGTGGCTCGATAAGAGAAGGCGTTGTTACTAGCCTAAGGCGGATGACTTGAATCGACGCCCAAAATCCACTTTCCTCTTTCGAAAATGCTCTAAATGTTCCTGAGATAGTCGCATTCGAATGAGTTTTTGTTTCAGTGTTAGCGAATACGTCATGCGTCGATTCAAATCATCACTATCAAAACCAGAGGCTAAATAGTGGTGTGAACCTGGCTCTTCGGCTCCGAAACGAGTGCATATCCAGCAATCGCCCAAAAAAGTATTAGCACCGGTTTTTATGATATGCGAAAGGAATTTTGTTTATGGATTACTTGTAAATTACTGGTAAAACAGTAAATTACGAATAATATTGTAATCTTTTAGATCAGCTGAAGGAAAAAATTCGTGAAAAAAGACCCAGTTAGCACAAGAAAAAAATTCGTATTCATCTGGACAATGCATCGTGTCACAAGAGGATTTCGACAATAGCTAAAATCCATAAATTAAAATTCGAATTGTTGGAGCACCCACCGTATTCACCAGACTTGGCCCCTGGCGGCTTTCACCTGTTTTCGGACCGAAGACAATGTACGCATGGAAAGCGTTTTTCATTAAATGATGAGTCATATTTTGCACCCCTTCCAGATTTTCACCTCAGGGATCGAATTGATAAATAGGAATTTCGTTGGAGAAAGTGTATTGATGTTCAGGAAGGCGATATATATGTACATATATATATATATAATTGGCACGTTCACCCTTTTTGGGTGTTTGATCGAACTCTTTCTCCTATTTGTGGTGTGCGTCTTGATGTTGTTCCATAAATAGAGGAACCTATAGTTTCAAGCCGGCTCCGAACGGAAGATATTTTTTTATGAGGAGCTTTTTCATGGCAGAAATACACTCGAAAGTTTGCCATTGCCTACCTTTTTTAACTTTTTCTTCATTTTGGTATTTCACTAAGACTCGAACCTACGTTCTCTCTGAATTTCGAATGGTAGTCACGAACGAACCCATTCGGCTACCGCGGCCGCCAACCAGGGACACTATGTATACTGAATAACAAAGTGTATTTAAATTTGTGTTTTTCTTATCGAAGTTATCGAACAAATTGTGTTTTTCTTATCGAACTTTCGAAACTTATTGAACAACCTAGTATCCATCACCAGTGATCGGTCATATGATCGGTCAAAGCAAGCCCAACCACCAGCGTTAAGGCTTAGGTAGCAAAGAAGGGCGGCCAAATGACCGCCACTGTTCTTGTAGGGATGCAGCGGAACGAATTGACAAGATGGGGACCAAATTCGTGTAAACTTTAACATGGGATTCCCCGAATGCTTCGTTTTTTTCCCATATAGGCGACGTAAATTGAGTGTAAAAGTCACCAAATGGACGTCAATCGAGATATGTATATGCTAAGTTAGAGCAACTCAGCACTCAGTTTGAAAGTAAGGTTGGAGTATTTCCCAACTCGGTTCAAGCGTAAAGCTACTAAATGCGGCAAATATGTAAATATATCCATACATTTAAGACCGCACACATGTACGTATTTATTTATATATGCTCGTATATATGTACAAAGGCACATATAGGCATACACTCATGCATGGAAATATGTATGTATGGAGTACTTCTTTTTTTCTAGGTTATGTAAATATAACCACACATACAACATTTTCTTGTTTGACATGAACGCTGACACAACTCACCGCAACATCAAAGGATCTGAGTCGCTGTTTTCGTGAGAATACTACTCGATAAGTATGTATGTGCTCACTGTATGTATGTATGTATGGAAGTGCGTGCTAAGTATAAGCATTGGAAACTTACGAGTACTTCTAATTACCTCATGCGCTGTCACCTACTCAAATATTGGCGACCAATGATTGGGGGGACCGCAGAAAAATTATGATAATAACTCATAACGGTACAATGGCATTTACATTTGCTCGCAATAGCAATTGGCATATCGCATATTTCGCGTTACAACTTGTTGGGGTTGTGACCAAATAGGTTCGCAACAAGTTCGTCATGCATGCGAACGCAACCTAGAAAGGGCACAAAGTGTCGACGTGAGAATTTGTTTAAATATTAAACTGATTTAAGTGAGGTAGAGCAGCATCTAACTAACGACGACGAATACTCCGATGGAGCAGCAGTAATATGAAATTCGTATGGAAAAGAAAATAGAAGAACTATGAATGTATGTAAAGCTACAAAAAGCTACCATTTGTGTGATGGAATTTTGCCGTATACTCTTTGGGTTTTCGCCTTACCAGTTCTCTCTTTTACTTGCTCACATTTTCTAGGAAACTTTTCACGGAATTCGCAAAATTGCTCACTTCGTATACGTACATGCATACATATGTATGTATATTACCTATTACATATTTTTTCTCATTTATTGGCCACTATTCACTCTGTGCAAAACACCTCTGACTTCGTGCGCCTGTTGTCGGCCCAGCACAACACTTACTGCAACAGTCAAGCATCTCAAAAAGCCGCCAATACTTACTACCACGCCGCACTGTTTTTAAGTCAGTTAAGAGTGAAGAGGCGGTGAAGTACCCACAGGGTTTGTCATCATGCGCGCTGTTGTCCTTGTCGTCGTAGTGACATCTGTTTTACCGCATTCGTAATCGTCGCAGTTACATTCGGAATCAGCATCGGCAACGCAATCGAAATATCACTCGCACAGTCGCCACAATGAGTGCGAGTACAACGAAAGTCACACGACAAACACCACACGGCATACGGCACACAGCATAAACTACTTTCCACTTGTCACATTCAATAATCACCATTACTGCGACCGTTAGCAATGCTGCTGGTGCACGCCTGCGTTGTTGCCTGCATCGTCTCTCGTCTGCCATCTGCCGTCCGCCACCCAAGCAAGTCGAAAGTGTGGAAATTGAATTTTTATTCAAAACAATGCCTCTGCTGCAACAGGTATGTAAATAATAATAAAACCCATTCGCACGGCACCCTTTCGATGCCAGCTGCTTGGTTAACTGGTTGGCTCGTTGGCTTGGCTGTCTGTCCGCTGGCTGGCTGGCTGGCTGGTTGATAGTGGACGTTGAGAGTCCATATAACCTGCAGCTCACACTCCCGACGACGAATGCGCACGAACAATTTGACACATAAGCACACACACACACTCACACGTGCATACGTTTGCACGGTGGCCTTTGTTTTGCTGTGACTTTCTGGCTTTCTGGTGGGTGCATCAGCATTTGGCTGTTGCTTTTTGCGCTTATGCCGCCTTCCCTCCTGCAACCCAGTCCTTCTCGCTGTCCGAAAGCTTACACTATGTCATAGCAATACTTTCTATACTTGGTTGTTGGATTCTTCGATTTCTGTAGCTGTGTTGGCAGTGTGGTTAGCCGCCGCTATCGCACGCAGCAGAATACTCTTAAAACTGCTGCTGCTGCTCTCTCACATCTGCTGCTGCCACTTTTGCAACCGCAACAGTTGTGTCGTGCCAGCCGCCGGTGTGCAAGTGCAACCATGTGTATGTGTGGGTGTGCATGGGTTCGTGTGGCATATGATTGCTGGGCGTCTGTGTTTAATCCAACGTTGACTGTGGTAGGTTATCAGATTATTTAACTTTATACGTTTCGTGTCTGCGGATGTCTAAAAGATATTATGAGATAAATTCGATTAAACTTGTGGGCGCTGCTGTATGCTGCATGCCACGTACACACGTGCTTGTGTGTGCAGCCCCATTGTATTCTTAGCTTTTGATATTTACTCATATTATGTATACACTATGTCGCATTTGCCGCTCAAACAGTTTGCCGCTGTGATTTGATGCTTGAGCCAGGCGTGCTGATTGTAGCGCTGAATGCAACAAATTATGTGCACATACACATCTCACATCTGCGTTAGCGTAGCTGCACATACAAGCACACTCATACTGCGGAATAAGTGTGTGTATGTATATGCACGCCTACATACATGCAAGTGTGTTTTGTGATTGCCGTACGTGGCGTATGCGTGACATTTTCCATGTGATTGCTACTTAGAAGGCGTGCCGCCCGTGCTGCTCTTGCGGCAACTTCCGTTCATGTGGCAAATGCAAACATACGCACGTCTGTGTGCATGTATGTTTATTAATTAATTTAAGTTCTTTATTAAATAAGCGAAATGTGTGAAAAGAAGTTAATAAATTTGAAATTGAAAAATTGCATTTGCGCAGCCAAGCGGCAAAGCTTCGAGAATACGTAAAAGGAGTAATAGTTTGAAGGCAGATTAGACTATGCCATCGAGTAATTGAGTCTGCAAAGAAGCAGATTTGATATCAAGCAAATGCTTACAAGCAAAATGTTGTAGGCGTACGAGGGGAGGCTGATAAGTTTGCGGCCTAACTTACTTAAGAGTACAAGATCCATAATTGAAGCTCTTAATATGTTAGGCTCATGGTTTCAAGAATGTTTCCAACCACAATCAGTGAGATTATGGAAGGAGCTCTGGCATTACTCAGCAATTGGGCACGGACTGTGGCTGCTCAAGAACAGATCAGACTACACAGATCCCGACCTTAACTTCAAGAAAGACTTTACGGTACGTTTTCCAACGGAAGCCGAATGGAGCAAAGGGAAGGTGATTGGAAGAGATGATATCGTAATCTATACTGACGGTTCTAAGATGAAATCTGGTGTGGGAACTGACTTCCATTCGGAATTCGACTTCCTGACAATGCCAGCGTGTTCCAGGCAAAACCTTTAGCTATCAGAGAAGCATGCAAATCACTAAAACTCTACAAGGAAGCTGGTGCAAGAGTAGCTATCGTATCACACAGTCAAGCAGCAATCAAGGTCGTAGATTCAACCTCTATTGCATCCAAACTAGTCTTACAGTGTAGAGAGGAACTAGAATTGCTTAGTCATTGGCTTGAAATTACTCTGATATGGGTTCCTGGACAAAGGATCATACGGGGTAATGAGATAGCGGATGAGCTTGCAATAAAAGGTTCGACACTAGACTTAGCAGAGGTGGTGGTAGTCTCCACACCACTGAACACAATAAAAGCATCCATTGCTTCACACTATCATGCTTTAGCCGAAAGAAGATGGAAGCAACTAACTGCATGTATTTCAACAAAAAACAAATGGCCGTCGTAAAAAATGCAAAGGGCGAATCACATGTTAGGATGTTCTCGACCAAACATCTCACGCAACACTGCAACCCCTACAGGTCATTGGAAAGTAGGGGATCATACAGCCAGATTCAGCCTCCCCCTCAATCCCATCTGCAAAAGCTGTCAAGCGGAAGGGGTGAAGAAAAATCTTTTCCGCTACTTATGTGAAAGGCAAGACTCCGCTCTTTCGGTAAGCCTTTCTTATAGCAAATTAATGAGATCTCAGACATCGTGATAAGGGATTTGCTGTTATACTTGGACCTCACTAAATGGATCTGACTTGGAAGGAAACAAAACAAAAACAAAAAAAAGACAACATCACACGAGGACAGTGGTAGTAAAACGGTGCTGGTCACTAATTAGGATCATTTCAGTGGTAATATTCAACCACTTCAACAACAACACCAAGTTACTTAATAAATTACTATTCATTTGGGGAAAAATAAATACATTATTTTTGCTTAAATTTTTGCTCAGATGGCTTAAAACTATTTTATGGTCGATCTTTAGCTCCTGGATGATGCTACGACTGCTAACAATCGGTCAACTCCGACTATTTCTGTGATTTTATCGGCATTTTCGTTACCATCTCATTACCTGTTACAGTATCGGCACCATTAACCGCATTCACAATTTCAGCTTGCATTTCCGCCCTCATCAAAGAAAAACTTTAAAAGAACCACATTTTTTCTTTGTTGACTTCCATGGCTAACACCCTGTAACTCTGAACTGAATGGAAAAAACAAAAAAACACCAATAGAATTTTTTAGTGTGAAATGTCACCTTGACAACGAACATAACCTTTAAGTTGTTTGATCGATACTTTGCGAGATATCGGCATTACAGCCATCTACCGAGAAAATAAAGGATTTCTTTTTTCCCAAACTAATATATTTTTATTATTTTTCAATGTTTAATGTTTATATGTTTTTCTACGTTTGTTGACCTCGCTGTCGCACAGTGATTCAGGTATATGGGCTAATCGGACAAAAATCACTACTCCTGTATTACTTTACCGATTTTAATTTAATAAAAGCAGTTGTGTAGCTCATGTATAGAGTTACAACTGTAGCATGAAAAAAAAGTTCTGGGCTAAGTTAGGAGGCAGGAAGTATAAACGAAAAATTTTAGAATATTAAACATTGAACTTTTAATAATATTAATTTATTTAAAACAATAATTTTTGCTATACATTTCAAAAAATCAAAATTATATTTGCTCTTTAATTAGCTAGGGATATTTTTAACGCATTCACCAACTTTATATTGTATAATAAACTTTAAATAATAAAAATTTTTTTTTTCAGTAGTACAAAAAAATATACTTAACATAGGAAAGGAAGAAAAAGAAAATTATTTAGTTAGTCACTATCTAAAATAGTTTCTAAATCAAATTGATTTACATTTTCCTCTAAAATATAGGTTTTAAAATTAAAAGAATGCGAAGTGGTAGTCTTTCTCAGAGAAGATATAAAGGGGTCTGGTGTTACTAGTAAATATGTCATAATATCTTTATTAGTGTTTATTCTAAAATTTTTTCGTGTATGATAAAGACGACTATTTCGTACCTCCTTATGCCTAGCTTCAAGTGCGTCTTCTGCCAGTTGCCCTATTGGTAAATCAAAATGTTTAATGATCTCTTCGCCATGAACTAATAATTTATGGACACTGGAAGGCATATAAAACTAGTCATATAATTAAATGTTCAATTCTCTGGTATTATTTAAAAGTTCTCGAAAATTGTCGATGTTAATTTGCTTTCCAGAAGACACAACACGTAATATTTGAGAAAATTTAAAAATCAAATTCTCATCAATGCCCGTTATTTCAGAGCTTATTTTGGGATTTTGAAAAAACCTTCTTGCCGTATTCCATCATTAGTGGACCCGTAACCTGGCTTAGGTTTATCCACAACTAAACCTAATTTTCTTTTAAAGTCGTCTTGAATTTTTTTCTTTTGAATATCAAATAACGCTGTTTTTTCTGTGCCTTTTACTTGCCAGCTTCTAAAAGGAAGGAAGGAAGTAATAAACATTCGAAGCTACGGATCCACGAATGAAGAGATCACATCCCAAAATTAAAATTTTCGATTTTAACTGGTTGTTTAAGAACTTCTTTTGTATTCATTTGTTTTGGTGTAGCTCCACAAATGAAGCAAGTTTGAGTAGAATTAGTCTCTGATAAGGTATTAATGCAACTTCCATCAAGCATTGTAAAGTGGAATTTAAAATTTACAGTGTAATTTTTGTTTTGAAAATTTATAATTATAGGTTTTAAATCGTTTGTTTCTTGCTGCAGTCTCAAGCCTTCTGTTTTAACTAAATCGGAATTTTCTTTAACAAAAATAAATTTAATTGGTCGACAGAAAAATGTTGACGAAGAGCGAGGATTATTCCAAAAAATATAACCTTTTTCATCTGACAAGTTAAGGGGTGACATAGCAACTAAAAATAAATATTCGTCAGTCATTTCTGTTCAGCTAAATATTTGTTTATAGGTGCTATGCCCAGAGCTTCCATCGAATCCGTATTTACATGTTAGAGTTAAAGTTTCACTTTTTATTTATTCTTTGTCTAATATTGATTTTAAAATGCTTTTTAATGTATAATCAAGAAGTTGTTGTAGATTTATTTCAGATCCTTTTTTTGTGGTTATAATATCTTTTGGTAATAAACTGCCTCGAAACTGTCGCAGTTTATAGATGCTAGGTAAAAATTTTGAATGCACACTATTAATAATTGATCTAAGTAAGTTATATTTTCTCTAAGAAAGATCTAACTGAAGATAAAGCGCTAAAGTTTCCTGTAAAGTCAATGAATGTTTTTTGAATTCCTTAACTTCCTATTACTTTTTTTAGATAATTCTTTTACCGCAAAAGAAAGCTGCTCCAAGGTGTATTTTGAGACCAGTTCTTCAATTCGCCTCTTTTTAGTCTTCTCACTTGACTCCCCAAAAGCTAAATACACAAGGTCTTCCACGAGAAGTGCTTTGTTCAGCAAAAGTGTTACCTGGAACAGCTGGTTTTCTTAAAATAGCTTTTGGTGATGAGGTCATATATAATATATTTCAGAGTTCAGCCATTTGCTTTCTTTGGCTAAAAACTGTTCTTTTCAGGAAATTGTTTTTGCCATTTAATATTTATTTTTCCACAAAAAATGCCAACAGATTTTTCAAAAACGTTCTCTCTGTGATTTCCGAATGGTAGTCACGCACCAACCCATTCGGCCACGGCGGCCGCCAAATAATTCGTATAACTCCACTTAAATCGATGGCAAAACTTAAATGCGTTTTTCTCAAAACTATGTTTTTTAAATTGGTTATCACTGTAACTTAAAAACCGCTTGGTAGATTTCAATAAAATTTGTACTTTGAAAACATAAAAAACTTGTGCCTGATAGAGGAATTTTTGCTTTTTAAATTTCGATTTTTTTAAACAATTAGTTCTTAAGGCCGCCATATTGTTAATTTTGAAAAAAAAGCTTCGATCAGGCACACGATTATCTACTAAGAAAACTAATTTCTCTTGTCCGATTGATTTTAGATGAATCTCCAAGGACTTCTGGTGATCACCGCAAGGGTCTTCTGAAGAAACGGGAAAACAGCGATAACTTCTAAAATTATTTTTTTTTTTTTAATTTGAAATTTTGCTAAAGTCAAGTCGAAACATGATATATTATTGTAATGCTATGATTTTATTCTTTTTTTAAATAAAGCAATAGACTAGCAAACAAAAATTATTGAAAGTCATCATTTTTTCGGGCCTCTGGCTACCCCCACCAACCTGTTAATGAATTCATCAAAAGCTTTTCAAGATTGGTTGCAAAATTTCATGTAACAACTCTAAACTTGCGAATTGTACGATTTAAAACTACTTTATGCACGCACTTATGGAGCTCTATTTGCTAGGCAGCGATTAACCTATTTCTTTATTGTTCTCTTACGAGTATTATTATTTAATATTATTGTTGTTATTCTCTGTTTAATTAGCACGGAGAGGAGCCCATTAGTGTCTTCAGTTTTATTACTCACTGCAGCCATTCGCCCAGCATCATAAGGAATTAGTTGTGTAATAGAATTTTGACATTTTTTCCTTTATAACGGTTGATGATGCAGGTTTTAAGTGCATCTCTTACGTTGCCTTCGGTGATGCCACCATGCAGAAGAATGGATAAGTATTGCCGTTGCTCGCATGCATGATGGAAAGAATAATGAGATGACGCCTATCTTGGTCCCGTTATTTTGCTCTCAGCGAATTTGACAATGAGTTACGTGGTTTTAGCACCAGTTTAGCCAGATTACCATTTTCGTAATTTGATTTATCTTTTTTTTTTTTTGTTATTTAGTCTCGGAGTTTTAGTTCTTTCTTCATGACATTTTTCTAGCTGTTCTAATTAAAATGTAATGTTTACAATTTTGTAAAATATACATTTTTTAATGATTAGTTAAATAATTCACTCATTTTTATTTAGCTTTACTTTTTTTTAACATCTGTTGGCATTGCCCGCGATTGCAGCTGTTGTTGGTGTTCCTCTGCTTTCGGCAGTCAAATCTCTCTCTCGCTACTGCAGTGTTGCCTAGCTTTGGATATAAAAACGCACTAAAATGCCCATTTAAAGAAAATAAAACACCAAATTTTTATTGAATCGCTTAAAGAACTTTGTATGCGTGACAAATTGTCTTTAGAGTGTACGTTTCTTTTTAAATAAATCTGTTATGGATATCTTCAATTTAATTTATGAGTTTTTTATTAAAAGAAACTGTTTTGTAAAGGGAACGACTTATTTGCTATATTTCAGGTTATGTAACCAAATAGGGTACTCTTTTTGTAAAAATGTCGTTATGGTTTCTTCAGTATTTTCTTATTTTTACTATGAATACACCTCTTGATGCCCTGACCGGAAGAAACGATTACACCTCTATGGTTTTAATTCGCAATCAGTAAACTCAAACGCTTTTTAAAATGTGTAAAAAGGTTTTCAATGTTAAGAAAAGTTAAGAGAGGGCATTTAATAATCTTGCATAACCTTAAAAGGAGCAAAAAATTAAATTTACACTTTCAAAATACCAAATTTTATAAGAACCAACAAATTTTCATGAACACTAACATCTTCTCAGAGTGACCTTTTTTAACATTCTTTTATTTAGTAATACTGTTTTTTTAACTTCTAGTTTCGGTAGCTTTAAATTAAAAATAAGAAACAAACACCAACTTAAAAATTTTCGCATTTTGATATATAAAAAATTACTCAATTTATTGCGAAAAGCAAATGGTTGGCAACACTGCACAACTTGGCCAATATGACGTTACGCACTCTCTGATGAGCGCAATCTTGTTTCTATCATTCTTGGCTCGCATGCGTCTTTGTAAAGAAAAGAGAAATAGTGAGAATTAAGATCTTCGATACCGAGGTCTCTGTTTTATTATTAAAATCGTGTTTTGTGCATACTGAGACCGGAGAAGTCGATATTATCTTAAATGGCATAATTTCAAAGAAAAATAATTTTGAGAAAACAAAAAATTGTAAATAACCACTTCTTTGAATTCATTAAAATGTCTTACAAACATTTGCAATACGTTTTGTCCCACCTTAGGATTACGAGTGTCGTTTGAATAGTCCGTGCAAAGTCAGAGGGATGGCCGCACTATCGCGTATCGAAGTTATGTTTAGTTAGTGGCATCTTTTGGAAGAACACACATCAAGTTTCAGCCAGATCGGTTTATTACTTTGCGTTTGGCATTCGTTTGAATCGAGGAAGTCGAGTGGTTTTTGTTGTTTTCTTTTTCCCATCACAACAACGCACCATCCCCCGCCTCAGCAGTTGTGGTCGCAAAATTAATGGAAATAGGGTTCCAACTTGGTTCACATCACCCCTATTCTCCAGACTTGGCTCCCTCGGATTACGCGAACTACTTTTTTCCCCCAATTTGAAGAAATGACTGGCGAGAAAAATATGTGATGAAGTGATTGCCGAATCAACTGGCTATTTTTTAGCCTTGTACAAATTCTATTACTCGAAAGGGGTCAACAAACTAGAGCAGCGTTAGAAAGGGGGTGTAAGCCTAAATACCTTTATATTTTAAAATAGAAAAGGTGAAAGAAACTGCGCATTTCCGAAAGGTAATTCTTGAACCAAGCATTATTTTCCAAGGCAGCACAAAACTTAGGTAGTGGGGGTGCACAAACGTTGGCCAGAGAAACCAAAGTCCTGTAGGAAGGAAACCACAATCCTGCTGTAAGTAAAGAAACCTTAACCTTGTTGTCCGAGGCGAAATGATGACCAAATCTTGCAACGATATGGCGACAAAACCGAAATCCTGATGCTTGAAACGAAACGACGGCAAAAATAAATAATAAATAAATAAAGCTTGAGGATATCAAAATCGTCCAGCTGGGAAAGTCTTCGAAAAACGCCATAAAAAATGCAATATGGCATCGGCACTCTTTCCTGCGCTCATTATTTCTACTAGAAGTAATTTAGGAAATAATTTGAATTTGGAAATTAATAAGGAAGTCATCACGTGAGTTATGAGTTATGTTATTAATTATGTTACTATGTACCCTGTATTTATTAAGGTATTTACTAATGTATGTATGTATTATATTATTCACCGGATTCATGTACTATGCGAGTTAATGACATAAAATATGAGTCGATGTAGTTTTGTTTTTTAAGTTGAGTTGAAAAAAGAAGTTTTCTGAAAAATATAAAATTGAAGAGAAAAAATAAAATTTTCTTTGAACAATAAAAGAAAATTTAAGTCATGTGAAGGTGCTGATTTTCTTTGTTTTAGAAAATAATTAAATCTACAATACTGAACATTTTATCAGCTAAATATTTAGCTAAATCGGTAAAGTAAAAAAACGAATTTTTAACAAAAAGATTAAGTAAATTCTTAGTAATAAGGCAACGAATCTGCCTTTACAATATTTGGCTATGTAATGAGTGACAATCGCAAATTACAACAACAACGATAGAGAGTGTTCAAATCATCTACAATCAAAAAAGGCATCTGTCTTTTAATTAGTGAAGTTTGATGCGCCGAAGGAACTAAGATTTAATAAAAATTTAGAACATTGAATTTTTGACCCGTTTTGAAATTGTTGCTTGCCTATTTTCGGGTTTTTTAATTATTCAATTATTTTCTAATGAGAAACAAAAACGGTCTGATGAATCTTTCTTACCGTAACCGGAATCGTTTGAATTACTTCAAGTTATAATGAGTTAGAGAAAGCTTGGTGACAATCGTTTTAGTGGAAGCGAAGTTACTGCGTCTAAAGTGTCAGTATGCTTGTATCATCGGTACAAAACTGAGTTTCGAACAAAGAGCTAATATCAAATTTTGTTTTCAAATCGGTAAAACGTTTATCGAAACATTTGAATTGATGCAAAAAGTTTATGGCGACGATTGTCTATCTCGTGCCAGAATTCATGAGTGGTTTACACGTTTCTGAGATGGTTGTGAAGACATAAATGACAATGAACATACGGGAAGCCCAAAATCAGTAATCACCGAAAGCTCAGTCGAAATTGTTGGTAAATTTATCAAAAATGAACCGAAATCCTGGTTGAAATTCATGGAATCGGAGTGGAATATCTCCAAAACATCGATTTGTCGCATTTTAACTGATCACTTGGGCTGACGAAAAGTCTGTGGGCCAAAAATTGCTCAGAATTCAACATTCGAAAGACCTCATTAAAGAGGTGGGAAAAGGCGAGAACTTCCTTTACAACATAGTAACTGGTGATGAAACCTGGTGTTTCCAATATGAACCTGCAGCTAAGCATTAAAGTGCTGAATGGAAGGCCCCAGCCAACATCCAAAAAATCGTGTTTAAAGAAGTCAAAAATCAAGTCGATGCTCATTTTTTTTACGATTCCAAAGGAATTGTCGACAAGGAGTTCGTGCAATCCAACGGGCCAAACCGTCAATGCAATTTTCTATCTTAGCGTTTGTTGCATCGCATTCGTCGAATTCGCCCTGAATACCACGAAGGAGGAAGCTGTCGCTTATTGCATGATAATGCACCATCTCATCGATCCACTCTTGTAACCAATTTTTTGACTAGAAATCGCATTTTAACCATCAATCGCTCACCGTATTCGCCTGATATGGCTCCTTGTGACTTCTACCTATTCGGAAAATTGCATTTGGCCATGAAAGGAAAACGTTTCGCGTCCGTAGAGGCCATCCAGACGCTTGTACCGACATCTTGAAGGACATTCCGGTCAATGACCTGAAACACTCTATCGGAAAGCTTTAAAAATTGAAATACTCGGGCGCGCACCTTAAACACTTCGCCTGTTGTAACACTGTTACTCTCTAACGAATGCGAATATCTAACGCAAATCAATTTGTCGAGTTGAACACACGAGCACACACCCTTCAAATGTTAAAAAGTAAATAAAAAAATGTGTAAAAGCATAAACAAATATATCTAACCCAAAAATAATTTGACCTCTTGAAAATCTCATTTTGACATAGACAGCGTGCAAGTGTGCTTGCTCTTACATTAAATTGTATTAATAATTATATTAAAAGCAGATTTTAGTTGCAGTTGCTGGCATAATGACTTAAATAAATATATCCATACGCATACGAGTATATGGAATGTATTTATTAACAACAAACTGAGGATACGCATGTCGTAAGTCATAATTGTGTACTTCCTGCAAGGCAATGGCTTTCCATGCCATCATTTCTTAGTTTCCTCTGTAGAATTTGTCATTTGATTTACACATTTCGCTTCCTATCTTCGAAGTCATTTGCTGGTATCATACATGCACATATGTATGTATGTATTGGTAACCATTATTTATTAAGTTTATTTTCCATTACAATTTCAACTCAATACATAGCCAAATATTTGTATTGCATCATAAATACTCTGTCACCCGTCGACATTCAACCTCCGCCCCCTACCACTAGACGACCTCTAACCGTTTAAGCTGTCATTCAGTTGGTGAAATACGATGAGTGCGCTCGTAATTTTACGCAGCATGACAAACGAAAATGAATGCCAATTTCATTTTTGTCAATCGTAATTGCGCGCAACGTTAAAACAGCAACTGCAGCAGTAGCAGCCTTCCTTATACTTACATGCATATATGTGTGTGCGAGTGTACGAGTATGCTTGCTCTTACATTAAATTGTTGGGCAAACAAACTATATTGCACTATAATTGTACTCGTATGGGCGTGAGCTTCTGCAGTATATGCTGTGTGTGTGTGAATGTGTATGAATAGCTCTGCACCATTGAAAGAAGAAAGTGTACTGTCAACTGCCATGTGACGCTAGTACGAGTAACAACAATAACTACTATTAACTGTGCATTAGCAATATTCTCAGCAGTTGTGCTCTTACCCAATAAGCAGTAACTCGAGAGGAACTCATTTTCTCTGATATAATTGTCGAAACGATACTTCGTGAAGACAGATCAGCAAATTCCAGTTTGTGAGCGTATCGTTAGCAAATCGTGTGTTTCTAGTTTTTTCGATTAGTGGGCTATTCTAGAATTTTTGTATTTTTCGAATCGTTAGACACTCGCAATTTCAATTCGTTGATGATTTGAGATTATAATTCTTTTCGAATTTTAAGTACTGGCAATAGGAAATGAATTTCATAATTATAAATAAACAAATAGTAAAAAATGTGCAATTTGAGTCTCGTAACTTCTGCTCAAATTCATTGCAGTCGACTGTCATCACGAAAGGTTGTTCTGGTAAATATTTTTTTTTTATTTATTTCTTTACTACACTTTTTTTGAAATTATATTTTTCTAAAGACATTTCTTCCTCTTCATGGTGACCGACAGCATTCACATTTTTGGCATTAAAATTTCCCTATTGTCTTCGTTAAAATTATTTGAATTGTTTTGTTGACTTTGCCTTTTATAGAAAATATTTGATTAACACGACTAAATATTTTCAACTAAAAGTTTTAGCAACTTACTTCATTCATTTTTGTGCAGTGGAAAAAAGTCAGCATTGTCATTTGAAAAGGATTCACTGGACCTGTTAATATTTTCGTCAAAATGTATTATTATATGGCATTTAATATTTTAAAATTCTTACTTGACAAATATGTTGTCATTCACTTAATTAAATTTATAACGTCAAGAGTGTATTGATTATTGGTCTCTATTTTACTCTACTAATACACATACCTATGTAAAGCCAGTGGCTTTTGATACCTCAGGTATATATAGTAAAACACAAACGGGTACATGTACAAATTATAAAATATTTATTTCTTAATAAAAGAATCTACAAGAATCTTGTCAGCTTAGCAAAGCTAGCAATTGTAGTCATCTCCAATCTGGTCCATTGGAAAGGAACTCCCATTAATCAATTCTAATCGGATGAAGGTGAACTTCATACTTAATTGATCTTTACTGTTAACTGCTCTGTTCGCTCTCCCAGCAGTCGACTCACACTTGCATAGTAACTGCATGGGATGCTTTAGAGTCGCATTGTATGATGTACGCTAGTTGGACAGCAGAGAGGATGTTCGTTTACGTAGGTGACCAGCAGTTATTTCTGCTTAACTTACACAAATAAACAAAGTGTGTATTTTCATGCTGTCAAATAGCCGATACACTCCTTCTACTATTTCAACGAATTTGGGAAGAGTAAAACCTGCCAACAGAGTGGAAAGAATCTATAATTGTAGAGATCTCTAAAAAAGGTAACAAACAGAAATTTTTCAACTGTCATGGAATATCGATCCTACCGGGTGTAACTAAAATCATACTTACGTAGTAGACATACTTGAATCAAGCCGGCTTACGTCGTAATCACTCGTATATCGATCATAACAGTACAATGCGCATCATCATCGAACAATGTGCCGAACTCAACGCTATGGCCTTTATCGAATATGCTAAAACCTTTGATGCGCTTAGGAGAGACGCAATATGGGCCGCACTTGAAGTTCGCGGTATCCCACCAAAGCTAATTAATACAATAAAAAGCTCATGCAATGGAACCACCAGCAGTTTACTCCACGCCGGCAGTTAAGCCAACTCTTTCAAACAGTTCCCAGTATTAAGTAGGGCTGCGCGCTCTACCCGCTTTTATTTATTGTCACTCTCGACATGATCTGCACAAGTTGCGATTTCGTCGTATACAATGGAAACTAAATGAGAAGCTTGGAAGCTGGAAGGATCAGCACATTTTAAGAAAAGATGCAAGCAACATCGCAACATTCAGCTTTGGAGTGGAACTCGAACGGTAATAGAAGCAGAAGGCGACCAAAAACTACGGGGAGGCGTATAGTTAATAACGAAGCATCCAAATCGTTTAGCGAATTTCGATACATGGCACATAACAGAGAGGGCTGCAAATGTTCTGTAGACAGGATAAGTTCCTATATTATCTGTAATTAGGACACGCCAATTTTATAATAAATATATAGGGTGTTTTTTAAAAGCTTGAGAACTTAAAATGATAATACAAAACGGAAACACCAAATGTTGTCGATGTTTCACCGATTAATTTTTGCAAACAAAAATTCAGTCAGCATGGCTCGATAACGCTCGCCATTCACCGTAGCGGTAGCTCCTTTCTCATTTCGAAAGAAATAAGGGCCAGTGCTCGTTGAACTTCACGAATAGATTTTTTTTAAGTAAATTTCTAGAAATTGGAAGCGTTTCCCAAACCTTATAAATAAATAAATGAATAATTGGCGCATATACCTTTTTTGTGTATTTGGCCGAGCTCCACCTCCTATTTGTGGTGTACCTCTTGATGTTGTCATGGCAAGCACTCGGAAGTTTGCCATTACCTACCGAGGGCCGACCGCTATTAGAAAAAAAACTTTTTACCCTTGCCCAAACCTTACTGAACAGAAATGTCAACACAGTTTGCCATTCTCAGCTGCTAAAAAAACATCCGACAATTATTCCACGTTGATTTTAGATTTCAGCCAATTTGTATATGCAGCTTTGTAATTATTTGGAAACTAATCCTTGCCTCGAAGTTCTCATCTCATCCAAGGCTTTGTAAATTTTTTCATTGGGGGGATTTTTAAGTGGCGGGTCCCAAACCCAGCGCACAACCAGCTATCCTAGGATGCTTCGCCTTCTTCCGTTGGCTCACTCCCGATCGGGTGTTCGGAAGCTATCCAGAGGATACTTGGGCTAATCCCGAAAGATGTGCGCTGCTTGAATCATATGCAGAAGAATCGTCCTGGCCACTCCCCAGTGAATAGCGATCAGTAACTTTCCCCACTTGCGTCGACTTCTACATATGGAACGTATGACGCAGAAACGTGGACGATGACAACATCCGATGAAGCGACGCATGGAATTTTTGAGAGAAAGATTCTGCGCACGAACAATGAGCTGTATGAGCTTTACGACGACATAGACATATCGCAGGGAATAAAGATCCAGCGGCTACGCGGGCTGGGTTACGTCGTCCGAATGAATACAAACGCTCCGGCTCTGAAAGTATTCGATCTGGTACCAGCTGCGTTGGAACGATCAGGTGGAGAAGGACTTCACTTTGTGTGTCCAACTGGCGCCGGTTAGCACAAGAAAGAAACGACTGGCACGCTTTGTTGAACTTGGCCAAATTCGCGTAAGCGGTTATCGCGCCAATTAAGAAGAAGAAGAACCCTTGCCTCGAAAAGGAAACGAAAAAAAATCTTTCGAAAAACTGGTATACTTTCTTCTCTCGAATTCTTCACAATGTCACCCTCGTATTTGTGTTTATTGGGTATATCCACAAACACATACATATGTAAATATGCTCGTATAAGAAAAAGTTGTACGTAGGAGCAGCAAAGCATTTAAAAATGCTGATTGCATTTGTATTCATGTATGTTTTCTCTTCAAAGTGCGCGTGTGTGTATTTGTAATTTTTATACGCCTTTTTTATATGCTTTGGATCCGAGCAGCAGCTAACAAATAAATAAACAAATTGTGTGTTGAGAGGAAGTACGTAAAAATTTCGAAATGGTGATATATAAAATGAAGCAATAGAAATGCACTATTGGCATTAAATTTGCAAGCGCAGAAGTGTAGAGGCATTCGCGGCATCATGGCGAGAGACGAGTGGCTAGTAGCGGTTGTCGTAAGGCGGGCGCAAGACTCTTTGTTGCCGCCTCTGCTGCGGCCGCCACATTTTAAGTCAAAATTAAATGTTACAGCAGCAATTCCCAGCGCCTCACGCTGATATCCACTACTACTGCACACACACACACGCTTACTATAGACAGTCAGTCATGCATTCAATCGCTGACAATGGTGAGAATTGCTGAATAGTTGTTGCTATTGTTGCTCACTGACAGTTGTCGTTTTGGTGTATTGGCAGTTGCCTGTTGACCCCGTGACTTTTGCCGCCCTCCCGCCGATCTCTGTCTACTTGCATTTGTCTGTAAGCTCAATCGCGCAAGTATCATCAACGGTTTTGTTTCCTTGTTGTTTATGTATGTGTGTGTGTGTGTTTTAGCCTTGTTTATTTGCCAACGTGGTTCATTTTAGTTATTGCTGTCATATGCCAGATAATAAAATAAAATGAATTGCTTACGCAACCAAATTATTGTACATTTTTTATTTTATCCCACTAAATATACGAGCCCACACACACACACACATATATATATATGTAAATGGATGGCAGTAATATGCATCAGACGCATCAGCAGCAATGACAATAGCGCCCAGCGCGCAGCGCCAGCAAAAGACAACAACAATAAAAACAACAACAACAACGAACAATGCACAAGTGTAGCTGGAAAGCTGCTCTGAAAAATTACATACCCACTATGCGCATACAATAGTGTTTTTTTATTGCTAATGTAACTGTATTTAAATTTGCCTTTTTTTATATTTATAGCAAGAAAAATTGCATAATAATCCCTTTGAAATCAGCAGATTATCCTTAAATATTTGTGTAAACATTTCCAGCAAATGCGTACACAGCAATCTTCTAGCTCTAGCCATGCATTTTGACAAAAGCGACAGCAGGCTGGAGCTGCGGACTCGCCGCGGCAGAGTGAAGGGCAAACTAAATACAAGGCAACAGTGGCAGTCGACACAGCTAAGTGAGTGAATAGAGTGAGCTGCATGCGAGCTGCACATAGCCGGTTGAAGGAGTGAAATCTTTAAGTCTTCAAAATGACATGCCAAGCAATTGAAAGGATCAGCTTCGTACATTTAGTGGCTTATGCATATGTGTGTATGTGTGTATGTGTATGCAGGCACATGCAAACTTTGATGTCAATGTGCCTGGTGGATTTATTTGTTAAATTGTTATTGTTCAAGGACGAGTTGCCCTGGCATATATTTATTGTGATTAGAAATTTAATGGCACAAAACCTAAATGACAATTTTATTCATTGATTGATTGATTAGTAAGTTCTTCTTCTTCTTGATTGGCGCGATAAGCGCTTAAGCGATTTGACTCGAGATGAACAAAGCAGCCGTTTCTTTCTCGTGCTAACCGGCGTCAAATGGAAACACAAGGTGAAGCCAAGTCCTTCTCCACCTGATCGTTCCAACGCAGAGTTTTTCTCTCTGTCTTCAGTCTTTCTCTTCCTCTGCTACCACCACCTGGTACCGCATCGAATACTTTCAGAGTCAGGGCGTTTGTGTCGTTTGTATTCAGATAACATCACCTAGCCAACGAAGCCGCTGGATCTTTATTCGCTGCGCTATGTCTAAGTCGCCGTAAAGCTCATATAGCTCATTGTTAAACCGCCTGCGATACTCGCCGTCGCCAACGTGCAAGGGTCCAAAAATCTTCCGCAACGACTTTTATCTTAAACCATTCAAGGGACGCCTCATCAGATGTTGTGATCGCCTAAGCTTCTGCGCCATACAATCGTACGGGTATAACGAATTACTTTAAAGTGTTGGTTTTGTTAGTCGAGAGAGGTATTCACTACTTATTTGACTTCTTAGTCCAAAGTAGCTCTTGTTGGCAAGGGAGCTTCTTCATTGGATTTCAAGGTTGACGCTGTTATTGGTGCTCATGCTGGTCTCTAACAAACGAAGCTTCTTACAACCTCGAAATCATAACTGCCTACAGTGACGTAGGTGCCGATACGCGAGTGCGCCGTCTGTTTGTTTGATGACAGAAGGTACTGCGTTTCGTCCTCGTTCACCACCAGACCCATTTGCTTTGCTTCTTTATCCAGTTTAGAAAAGGCAGAACTAACCATGCGGCTGTTTAGGCCAATGATGTCAATATCATCGGCATACGCCAACAATTGCACGCTCCTATAAAAGGATATTCTGTGCTTTACACAATCTCTTCCAGCATCAGGTTCAACAAGTCACACAACAGTGAGTCACCTTGTCTAAAACCTCGTTTGGTGTCAAACAGTTGATTAGTTCGTTAAAATAGTGACCATACCAAAAAAGGAAACTATGCGCGCAATTATTATTTGTTCTCCTCCAAATATATAAGATATAAGGTTGTCAAAAAAGTCTTGCGGTATTTTTATTGAATTTTCAATTGTTCATAAAATTGGTTATAATAATGCGATTTAAGTCAAATATGCGCCGTTTTGTTCGATGACGAGTTCCCAACGAGATGCCAACTTCATAATGCCCCTCTTATAGAAGCTCGCTTCCCTATTGTCAAAAAACTCGGAGAGCCAATTTTCACAGGACAACTTCCGACTACCAAGCTCGTTCGCCATGGAAATAGGTGGTAATCACTTGGTGCGAGATCCGGACTATACGGTGGATGCAAGAGAACCTCCCATCCGAGCTCCCGGAGCTTCTGGCGCGTCACCAAAGATGTGTGTGGCCTGGCGTTGTCCTGATGGAAGACAATTTGGCCTCTGTTGATCAAAGATGGGCTCTTCTGCATGAGTGCTGCATTCAAGCGGTGCAGTTGTTGGCAGTACAGGTCCGAATTGAGCGTTTGGCCATAGGGGAGCAGCTCAGAGTGGATGATTCCCTGCCAATCCCACCAAACACACAGAAGAACCTTCCTGCCCGTCAATCCAGGTTTGGCCACCGTCTGGGCAGCTTCACCGCTTTTCGACCACGACCGTTTGCGCTTCACGTTGTCGTAAGTGACCCACTTTTCATCGCCAGTCACCATCCGCTTCAAAAAGGGGCGATTTTGTTGCGATTCAGAAGCGATTCTCATGCATCCATACGGGCAAAAATGTTGTTTTGCGTCAAGTCGTGTGGCACCCATACATCGAGCTTCTTTTTGAGTCCAAGCTTCTTCAAATGGTTTATAACGGTTTGATGACTCATGCCCAGCTCTTGGCCGATGCTACGGCTGCTACTATGCCGGTCTCTTTCGATCAATTCAGCGATTTTATCGCAATTTTCGACGACAGGCCTTCCGGACCGTGGCGCATCTTCGATCACCTCTGCACCAGAACGAAAACGTTGAAACCATCGTTGTGCGGTGGAAATGGAAACTGTATCGGGTCCATAAACTGCACAAATTTTATTGGCAGCATGAGATGCATTTTTGCCTTTATCGTAGTGGTACTGTAAAATATGCCGTAATTTCTCTTTATTTTGCTCCATGTTTGCGACGCTATAACTCACGAACGACTAAAAGCAAACAACAATTAATCAAACACGTGTTAGCACGTGAAAAGAGCTTTCCAAAAAGCTCTAGCGTGAATCGATGCGACGAATACAACTAGAACTACGCGCTTGTAAAGACAAGCTTGCGGAAATACCGCAAGACTTTTTGGCCAACCTTATATATAGAGGTAGAAATCTAGTAAGGCTGCAACGAAGAATTCGGAGCTTAAAAACAGTAATACTCTTAGTGTCAATAGCCTATTTCTCAGCGTCCTCATGCTGGTAGTTGATTTCTTGAATCAAAGCAGACATTTTGTCCTTTTAAGATTCACTTTTACCCAGAGCGCTTTGAAGACGCTGCAGTTAGTAGTCAGCGATCACCTTCTATTGGTTTCTGCGACTGCGCCCAAGTCAATCGCAGTGAACAGCTTTTTTGGAGGAACGCTTATGACCTCTACCACTCGGCGAAGGTCAAAATCAGAGACTTTCTCCACTCCAGAGCAGCCAACAAAGTGCGGTGTTGTGTTGTTGGATAAACGGTGCGACCTCCTGCATTCTTTAGCTATTCTTGAATTGATGCGCGCTGAGCCCAGTTCCTTAATCGCTGCCTGACCATCATCAAAAATGGCAAGGTTTGCCGGAGGTAAGACCATTAGTTTTATTGTTCTTGCCGCTTTGTCTATAGCGTAGATATCAGCTTGGAAGACCTTACACCGGTCTGGGAGTCGAAGGCAGCAATTCAAGGGTAATTCTTCCGAGTAATCGAAAAAGAATTCGATTATTTGAAAACTGCGTTTTGAAGATATGATTATCTCTTGCCGGGCTGATGTGAATTAACCATCAAAATCCCCTCTTCTGAAGTAGCCGGTCTATGTCAATAAAGAACAATCGACAGATGACCTGACTATATGAAGCAGAATCATTAAAAATGAAACAACTTGGGTTTGTGTCGCCATATGAAGCCGCGCTGGTTATTCGAACGAACATAAATTGTGCCTGAGCGATTAAGTTCTGCAGCTCGCACAATCTCTTCCAGCATCAGATGAAAGAAGTCGCAACACAGCGAATCACTCTGTCTGAAACCGCGTGAGATATCAAATGGCTCGGAAAGATCTTTTCCGATTCTGACGGCGCTGCTGGTATTGAGCAACGTCGTTTTGCATAGTCGTATTAGTTTTGTGGGGATACCAAATTCAGACATCGCAGCATATAGGCTACTCCTTTTCGTGCTATCAATTACAGCTTTAAAATCCACGAAAGGAAGGAAAGGGGGAGGTATGTGTTGATTATCCTTTCGTGGGTGTTATCCAAGGCGTAGTGTAAGGTGTATAAGCTTAAATCCGCTGTTTTTTAGTAAAAAAAAAACCTTTTTTTTTATAGAAAGCAAAAAAATAATTTATTCAAAGTATTTGCCCTCGCTAGCTATACATTTTTCCCATCTCTCGGGCAATTTGTGTATACCACGCCAAAAGAATTCATCTTTCTTCATCTTTCGAGGCGAACCACTCGTCAAGCCATTTCCGGACGTCTTCGTACGAATCGAAGTGCTGTTCGGCGCGCGCGTGACCCATCGATGAAAACAGATGATAGTCCGAAGGGGCCAGATCTGGTGAATAAGCGGGATGAGGTAGCACCTCCCAATTGATTGTCTCCAAGTAGTTTTGGACCATTCTTGACGTGTGCGATGGGGCGTTGTCGTGGAGGAAAATCAGCTTCTCATGTTTTTGTTCATAACGAGGCCTTTTTTCACGCAAAGCACGGCGCAATTTGATGAGTTGTTGGTGGTAGCGATGAGAATTAACAGTTTCACGAGGTTTCAACAGCTCATAGTAAACGACACCCTGCTGATCCCACCAAACGCACAGCATCGTCTTGCGTCCAAAGCGATTAGGTCTTGATGAAGAAGTTGATGGTTGGCCGGGATCGACCCATGATTTCTTTCGTTTAGGATTCTCAAAGTATATCCACTTTTCATCGCTAGTCACCACAAGATGCAGGAACGACTTTCTTTTATGCCTAGCCAGCAAGATTTCGCATGTGTTTTGGCGTCGCTCCATCTGTCTATCGTTCAATTCATGGGGTACCCATTTTCCGACTTTTTGGACCTTTCCCATGGCACGTAAACACATGGAAATGGCTGGTTGAGTGACACCTAACTGCTCGGCAAGCATTTTTTGCGATTGGGTATCGTCCTCATCCAAAAGAGCCTGCAATTCATGGTCCTCAACTTTTCTGGGCCGATTTTCACGCTTCTTGTCACTCAAGTCAAAATGGCCGTCTTTGAACCGACGAAACCAGTATCTGCAAGTTGTTTCCGATAATGCACTGTCACCATAGGCCTCCACAAGCATTCGATGCGATTCGGCAGCCGATTTCTTCAAATTAAAGCAAAAAAGTAGAGCTTCCCGCATATGCTCTTTTTTTGGCACAAAATTAGACATGATTACGCAAGGAAAAAAGTGTGTTGCTGTATGAAATCACTGATGATGTGCAGTGATTGATGTAAACATGTGTCGAACCCATGCAAAAAAAAATATGGCATTTATATGGTAACTTGATATGCTCACTAACGCCATCTACGAGCAATTAGCGGATTTAAGCTTATACACCGGTATTGTAAATAACTGGTCAATTGTCGACTTTCTAGGTCTAAAGTCTAATAAGGTTGGTTGGTGAGCCTTAACCTTTCACACAATACGCGCGCTGGAACCTTATATGCTATATTTAGAAGACTAATTCCCTACAGATTGCCTAATTGGTCTATGGATAAGTTCGTGCGGTTTTACAACAGATGGCGTAACTTGATTATTATTCCATCGATCCACATTTCCAAACATTCATTGGAGAGCTACTGTCGTAAGGCACAAACGTCAGTATAAGTTTTTTATTTGAAGCGTAAACAACAATATTTTTACCACACTTGAAAATGTCGAATTTCGTGCCAAATAATGTGTTTTTGCGGGGAATTCTTCTTCATTATTTTAATATGAAGAAAAAAGCAGCCGAAAGTCATCGTATCTTGGTGGAAGTTTATGGTGAGCATGCTCTCGCTGAGCGAACGTGCCAGAAGTGGTTTGCACGCTTTAAAAGTGGTGATTTTGGCCGCGCCGCCAAAGTTCATGGATACCGAATTGGAGGAATTGCTCGATCAAGATCCGGCTCAAACGCAAGAAGAGGTTGCAAAAACTTTGGGAGTTGATCAATCAACCATTTCCAAACGTTTAAAAGCCATGGGAATGATCCGAAATTCAAATTTCGAAAAAAACCGCACGAACTTATTCATAGACCTAATACAAATTGCCATATCACCCTTCTTATAGTAGGGCATTTCTTTGGGCAAACCACTTTTAAATTCTAATCGACAAATTACCAGCTCCTTGCCATAATGTTTGAACAACTCGGATTCGTGATACCGCATGAAAAAGCACCGGATGGTTCAAGTATTCGAGTTTCCATACTTATTACATGCAAGGGTCTCTCCAATAAAAACAAATTCATAATATCTAACACCCAGCTGGTTTCGCTCCATTTCTATATCGACCCGCTTTCAGTGCAAGCCCTTTTATTATCTTACGCGCATTTATCCAGGTCCTCTCCAAAACAATATAGCAGAATTTCTTTCCACATCAATTCCATTCTGCCGAAGTCATTTCGACCACCTTCGCAACAAAGTCTGTGTATGTACCACCACGAATTTAAAGGTTATTTAACGGAGACTATCATTATTGGAGAAGTTTTCACGTTTTATTTTATTGACACCATAAAAACGATTCATCGAGATATAGAGCACAATTCCATTGTCTAGCTCAGCTTTCGATTCCAGAGATGTCGGCCACCTGAAAAGTTACATACCAGCATTAATAATTACCATACATTTTTTGGCATTTAATATCTACTTCTAAATTACACTTGGGTATAGCACTTGAATACACTGAAGAGTTCAAGTAACTGAGCTAACGCTCCATACAAAACTAATTTGGCATCCCCATCTCAAGAAAACCGTAAGTAAATTCATATGGGATAGGTGTGGCTACGAAAAACTTTGTAATTCCGCGTAGCTGCATAACCAATAATTGTTACGGTTTGTTAGTCGGAATCGTTACAAGCTACTGTCACACTTCGTTTGAGTAAACTGCCTTCCGATATTTTCTGCCGATCATAGATTCGATCGGAAGAAGCTCTGGGTTACAAAGGAGAGGGATTTCTGATTCAATGACTAAAGAGCTTGTTTTTTTTAGTCAGGAGATGTAAATCAAAATGTCTAAAACATTATCAAAGGATCCGTTACACTAATGCTAAGTGGGGCTTTCTCCCACTAACACTATAACATTCCTCCTCCTCGGCTGATTTCTACGCTGGAACCGCGTTAGCATTTCTTCAAGGTGGAGCCGCATTTATGTCTATTGACACAACAGGTTCCTGCGACCAGGTTCCGCCCCTGTGGGCATACGGAGACTTTACGCCATCGATAGTATTCACTCCTCCCACTATCTTCGAAAGCGGTTGTGGGTAGAATGAAACATCGGAGAATATGCAATAGTCCGATACTCACAAACTATTCTCTTGTTTTCTGTTTGGTACTGTTGTGAGTGTTTGACTCAAGCGTCTCTGTCTGTCGTCGGTTTGTCTAAAACAGTTTATCTTCACTGTACACCTGCTAGCAAAAGTACAAAAAAACTTTCTAATAAACGAATAGACTTTATATTTATAAGGTTGTTTTGTATTTTGTATTTTTTTTTTTTCCTTTTCTCCTAAAAACTGTCGAATTATGACTTAGCTATATTAAGTAGATTACGTAAGAAATAATCTAGTTGGCCTTGCACTTAATGAATTTAATATTTTAATAGTATCGAATACTAAATCCAAAGTTATGCTTATACTGCTACTGCCGCTGTTGTTGCTGCAGTTGCAACTGCTGCTGTCGATTCTGGGCTTTCCTATCCCAGCCAATGCGGTTGAGCCTATCAAGACGTCATTGCGGCGTCCCATTTAGTGATGGTCGAGCACATACCCTGGACAAATCCTGCATGGAATGGCGAGTGTTCTTCACTGAAACGCCTATAGTGGAAGGCCACATGTTCTGCCCTCTCGACTGAATTCTTGCTTTGGCAGGAAAATTCTGGTCTGAGTTTCAGACCAAAAAGGTAGAGAAATTGAGGTCAAATGTTTTAATAATTTTTTTGACTACGTATATCATTGCACTGATGAATCAAAAATTAAGGAAAACGTGAGCAATACCTTCATAAATCTTGCGAAAAGTTTAAGAAGTGTCTATCAAGAGATTGTCAAATCAGATTTGAACATTCAGATTTGTAAATTAATGACACGATACTCTTCAACTTTCCACACTGTCTCTTCTATTGCTGCGAAGTTACAGAAACGGACCAGAACTAATATGTGACTTTAACGGATCTACATCTGGGTGCCTAATCAATAAGTCGATACGCACGGAGGGTGATAAATCTGCGGTTAATTAGAGCGCGTCATTACGGATTCAGTCTTTGCACAATCAGATTAGTTTGGTGAAAAATAAATCCGTTAATTTCTCGGTAGATGTCTGTGGGGATCGAACAGCATTCAAACAGTTTTACGTTTATGCTCGTTGTCACGCTGATATTTCACACTAAAAAAACATACCTTTGCTGTTTTTTGTTCATTCCACACAGTTTTTTGGAAGGGACAACTACAGCATTCAGACACAATCAAGTCCATTTTACTCCAATCGGATTGCCTTTTAATTTTCTTTAAATCTACCCCACCTCCGAAGAAATCTGAGTAGATCTTGGGGTGCCAAGGAGCCAAGGTGTTGCCTTCTTAACACATCAGTGCCAAATACATCAAGCCTGATTGGAGCGAAGGCGGGGCAGACGCACAGAAAGTGGTACGCCGTCTCATCCTCCTCTCCACAAGCTGGGCAGAGTACACTGTCTGAGATGCCTATCTCTTCCATGTGCTTCGCCCACAGAAAGTGGGCTGTCTGCAATTCCTTCTGCGTATTGACAAGAGGATTTGCGACAGTCGGTCGGATATGACAGGTAACATCAGTTTAGTCCATCTGCAGCCTCTCTCAGCCTGCCACACTCGCTTTTGGGTTGTACTAACCCATTTGCTAACCGTGGCTCTGATGGCTGCAGAAGGGAGTGGCAGAACGGGCTCCGGGCCAAAGAAGACCCGTCCTAGCTAAGGAATCAGAGATATCGTTACCCACGATACCCACGTGTCCCGGAACCCATGTTAACATCAGGATATTATGTTTTGAGCTACAGTCGATTGTGTCGATAAAATCACAGAAATAATCGAAGTTGACCGTGATGTTAGAAGTCGTACGAGCTAAAGGTCTACCATGAAACAGTTTAAAACCATTTGCGCAAAAGTTTTAGACAAAAATTGTAGATGTATAGATTTGGCACATAAGTCCGCTAGTATTGAATTGGTTTGCTTCCATTGAATTTGGACTAGTCCGCATTTCCTCCCATTTCCATATAAGCACGGTCGAATTTTACATGGCTGTATCCTAAAAAAAGTGAATTTTATCTTGTTCACTACATGCGAAGGAGCACTAAAGATAACAGGCGGAATCTCGTGAACTCTTCACTCCTTTTTCGTTAGTTCGAAACAGTTTTAAATTTGACAAAACTGTAACATAAATCGAATCAGCAACTTATTGCCGAAGCAGACATAGTCAGCGAATGATGATACAGTCGAGTAGGGAGGCTTTGGCATGGACTTCTATGATTTGCCATTGACATACTCTGGAGACAGATATCACTATTCGTAACTCAAGTGGAGTAAAATTGGTTTACAATTGGGGAAATCATACTAGTTTTGCTGCAGAAATTTATATCACTGCATCATAGATTTACTGCTGGGGAGTTGCATCTGCACTTACATGCATACACTCACAATATTTCTGGAACTGTATGCTCATGCATACACGGAATTTACAGTTTATTTTTTTTTTTTTGTTTATGGTATTAATAAGCTTAACCCCTTAAATTGATTGATTTTCATGATCAGATTGCCATTTCCAATTTTAAATGAAAATATGTTAAGGAAGAGCATACAGAGAGGAACACACATATATATGTAGATAAATAATTACAAGTAGAATGTGTAAATTGTGTACAGTAATGCTGAAATAAAATTGAAAATAAAAGAAATATAAACACAAGCTAGTAGTAATAGTCCGGGAGTCAGGGGTCGATTTTGGACTGCATTTTTATACCGTTAAATTCTTGACTATACTTGTGATTCAGCTTTCATGAATAACGAAAGTGAACGTCAGCTGGCGCACCCGCGGTATGTGTGATTATGGGAGGGCACCAAACGTATCAAAAAAAAATGTCTACCAACTCATTTTATACTGACTGAAATTAAAAAAAACAAAAATAGTCAGCTATTCGGTAGAGGGGGGAAAACACATCAGCGGAACAGGTGAACTTGTAAAAAAAATTGAAAAGTAAAACTACTTATGCCGATTGAATTTTTTTTACATAATTTGCGACACATATGAAAATATAACAATGATGGTCAGCTGCGTTTATAGCGGTGGGAAGACCATCAGTATTAAAATCAGTCGGCATGAAATGATGAGGTCAAAATGACCCCTGTCTCCCGGACTATAATATGTAGAGAACGGCCGAACTTCGGCTTCGACTTGAGCCATGTTCGGTCAGTAAATTTCAGTGCGGCCTCCGCCAAAAAAGAGCCCAACTTTGCCCGAACACAGTATATACCGTCTTTTTCCGAAAATAAGAAACTGTCGTACTTCCTTTTTTAAGGGAAGGGCAAAAATAAAAGTATATTTATATATTTTTATTTAATATTTATTTTACACAGAATACAGAAATTTAAATTTATTCAATTACAGTCATGCCATCTTCTTCTGGAACATCGCCATAAAATTCTGAATTACCATATATTCTGAAGTTCTGCCAAATGCATTTCCTGTTGAGCCATTGGTCCGAATCTCAAGTGCGTTATATAGTAGCTATCGTTAAATGAATACTTCTTGTCTGAGTAGCCTGCACGTAGTGCATTGGATACATCATATTTTGTCCCATGAATTTTTTACCCAATTCACAACTTTTTGTAAGCCTGCTTTATAAAATTACCTCGATGATTTCTCACCATTCTGTTTTTAATATATTCATTGATTTCCATCCGATATCCTTTGATCCTTGAATGGCTTGCTTATTGCAATGCCAAGTATCTGGAGATAACCAGAATCATATTTTAATCAATCTCCCGCTCAGCAAGAAAGTTTTTCATGTTTTTAGTGCGGAGAGTACTGACTGAATCCTAAACTAGTAAACCTCTATTCTGACCCTCAACAGTGGTGGCAGCATAAAATCAACCCACTTTCTTATAACTGCCTGGGTGCACCAGGCTTTTCACAAGGGTCACAAAATCGAAATTTTTTTTCTTCACTCATTTTATAGTAAATCATTTCAAGACTGTTGTGTCAAAATTTTAAGTGGATCGGAGCAGAACTCTCAAAGTTATAGCCTTTGTAGGCACTCTACCTCGAATGCGGAGCATCGATAATTTTTTTCAAACGCGTTTTTCCCGAAACGACTTCTTAAAAGTCGGTGCCAATCACAACTCCGAAACTATTCAACCCATTCTTTTCAAATTTGGCACACGTTTTCTAAATCAAAAATACCTCCCCTCTACACTGTTTCTTTTTTATTTTTTTTTTTTTTAAGGTTGTTTTTCACTTACAAATATGGCGAAATTTTTCGCCAAAAATGCTCGTTTTACGTTTTTTTGCCACCAAAACTACAAAAATGAAAAAAAAAAAATTTTATTAATGTAGGGGGGAGCATTACGTCATACTTTAACTGAAAAATTCGACTTTTTTAGTTTCAGATGATTCTACGACGAATGCCGATTGGCACCGCAGAGCACCTCTCGAAAAACATATCTCCAAAAAAACTCTGCCATGGGCTTATTTGTCAATATTTTATTATAAATAGTTTTTAAAAACTTATCGAAAAGATGTAGATGCAACTGGTATTATTAAAGTATCTTAAGCCATATTTCTGTAAAAAATTCAAGAAAAAGTGTTTTTTTTTTAGCGCTAAACCCTTTTAGCGCTAATCTAGTCTGTACGCCATTTACAAACCGTACGGAGATCCAGCATCTTCTCTTTACAGAATGCTACAAGATTTACACCCCTGGAGTCTTCGACGAATCCCTTTTTTGTGCTCGACGGAATAGCACGTTTTGCACTTATTTTAACTGGATTTAAGAATTATTCACTTTATTTTTAAATTAAATTACGTAATTAAAATAAACAGACTTACAAGACTGAAATGAATGAACGTTGTATAGTATGCCTGAACTGCCGCTCAATGTAGACTGCTGCCTTATGTGGTATTTTTAAGATAAATTCCAAGAATTTATTTGAAACGAACTGTAGAGGTAAACAATTAATTTCTCGCAATATTTTGTTTCAAACATTTCTCCGAAATACGAGTACTAGGAAAACTAAACATATTATTACTTATACTTAATAAATCAACAGCATATTTAACGAATTCTTTTTGTCACACTATTTTAACTAGCGATTATTTTCGGAGGATATCGTATTTTCGGAAAAAGCAAAATCAGCTATTTTTCTGAATATTTTTTTTTTTAGAAAGCAAAACTGCAAATCTTCGAAAGAAAAAAATTAAGACAAAAGTGAGAAACTCAAAACTTCTCGCTGCTAGATACAAAACGGAAACGTCGGAAAGACAGTTCTTGGTGTGTGTGACTCGACTTTGGAAGTCTCTTCCCCAACATTTTTATCTATAAGTAGCTTGAGCACATTTAGGCGCGAACTTCAAAGATATACAAGGTGAAATCCAAAATAAAAAATAAAGTGTGAGTATGTTTGTGTCATCGGTACAAAAATGAGTTTCGAACAAAGAGCTAATATCAAATTTTTTTCTTTAATAACATTGTACCGGTGATGAAACATGAAGTTTCCAATATGAACCTGAAACTAAGCGTCAAAGTGCCGAATGGAAGGTTCCAGACGAGCTACCAAACAGGAAATCGCGTTTGGAGAAGTCAAAAATCAAGTCGATGCTCATTTGTTTTTACGATTCCAGAGGAATTGTCTACAAGGAGTTCGTGCCAATGGGCCAAACCGTCAATGCATTCATCAAATTCGCCTGTAATACCGCGAAGGAGGAAGCTGGCGCTTGTGACTGAATTGTTGGCTAGAAATCGCACTTTAACCATCAATCATTCAACGTGATTTGGTTCCCTGTGACTTCTATCTATTCGAAAAATTGTATTTGGCCATGCAAGGAAAACGTTTTGCGTCCGTACAGACCATCTAAAAGGCTTGCACCGACATCCTGAAGGACATTCCAGTCAATGACCTGAAACACTATTTCGAAAAGCATTTAGATGACGTGAAACAGTGGGGACTATTTTGAATTAATACTCTCGAAGTTATCACAACAAAGCTCCTTAACTTAAAATATCTTTGTAAATTTCACCATGAAAATTGTAAAATATTATGAGAACTAGAACTAATAGCTATAAAGTTCATCCTTGCTGTATTAGAATTAAATCACTAAATCTCTAAATAAATACATAAATAAACAAATAAATGCACTAGGACATTATCCATTGTCCGCTGAGAGGCAAATGCTATTAGAAAAAAATTCTCCTGCAATTTAGTATTTCAAGTGTGGCTAGGCACTTCAAATTGTGTTGCTTGAAATATAAATTTTCGAACTTCTTATGCTTTTGATTATGTTCAATTTTTTACCTCCTCTCTTTTTCCCGCCCGCTTAAGCCTCTACCTCCTCCTCTTCAACTTCAAAGCGAGTTAATTAATTTAGAATCATATTTTATCGATGTGAACATTTTTTCACACAACTGTACTCATCGGTACAACTGCATGCATTATTCATGTGCATATGTATGTACATGCCACTGTTGTAACTGTTCATATTAAATCATACGTTTTGCGTTGTTTGTTGAAGTGTACATTTCCGCCAACAATCGGCAACTACGTGTAATGACGTTTTGTGCGTTTAAATGTCATTCCATGGCCGTCGGGTGTAGACATATGCACACACACATACATACGAGTTTGTGCGCAAGATATAGTGAAGGAGGTGACACGCCCACTTACCCACTTGTGCACTCAATACAATTCAATTCCACTTCATTCAATCGAACTCATAATAATCGTCAGTTGCAACTAAAAGGCAGCCCGTCAACGGCGGCAGGAGCTGCAGCAGCAACACCAACACCAACACCAACACCAACTCAAATGTCATTACGCGAATCGCAAATGCCAGCAGCTCTGTTGTGTGTTTGTTTTTAGTGTTGATGCTGTTGTTTTTGTTATTTTTGTTTCTTCGCAGTAAACGCTTTCGACGGCAGGAGACTTTAATGCAGGCACCACTGTTGTTGTTGTTATTGTTATATTATTATTGTTACATTTCGACTTGTTCCTTCCTATTTGCGCATAAATGTATAGGATTTTTTTTGTGTTTTGCTATTTTTTCTCTACTTTGCTACATTAACTGTGGTTGTTGTTGCTGCTGGCTTTTTATGTACCACTTTTTTCAGTTTATTTTAAAACAACGCATTAAGTGCATTTTCCAGCTATCAAATACACCCATTTAATATCAACGGTATTGTAATTCAAGTCGCTACTATTACTCTTATCTTTGTTATTGTTGCTGCCAGTTGCAATGGCAGTGGCGTCAGCATTGTTGCACTCACTGCTGCAGCATTTCACTGCCAGTCGCATGTTGGTGCTGGCTGCTTGGCTAGGCTGGCTGGTGGACTCATCTGCGACATACCTTGAATCCACCACCAGCAGCACCTTAAAAGTTCCGCTTTGTATGTGCTGTTGTTGGCGCATGGCGCATATCACGTGTATTGTTGCTGCTCGAGGGGTGCGACAGGGGTACCTTATTGAATGCATGTATGTGTGGGTGTGTGTGTGTATGTGCGCAAGCGATCAGTTTCAGTTGCAGACCAACAGTTGCAGAAATGCGAAGGGACAACAATACGGAAAGCAGCAGCAACGAGTGGGCTGTGAGTGTCAGCAACAGCCTTCAAGGCTGCTCGCTGCGTTTGTGTGTGTGGGTACTCTTTTCCAGCTATATTTTGTAGGCTCAAAAAGTAGTCACATTTTGTTTCAACGCCAACATTTCCGATTTGTTCCGTTAACATGAGTTTCCTCCGAGTGAGTGAATGCGGAACACAACAACATTAATGTCGGCAGCAGCAGTAGCAACATGCAGCGGTGGCATGAACGCTGGAGCAAGCCCCCCCTTTGTGTATTATTGCCCCTACGCACGGTGTGAGGCACAGAACTATAAGTGGATTATTATTAAAACTTCTTATGAAGCATGAAATGTTTTTAAAAAATATTTTATTCATATCCCTTGAGTTATTTGAGTTATATAAAACCGCTTTTTATCAAATTTTATTCACATGCGAAAAATCGAGTTGACTCATTCACTAGGTGGCAATTTCAAATTGGCTATATTGGCCTTCACAATCAGGTCCATCATAACACATATTTGTGGCGTGCGTGTTGATGTTGTTCCACAAATGGAGGGACCTACAGTTTCAAACCAACTCCCAACCGCAGATATTTTTAATGAGGAGCTTTTTCATGACAGAAATACATTCGGCAGTTCGTCATTGCCTGCCGAGGCGCGTCCGCTGTTAGAAAAATTCTCTCTGAATTCCGAATGGTAGTCACGTACCAACCCATTCTGTCACGGTGGCCGCCAATGATCCAATTTTGTGTTTGAAGAAGCTTTTTACCAAATAAAAAAACATTTTGGGTGCGCTCCATTGCTTTTCTGCTTGTATACTGTAGCTGTCTAGTTCCCTAGTGCCAAACTGTGAAATTGGTGTACGACGCGATTTGCAAAAATTATAAATTTTCCGATAGGGTGATTAATTTTGCGCCACCTGACCTAAGCTATTCCTTATCAAGTGATCCTAGTATTTGGTACATTGTCGTCTATTCTTCCACATTTTCCTTATTTGTAGGTCTTGTAGTAATTTTGAGATTTGTTCACTGTCAAAAATTTTGGTATAGACTTTTGTAAAGTGAATTAATTTTGGTTATTTTTAAATCTGTTCTGAATTTTTTAAAAGAAAATTTACCTTTTAAAATAATTTATTGAAATAAAATAAAATTTGTTTGTTCTTTTTTTTGTTTTTTTTTTTTCCTTTTTGGGGAAATAAAGTTGTTATTGTAATATTTTAAATTTTTTTGTAATATTTTTTAATACAGTCGACTCTCGTTAATTCCAACCTGCGGTATTTCGAACCTCTCATTAATTCAAAGTTATCACGTGTCCCCTACAAAATCTCTTTATATTTCGAATTATGTCCATACATTTTTATGCACTCGGTAATTCGAACGAGAAATCATTTACTACGACGTGGTAATTCAAACACTCGACAATTCAAATTTGCAAAGTTTCTTGGTGTGTTAGTAAGAACTTTGAATTTTGGGACTATAAAACATAGGCACATTTTGACGCACGAATCGCTTCGTTGGTATACAGATTAAAAATTTGTAATAAGTATGAGTCCTAAAAAGAATATGAATCCTAAAAAAAAGAAATTAATTGAAAAAGTAGAAGTCAGTGAGAGGAAAAGCCATGCTGCAAAAGAATTTAAGGTTCCAGCCTTAATAACGAACAAAGAGAAAGTTACTGCTGGATCACGGGAAAGAACAACTAAAGGTAAATTTTCACGTCTGGAGGAAAGCCTGGTCATTTGGCTTAGACAGTGTAGAGGACAAAAAGTATCTACTAGCGGAACTTTGTTAAAGGAAAACGCAAAAGAGTTCGCGTCTACTCTAAACATACAAAACCTTGCGGCAAGTGAAGGATGGCTTGCAAATTTCAAAAAGAGGAATGGAGTCGTGTTTAAAAAAATAATTATGGATGACAAAGAACCATCAATGATACCAGTAGTTGACATCAGCGGTGTGAGTCTTTCTGACTATGTTCAAGTGGATGGAGATGTTGCTGTCTCAGGATCACTAACCGATGGCGAAATTTTATCTGCGACCGATACGAATGAAATGAGCAACGATGAAGATGAAGACGATAAATCAGAACCTTTGACAGAGGTGTCAGTTAAGGTAGCAAGAGCCTCATATAATATCTTACAAAGCTTTTGTCTACAAAATGAAACTGATGAAACAGCATTTCAGGCACTTTGTCTCCTTAAAAAAATTATTGAAAAGTCTGAGCAGCGGCAATGTGCTTCGAAGCAAACCCATATAAAGAAGTTCTTTTCAAAGATTAATTAATTGACATTATGAATATGTAAAGCATTAGCAGTTAAATAAAAACACTTCATAACTCGAAGTCTTATATTTATATTTTCTCTCAAAAATTTCGAACCATTTAATATTTCAAACACTCGATAATTCGTAATATTTTAAAAGTCCCTCGAATTTCGAATTAACGAGAGCCGACTGTACTTTTTATTAATAGCTGAGACCATGCTCAGTAATCCCTGCTAGTTTCATAATAGAATTCCCATAACTTTTCGAGATATATTCAAATACGTACACCAAATCTGTGAAAGAAGCTGCTCCAGCGAAGGGCTCATCTGCTTATTTTAAGTACGTAGCGACGCTTCGATTGATTTGCAAAAGGCTGTAATGAACGAATCTTACTTCTAATATGCGAACATTTGTACGCAAGAGTATCTAGAATTCAGCTGATTAATGCAATAGCCGATTGAGCAATAAATAACAATAGGGCGACCGCCATAGCTGAATGGGTTGGCGCATGACTACCATTCGGAGAACGTAGGTTCGAATCTCCGTGAAACAACAAAATGAGTAACACCGAATTTCCGTGAAACACCAAGAAAACGTTTTTTCTAACAGCGGCCGCCCCTCGGCAAGCAAAGACAAACCTCCGAGTGTATTTCTGCCATGAAAAAGGCTCCTCATAAAAATATCTGCCGTTCGGAGTCGAAATGTTTGGCCGAGCTCCTCCTCCTTTTTGCGGCGTGCGTCTTGATGTTGCTCCACAAATGGAGGGACCTACAGTTTCAAGCCGGCCCCTAACGGCAGATATTTTATATGAGGAGCTTTTTCATGGCAGAAATACACTCGGAGGTTAGTCATTGCGTGCCGAGGGGCGACCGCTATTGAAAAAACTTTTTCTTTATTTTGGTGTTTCACCGAGATTCGAACCAACGTTCTCTCTATGAATTCCGAATGGTAGTCACGCACCAACCCATTCGACTACGACGGCCGTCACAGAAACTGTATATTATAAAGCCAATTTTGTTATATTAAGTAATTGCCTGGTAAAACTCACTAAAAAGGATGATATCGGGAAAGAAGCAGGAGAGAGTTCAAAGGTCTGCTCTCATTGGAATGTGTGGCCGCTTCGAACCACTCCTACTCTAGCGCATAATGTAATATTCAATGGGGTACATATAGACATCGCGTGCAAAACTGCCGCAATTAGGCTAAGAGGTTAGGGTTTCAGGCTCGACCTCACTTACGGACACTCAAGTATCCTTAGAAACTTTGAGCTCAGCCCCCTGACAATGAATCACAATGTACTTTCGCCTAGTCGAAGCTGAATTTTCTCCACCCATATTCCATCAAAGGAGGAGTGGACTGGGTGCACGACTTGGGGACATGGCTTGGTGAACCTGTCACGGATGGCACAAAGTAGAGCGGAAGGGTTGGAGGAGGAGTATTTTGCGAAGAGCTCCTCATCAGACTCAAATTCAGGTTACCGGATCACTGCAGTGTGTTCCAAGCAGAGGTAGCCGCAATCAAAGAGGCAGCTGATTGCCTACTCATTTGCGTAATAACTTTCAAAACAGAAAATATCTACTCCGATAGCCAAGCGGCAATAAGGGCCCTGGGCTCAATTATGGTGTACTCATACGAATTGCACTTATTGCATACGAATTGTTTTACATAAGGCTAATCTGGGGATTTCGTCATAGCTGATAGGCGAGTAACTGGGGGCGGGCGAGTTGGCTAGACAAGGGACCTGTGAGGTAGTTTCCTCGCAAAATGAGAGGATAGGGATCCTCTTGACAACCTGCACTCTACTATTGGAACGAAGAGCTTCACGTCAACTCAGCGAGCGCTGGGCAAGTACACAAACTTGTAAGGTCGTGAAATCCTTCTGGCCACGTGTGAATCGGGGACGTTCGAGTGATATTCTGAGGTTGGCAAAATCTCAGCTCTCAAACTACGTAGGTGTCCTCCCGAGGCACTATCCGCCAGGTAGACATGCCGTGGGACTTGGAATTACTTCGAGTCCTTTTTGCGTCAGCTGTGTAGGATGAGTTGGAATCATCTCAGCACCTTCTGGTGAATGGTGTTTATGGTGCTGATACTGAAACAGCTAATTGCGTGCAATTTTGTTATTGAATTTGCATTTGATGTTAAAGAAAATGTCGAAAATGTCAATAAAATCACCGAAGTAATCGAGTAGTCGTTTTTTTTGTTTTGGTGGGTGAGATAGGGTTCAAAATGCCTTCGCACTTACAGCGACCGTCGTCTACTGCGCCGTGTGGTGTGGCCACTACACCGGTCCCTCCTCTTCTTCTGGGGAGACTCCCTTCCCGGAACTGCTTTCTATATTACTTCGGGAGGGCCCAGCATGGCATCCATAAAGGACCAATTCTATTCACCTACGTCTGGGTCCACCATAGTTGTAGCCAGCTTTCATGCTATAGGCTCATCTTCTTGCGTCTCTATCTGTGCGGCTTCACTTTGTTCTACTGTGTCAGGGTCAATTTTTTTTTTCGTACTACGTTCTCGATGTATTTCTTTACCGCGTTTCAGCTGCCCCCACTTCGAGCATTTTGCTGATTATGTTGCTTGGTGCGATGTCGCCAAGCTGCTCCCTCAGAGCATTTCTTTCCGCGAGCCATCTGTCACAACTAAAAAACGTGTGTTCAGCATCATCGCTTGGTGCTTCGCAGTATATGCACTTGGAATCGGATACCTTGCCCATATAGGTAACTCCGGCAGTATCCGTGGCCCGAGAGGAACTGAGTTAAGAAGTAGTTCACTTACTCGAAATTCCTTTGGACCCATTTGTCAATTGATGGAATAAGTTTCGCCGTCCATCTGCCACTCGGTTCAGTGTCCCATCGGCTTTGCCACTGCAGCATGGTTTGGCATGTCCGTTCTGGGAAGCTAGTGGTGACGTGTTTCTTCTTGGACTCCAACGCCTCCATTCGTTCCCGGACCATGAGATCGATGGGTATCTGACCGCTGATCTCGAAAATTGCAGCGCCTGAGACAGTGCGTTAGGCTGACACAACTCTGAGTGCCGGTGTTCGTTGCACGTTTGGCGCGTTGGGATTTGCAGTTTAGCACAATTCCCCATACTTCGCTGCCGTACATAATTAGCTTTCTTTTGCTCTGTGTTGGCCCACCGACGTTTGCCATTAATCTACTTAGCGTACCCGTGACCTTTGCAGCTTTGGTAGCCGCATGCCGTATCTGGGCCCGAAAAGTAAGCCTGCAGTCAAGTTGAATACCTAAGTATTTTACTACTTTTTGAGTCACTAAGGACGTGTCGCCTATTTGCATGCTGACCTCGAGTGGCATGTGACCTCGTGTCGTAAGGATGACTTCGGTTTTATGTTTGGCGAGTTCCAGGCCGTGGTTCTCAAGCCATATTTGCGTCCTTATCATAACTTGGTTCAGCTTCCTTCTAGCGCCCTCAGTGTCCCGAGCTGGTATAACCGCCACTATATCGTCCGCGTATCCCCCTAAATATGTATCTTATGGCATTTCTATGCGCAATATCTCATCGTAGCTCAGATCGTTAGTAGTCGTAGCATCGCCCATAAGCTTAAGATCGACTATAAAACAGTTTTAATATAATTAAATGTAGGCGTCAACTCCACTTAAGGCCACTGTACGAGGTTATTCTTCTCAAACGAGGTATACTTCTGGGCGCGCTTTGCCAACTTAGACATATTACACAGGCATTTTACCTATTAGGCGTGTTTTTTAGTATATTTTTGTATATAAATTTTTTATTTCCATTTTTTTAGAATTGTTGCGAATATTATTGTCTGTTTGTGTTAGCCAGTAACAACGCACGAATTGCATTATTGTGCCATGGTATGTGTTGCTGCGCCTTGTTGACGTAAGTATGAATGTGGCAGTGCGGGCTTTTTGTGTTTTTGTATACATATTGGTGATATCATGCCTGGAGAAAAGTATTAAATGATAACGTATTTTAAAACGGCATCGACATCCTCCGTATCCTGCCACGTGATATATGTATATGATGCCGCATAGTGTGGCATACTCATATTTAGTTTGCAAAACAACAAACAAAAAAGAGCAACTATGGTGGCATGTTGTAGGTTTTTGTATGGCACCACCCAGCGTGCCGTTCCATTCAACAACAGTGCCGCATTTTGATGTTCAACGAGCGAAAGATTGAAAATTTCAATTTAGTGTTTGTACATATCGTTCTCGTTGTTGTTGTTGTTGTTGTTCAACGCCGTCTGCAAAGTAAATTCCAGAATTCAATTGAAATTTTTAGTCTCAACTTCTGTACTATTCTATTCGAGGCAGTATAGTTGCCGTTCTTTATTTGCACTAAAGCGAGAAAGACAAGAGAGAGTTGTGGTGAGGGCAGCGCTAACGGTATTCTCACTTCACTGCCGCATAAGTGCATGTGCGTGGGCATTTGCGGATGCCAGCCAGGCAAACAATCAACCGAACCAGCCTGCTGCTACAACTACATGCCATACAAGTATAACCAGCCGCCCCATTTTCGCACTCGCTTCTGCTTATGCCGCTGCTGCTGCTGCTGCTGCTGCTTCTGTTACACGATTTGCCATCGACAGTTTAATGATGTGGCTATGGGCGATTTTTCTTTGTAATTTTGCCATTTAATTCTGATTTGTATTATAAAGACTCAGCATCACTGCTATTGTACCTTCACTGTTAAATATTTTGTAAGGTAAGAGTTTGATTGGTTTTCTTTGCCTTTCCATTTGGTTTCTTTTATTCGCCCCTTCATTCATTATTTGCTCGATTAATGCAATTGTCGTAACAATATTGAAATTTGTAACTCAATGACGTAAAAGGCAGTTTCCCTATTTATTTTTGAATGATTAAATTAAGAATTTGCGAACATTTCTTTGTTGAAAACAAGCAGTCGTCGGCCGGATTAGTCCTCCAGCGAAATGAGACATTACAAGGAGAACATAATTGCCAACTGTATGACTGTTCCTTATCATTGTAGTCGTCGTGGGATGTTCTTAGCGGAAAATAAGATGCTCTTGATATGCGCTACATATTTTCTTTTCATTTCTTATACAAATAAAGGTAGCCCATGTACACCCGGCGTGCGCAAACGAGAAAACTCACAGATGCCCACAATTTTTTAACATTTTGAATCAGATTTATTTCAACTGATGTGAATCTAAATTCGTATCTGCAGATTACAGAAACAGAAATTTTTTTTCATATGTAGTTTATTATGTGAAGCTGTTTTATAGGCAAGTAATAACTAAAAATAATTTTAGATTCCTCCTAATTTCCTCCTCATCTTACATGAAATCTTAAATATAAAAATGAATATTTGTTTATTAGTACGTATTTTAAAAGCTGCCAAACAAATAATTGGATTGCAATGAAATTTCGCGTTCCCTAAGCATTTTGCGGGGTCGCAAAGACTTCTGCTTGAAAAAAAACTAGCAGTATTCGGCAGTTTAAAGGAGTTTAAACATTTTTCCACAGTCCCTACGACCTCGTGTAAGGCTGATTCCGTGGATTTCCTTTTCTCGTAAGCGTGTTGCGCTGGAGATAATTGTGATTCGATGTTCTCTCGGATATGATAATCAATCAATCTTTCAAACACCTTTAGGATAAATGAGGTAGGATTTATAGACCAAAGCGCTTAGCCCTGCCTCGGGTATGAAAACAACCCTCATTTTCTTCCAGTTGGCGTGGACGTCCTTGAGAGCGATACACGCCAAGTAGTTTTTTTGCAGGACAGGAACCACCGAGATATTTGTTTTCTGAAGCATCACAGGCAACATATCGTCAGAACCAGGAGATTTAAATGGGGAAAAACTATTTATTGCCTACGTGATTCTGTCAACTGACAGGATATATTCCACGGACTCGTGTCGACAATTTCACATGGGGTAATAGAATTTTCCGGAAAGCGATTATTTACCAGAATAGTCAAAGATTCTTCTGCAGGTAATTTTCAAAGTTTTTATTTTGATGGCATTCATTAAAAACCCTCCTAGCCTTCTTTTTCAAGTCGGTCAGCGACTTGCTTCACCAGGGAGGAAAGTCTTTCTTGCTGAAAGATACTGGACAAGCCACTTTGAAGGCCCTCTGATAGGATCGCTGCATGAGTTCCACTTGCTTGTACAGTTGATCGCCTGTTCAATTTAGTATTGAAACCCTTATTAAACAGAGACCAGTCGGTTCTTTTAGGGTTCCTGTAGGAATATATGGTTTCCCGTGCGAAATTGATTTCGAAAAAGATCAACTTGTGATCCGAAAAGGAATTTCTCTGAGCAACCTTCGAATTATCAACCCTAATAGCAGGCGAATTAGTCGAAAGAGTGATATGAAGAACCTCCTTCCAACCGTTTGATGTTGCCGATCCTGGAAATACAAACGTTGGGGTATTACCCTTGTTCCAAATAAGGAGATTTCGACTTATAATGAAATCAAAAAAAGACTCACCTCGATTATTTATCTCGCTGCTTCCCCAAATGGTATGTCTCGCATTGGCGTCGCAGCCGATGAGGATGGCCTCTTTATTAAATGAAGGTGAGTCCACCAACGTCTCACTTCCTAAGAAAGTGCTGCATTTTCGTTGGCCATGTATGCAGAAACCAAATAGTAGCAGCGGCCATAAGATGCTTCTGCACGGATCTCTGTCACGTCTGGTGAGCTAAAATGAAAAGTCAGAGAGGCATTAATAGTATTCCTAACAAGCCGCAGGCATACCCTCCCACTGGACATAAAAAAGATCGTAGTGTCTGCTCTGGAGACCTATGATCTTAGACTGCCGAGCCCAGGGATCTAGGATCAGGCAGATATCTATGTCTTTCTCCCTGAGGAAGACACAGAGGTTATCGGTCGCTAAACTAGCGGGGCGAAATTTAGTACAAGGACATAAAATATTAATACCTTAAAAATTCATAAAAATGGGTGGTATTGGTAAAGTAGGCGTGTCAATCTCCATATAAACCAATTCTGTATTACTGCATAGTTTCGAGACCATTTATGGTAGAGTAATGGGATTTGTCACAGATGCATTATAAAGGGTGACCAATTTAGAGGTGTCGGATTTTAAAGTAAAATGAAATAACGAAAACTTAAATTGATTGAGCAATCTTTACTATTTTTGTGTGGAACCATTCACGAGGCGCCAGCCTCGTCTTTGAAGAAATATGGGCCGATGATTCCGCCAGCCCATAGGCCGCCCCTAACGGTTGTTTTCAATGGATGTAATGGCTGTTCGGCTGTTATTAAATGGCTTTGGGTTGCTCTTCAGCCCAAATGCGGTTATTTTGCTTATTGACGTAGCCATTAAGCCGAAAGTGGCTACCGTGAGCGCGCGAGGAACACTTCGTAATACAATTTTACGATTTGTAAACGTTGTTGCGTCTTTCCATGATGAAATGTTAATGAATACTGAAAAAAATTATGTATTTAGTTTGACGCGTGATCTGTCAAAAAAACCCCTATTAAAAACAGTACCTCCAATCTGATCACCCTTTATTTATAAAAGAAAATAAGCGGTCCTGTTGAGTCACCTAAAATAACTTGTTTGTGTTTTCATTTTAACAAAATTACTAAAATATGTATTTTCACTGCGAGGGGATGGAAATGAGGTAAGCACGTTTCATTTTGGAAATTTATGTCAAGTTTTTCATTCTTTCATGCATATAATGAAAAATATGAATAATTTTTTGACTAAAAATCTCTTTGAATTGGCACAGACATTCGAATGACCCATGTAAACGTAATTATCATAATTTACAAGTAATTGGCATAATAAATTTATTCCGTATTTTAGTAACCGAATCGACTTCACAAACATGTACAAATATGTCTTCTCAAAAGTGATATTATCGCGTTCAAATAGCGTTCGATGCAGCTCTCGAAACATTCTGAACTTTATGTTTGGCATTGCTATCTAAGCCGTCTTCGATTTTTCCATTACTTCCTTTCGGCTGTTAAAACGCGCTCTCCGTAGTGGTCTGTTGACTTTATCAAACAGGAAAAAACCGCAAGTGAATTCGATGGCTGGTGTTTTTGATCAAAAATTCCCCGAAAATGATGGCGCGGTGCGACGCGACGGTGCGTTATCATGGTGCAAAATCTCCAAGTTGTTCTCCCACAGTTCCTTCCGTTTTTGGGGAATTCCTTAAAGTAAACGTCGCAAAACGCCAAATACTAGTCCTGATTAACTGCCTTCTTCTTCTTCTTCTTGATTGGCGCGATAACTGCTTAAGTGATTTTGGTCGAGAAGAACAAAGCGCGCCAGTCGTTTTTTTTCTCGTGCTAGACGGTGCCAATTGGCCACACCATGTGACGCCAAGTGCTTCTCCACTTAATCTTTACAACGCAGAGGAGGCCTTCCTCTGCCTTTGCTACTTTTAGAGCCGGACGTCGTGACCCAGCCAACGAAGCCGCTTGATCTTTATTCGATGCACTATGTCTATGTCATCGAAGAACTCGACTGTCTCGATTTAAGTGTCTTAGATTCTGGAAAAAATTCGTGGTGTACAATGCCGTTGTACTTCATAAAAATCTTGACTGAAAATGACGTGGTGTGCTTGGTCTTGGTTCAACCGGAGCTCTCCACTCACTCTTCTCATATCTGAACTGCGTGTGGTGATCATAAACCCCAATAATGAAGCGTTCGATGAATGTTAGGTCGGATTCAGCCTTGGAAAGTATGTCTTTGACGATATCAGCGCAGTTCCTTTTTTGCATGAAACTCAGATCCTTTGGGACCCACTTTGTAGCAAGCCGATATAGGCCCAAATCATTAACTGCAATATCCTGAACGGATCCATAAGCAATGTTGAGGTCGACCGCTCTTTGATGGCCTGATGACTAATTTTCGGTTATTGATTAACTTTTCTTTCACTTTATTGATGTTTTCATCAGTTTTCGATGTCGTCCTCTTCGATAGAGACACGATCTCTTCTGAAGCGTTCATGCCACTCGTAAAGGGCTGTTTTCATTAGAGTATCCTTGCCGAAGAAATTTTACACCTTTTGTAAGGCTTTCGAGCCATTGGATCAATTTTTAACGCAAAATTTAATACAAACTCGTTGCAGCAAATTCAAATCTAAACCCGACCCTATAATCATGTGCACTTTTTTATATAAAGACACCAGTGTCCATATATGTATATGTACCTTACCTTACCTTACCTTTTTTTATTAGCGAGGTGAAGCGGCCTATTGCCTCTTCATAAACATCTGCGCTGTTGTTAAGCTCGACGCAGTTTGTAATTACTATTTTTGCCATAATACTGACAGCGGTCCAATGTTCTTCTGAGTCCAGCTTCTAAGTCCACTAGGTTACTAACCATTATTGGCTTCCCAACCTTAATTCTCAATTACTTCGCTTTCGAACTAAGAACGAGAGCAGACAAAGAAAACATGACCTGCATCTTCAAGTAAGTTGTCACAAAAAGTGTAGTACGGGTCGTCCTCATGCTGTAATCTATGCAGATAAGATTTAAAGCAGCCATGTTTACTAAGCACTTGCGTCAGGTAGAAGTCTATCTGTCCATGATTTCGATAGGTCCGTTTGAAGATATTCGGACTCAATCGATACGTCCACCGTCCGTTCATAGAGTTCTCCGCCTCCTGACATGTACGAATGTCTCGCACCTGTTCAGTCTTTCGGTTAGTCAGCTGTGCTGGATCCGCTCTGTGTTTTTTTGCCTCTGCGAGTTCGAAAGCAGTCAGCTTAACCGGTGCTGGGTTAAAGCAGGGTTGGACTCTAAGCTACCATGGGGGTTGGTAGAGTGCGGATAGCCGGAAAGCCGGTAGTAGCAGGACAAGTGCGATATAAGTTTAAACGAATAAGCAACCCCCGACAATTGAGCGATCTGGAGCGGAGGATGCGGTATAAAAGCCAGCATAAATCTGATGAAGTTCTTGTGACAGAGGCGAGAAGACACCGCCTCTTAGATATAGGTGTCCCCCTCTTAATGTGTAGGCATGATGAGTAATATAAAAAACTAGGCGCGGTGGCTCCATAATGGACGGCTTCCTGGTCAGCGTCTGTACACCATGTTAGGCGCGGCTGTTAAACCATCAGCACCGACATTAAGACTGAGCCCAGTAAGGTCTTAATTATGGTATACTGGAAAATATTTGGACATACTAGCTGTCGACTGTGGTCAATACAGCTTAGACTCCAGTGCGTGATCATCTACTATAAGATGTGCCGTCTGAGCTATTTATTTTCCTACTGCTGATAAGAAGTGCTTCCGTTTTATGGTTTGCAAGGCACAAACCACGCGCAGCCAATCTTTTGTGATTTCCACCGCTTGATTGCAGATTTTTTCAGCCAGACCACGATTGTTTGCAATGTCATCAACAAACCCTATGATTTTGGATACTGGAGGTAGTTTGAGACGCAAGACACCATTGTACATTATGTTCCAGAGAAGTGAGTCCAGTAAGACTCCTCCTGTTACTCTGTACCTTTTAATTTCTTCGTCGGCTTTATATTGCTGGACTCTGTTAGAGAAGTAGCTTGGGATAATTTTCCACATATAAATATGCACATAATACACAATTTTGCTCATCACTAATCTTAGCTTCCGAAAGATTATTTCAATTCTGAATTGAAATAAAGCACGGCCCAGCTTAATTTTTTTTATAAATTGAAAACTAAATTTTTTCCAGCATTTACTCTATTAAAGGTGGAATAAGCAAGGAAGTTCATTTTTGATCGAATGCGATATCAATCAGAAGACTATCCTGGCTGGTTCGGTGGTTTGCCGGTTTGTGATCTAACTCACTGGCTTTTATCGCTTGAAATGAAAAGAAAAAAAAAACGTCTCGCAAGCAAAGTTGCCTTTTCGGCCGAATTCAATATAAAATAAAAGCTGCCTTTAGGCTCAAACTGAAAAAGGAAAGTATAAAATGGTAAATACCGTAAAACCTCACTTTAGCGAGCAATCACCGACAATCAAGAGTCGTGTGCGCCCAATAGAGGGTTTTCGTGCCGATGCCTAAGATTTGTTATAAGAAAAATATTTCTCCAAGCGAAGTGTCTCTCTTATTGAGGTATTCTTTAGTAAGTCAATTGAACCTCGTAAGAGAATAGAAATAAATAAATAATCGGCGCGTATACTTCTGTTAGGTGTTTGGCCGAGTTTCTCCTGCTATTTGTGGTTCCACAAATGGAAGGTCCTACAGTTTCAAGCCGACTCCGAGCGGCAAATGGTTTTTTATGAGAAGCTTCTTCTTGGCACAATTACACTCGGAGCTGGTACACGAAATCGTTTCATACTCCTACACGATGTAACATATTATCGGCTACTCGGCAACCCTATTCTCGTTACCATTTGACGATGCATGGAGGATGGGCAATGAGTAATATTCTCAGGCAAGCCTTGCCAGCGAAGTTTTTCTTTTCTTTTTACGTATAACAAAATAAGATGCAACTATGCATCAAAAAGAAAGTTGTATTTGAAGCACCCTTTACACACAAGTTCTGCATAACATTTTACTCCAACTATATTTTATCACTTCACGAGCAACTGAACCTTTAGCGACACTAAAAAATTCACTCATCACAACTCAAATACATTTTATTACAACTGATTCGCTACAACACTTTGAAGCAAACAGGACTTTTGCATTATCCCACAGATGAATCATTTGAACCTATAATGTAAATAAATATCTACTTATATTAACATAATTTATTATAGTGTAAAACACTTGCTGCGAAAGTACTCTCCTCAACCAGCCAGCGCCAAACGCTGACGACAAAACTAAAAGTTGTACGCCCAACGCCTTTCAATGGCCATACAACAAAGTTTCTGTACGCGCAGCTTTACAATTTATGCACAAATAAAGTTGTGAACTGCTAGCAATAGCAACAACAAATCGCACTGCCTTAGCTATTGCATTCTGTTTTGCGCAAATAATTTTGTGTGTGATACGAAAAAGAATTCTTGAAAGCAAAATCTTGTTAGATGGTATGACTCTTACTGTCGCCGTAAAGGAACCAGCCGGCCATCCAAGCAATTAACTGGCCAGTGGCTCATTATACAAGGTGCCGCAAAATTAAGCACGCCATCGGAAGTTTTATAAGTTTTGCGATTGGTGTCGTATGTCAATCATAGCTGGCTCTTGTGAACTAGACAGCTTGAAAGTCTTGGAAAACACCCATGAAAGGAATATCGGCGATTTAAAGCTGCATTTGACAGTACGAAAAGAAGTTGCCTATATGCCGCGATGTCTCAATTTTGTATCCCCGCTAAACTGGGTAAAAAAGTTCCGGACCGAACACATAGATGGCACTAGACTTAATACATTTACCTCTTTTTCAGTTAGTACTAACCTTAAAAAGATAGCTGGTAAAATTTCAAAACAATAAATGAAAAAGAATTTCGGTGTTTCAATTTTGCACTGCTTCTTGACGGGAAAAAATACCGTTAAAGCAAAGTAATGGCTTAAAATGTGTTACGGGGACACCGCTCCATGAGAAACAATAATGAGACGATGGTTTGCTGACTTCAGACGTGGTCTAGAGGCTCCGATGATGCACAACACAGTCGACGTCCAAACGAGGCGGTAACACCAGAAAACATTAAAAAAATGCACAGAACGGTTTTTAATGATCGAACAGTGAAGTTGCGTGAGTTAGCTAACATCGTAAAAATATCAAAAGAACGTATTTGCTTTATATATCTGTTCAAAGTGGGTGCCGCATTTGCTCATCATTTGTTTCATCAAGACAAAGCACCATATCAAAAGTCAATCAAAACAATGGCTCCCACATCCATCGTATTCGCCAGATTTGGCTCCCAGTGACTACTGGCTATTTGCAGACTTAAAAAAATGCTCGCCTGTAAGAAATTTCGATCAAATTAAGAGGTTATCACTGGAACTGATGCCTATTTTGAAGCAAAACATGAATCGTTCCACAAAAGTGGCATTGAAATGTTAGAGCAGCACTGGAATGATTGCGTGTAGCTAATTTTAAACCATGGAAAAATATTTTTTCTTTGTTAGGCCCGGGTCATTTCAGCTCATGTTTCAGACAGGGTGATTCTCCATCGTGTGACTTCTTTAACCTAATATTGGAACAGATCGTGCGACCGGCAAAACTTAATAGCTCAGGCACAGTTTTTTATAAGAGCGGACGATTGTTGGGGTATGCGGATAATATTGACATCAGGACAAATGAGGATTAGAGACCTCTCTCAACGAACAAAACTAACACTTTGTAAGGCTCTCTCTCTCTCATCATGCCTGTCCTAACGTATGCCGCCGAAGCTTGGACGATGATCATATCCGCTGAGGTGCACTTGGAGTGTTTCAAACAGAGATTCTGCGCAAGATTTTTGGACCTTTGCACGTTGGTGCCGTAGGCCATAAAACAATGAATTGGACGAGCATTACGACGACATACAAATTGGCCAACGAATGAAGATCCAGGGGCTTTGTTGGCTGGGTCATGTCGTCCGAATGGATACAAACGCTCCGGCTGTGGAAGTATTCGACGCGTTCCCGTTGGTTGTAGCTGAGGAAGAGGAAGGCATCCTCTACATTGGAAGGATCATGTATAGAAGGGCTTGGCTTCAAACTGGCGCCGGTTAGCACAAGAAGGAAACGACAGGCGCGCTTTATTAAACTCGGCCAAAATTGCATTAGCGGCTAACGCGCCAATCCATAAGAAGAAGAAAGAAATTATTCAAAAACAAAATTGGATGATTACTTTTGCGCCACCTTGTACATGTACTTTAATTGCACTGCTGCTCAGTAAATATGAATTAGCGCAGAATCTTCAGAGGCTGTTCGATGGTTGGTTCTTTCTTTGGTTGCGGGACTTGTAGCAATTCTAAGACTTCAATTGTATTATAGCTTTTGCCTTTGCTCGCATATTTCGTTTGAATACTTAATCACAATGTTAGCACGGCATTGCAAGTATCACAGCAATAAATGGTGGCATCCTCACGTACGTGGCACTTCAAGCCAGTGAGGTGAGTAGATGATGTGTGAGTAGATGAGCGCGGGGCTGAAGAAATCAAGCTGTGCAAACGGGATGTAGTAAAAATGTATGTACAAAGTCGGACATAACATCACACAGTCGAGGAGCTGCCAAAAAATTCCGCCAATCGACAGTGTTATATGATAAATACCGACGCTACAAAGATTCTACGAAAAAAGATGATGAAGAAGGCCGAGGGAAAGCATGCATTACATACGCGCGCACACACCCATACACACACACGCACACATATATACATACATCTTCGCTCACGCGCTTGCATGCTTGCTAAGAAAAATTTCTAATTTCTGCTTCTTTGGCGGCTGTCTGACTTTTTTTCAGCCATCAACGCTGTTGGTATTGCCATTTGGGCACTACTAGATTTTTATTTAACCTCGTCAATTTTCTGAGTATAAAAAATAAAAGGAATCAGTAGCAGAAAAAATGGCAACGGGCAAAAGTATAAAATCCTTTCATAGTCGCCACCTCTGACACCAAAGTATGTGGCAGCAGCAGCAGAGTTTAAGTATTTCGAATACAAGAATTGTCGCCTTCGCTTCTAGCGATGGTTTGTTCTACTGTTGGACTGTTGGACTGTTGGGCAAGTGTGGCGTGAATGGTGTGTGTGGTTCATGTTGATGGTAATGGTATTAGTGATAATTCCGTGACCATCTCAGTGTGGTGTGAGGTGTGGCGCACGCTTGCGAATGCGGATGCTATTACACTACAAGTTGAGTAACATTCGCCAGTTAGTAACAACTCAGCGACAATAGCAAATACACCAACAACACATACTACAATGGTGGCTAACATAAAAATCAACAACAACAGCAAAGGCGACAGCCAGCGACAACATCGACAACATCGATGACTTCGGCGACACGGTCTCACATTGCTTAGGAGCCACATTCACACACACGCACACACACACATACACAGTCATTTATTGAAGTAGTTAAGTGGTTAACATTTTTTGGCGAATTCAATTTGTCGTCACTCTTAGCTATGGCAGCACGACAATACACTGCACACAAGCACTTATGCACTCCATACACTCACACACACACAAACACACACACAAATGTGTATGCATGTGATTGCTTACACACTCTTATACTTAACTAGCCTATTTTATGCACTCCATTGTGTTGCATGTTTGTAGCACAAATACAAAGCCATCATTGACACCACAGCTGATGTTGCTGCAAAGCTGCTTTAAGCGCATTTCCGCTACTTTCTTTTTACTACTGTGCATGTGTGTGTGTGTGTGTTCAAACCGGACAGTCACAAAACTTAAGCACTCGTACTTTGTGGTGATTTTATGAATCTCTCCGATTTCATGGCATGTGTCATGATGTGCCGCACACTACCACTAACTAAATATTTGCATTTGGCATCGTCGCCCATGTGTTCTCATAGATTATGCAATGCAAGCGACGTGGTTAAGCTGCCAATGGAGCACCTTGAATAGCGCACCGGATATACAGAGAATATATTTGTATGTATGTGTGTGTATATGCGGCCTTACATACGTAGTTATAATAGTTATTTACATGTATACACTCACACTTACCTGCATGTTAGGTGAGTAAACTAACTAAACCAACGGAAAATATGTCATTACAAGACGTGTCAAGCTTGTAAGCATCGTAAGCTTTTCTGGTTACCTCATTAAGTTGTCTTTCACTTTTAGACATTTGCAGAGCTTATCTCACTTTCAGCCGAGCCCTACAACCCAATAAACCACATGCACGTTTATAACCTAGTAGCTTTTTGTTATTCCTTGGCAGCGCTTTTGCCATTTGATTTCAGTAAAGTTAATATCGACAACGTTTACCAATTGTGCAAATTTAACATGCAAATCAAAGCTTAACTCGACAAACTTGTAGAGTATTTCGTGAGTCTTGATTATCATAAAACGTATTTGAATTATTTGCTGCTGGTATTGGATCATTGCAGCCCAATGTTTTTCGTGTAATTAGGCAAAACAGTGCAAAAGGGACATAAATTATAGAAAATTTATTATTATATTTAACTATATTACGAATTATTTATTTCTCTATAGAATACAATTAAAAGTCAAGGACTTAATAATGAGAACACATTTAGCTTATTCCAAATTAGCTTTTTTTTAATCATCAACATAATTCCCAGAAAGAACAACGCAATCATTCCAGCGCCGCTCTAACATTTCAATACCACTTTTGTGGAACGATTTATCTTTTTGCTCAAAATAGACCTCAGTTTCAACGATAACCTCTTCATTCGAAGGAAATTTCTTACAGGCGAGCATTTTTTTAGGTCTGCAAACAGCCAGGAGTCGCTGGGAGTCAAATTTGGCGAAAACGGTGGATGTAGGAGCAATTCGAAATTCATTTCATATCAAATACTCGTGCCTTTCTAATTTGTAAAATCTAAAAAGTCGAGTTCAAGTATACCTGCTTCGATGATGTTGGATAATAAATTAGTAAGTACCCCTGCTCAGTTGATGAGGTATCCTCTGCTTTCTCTCAAACCGTCGTCACATACAGATGCTGATGGTCTTTCAGCTATTTTACTTAAGAATTGTCTAGCGTTAGCAATTCCTCTAGAGATTATTTTTAATAAATCTTTATCCACGGGCACTTTCTTAAATGATTGGATCATTACACCTGGTTTTAAAAGCGGAAGAAAAAATGATATTCGTAATTATAGGCCGATTTCCAAGCTATCAATCATCTCTAGACTGTTTGTATGCATTGTAAAGGACAAAATCCATTTTGCGGTTAAGCCTTTGATTAACCCAAACCAACGTGGTTTTGTAACTGGCCGTCATACTGCTACTATTCTTGCTGTTTTTAGTAAATTTTGTATTTCATCGTTTTCGAAAGGGCTCCAAGTTGATTGCGTCTACACTGACTTCTCTAAGGCATTTGACAAAGTTGGATTGCTTGCTCACTCCACCTTTCTGGAATGGCTTAAGCCATATTTGACGGACAGACGGTGTGTGGTAAAAATTGATGGATTTTTATCGAACCACTTTGTTGCCAGATACTTCAGGTGTCCCCCAAGGGAGCATCTTAGGGCCACTTCTTTTTGTCATTTTTATTAATGACATAGGCAAATGTTTTACTTTTTTAATTTCTTGCTCTTCGCGGATGATTTAAAAATTGTCTCATCTGTTAAGGACTCAGTGGTTGCTTAGAAGCTTCAACTCGACTTGATTGAGTCTCCATCGTTGGTGCATGAGGTCGTGTCTGTCTTGGAATATTACAACATGTCTTCATTTAACATTTTAGAGGCGTCAGTACATTTTTAACTCATTCTACACCATTTCAAATGATGTTCTACAAAGTATGACAGTACAAAATTATTCTTCAGTCGCCACATTAAATTTATTCTTTCAAAATCGTATTCGGTTCTAGGCTTCATCCGTCTGAACTGAATTTTCTGATCCGTATACCTATAAACCACTGTTTACGTCTCTTGTTCGTCCTCACCTAGAGTACGCTGTTATCACTTGAAGACTTTACGACCAAATCTCGATTAATAAATAGAATAGAACGCGCTCAAAAATTTTTCTTAAGCAAGCATTGCGTTCCGTCCGATTTGAGTCGCCTGTTGCATCCCATAATTCTCGGCTAAAGATAATTAACCTAGAATCTCATAAAAAGAGAAGGACAGTCCTTTCACTTTCGTTTACTTTCAGTGCTGTTAATTGCATCGTCGACGATCCAGATCTACTTGAGGGGATAAGCTTTAAAGTTCCCCAAAGAAGAAATTTAATTTAGTTACTCAATATTAATTACTAATATTACAGTTGCCAAATTTGGCTTGATTTTCTTTACATTTATGTGCCCGTAAGGTAATTTGTACCGTAGATTATTAATAGAAATAAATATAAAGTCAACGCATTCTTTTTGATATCTTTTGTGGATTTTTTGATGTTTTCTGGCTTTACCGCCTAATTTGGACGTCCACTGCGTTGTGCATCATCGGTGTCTCTACGACCACATTTGAAGTCAGTTGAACTCAGCAAACCATCCTTTTATTGTTGTTCCTGATCGAGCAGTGTAAAATTAAATCACGAAATCCTTTCTAATCCATTACGAAATATTACAGGGTCCGGCACTCGAAGTGTAACCAACTTCACACCACCCGTGCATCAGCTGACTGTGAGTTGGCTAAATGACAATCCGGAGTATTGTTTATTGATTTTCAAAAGAAATTGTGTGATTGCTTTATATTTGGCTGGAAAATCACAACCCCCGATTGTTCGTGAGTTCGAGCTCCTTAACGTAAATAAAGTTTTTATTTCTCGCACCATTACTCGTTACAATGATACTGGTAGCATCGCGACACGTCATGGAGGTGGTCATCAAAAGACTGCAACGTCACGTCACGTGAAATGGTTCAAAAAGTGAAGAAGCGACTTGAGCGAAATCCCCAACGCAGTGCCAATCAAATGACGAAGGAATTGAAAATATCTGACCGTATCATCCAGGACATAGTGAAAAATGATCTCAAAGTCAAGCCTTATAAGGTCTAAAAGGCGCATGATCTCACACCAAAGCAGCAACAAGTCAGACTTGAGAGAACGAACGAGTTGCCACGCTTGGACGAAAGCGGTCAATTTCCGAACATTGTGTTTTCTGACGAGAAAATTTTTTAAATTGAGCAATTCGTAAACTCTCAAAACGATAGGGTTTATTTGACCGACCGTTCATACGAGAATTTGAGCCATCGATTGGCCACCAGGAGGTAGCACTCGACCCAGGGGCCCAGCGTCCCGAGACGCTGAAAAAATCCATTGCCCGCGAGTGAACCAAAATACTAATTGATCCTTTGTATTATTTTAACACATGTTTTACTTTGAATTGAATAAAAGTAATTAAGTATTTATGGCCTTTTTAATTGGTTACACCTCGAGTGCCGAACCCTGTATATTAAGAGACCAAAAGTATTTTCACCGAAATGTTCACAACGAAAATTTGTATGGACAGGGTAAATACCATTGACGTGTTGAATATATTCTGAGACATCCAAGTTACAAACTGGACAAGCGGTTGAATTTACTTTTTTAAAAGGCCTTCCATTTAGATTAAGGAGCTCTCCAGTTGCACAAAAGATCAAACTTATAGCATAAACAAACAAGCCGTTACTGAAATAGTTGATATTTGTAAGCGATAGACCAAGATAAAAATCGTGAGATGTAGATTTTTTGACTGAGTTTAAAAATACCGAGAATTCTTTGACATTTAGTTTTTCTATAAACTGCGGAAGATATGCAGATGAAAAGACATTTAGAGGCTCTATCTTCAAAGTTTTTTACCCAGTGTACACCAAGACGCACAGTCGCTTTAGAAAGAATATACGGAAGTCTGTTATCTGGCAAAGAAAAATAGCGCAAAACATATGTGTAATACAAATGAGCTCTGAGGCTATGCAAATATTGCGAAAAGATTTTTTTCCATGTGGATAACGCAATTCGCCGTGTTTGCAGGCAAAGATATCAGTTCTTTAACACCGTAAAAAATAATCAATCTTGAGTACGCATCAAAGATTTTTAGTTTTTTAAATATGGAAATCTGAAGGTTATTTATATATTTTAGCCGTGTAGCACTTATTGTTGTTTTAGAGTCGGCAAACGTTAAATCCAAAGCTTGGTGTGAGACAGTTTGTAGTTAATCCATTCACGAAGTTATTTATATTCATTGACAGTCTCTTTCAACGCCAAACTTTCAACTGTATTTAAAAAATGTGGACATACGCAAAAAAAAATATATGCTTTTAATAATTTTTAAACCGAATAAGTCAAAAATTTTAAAATTTTGGACATCATGTCAAACTCGTATAACCATTTTTTTTATTTTTATTTAATTTAGTCAAAAACACAAAGGTTCTTACAGGCAAATTTATCAGAAATGACTTAGGTAATAATTTTCTGAAGTATCTACGACAATTTCCCCAATAACCCTGTATATATGTACGTGAAGGGTGCTCAATTTAGTGTTATCGAAACTTCAAATTTAGTGGCCAATCTTTATTATTTTTGGCTTCCAATGCCTCAATCGAAGTTAGTTTATCCACAAAGCATTAAGACTTCATATTCTAACACAAATAAAAGTCGAAAGGTGTGATATTACACGTGCTTGTTGGCCAATCCGCTGGTGAGGACGAGAGATAAATTTCTCACCGAAACGACGACGCAGTAGATCTATTTTGGAGATCATGAGCTTCAAATTTCGGCATAAAAAAGTCGTTTATCATGGCGCAGTAGCGGTCGCCACTTACTGTTACATTAGCGCTAGCCTCGTGAAGAAATATTGGACGATGATTCTTCCAGTCCATAGGCCGCACCAAATGGTTGTTTTCAATGTTTCCAGCCACTAAGTTCCCAAATGGCTTCAGATTGCTCTTCAGCCCAATTACGGCAATTTTGCTTATTGACGTAGCCATAAGCCAAAAATGGGCTTCATTACTGACCGAAGTTAGCCTGAGCACGCAATGGACACTTTTCACATAGTGTCGATTTTCGTAATATAATTTTACGATTTGTAAACGTAGTTGAGGCGTAAGTCTTTCTACGATGAAATTTCAATGAATACTGAAAAAATTATGTACTTAGTTTGACGGTTGTGATGTGTGATCTGTCAAAAAACAACCCTATAATAAAAAGTGCATCCAATCTGATCAGCCTTTATATATGTATGTATATTATATACAATTTTTATAAATACCCTTTGATCAAAATGAACCGGGAAGGTGGTGTTGATTGTTTTCTTCGATTGCCAAGGCGTAGTGCACCATGAGTACCTTCTATCGGGCCAGACAGTCAATAAAGAATATTATTTATCCAATTTGAAACGTTTGAGAGATGCTGTACGTCGCAAACGGTTGGAAATGTGGGCAAACAATTCTTAGATTTTGCATGAAGATAACGGCCATCGCTTCGGGCTCGGTGCCCAAATTATGCTGGATTATTTGACCAAACACCAAATAAATATCATCATGCAATCGCCGTATTCACCTGATATGGCCCCGTGCGACTTCCTTTTGTTTCCCAGGTTGAAGTTACCACTTCGTGGAAGGAGATTTCAGTCGATAGAGGAGATCAAAGAGAATGCGACGAAGGAGCTGAAGGCCATCCCGTCCATTCGTCGGCCTACCAGGAGTGCATGGAGGACTGGGTTAAACATGGCAGATGTGTGTTGCTTCAGACGGGTCATATTTTGAAGGAGATCAAATAAATTTGACTGCAATTTAACACTGTTTTGTTTTATTTAAATATTCCCGGTACTTTCTGATCATAGAGTATATTTCGACTCCACTAATCATGTCCATTGGTGAACTCTTTTATGCCCTCAACTACTCCACACACAGTATCTATAATTTAGGCATTCAAAAGTCATAATCTCAGCTTAGCTATGTTAACTATGATTACTTACACTATGCATGAAACAGTTGCCTTCAGCTTGCTCTACAACCCATATTTCTACCATCCAAACATCCAGATACCAAACACTCAAACGTAAACAAAGTTATTCATTCGATTTTCACGTATTCGAAATCAACATTCCCAGCGCCATTTGTATGCAAGTATGCTTTTATGTATTTAATTGAACAGACAAATGCATGCACTATTTCTAGCCTGTAGTTAAAGTTCTGTTCGTCTGCATGCTTTCAAGACGCTCTGTGCTTCTGCATCTTAAAAAGTTGTTTTTGTTTTCGTACGTTAATTACGCATTTGTTCCTCTGTACGGGGTAAGTGAATGTGGCGCTGTTTGAGCGGCGGGGTGAAGAAGGCGAGAGAAAGGTGGTTGTGGTTGGTAATTCCACGGTGGCTGATTGTTGAATGTCTTCAAAAGCATCCCAGCTGTATTTAGTGAAATAGTTTTGTAAGTGTGACTGAAAAGTTCTTTTCATTTGTAAACTCAAACGTGTTTGGGTTTGTGTTTGCAGTAGGAAGTGCGCCTGTTTGTAGGTGTAGTGCTAACTTTTGTTTGCAAGTGAATGCGTATATTTATGTAAGTGTATATGTATATGTGTGTGGCTGTATGTCTGTGTGCGGCATTCACTTGTTGCCATAATTTTCGCTAATCTGGCGTAATGAGTTGTACGCCATTTTTGCCAAATTGTTTGGTGAGTGCCTGATAACAATGTTTGCACTAATTTGGCATTTTAATGGTACTCCACTGACACTTGATGCTCTTTTAATTGCACCAAATGCTCAAGTGTACACTCGCTATTCGATTGCTGGTTATTTTATTGTTGCTATTCCTAACTAACGTGCAAGTCTATTAGTGTTGTCGGCAACACTGTTACTGCTCTCCGTACCGCAGCATGAGAACGAACTAGAGGTTGATCGCCGTTTTTTTTTCTTTCACTCACAGTAATAGTAATTGTTGCTACTTCTGCCCTCCCTACAGATTGAAAAGCCTTGATAGCTATTACTGTTGTTTTTTTTTCTGTTGCTTGCCTGCTCAGGGTTGCGGGTGTTTGTGCACGTGCTGTTGGCCGTCGTTTGGGTTTGGTTTTTATTGCATTGGTAGAGTTACTGGAGAATACCTCCATTGCTTTGCTCTGACAAAGTGATTTGTTGCTATTGTTACATACATATCAATGTGCATTCGTGTACGACTGTTTATATGTGCTTCGTTCGCTCTTCGTTGCACTTCGATGGCATTTGAAGTGGCCGCACGCCAGTGAGTGGATTCGAGAATTCATGGGAAAAGTAAGCGATTCATTAGTTTCAAATTGTTGCGGTTTTTCAAAGCCGTCAACTACAATTACTTCGACTGTGCCAAGTCAGTTGCTGCAATGTTGTATAATACATAAGTAGGTTTTTGTATCTCTAGTATTTTTCTGTAAACGAAGATTAACAATGTCACGTATACGCCGTGGCATACAAATTCAGGTTTTCAAGAACGCAAAATATTAAATAAAAAAATGTTAAAAAATTTTATCACATTCCTTCCTTTCTATAGCACAACAAAATTACACTTAATGTAAATAAAAAATAATTGAATAATTTACCATTTATTTTTGTTTTTCAGTTTGGTGCGCATGATTCAACAGTAGCCAAAATGAGGTCTTTATCAAGTGCTGGTGCTGATATTCTAACAAAACACTCAATTAATTCGCTGTTGGAACAGCGTCAAGATTTTTTGAGTAGGCGAAATGAGACCACTGATGAGCTAATATCAACTTTAAATGGTAAGTTGTGTAATAAATAGTGTAAAAACTGTTTTTTTGGTGTTTTTTTTTTTGGTATTAAGCAAAGGATAATAGAGACTTTAAGGGCCAAGCTTTTATTTGTTACAGGAGCGTCAATTATATATTATAAAATATAGGAAATGTTTGCATACGCAAGAAGTCTTAAACTAGTGAAAGTGGGCGTAATCTATGTGCCAACAATAAGCTAATAGTACATCAATGGTACACTATCGGTAGTTTTCAATAGTAATAATACAGGGTCCGGCACTCGAAGTGTAACCAATTGAAAAGGCCATAAATTTAGTTTAGAAAATTGCTTGTATTCAAATTGAATAAATGAATGGATTAGTAGTAGTATTACGAAATGAATTAGTAGTAGTACAAATAGTCGCAGGCGTAACAAAATATCAAAAGATTTAAGAAAATTTTACTCCCAGGTTATCGTATTACGAGGGGTACCTTTTATATTTCGGGATTTGGCCGGGATTGAACCCTGGTGTTGCAATCTGGCAACTGACAGCTGTATCGCAAAGTTTGACATTTTTTGGCTTTTACGTACTCAGAACGTTTTGAAATACCAGCGCTATTTGTGTTATTTACAGTAACTTAAAAGATTAATCTCGGTCCAAAAATGGAATTAAATCGTGAACATTTTCGTGCGATTATTTTTTACAACTTTCGACATGGATTAACTCAGCAACATTGCATGGATGAACTTAATTCATTTTTTGGCGATGAAGCTCCATCAAGGACCAGTGTTTATCGATGGTATGGTGAATTCTATCGTGGTCGTAGTTCACTCCAAGACGAATTTCGTGAAGGTCGTCCAAAATCAGTTGTTGTTCCGAAAACCATTGATGCTGTGCGCGAACTGATATTGCAAGATCGTCATGTGACCTATCGTGAGATTGAGACAATCTTAGGCATTAGTGGGACCAGCATACATTCAATATTGCATAAACATTTGACTGTCAAAAAAATTTGTTCGCGTTGGATCCCACACAATTTGTCAATCGCTCAAAAAAAGGCTCGTGTCGATTGGTCGAAGGAAATGCTCAAAAAATACGATCGTGGGGCTTCGAAACACGTTTATGACATCGTGACAGGTGATGAATCATGGATTTACGCGTATGAGCCCGAAAGTAAACAGCAGTCGACTGTATGGGGGTTTCAAGATGAGCCAAATCCAACAAAAGTTGTTCGCGCACGAAGCACTTCCAAGCAAATGATCGCCTGTTTTTTCGGAAAAACTGGACATGTCGCAACCGTACCACTAGAACAACGCAGAACAGTAAATTCTGAGTGGTACACAACCATTTGTTTGCCAGTTGTCTTCCAAGAAATTAGGAAAACCAATCGCCAAAGACGGATCACTCTTCACCAGGACAATGCGAGCTCTCACACATCGGCTCAAACAACTGCATTCTTGATTCAGAATGCATGTTTTGGAGGTACCTCATTCAGAGTGGCAAAAGTGTTTCGACTATTGGTTCAAACGCATGCAAAAGTGTATAGATCTTCATGGAGAATATTTTGAAAAACAGTAAAGTGATTTTCGATGATTAAAATTTGTTTTTGTTCTCTAATCCCGACATATAAAAGGCACCCCTCGTATCACCCTTGAAGCAGCAGCCAATAATAGTGTGCTCTTGTTCGACAATGAGCTGTGCTGAACCACCATTTTAGCTTAGCGTGGAAATTTCAATTTTTTAAAAACAGCAACGCATTGCTGCCGCTTACGGCTTTCTATTTTTGAGGGAAAATTTTATCGAAGGCATCATTATTATTAGAAAAGAATCTGTAATTACCGAAAAACCGCAAAGAACTACGAGAATTAGAATTATACAGGTAGACCTCCTTCAACACCGCATCTTATAACACAGTTCCCCTTTAACACGATACGAAAATTGCAAAAACATTTGTAACGTACTGTACTTCTACAGCCGCGGCGAGGCTTGCCGTCTTAAAGATACAGTGCTGCCACTGAGATGTATACATTTCTATCTCAGTGAGTGTTGGTGACGTCGGGCCACGGTGTATGAAAGAATAACTTTTTAACTTTAAATTTCGGGCCCAAGCCATGTCCGAGAAAGATAAAAACAACAACATTCAAGAGAAAATTTAGAAGTAAAGATACAAATCTTGGATCGCCTTTCAAAAGGAGAAAAAAACTTTTTCATTTAGTAAGTTAAGAAATACAAAGTTTCTTACAGACCACATACATAGAACTAAGAGTATTTGTAAGAATTATGCAGGGGTACGATATGAAGTATTACCAAGTTCACACTGCTTGTATCTGTAAAACAGCTCATGACATCAACGTCAAAATTGTTCTAATGACAGTTCAATTTATTGTTTATAAGCCATCAAAAGCATTTGCGTCTCAGTTTTGTTGAATTTTTTTTTTCTGTGATGGAATCCAAACGTAACAGTGTGATTGCGTTATATTTGGCTGGAAAATCACAACCAGCGAGTGTTCGTGAGCTCGGGCACCTTAAAGTGAATAAAATGTTTGTGTATCGCACTATAAAACGTTACAATGATACTGGTAGGTTTGCAAAATGCTATGGAGGTGGACCAAAAAAAACCGCAACAACGCCAAAAATGGTTCGGAAAGTCAAGGCTCGATTTGAACGAAATCCACGTCGAAGTGGAAGAAAAATGGCCAAAGAACTGAAAATATCGCAAGACAGCATTCGACGCATATTGAAAAATGAGCTCAAGGTCAAGGCTTACAAGTTCCAAAACGCTCACGATCTTTCCCCCCGGCAAAAAAAAGTTCGGTGCGAAAGAGCAAAGGAGTTGTTGCGCTTGCACGAACGTGGCGAGTTTCCTAACATTGTGTTTTCTGATGAAAAAAATTTCCCAATTGAGCAGTTCATAAACACTCAAAACGATCGTGTTTACTTGACCGAACGCTCATACGAGAATTTGAGCCTACGTGTGGCCACTCGAAGCAATTTACCATCGCAAGTAATGGTTTGGGCCGCAGTGACCGCTGATGGACGCTCTCCAATCGTTTTTATCGAGCGTGGTGTCAAAGTGAATGCGACTTATTATCGAGAAAATGTTTTAGAAGCTGCTCTAGAGCCGTGGAAACGCAAATATTTCGGTCGTAGACCATGGACGTTCAAACAGGATTCTTGTGAACCAAGAATGGTTAAAAAATCATGTTCCACAATTCATTTTTGACCGTTTGAAGGCTATAGTCAAGGCAAAAGGGGGTCATATCGAGTTAAAGTGAATATATGTTAATATTTTAATCATTTTTGAACAATTTTGTCTTTGAAGTCAATAAAAACTAATTTCACACAAAAAAGTTATGGTGCTTTGAATAGGTAACACTAACTTACATGTTTCGAAACTATTTAAAGAAATTATTAAGTGATAATTTAAACTTACATTTAGCTAACGACAAATCAAAAGCCAAGGAACTTTAAAAATATGGTTGAACTCATGCAATGTTCTAATCATAGGTGCATTCGACGCATAAACAGTTCTAACCCGCTCTAGGAAGAATAAATCATTACTTCGAAGATTTTTTCGAGGTATGTAAAAATGAAACATAGGCGAGTCAACTGTCCCATTTATAATATCGAAAACAAAGCAGAGTGACAGTATACATCTTCTACTATGTAACGATTTGAAGTCTCGTAATGCACACCTTGCATTATAAGAAGGAATCGGATCAGTGAAGTTCAACGACCTCAGTGCAAAACCAAGAAATTTCTTTTGAATACGTTCAAGTCTATTGATGTAGCACTGATGATATGGCCTCCAGATAAAGACGGCATACTCCAATTTGGATCGCACGCGCGCAGTAAATAGTGATTTCAAAGTATAAGAATTCGTGAAATCGGAAGCAAACCGCCGAATGAAGGCAAGTGTAGACAAATGGCGATGACAAAATTTAAATGACTAAGCAACTGAAAGGTGAAGTCGAAGATTACACCCATATCAGTATTTCATTAAGAGTATTAAGGCGCGAATTCTTTATAAAATTTGAGGTAGAGATTAATTGGTTTGTCTTAGAAAATTACACATGATAGCATTTTTGAATATTTATAGGGTGGGCCATGTAAAATTTGCTTTTTGAATCGGCTATAAAAACAAAACTAGTCAATATTTTTTCAAACTTTTTTTTGACGTGATAACGTCTTATAACTCGATTTAACAGGCTGCACGCACGAAAAAATGTGTCGTTACCTTGCTCATTAGTGTTACTTTGCTCATTGCCGTTACCTTGCTTATTTGTCGTTACCTTGCTCATTGCCGTTACCTTGAATGAACTGCAAGCGAGAGAGCGGAACGAACGACAAAGAGCACAATCGGCCCCCGCGTTCGGCAACGTTCGACATCTGGCTCTGTCCTACTTGAGTGAGCATATATATGTATGTATATGCGCATATGTAGGTATATAAATTCACATACTTGTATTTGCATATGCCTTCTTCCTGTGTGCATGGTAATGAACCATTTCTCTGTTGAGAATAAACGCTGATAGGAAAAATTGGAAATGAAAGGGAGTGTTTCAAATGTAATGTGTCTTGAGAAAGTCAAATCGATGATGATGCCTCTTAGTGTTGTTGACTTATTAACGTCTGATGCACTATCGAAATTGAAGATATCTTTCATGAATTTGATAAATGTTTCGTCATTTTTCACGTTTGTGTAAATGTAACTTAACCTATTCCATTGCAATTCCATATACCTCCTCCTCTATATACATACAAAATATCTATCAAACAAATAAAATTAAAATTTTGCTTTGAAAATTGCAACCATTCCATCAATATTTTCTTATGACGTTGTCACGTTAAACTATCGTCAGTAAGCCGACTTTACAGACAACCTCTTTTTTTTTATTTTGAAGATTGAACATTTTCATTTATGAATAAAAAATAATATCGTTCAAATGACTGCCACGACTGGCTTTACAGTAGGCCTTCGATCAATCCAATTTTTAAGCACATTTTCGATTGTTTGGGCTCCGATTTAATGAATGGCAACTTCGATTTCGTGTTTTAAAGCATCAATCGTCTCTGGATGGTTCGCATCGCATTTGTCCTTAACGGCTCCCCACAAAAAATAGTCCAACGGGCTTAAATCACAGCTCCGAGGCGGCCAATTGATATCGGAATTTCGGCTGATCGAGTGTAACTTTGGCAGTGTGACAAGTTGCACCGTCCTGTTGAAACCAAATGTCGTCCATGTCATCCTCTTCAATTTTTGGAAACAACTCGTTGAGCATGTCACGGTAACGCTCACCATTTACTGTAACCGCGGAAGAAGAAGAAGACTTACAACTTTGAAGGTTTTCAATATTTCCCAATTTTGTTCAAGCGTATAGCGTCCCATTTCGTAAATGTCAAACCTTTAAGTAAATTATGAACACATTTGACATGTCATTTGTGTTACCATTCTCAAGCAAATAGGTGGTTCAAAAAGCAAACGCTATATGGCCCACCCTGTTATTGAAGTAGATTCCTATCGCACCATGCCACGACGTTGTTGAGGTCTGATTGAAGATCAGGTTTCGTACAATTTTAAAAATTTTTGAGTCATCTGCATATAAAAGAAACTCAGAGAAATGAAAACATTCAGATATCTCATTAATAAAAATTACAAAGAACAAAGGGCCCAAAATACTGCCCTGAGGGACTCCAGAAGAGGCAATGAAAGGATAAGATTCTAAAGGTACGACTTTATCCATTTAAGGAAAGTATCATAGAGTGAAACCCAAAACTCATTAGTTTAGAGATTAAGGTTGAGTGATGGACTTTATCGAAGGCCTTGGAAAAATCCGTATAAACTGCATCAACTTGAAGGGTATGATTGAAAGCCGACATACAAAAGTCTGAGAAAACAGCAAGATTAGTGACAGTTGACCTACCAGCCATAAAACCATGCGGATTACTTGATATATTACGTTTCACAGCGAAGTATAATTTTTGGCTTACAATATACTCAAAGAGCTTTTAATTTGAATGAAGCAACAGTCCAGACTATCAAGAAAAATTAAAAAAGAAGTGCTGTTGCAGTAGGCCACTGACATCCGCAAAACGTGCAGCTCGCCCCTGGGTGTCAATAATTGAAAAAATGGAAAAGGCACTCAGCATTTGGATTGATGATTGCTTTAAAATAAAAATTCCATTTGATGGCAATATCATCAAACAAAAAGCACTAAAAATTTATAAACATCTTAAAAAACATTCAGAATTCACTGTCAACCAAGATTTTGTGACAAGTAAAGGTTGGTTCGAAAAATTCAAAAGCATTTTGCAATTCATAGCATAAGAATCCAAAGAGAATCTGCATCGGTCGCTATGACGGTTTATTACAGAAAAATTGAAAACATTATAGAAGAGCAAGGATACACAGCAGAACAAGTTTTCAATGCCGACGAAACTTGGCTTTGGTGGAAAAAAATGCGCAGTAGAACTTTTTCTTTAAAAGAAAAACAAGCACCCGTCTTTAAGGTGTCTCACGCTTCTTTTGTGCAGTAATGCAACGGGGGACATTATGACAAAACTCTTGCTAGTTTACAGATCTTTAAATCCACGTGGACCTAAAGGCGTAAATAAAAACACCTTACCGGTATATTGCAAAGCAAATCCAAGAGTTTGGGTACCTGGAAATTTATTTAAAAATTGGTTTTTAAATTATTTTGGACCAGACGTGGAATGTTGTTTAAGGCAGAAAAATTTGAGCTTCAAGATGCTATTACTATTAGATAATGCGCCATGTCACCCACAAGATTTAAACCATCCCAACGTCAAAATGTTGTTCCCATTGAAATTGAAATTTGAAAAGTTCGAGCCAAGGAGCACCAGGAGATTTGGTGGCTCCTAAAACACTCAGGCTAAAAATCCCACTGTATTTAAAGCTCTGGAAAGAGGATAGATAGTCAAGGAGGGAAAGAGAAAAGTTTCAGAGAAAGAGATAGAAAAGAATAGAGACAGAGATAGAGATAGTTAGTCCTGTGAGAATTTTTCAGATTATTTGGCAAATCTGTAATATTCTCCAGTTGTAGAGAACGAATATCACTCATTCTCACGACATCGGAACCCAAAACTGGCACCCGTGCTCTAGAAAAGGCAGTACACTCACAGAGAAAGTGCTCGGTGTTATCCTCCTCCTCCAAGCAAGACACGCACATTGGGTCCTCAATGATTCCAATGATGGTCATATGCTGACCCCATGGCTTGTGTCCTGTAATTATACCGACCATCAACTCAACGTCTTTCCTTCCAAGTTTTAGCAGAAAGTTTGACAGTTTTCTGTTCGAACTTGTCACAAAACACTTTGAAGTTCTGCAGCGTTCTAGACCGGACCATCGCTCTTTATGTAGATTGTCTACGCTCATCCAATTCATGATTCCTGCGGAGCTGATTCCGATTATTGACTCTGGCCCTTGTGCGGGCACCGCTAATCCACGGTTGGCCAATTCGTCGGCAAATTCGTTTCCTTGAACACCGTAGTGTCCCGGAACCCATATAAGTACAAGCCTGTTTTGTTTTGCGACAGAATTAAGCTTATTCTCACATTCTTGGATAATCTTTGAGGTTTGCTTCGCGTTCTCCAGGGCCTTCAGTAGAGCCTGACTGTCACTGAAAACTCCAATCTATTTCCCGCTCCATCTCATCTCGATTATCCATTCGGCTACTTTCAGGATGGCAAGAACTTTCGTTTGGAAAACAGTTGCCATTTCCCCCATAGCATAGTAATACTTATTGCTATCGTTTAAGTACCATCCGACTCACAGACCCTATTTCATTCTTGGACCCATCGGTAAAGACAAATATCCGTCAAACCTCCCTGATGGCAATCTGACATCAAATTTCCTTCCAAATGAAACTATGGGTATCAGGTCGTCCTTGGGTGCCAAAAATAGTGGATACTGCTCAGATAGCAACTTAAAGATTTCTCTGTGTCCCGAAGTTCCGTCTTCGTGCCAGAAATCATATTTATGGAGTCAACGAAGTTCGTTTATTGCTTCCTGCTGTATCTTAAGATCCAAGGGGAGCAAATCAAGCATAGCATTCACGGCACCCGTGAAGCATAAGCATACACTTCTTTGCAGCCTGTATAGTTCCCGGATTGTGGGCTTAACTATGCTCCGTCGCAACCAGACCACCGAAGAGTAAGTGATGATTAGTCTGATAAGTGCTGTGTATATCCTTCAGACCGAAGATTTTACCAAAGCAGCATTATTGAAAAATCCTTAATGCGCGATTCACCTTAGGTGAAACATGTATCTCCCAAGTCTGCTTCTTATCCTAGATTACTCCTAGATATTTAACCTCATCGGAAAGACCAAGTGTCACACCTTTCAGTGTTGGAAGACTGAGTCCATCCAATTTACGTTTTCTCGTAAACAAGACTATGGTTGTTTTGTTCGGATTAACGGAAAGACCTTGTCTCATGCACCAGTCATCGATTTTGTCCAGAACCCTCTGGCCTTTTGTGCAAAGCCTCCTTAGGGATTTATCCGATATTAGCGCACAGACATCATCCGCATATGCTTGGACATGAAACCCGAGTTCCTGCATCTACGACCAAGCACCACAGCAGCGGGAAAGCACACCCCTTGGGGACATCCTTGCTTGGCCCTGACGGTGATTAATTCGTCACTGTTCTCACCAGCGGTTAACAGCCTCTCAGAGAGCATGGAATATATCCATTTTACAATGGTTCGATTAACTCCGTGTCGTTCGGCAGGAGAACATATTGAGCGGAAAGTGGCATTATCGCTCCAACCATTGGGTCAAGTTATTATTTATACCTTTAAAACATATTAGAATCTTTTAATGCAATGGAAGTTGGAAGAAATTTTCAATCAACTACTGTATCGACATCATATCTTTGTTGCTGTAAGAACTGAAAACATCAACGTTAAAAGCGTGTTGGAAGAAAATATTGCTCTTGAAATAGAAAACCTACCTGAATCGTCAGAAAATGAAATTGGTGGCATATTAGAACTGGCTAAATCAATCAGAGGTGAAGGTTTTGTGGAATGGCTATTGATGACATTCAAGATTTATTGATGAAAGGAGAAGTTGACTAAGCGGATTTGATGGAAATGGCATCCGAAGCTGTAAATCAAATCGATTCTGGGGACACTAGCACTGATGAAGATTGTGCAGTCGGTTCCACGGCAGTCGGTTCTACATTACCGAAACGACCCGGATTTATATCCGGCCAAGGACTGCCACTCCAGCAGCATTCCCCGTATATGTATGGGGATTGTTTATGCTGCTACAACAACATTGTGCAGTTAATAATTTAATATTAAAAAAAAATAAAGGAAGCCCTAAGCTTAGCTGAAAATCTCGAGTCATTTTTCTTGAATGCAGATCCTTCTACTGAAAGGAGCCGAAAATTCAAAAGGGACTGCAAACTGTTTAGCACCATACCAAGAAACTTACAATGACCTGGTAAGAACCAGCAACTAAAGATTAATTACAGATTTTTTGAGTGGGAAGACGATGAAAGAGCTTTAAATGAATAAAAAAGTTCTGAAAGGGAAGGCGTTGTCATTCCAGCGAAAAAAGTTCTCGGTTGATTATACGCAGTAACGACGAAGGAATTTATTAAATTTGAGTTATGTTAAATTAAAAGATATTTTTTTTTTTGTCTTTGCTTGGTGTAGAGCATGCATTTATATTTTCTAATAAAAATAACGTTGTTTATGTAGAATTAAAAAAAAAAGAAAAATAAGTTAAGTTTTTGGAACATAACCCTATACCACCTCGCACAAAACTGGCAACATTTTCTAACGACTTGGAATACGAAAACTACAAACTGTATTTTATCGATGTCTAGAAATGACTGCGAAATATTGCTTGGAGTACTGACGGGACACTGTCTGTCCCCACATCCCGCAGCCAAAATGGAATTAGTCCAGAGCGATGCGTGCAACAAGTGCAACGAAGCGAATGCTAGGGGTACTTTGAAACACCTACTTTGCCACTATCCTGCTCTTTGTAGGACTCGACAAATGAGCCTAGGATCAACATACTTTTCATCCTTGAAGGATGTTGCTGACAAAAGGCTGAACGACTTGCTAAAATTCGCGAAAACGTGCATTACGAATTATATAAAATAATAATTCAACTCCAAACACAAGCATTGACAACACAATGCACCTAGAGGTCTAAGTGAGATCTTTTTACAGATCAGCACAACCTAACCTAACCTTACTTTTAAGGTAGCATACCTGCCAGGATATGTCATCGAAACGGCTTATCAGTTTGTTAGGGAAGGAATCATGCAGTATCGCCGTAATCTCCCTGGCCGTGTGGAACGTGACGCCATCTGGCTGGAACCATTCTTGTGTGTTGAAGGAAGGCTTCTTTCTCATTATTGGTGGAAGTAATCGTTCAGCATGTGCCTCCTACCGTTCACAGAAATCGCTGGCCTTAACGATTTTCAAAAAAATATAGTGAAACTATTCTACTGCTCCTGTGAAACATGGTGTCTGTCTGCGGAAATTGTACAGAAGCTTCAAGTGTTCGTGAACCGCTGATTGAGATGCATTCTACGTATCTGGAGGCCAGACAACTGGATATCTAACACCGAACTGCATCGACTATACCATCAAAAACCAATCGCAACTGAAATAAGAGAACATAAATGGAGATGGCCATACCCTACGGAAAGATGGCACTGAAATTAGCAGACAAGCGCTGGACTGGCACGACCAAGGCCAGCGCAGAAGAGGCAGACATAGGGGCTCTTGGTGACGCTGCATCGAAGAGGAATACAAAGCCGTGGGCAAAACAATGAACTGGAAGCAAGTGAAAAATTTATTCGGGAATCGCACAAAATGGAAAAAATTTACTTTGGCCCTGTGCTCCGCAACGGAGACAAAGGAATGACTTTGGAACTGTGAGTGGCTGTTGATGTTTTGTCACTTAGATGATCAATAACGGCAATTTTGTTCATTTATACTTTTATTTAAATGAAAATGGGCTGCATAACTCCAAAAGGTTGAGTTGCCGTACGAAATCGGTACAACATTGTTTCGCATAGGCTTTGAATTTTTTGAAAGGGTAAAGTCTAAAATCCCCTCTTAATATTTCATTCACAATAGTTTTTGGAAATCTCTGGGTAGCAAACTTTTAGCAAAGTGCTCTATATTTTCAGTTGTGTTCGATGTCCGACTGGGCTCCGGCCGCGGGCATGCCTGATGTTTCCTTATAAAGAGTCTGGCAAAAGTTGCTCCTAGATGTTAGTAGTGACATTTGTTAAGTGACAGATGCACAATTTTACTTGATAGCACAACGCGTTAAAATTATTGCACCTTATTAAGAAAATGATCGATGCTTAAGCACAGAGGATCGCAAAATTCGTTATTTTTTTTTTTTTTTGTGGAAATAATCGTCCGAATGAGTCGAAAATTCAAGGTTCGTTGAAAAAAATTCAAAAAACTGGTAATGTTGGGAATAGGAAAAGATCTGGCGGACTAAAAACTGGAATTTCTGTTGAGTATATTGCTGCTGTAGCGCAAAGTATTGCTGAACATCGGTACAGCCAACAACATCGTTAATAGAACCTTCTCCACAATTAGGAATTCAGCAGTCGGCTGCTTGGCGGATTTTACACAATGATTTGCATTTGCATCCTTACACAATTCCATTAACACAATAACCGAAGCCAACAGGTTATCACCAAAGGAAAAATTTTGTGAATTGATTCTCTCAACGTGAAGCTGTTTTTTTCATGCAAAATCATCTGTAGTCATGAAGCTCTATTCGCACTGGATGGATTTGTCAACAAACAAAATTGCCGCATCCGGGGAGAAGAAAGCGGCCTCGGTAGTCTAGCGCAAGCGCACTAGCTTACCATTCCAGAGGTTGTAGGCTCGAATCCCACGCTTTAAAGCACGGTCCTCGCACTTTTCCAAATTTACCTACTTTCCTAGTTTCTAAAAAAACACATTGTACTCTCGTACAATAGTCAGCGCATTATTTGCATTGTGGCTGCAAAAACAAAGAAAAACATGCAGTTACACATTGCATCAGTGGCGCCAGCAAGAGGAAGTGGGCGATCGCGGTAATAGCGCAGACACACCAAATTTAGCGAAGCCCTCAACCATCTGTGCGATCCTTCTGCCACAAAATTTTGAAACACAGATGACGCTCAAAGCAGTAAGAAGGCGTTGTTCCTAAGCAACAACAGGTGGGCATTTCCACTACTTAGGACTGGTAGCGGCAGGCTAATCACCTACCCTGTCAGAAATCTAAATAGATGAACGAAACCAACGCAAGACTGAGTCTTGTCAAGGCTCTATGCTCCTGAGAGGAGTGAACAAAGAAAACAAAATTTCAGAAAAATCATTACATCCATTAAAATGTATTGTATGGTGTGGTTTTTGCGCTGGTGGAATAAATGGCTCGTTTTTCTGCGAAGATAAAAATAAAAGGAGCTGCTACTGTCAATGAACATCGCACCAATTTCAGTGACCTGGCTTGCATTTTCGTGTTAATCAAAGAAAAATTATAAAATGTACCAAATTTTCTCTTTGTTGACCTCCACTGTTAACACCCAGAAACGAAAAATAGCAAAAGAATTTACTTGCCCACGAACATAAACTTCAAATTGTTTGATCGATACTTTACGAAATATCGATCACTAAACTTTTTGCCAACTAATACAATACATTGCTTTATAAAAAAGGTATTTCAATTACCTTTGCACTGGCACATTCAAAATGTATCGTCTATCTTTTCAAACGTTAAATAAATAACTTTTGAAAACTTGTTAAATTAATAACTTTTGAAACAATTGCGGGAAATCTGCGTTCTTTAAAGCCAAAATTTTAAGCGAAACCGAAATATTTGACCAAATATATCGGCAACAACTAAATATTCGGTTGGAGATTAATGAAAAAAAGCAAAGAAAACAGAATTACAGTTTCATCTTTGCATGCAATTTCGCCCACACTTTGTTCTCAATTATAGGCAAATACTGGCCAGCTCATGTCTGATTGGTTGGCAGAAAAGCAGCGACAGCTACGCGCACATAAGCAACGAAATAATGACAAATTCTGACAAAGACAAACAATAACTCGCAAATACATACATAAATACATACATGCGTATGTATGGCATAGTCCGTAGCATTGACAGTGCTTAGTAATGTCGTCGGGCTAACTAAGCAACAACAAAAGTCACTGCAGCTGCAGCAGAAGTCAATTGGAACTTCGAGTAGAGTACTTGGAGGCAGTATTGGAAGAGAATTTTAGATACATATCAATATACGATATATGTGTGTATGTATGTATGTGTAGTATATATGTATATATGCAGGCAGTGCGTTTGTTGGTATTACTTGCACTCGAGCACAAGCAATAATAATGCTTGTTAATGCAATGAAATATGCCCACAATAAATCAAATTTATCTGTAGTAATTTTTATTTCTGCCACTATTAGAACAGATACTACTTGACTATTGCCGATGTGGCTCACAACCACGAGTGCGTTGTGCAGTTGTCGTCGCCGCCGTCGCCATTGCCATTGCCATTACGGCCGCTGATGCTGTTTATTGTCGTTGTCGCTGCTGCATATTTCTATGCGACCACACTCAAATACTCATACATACATATGCACACATATTTACACATACGCGTGCATTTGGAGTGCGACTTTGCCACCATTTCGCCTTTGAAATTCTGCATTTCCTTGCCGCTTTGCTGCTTTGCCCTTTGCTTTATAACTTTTTAAGTATGCATCTAGCAAATATAATAAATTAAAAGTATATGCGTGTGCATGTGCCTTTATTTGTGTATAAATTTCCTAAAATTGCATTGCCTCGCTCATCCGTTGTCACAGTTTGTGTTCCAGTAGGCAAGCGGCTCGAAGTTGGCGTTTGGTTAGCCAACTAAAATATTTCCCAAAAATCACATACTCGAGATGACGTACAAAGACATAAAACTATTGAAGAATATGCAAATATAATTAACTACATACATACACACATACATATGAAGAGCTCGCAGGCTAGTATTGAACCACAGTCGCCTTCTAAGGCTAGCTTGGCAATCAATTGCCAAAATTACTTGAATAGTTGTAAAGGAGGACGAGGAGCAAAGCTAGTGCATTTTTGATTGTATAAACAAATATTTATTTCAACATAGTTGCGACTCTTTAGAAATAAGGTAAATAACTTAAGTTCCCTCATTTTCCTCGCGTTTTCAATGGACAAACAAAACAAAACAAAAACAAAAACTTTGGTTCCTTATAAAATGCGTCCAAGCTGACTTAAGCATGAATTCACTTCTTATTTGAAGAAAATAAATTAAAATCACAAACAAATATTTTCAAGTCAGAAACTTTTGAAGGTCACTGGGCTGCCAGTTGCGGCCTCAGTGTCAACTCTAATAAAACGGAGCTAACGCTATTTACCGGAAAATATAAACCTCCACACTTTAAAGTTCCCAGATTAAATAACCACGTCCTCCCGCTTCCATCGGATCTTGGAGTATCTTGGATTGATACTAGAATTCAAACTCCATGAGAAGCTACACATTGAAAATCGGGTAAAGAAGGCCAGCATAGCGCACCGCAAATGTGTGTTCAGCAAAAAATGCAGACTCAAGCCACAGATCGTTCTATGAATGTACAACGTAGTGGCTCAGCCAATTTTAACAAACGGTTGACTTGTTTGGTGGGAAGCTCCTCGGAAGAGCCATATTATCACTAAACTTTGCACCCTAGGACTGCTTGTACTAGCATCACCGGAACATGTAGAACTTGCCCCAGTGCTGCCCTTAACGTTATTTCCATCTGAACGTCGTGCAGATCAATCTATCCGCAAACGGGACCTTCAGAGTCGTGCTAGGTCAATCTTTCCAAACAGGCAGGATTGTAACGAAGAGAAAATCTGTATCGAGGCTGGCAGCCCTGTCTTAACTGCAAATCATGGAATCGGGAGTCAGAGCCAATTTATCTATTTCCTTAAAACTGCCTAACACTGCTAATGTTTTTCAGGCAGAAATTTTTCGATCCTGCATGCATGCAAAATGCTTAGGGAATGCGGTAGCGATGGAAATATTAAAATTTCTTCCGATAGTCCAGCTGCGATCAATGCTCTGATGGCGCCATGGTGCGGATCCAAACTGGTCAACTCCTGTACAGAGGAGATCAAATATCTTGGGTGTGCCGATAACATTTCTCTGATCTGGGTTCCGGGACACATGAACATAAGGGGAAAATAAATTGCTGATGAGCTTATGATGAAGAGGTCGACTGAATTGGTCTCAGAGAGGTCTCCCACCTAGTCATTGGCATCCCCTAACTGTTGTTAAAGGAAAATTTCACAAGCTTTCCTGAGAAGCGCAGAAACATGCTATTTCTTCGTCTGCTATTTCCAAAAGCCTTTGGCCCCAGCACAATAGACGCAGATGCAGAAAGTCCTGTGGACTCCACGCCACTCAATTTCCAATCGCCCAGCTGGGTTTACCGGTCATTGTACGATCGGTGCACATGAAGAATAGCTAAGTTTACTATTTGATACCCATTTCATAAGCTATGGGGCCCTTTCAGCGAAGGAGATTGTTGAGCACTTCCTCTGTAAATGCCCGGGTTTGGCAGCTAGACTATTAAGATTTCGGGTGCTCCTTTCTTCGACAGCCTAAGGTAGTGCGCCAACCTAAATCCTATCACTCTTCTCCATTATGTCTGCGACCTCGGTAGTCTCGCATAGGTGCATTGGCCTGCCATCCCAGAGGTTGTGGGTTCGAATCCCACGTAAAGCACGGTCCTCGCACTTACCTATTTTCCTAGTTTTTATAAAACAAAAAATGAAAAAAAAAACAAATTAATTCCTCAACCTCAACAACGTTAACCTTCCAATCCTTACTCCCGCTCAAATAGTCAGCGCATTACTTGGAACAAAACAAGCAACAAAACAAAGAAAAAGATACAGTTACACATTGCATCAGTGGTGCCGGCATGAGGAAGTGGGCGATCGCGGTAGCAGCGCAGACAAACGAAGTTTAGCTAAGTCCTCAACCATCTATGCAATCCTTCTGCCACAAAAATGTGACACACAGATGGCGCTTCAAGCAGTAAGAAGGCCTTGTTCCTAAGCAACTACAAGTGGGCATTCCCACTACTTAGGACTGGTAGCGGCAGACTAATCACCTACCCTGTCCAAAAGCAAAATAGATTAACGAAACCAACGCAAGATCAAGTCTTGTCGAGGCCCTTTGCTCCCGAGTGGAGTGAACAAGGAAAAAAAAAAAAAGATATCTGCCTGTTGGAGGTCTCATAATGGTATCCAAACGGCGCTTTAGTGCTACTTGTGGAGTGCCAGACCGACACTGCACCCATTTCACCTATCAATCTACACCATCAATTGGGCATGAGACGCGTGGCTGCTCGACTCGTTCCAAGAGAGTTGAATTTCTTTAAAAAAATTCATCGGAAGAAGGTGGCTGAAGACATGCTTGAGCAAGTGAGCTCAGACCCAACGTTTATCCAGCGTATCATAACAGTCATAACAGGTGATGAGACGTGGGTATATGAGTTTGACATGCAAACCAGTCAACAGGCGGCGTAATGGCGCTATCCAAATAAGCCGAAACCCAAAAAACCACGTCACAGTCGGTCAAAAGAGAAAGTCAAAGGTCAAAAGTGCTACTCGTTTTCTTTTTGATTATCAAGGAGTTGTGCATTCCGAATTTGTTCCAAATGGTAAGTAAAGAATATTATTTGGAAGTTATGCGACGTTTGAGATAGAATGTGCGTAGGAAACGGCCCGATTTGTGGAAAGAAAATTCAAGGATCTTGCAGCATGTTAAGGCACCGCCTCACAAGGCTCATATTGTGAACACTTTTTTGACCACAAACTCGACAACCACCGTCTTCACCGCATTCTCCGTATTCATCGGCTCTCTCATTTCCTTCTACATATTCTGCCCGTTTCCGCCGAGTTCATCCATTTTGGAGCTCCATTATTGAACACGTTTTGAGTTAGTCCAAGGACTCATAATTGCTTAAATAGCCGCTTGGCTATCAATAAAAATCCAAGTATTAAGAGGGATTAATTATAGCCAATTCAGCGGCTTTTTTGGGGCATAGATTGCAGCTTGAAATATATTACAATAATTAGAAAGTCTGAAAGACTTTTGTAGTTCAAATTGCGCACAAAAGACAGCCGCTGTAAAGCATCTGTAAAGTAATTGCATAAATGGTAGGTACTGGGTCGGGCATTCGAAGTGTAACCTGATGTACGGGTATTAGCTGACAGTTAGTTGGCTAAATGACAGTCCAGAGCGTTGTTTACAAGCGCGCGGAAGGATTTTGGCGATAGTAAACGTGAACAAAGGAAATCTCTAATGGATTTCAAACGTAAAAGTGTGATTGCATTATATTTGGCTGGTAAATCACAACCAGCGATTGTTCGTAGGCTCGAGCTCCTAAAAGTAAATAAAGTTTTTGTTTCTCGCTCCATTTTTCGTTACAATGATTCTGGTCATCGAAAGACTGCAACGTCACGTGAAATGGTTCAAAAAGTGAATAAGCGACTTGAGCGAAATCCTCGACGAAGTGTCAATCAAATGGCGAAAGAATTAAAAATATCTGACCGTAGCATCCGAGACATACTGAAAAATGATCTCAAGGTCAAGCCTTACAAGATCCAAAAGGCGCATGATCTCACACCAAAGCAGCAACAAGTCAGACTTGAGAGAGCGAAGGAGTTGCTTCGCTTGGACGAAAGCGGTCAATTTCCGAACATTTTACTTTCTGACGAGAAAATGTTTCCAATTGAGCAATTCGTAAACTCGCAAAACGATAGGGTTTATTTGACCGAACGTTCATACGACAATTTGAGTCATCGATTGGCCACCAGGAGGCAGCACCCGCCAGAGGTAATTGTTTGGACCGCTGTAACCACAGATGGGCGCTCTCCAATCGTTTTCATCGAGCCTGGCGTCAAGGTAAATGCGAAATATTATCGGGAAAGTATTCTGGAGGTTGCTTTGAAGTAGTGAGCACACAAAAATTTTGGTGGCTGGCGACGAGCGTTTGAACAGTACTCGTCACCGCCTCACAAAGCTCGAGTGAATAAAGAATGCCTAAAATACAACGTTCCGGACTTTATAACGTCCACACAATGGCTCTAAAATTCACCAGATGTGAATTCAATGTATTATTCTTTTTAGGCCGTTTTGGAGAGCAAGGTCTGAACTAAAAGATTCATCAGTCTCGAGGCGCTGAAAAAAGCTATAATATTATCCGCGAGTGTGTCAAAATACCTGCAAGTCACATTCGGGCAACTTGCGATTCATTTCTGGACCGTCTCAAGGTCATAGTCTAGGCAAAAGGAGGTCATATCGAGCAAAAATAAATTTATTCTAAATTTCGAATTATTTTCACACATTTTTACTTTGAACTGAATAAAAGTAATTTTCCAAATTAAATTTAAGGCATTTTTAATTGGTTACACTTCGAGTGTCGGGCCTTGTAAATAATTCTATAACTACTTAATCGAATGACTATGGAAAATATATGATATAATAGGAAGAAGACACACTCATTCAAAACCTGAATTTTATATATGGATATTAAATCCAGTTCGTTCAAAAAGTGTAACTTCCATACAAATAGTGAAAAGTCGAAAATTATGTTGAAAAATAAAAAATTTAATAAAATAAACGGACACATTAAGACCTATAACAACTCTTCTTTCTTTACATTTCTTTGCAGATCCCCCGCTTGCTCTTAATGATTTTCTTGGCTTTGGCAAATCCACCGCTAATCCCCTGCTTTTGGGCACAAATGTAGACACGCTGTCTACCTCAATGGCCGCCTATACGCCATTGACACCGAGCTCATCGCAGTCCTCGGCCTCGCCGGGCACCATGTCAGCGAATTCCTTTGATATCTTTCAGGTGAGTATTCTTGCGAATAATCGAAAATGCAGCCGAGTTGCCCTTTTTGGCATCATTTATATGGTTATTGGTATTGTTATCGATTTTGTTGTTTCGTACCGTAGTTTATTTTATGCACCCTAATGCACTGCACTGCTGAAATATGTATGCTTATCTATTTCTTATGCGCCTAATTTTGCTACGTCTAAAATTGCGTCATGTTATTTTGCTTATTAATATTTGTAAGTTTAGTATAAGACATCTTTTAAATTAAATAGCAGCAGTGCTGTCACCTAAAAATAGTTTTGTTGCATCAATTAAGTGGTTCATCAACTCAAGGGACGGTAAACAAATATGGGTAAATTTATAATTATAATATACGTACGACTACATAGAATCGCTAAAGGCCATGCAATCCACGGAGAGCGACAAAGGCTACTATTTTGATAAGACCTATAATGCTCACACTCACCAAAGTAAACGTACGCCCGTATTAACTGACACGATGAAAGAACCATCTACGATACTACGAAACGGAACGGCGGTGAGAATTCATTTACATGGGGATCTCATTAGATTCATCGTATTGCGGGCGTACGTTTACGTTGGTGAGTGTGAGCATGCAGAGGTGTAACCAACGTGAACCGTTAAACTGTTAACCGGCTCTCAGCGATTTTGAAGGAATCACCTGATTTTCAAACAAAACTGGGCTTATGATAGCAGTTTGTTTACGAAAAAATTGAGATGGTATTGGTGATATACACCAACACGTCTGCCTCTCGGTGGAGGCCAAGATTCAACTGCATCATAGCGCTCTCCTTCGGCACAAGGCTGGATAGACGACAGGAGCGAGGCAAATCATCAGCAAAAATAAGTTTCGCTTTAAGCTCTTTATACCACAAGCGTGCGTTTGCTTTCAAACTTTTCGAGTCCTGAAGAATTCCGCTAAGAGTTCCAACGTTTTCCCATGGGATATTTTATTGCTCTTGCTCAACTAGTTAGATGTGTATGTACTCGTATATACATAAGTTCGGCAATGCAGAATGCCGAATGTAGTACTTCGCAGAATGTAGTACTTCAAACATTGCGTATTTTGCAAAGCTCTCACTATCTAACAAATTGTGCTCAAAAATTTCATGTAAGCCACTAACATACATATGCGCCAGTCTAAAAACAAAATGTGCAGCAGAACTATTGTGTTCTTCTCCAGTAAGAATTAGACAGTAACTAAATCTCTGAGAATTTCTCAGGAGTCGATCTCAAAGAGAAAATAATTCATACAAAAACCCACAACTGACAAAATTTGTGAGAAATAGCGAATTATGCTCTGATTTAAGTATAACTGCAAATTTCTTTAAAATTAACTTACTTTCATTTAAACTTTTCCCCACAGATTGTCTTATTACATGAGCTTATGCTTATAAAGAGCTGTTTTTCTTACTGGAAAATTCTTACCAGTCAAAATTGATGTGATAAAAAATGCAACTTCCTCTAAAAATGAAATATCACCTTACGCTCTCAATTTCCACTTTCTTGGCAGATGGTTGAACTAATATGTGCTTACAAATACAAAATTTATGCAGGCTCTCTTGCTCAACTAGATGTGTGCTCGGCGATGCACGATTCGCAGAATATAATACAAAACAATGCAAACAAAAACAAAAAAATTACAATAATTCTATTCCCATTTTTCTCCAGTAAGAATTAGACCTTAACTGAATTTCTGAGAATTTGTCAAAATTCGATCTCAAAATTTAGAAAATTATTCATACAAAAGCACACAACTGGCTAAACTTGTGAGAAATTATAAAGAGCTATTTGCTTACTGGAAAATTCCTATAAGCAAAAAATAATATGGTAAAAAACTACAACTTCCCCTAAAAATGAAATATCACCTTGCGCTCTGAATTTCCCCTTTCTTGCCAGTTGGTTGAGTACGAATATACCCAAACGTGTTGTTATAGTTGTTAGAATTATCATATTCGTGAACACAACTACACTATTTCTCATGCTTAGTGCATTTAAATGAAAACTTCCGGTTATATGTTGGAGAGAAGTTATGAAGAATAAAAACTTCCGGTTATATGTTGGAGAGAAATTATGGCCCACGAAAAATTACCAGAAAGAAAACAGTTGTCTTATCACAAATCTGGCTTTTTTTGGAAAGATACCGGAAATATTTACATAATTTAAACGAACCACTTCGTGTATTTAGGAACCAGCATTAACACCGATAACAATGTCAGCCTTGAAATCCAACGTAGAATCTCTCTTGCCAACAAGTGCTACTTTGGACTAAGTAGGCAATTGAGCAGTAAAGTCCTCTCTCGACGAACAAAACTAACACTCTACAAGACTCTCATCATGCCCGTCCTAACGTATGGCGCAGAAGCTTGGACGATGACAACATCCGATGAAGCGACGCTTGGAGTGTTCGAGAGAAAGATTCTGCGTAAGATTTTTGGACCTTTGCACGTTGGCAACGGCGAATATCGCAGACGATGGAACGATGAGCTGTATGAGCTTTACGACGACATAGACATAGCGCACCGAATAAAAATCCAGCGGCTTCGTTGGCTGGGTCATGTCGTCCGAATGGATACAAACGCTCCGGCTTTGAAAGTATTCGATGCGGTACCAGCTGGTGGTAGCAGAGGAAGAGGAAGGCCTCCTCTGCGTTGGAAAGATCAGGTGAAGAAGGACTTGGCTTCACTTGGTGTGTCCAATTGGCGCAGGTTAGCACGAGAAAGAAACGACTGGCGCGCTTTGTTAATCTCGGCCAAAATCGCGTAAGCGGTTATCGCGCCAATTAAGAAGAAGAAACGAACCACGCACGTGGGAACCGGTCCATATTTTTTTCTTATGTTGGTAGGACTGTAAGACATACATCTGTCACTTTTTAGCGCCATCGGATCATTAGTGTCTTCCTGGCGCAACGCAAACGGCCGGAAATGTGGGCAAACAATTCTTGGATTTTGCATGATGATAACGCGTCATCGCACCGAGCCCAAATTGTGCTTTATTATTTGACCAAACACCAAGTAAATGTTATCGTGCGAGCACCGTATTCACCTGATATGACCCCGTGCGACTTCTTTTTGTTTCCCAAGTTGAAGTTACCACTGCGTGGAAGGAGATTTTAGTCGATAGAGGAGATCAAAGAGTATGCGACGAAGGAGGGGTGCATGAAGGACTGCGTTAAATGTTGGCAGATGTGTGTTGCTTCAGACGGGTCATATTTTGAAGGAGATAAAATAAATTTGCCTGAAATTTAACTCTATTTTGTTTTATTGAAAGATTCCCGGTACTTTCTGATCATAGGGTATAAAAAAATAATGCCACGCAAAATTTAAATTAGAACACAAACTATAAATTTGCTTACATTATTAATTTAATTTCAAAATTGAAAGCCCTTGCTTTACTGTCCCTTACGGTGATACCTTAAATTAGATGCAACAGTTGGGTGTTTTAAACATCAGGTGACCGCACGGCAACTATTATTTAAAAATTTGGAGCAAATACCTTATGTAGTAAATAATTTAGATTTTCATAAAAAAAAGTATGCAACATAATTATGCATTCAACTATTTTGTATTCTACCCTTTTGCGCTGCAAACTTTCCTTCGACTAAGTACTTTAATTTTTAATTTTAACATATTGTTTACTTTTTCTTTTCTTGTTGTATGTCTTCTTCTTTTTTAAATGAAATGGGATCGAATTTGATTTTAGTTTGAAAATGTTGCACAAAATAACACACCACTTAAGGTATTTCAAAGAAACATCAGCTTCGATTGTTCTGCACCTTTATCGCCAAGTACGCCCACCTCTATTTACAATCGCTCTTTTCTCAATTCACCTTTAGTCAGGTAAAGCTCACTTTAATACTTTTTTAACATGTCAACTTCAACACTTAATTGCATATGCAATAATTGTCCAAACGTCAAATGGAAAAAAAAATAATAAAAAATAAAAATTGTTTGTGTTTGCTTTAATTTGAATTTCTAGCGATGGCAGCAACTCATCGAGCGCCAACGGTTTATCGGTTGATTCGATACCGTTGATGTATCGGAATAGTTTTGTGAGCGGCGGCATTGGTGGCTGTCTCTCGAACAGTCGCTCCAACTCACCGGAAAGTCAGAATAGCAATCAATCGAACGTGGAGCACAATTTGATTGATATGATTGTAAGTAGCAGCCAGACTGATCAGAAAAGTTTACCAACAAAATATCATATTTCATGTATTTAAATTTCTCTCATCGTACAGAATTTGCTCTCTGTGGCAGATAATGAGTCGCAAATTGCACTACATCAGCAGCAGCAGCAGTTATCCACACAATTATCTTCTTCAACTTCCCAAAACCAATTCTCGCCGCTGTCTACGCAGTCACAACATTTACTTTCACCACTACAATTCGACCAACAACTGTCGCTCGGACAACAACAGCAGCAGCCATCTACTACCTCCCTCAACAGTCTGGGAAATGTCAACAACATGTCGGGCTTTGCCACAAATCTCTTCGATGAGCAGCAACTGCAGAATTTCGATGCGCTCACCGCCGTGGACTTGGAATTGTCGAAACTACAAAATATGCAGGCATTCAATACCCTGAAACTATTGCAGGCACAATCGCAACAGGTGCCGTTGCTCAATCATTTGCTGCAGGGTTACAGCAATGGTATGAATCAGTTGAAGGGATTGCCACAAGCGCAAGCACAACCACAGTCGGCCGCAGCAGCGGATGCTCATTTAGATCGTGTAGCGAAATTCTATCGCAGTTCGGCTGCACTTTACGACGCCACCTGCACTTGGAGTGGTCAATTGCCACCGCGTTCGCATCGCATGTTGAACTATTCACCGAAGGTTTTTCTGGGCGGCATACCCTGGGATATAAGCGAACAATCGCTCATACAGATATTCAAGCCTTTCGGGCAGATCAAGTAAGCTTCACTGACGCCACTGTTTAATGCTTGTGCAGGTGCCAAGAGTGCATTATTGTCTCTTTTTTTCGTATTTGCAGAGTTGAGTGGCCTGGTAAAGAGCAGCAAGCGGCACAGCCGAAGGGCTATGTATATATCATCTTTGAATCGGATAAGCAAGTGAAGGCTCTGTTGTCCGCTTGTGTATTGCAGGTCGACGATTCGCAGAGTGGTGGTATTTATTATTTCAAAATTTCGTCACGCCGCATCAAAGCGAAGGATGTAAGTTGACTACTCACTCTCAAACAGTCCAGCTTCGTTAGTGCCATTGGAATGTGTTTATAAATTTTGTAATAATTTTTGTGTTACAGGTTGAGGTCATCCCATGGATTATAGCTGACTCTAATTTTGTTAAGTCCACCTCACAGAAATTAGATCCAACCAAAACAGTATTTGTGGGTGCATTGCATGGCAAACTCACCGCCGAGGGGCTGTCGAAAATAATGGATGACCTCTTCGATGGTGTTCTGTACGCAGGTAAGGAGCTATCAGGCTTATACGTATTATAGGGTGACATTTAACTGCCTGCCACTGCATTTATTTATTGTTTTATGTTCTAAAGGGTGTTTTTTTAGAAGTTAGGTTTTCAAGATGAAATAAAACGTATATAATTTAATGTTATGGCCAAGAATTTAGCTTTATTATAAAGATAAGGGTTTGCCATTATGTTTTAAAAATGATCTCGGGCAAGTGGTCGCCGCGGCTGGCTCGAATAAATTCCAGCCGAGAGGCCCAATTTTCGGCCCCATTTTTTCAGCAATTGGGGCCGTATGTCAGCAATAACGCGCCGAATATTCTCTTCCAAGACGTCAATCGTCTCGGGCTTATCTGCGTAGACAAGCGACTTCACATAGCCCCACAAGAAATAGTCCCCACAACATCGTCCAATTCAGGCACGAAAAAGTCATTAATCATAGCTCTATAGCGCTCTCCATTGACTGTAACATTATGGCCGGCTTCATTTTTAAAGAAATATTGACCAATGATTCCCTCTGCCCATAGAGCACACCAAACAGTGACTTTTTGAGGATGTAACGGCGTCTCAGCAATGGCTTGTGGATTATGTTCACTCCAAATGCGACAATTTTGCTTATTGACATACCCATTCAACCAAAAGTGAGCTTCATCGCTGAACAAAATTTTCTTCGATGCGTCGCGCGAACCGAACCATTATTTTCGTAATAAATTTGCACGATTTGCAAACGTTGTTCAGGTGTAAGTCTATTCATTATGAAATGGCAAACCAAACTGAGCATAAATCAAGTGACAGCTGTCAAAAAGACCATCTACGAAAAAAGTAGTGCCAACTTGAAAACCTAACCTTTAAAAAAAACACCCTTTAGAAATAAAATTTATATCTTTCTTAATTTATAAAATTACTCTAGGAGTTACTTTCTCATTTTCAACTAACCGAAATTCCTAAACTAAACTTAAGTGAAATATAAAAAAAAATGTAACCTAAGAAGTAGTTTCTGCTCTAGAAAGTGGTTTGCGTTGTTTTGAACTTTACAACCCTCCATTTTAATAAAATGATAACAGCAAATTAAAAATTAATCTTAAACTGTCGAATAGTTTTTAAATATTGGGTTGTTCGGAGAGTAATTTCGTTTTTTCTCGACAGAGAACTTAATTGTATTTTTTCACAGCTAACTTCACACTCAACTCGCATAGCCATTATATGTTTTGACAGCTGACAAAGCAAGGCTTGTGCGTGTATAACTTCAATTGATTTTACGCAGCAGTTTTTGGTCGGTGCCCTTTTAAATATGGAGAGCAATAAGCAGCATTGTTTTACTTTTTTACTACATAAAAAAAAGAAAAAATGCTGCTCAAGCCAGAAAGAAATTAACCGATGTGTATGGAGAAGACGTGTTAACAATACGCCAGTGCCAGAACTGGTTTGCAAAATTTCGATCCGGCAATTTTGATGTCGAAGATGTACCACATTCTGGAAGGCCGGTTGAAGCTTATAAAGACGCGATAAGGCATTAGTTGATGCAAACCGGCGAACAACAACACGTAAAATCGGTGAGAGGTCAAATTTATCGAATTCAACTGTTTATGACCACCTGAAAGGCCGGGATTTAACCTCGAAGCTTGATATATGGCTTCCTCATGTCCATACGGAGAGAAATTTGTGTCGTCTGTGCATCACTCCTCAAACGTCAAGAAAATGATGCATTTTTGAAGCGCATCACTACTGGGGACGAAAAATGGGTTGTAAAGGGTTTTCCAATAAGAGGTGTTATTTTGATAAAACATCAATGGTTTCGTTGCTTATGTGGTACGTAGCGCCGTCTTGTTGAAAATAAACGTTTTCCAGATCAATGTCATCCATTTCCGGCCATAAAAAAATCATTAATCATCTCTTGATAGCGCAATCCATTCACCGTAACTGTTGCTCCAGCTTTATTTTCGAAAAAGTAAGGTCCAATGGTTCCGCCGGACCATAAACCGCACCAAACAGGCACCAAACGTTGAGCATAGAGAGGCTATTCAACAATAACTCTTGGGTTTTCTGAGCCCCAGATCCGACAATATTGCTTGTTGACGAAGCCACCGAGGTGGAAATGGGCCTCATCACTCAAGATGATTTTTCAATGGAATTCCAGATCATTTTCATGCATTTCAGCGACCCAATCAACAAAGACACGACGTTGTTGATGATCGGCCGACTTGAGTTCTTGTGTTAACTGGACTTTATAAGCCTTAAAACCCAAATCTTTATGCAAAATACGGTGTAATGGTGTTTGTGGAATGCCTAATTCCAAAGAACGACGAGGAATGGACAAACCTGGGTTTTCTTCAACACTTTCGGCTACAACAGCAATATTTTCTGGTGCTCTTGAGCGACGTGCACGGGTTTTATTCTTCACATCAATAACTTGTCCCGACAGCTCGAATTTTTTTACCCATTTCTGTATTGCGGTCCGACGAGGTGCTTCACGATGGCCCAAAAATGTTCGAGTTTAACGAACTGTCTCTGCCAAATTTTCACCATTTTTATAGTGAATTTTAATAATTTCAATGCGTTGTTTAATCGTCTATCGTTCCATTTGTATTAATGGCGTAGTTTCTACTCAAAAAATGACAGCTTCAAAAGTGACATCTACCAAAAAAGCGGGCTATTCAGAATAGCACCTGTTATTGGAGAACCCTATATTTAACAATGTCAAATGCAAGAGATCATGGAGGAGAGAAGATGAACCGGCTCAAAGCATTTCAAAAGCCGATATCCATCAAAAAAAGTTGATGCTGTCTGTTTGGTGGGATTTTAAAGGAGTCATTTTTTTTTAGCTTTTACCGGATAACACAACAATTAATTCGGAAGTCTACTGTCATCAGCTGGACAAACTGAATGACGCACCTCAACAGAAAAGGCCAGAATCAATAACAGAAAAGGTAATATTCCACCAAGATAATGCGAGACCTCATACAAGTTTGGTCACTCGCTAAAAGCTTTTACAACTTGGATGGGATGTACTGCCACACCCATCATATTCTCCAGACCTGACTCATTATTTGCTCCGGTCACTGTAAAATAAAATTTTTTGGACGGTAAAACCTTTACCTCAAATCAACACGTCAAAAATCACCTCAATCATTTTTTGCCAGCAAAGACCAAAAAATTTTATGACCGTGGAATCAGGAAGATGGAAAAAGTATTGAATCAGAATGGCCAATATAAAGGGTGGTTAAATTTCAAGGGCCGATGTTGAATGTGAACCACACCTAAACGTCAACGACTTCTTTCTTTGGGGTTATTTGAAAGAAAAGGTGTACGTCGATAAGCCAGCAACAATTCAAGAGCTAATTCGGCACATTAACGGCATAGAACCTCAATTATGCCTCAGCGTCATCGAAAATTTGGACCATCGCATATACATACATATATGTGCTCACTCAAGTAGGACAGAGCCAGATGTCGAACGTTGCCGAACGCGAGGGCCGATTGTGCTCTTTGTCGTTCGTTCCGCGCTCTCGCTTGCAGTTCAAGCACATTAGCTTACATTTGCTTGCGTACGGAATAGATTCGTATATTCGATATGTCCCTATGACTTGTATGCATCTTTACATATAGATTTGTTCTTTTTGAAAATTGCGCGAAATTGTATATGTATACGCATGTTTATATACATAATATATATTAGTATACAACATATCTTATAGGGTATATGGTAAATATTACCATACATTTTTCCTTCATATATAATAAAAATAATAATAATAATAACATTAAAACAACAGGTATTATTAACAAACTTGGTTTTATTTTAAATTCTTCAAGTAAATCAAATTAATAATAATCAATAAGAAGGCATATGCAAATACAAATACGTGAATTTATATATGTACATATGCGCATATATGTACATACATATATACGCTCACTTAAGTAGGAGAGAGCAAGATGTCGAACATTGCCGTTCGTTGGCTTTGTTTGCTTTGACGTTCGTTCCGCGCTTTCGCTTGCAGTTCATTCAAGGTAACGACAATGAGCAAGGTAACGGCAAATAAGCAAGGTAACGACAAACGAGCAAGGTAACGGCAAATAAGCAAGGTAACGACAAATGAGCAAGGTAACGATAAATGAGCAAGGTAACGACAAATGAGCAAGGTAACGACACATTTTTTCGTGCGTGCAGCCGGCTAAATCGAATTATAAGACGTTATCACGTCAAAATTGTGTTTTACTCAAAATCAACACCGGTCCTTGATACTTAACTACCCTTTATAATTTAATTGCATATTTATTCATTATACGAAGATCGTCTTTCAAAAACGAAAGTACTTTCCGAACACCCAAAATATATTTTATTTTCAATATACAATTGAGTGGAAATATATTATCCATATTTATATAATTTTTTCTTCAAGGCATCGATACTGATAAATACAAATACCCCATTGGCTCCGGACGTGTTACTTTCAACAACAATCGCTCTTATATGAAAGCTGTCTCCGCTGCTTTCATCGAAATACGCACCGCCAAATTCACGAAGAAGGTGCAGGTGGATCCTTACTTGGAAGACTCACTTTGCTCTATTTGTGGGGTGCAGCATGGGCCATATTTCTGTCGGGAACTGTCATGCTTCAGGTGAGATCAAATTGTCAAAAAGAAAAAACTAAAAACGTAACAAATTAAATGAAAATTGAAATAATTTAAGTCTGAAGGCTTATAAGTAAATAATATTAAAAAAACACGTGTGAAAATTAAAAAAAAAAATTTTTAAGGAATGTAAAAATATATTATAGCATTTCACATTATAATTTCTGATTCATAATAATAAAGGGTCTGCCAAAAGTGACGCCCAGATGTCAGTAGTAAATAATTCCTGAACGGTAATATTTTTATGTCATTTTTGACAATTGTCAAGCAGACAGAAATACAACTTTATGCGATAGCGCAATGCCTTAAAACTATTGAAACTTATTATGAGAGTGGTCGATCTTTAAAAACAACATATCGCAAAATCCGTGACTATTTTTTGTGGAAATAATCGTCCGTTTCCGGAAAACAAACTGGAAAAGTATGTAGATTGTATCGGGGTTACCCTAGGAACATGTCCATCTGTTGTACCACAAATCATACAAGGACTAGAAAATTTGGTTGACAAGATTACCTACAACATGAATGTTGCATTAGCTGAAGCCTGTCCCATAAGAAGACTGAGGGTGAAACCCAAGCCTAAGTGGTGGACGGTTGAACTAAGCAAGCTTCAAAAAACAAGCAGAAGCGCTTTTAATGAGGCGAAGAAAACACGTCTCGCAGAAGATTGGAAAGGCTATAAAGATGATCTGCCTACAATCAATCTACATGAAGGAAATCAGAAATGCCCAAAGGGAATCTTGGAAATCTTTTTACAAAGAGGTTAAGGGGCAACTGAGACCTTCAGACTTCGTAAGATATTAGCGGGAACTCCTCAAAATTGGGAACTACAGGGTGGCTGATGAATTTTGCCACGTTAAGAAACTCAAATAACTTTTTTTTTAGTGTATGGAATTCATTTATTTTTTTTTTCAAGTTGAAGGTCATTAAATTTTATTAAATGTAGCTTTACTAGTTTTAAAAATAATTGAATTCAAATGCCCCCCATGCTCGTTGACACAAGTGCGGTATCTTAGTAAAAAGTTGTTCATTGCTGCTTTGAGAGTTGCGACAGGAATAGCCGCAATTGTTGCCCGAATGGATTGTTTTAGTTCATCCAAATTTGTTGGCTTTGTTTTATAAACTTCTTGTTTACATAAACCCCACAAGAAAAAGTCAGGTGCAGTAAGGTCCGGCGACCTGGGGGGCCAACGAAATTCGGAGTTTCTTGAAATCAGTTTATTGGGAAATTTTCGTCGCAATTCTGTCATAACAGTCTGGGCTATGTGAGACGTTGCCCCATCTTGTTGAAACCACACAGAGTTGAAAGGAATTCTCTTTCGGCGTAGTTCTGGATAGAAAAATTCTTTCAGCATTTTCAAATAACGGTCTCCAGTAACCGTAACGGTGTAACCATTTTCTTCAAAAAAATAAGACCCGACAATACAGCGTGAAGAAACCGCACACCACACTGTCACGCGAAGAGGATGCAATTCCGTCTCGTGGAGTATCTGTGGGTCAGAAGTACTCCATATTCGACAATTTTGTTTGTTCACATTGCCGTTTAAATCGAAATGGGCCTCATCAGACATGAAAAGGCAGTTTAACATGTTTTGGTATTCTTCCACCATTTGCAGGATCTTCTGGCAAAATTCCAAGCGAATCGGCAAGTCTGCTGCATTCAGTTTGTTAACCATTTGAATTTTGTAGGGAAATAAGTCTAAATCTTTGTGCATTATTGTTTGCAAAGACTGTCGGCTGACACCAAGTTGAGCAGATAAGCTTCTTGTTGAAACCCTTGGATTGCTTTGTATAGCTGCAGCTACAGCAGCGATCGTTTCCTCCGTCCGAACTGGTGGGTTTCGATGATAAGGCCTTCTTACGACTGTTCCTTGCTCAGCAAAATTATTCACCAGTCTCATTATGGTCCATCTGCTCGGGGGATCGCCGCCAAACATCCGCCTGTACTCTCTCTGTACCAAAACTACGGACTCCAGTGCGTGATAGCGGCGGACTATCCAAATTCTTGTTTGCGTGTCCCAGTTATCCATTTTAATAAATTTTAAAGATCAATCTGCAAATTAAAACAAAAATGGAACAGATAACTTAAAAAGAAAAAAAGTTATTCAATTTTTTTTTGGTAGCGGCTTTCATCAGCCACCCTGTACTATAGTACAGTGATGGTACTTTCACTACAACCAGTAAAGAGTTTTTAGAACTTTTACTTAACACTCATTTTCCAGGCTGCTCAGACATTACTGGCATGACATCTTCCATGTCACACCGTCGTGACGTCAGAATAAACGCTATACCTGAGGACCGACTTTTATGGGCGATTGAAAGTTTCAAACCTTTTAAATCACTGGGTCCAGATGGTATTTATCCAGTGGAACTGCAGAAAGTCGCTGGATATCTAAGACACTGTCTAATAGCAATCTTCAGAACTTGCTTTCTTTACGGTTATATACCTCTTAAAGGGGGAGACAAGTCAAAATTCTTCTTCTCATTACAATAGCTGGTAGAAACTCACATACCCACCCAAAATATCTCTTTCTCAATCACTGCAACACTCACTGATCTTGGGCTAGAACCGGATTTGGTAGGCTTCATTGGCAAAATGCTAAATAGCAGAATCATTGAAGCGATTCTCCTAGATTCGCTGCTCAGGAGATTGGTGAGTAGAGGTACGCCGCAAGGTGGAGTCCTCTCACCGTTTTTATGAAACGCAGTTGTAAATAAACTTCTGTTAATACGGGAATGGGTGGGCTGTAAGGTGATAGCTTACGCCGATGATGTTGTTATTGCTGTCTCTGGTAAATTTGTTTCCACATTAATACAATTCTAATACAAAAATGCTCCGGATATACTTTCTAGGTGGGTAGAAAAGTGTGCTAACTTTTTATGCCTGTAAGAGAGCTTTAGGTAAGACTTGGGGAATTAAACCTAAGGTTGCTCATTGGCTTTATGCTGCTATCGTCAGACCCATTCTTCTATATCGTCCCCTTAGTATTAAAATAGCCTATAAATTTTTTGATGTTTTGAGAAAATGAATTTCAAACTTTTTGTCGAAAGTAGCTCTCACTCAAATCTCGTTATGTCTGTAAATATTTATTATTTTTTTGATTGATGTTTTGACCCACTTTGTGGAACTAGAATTTGACCAAATTTTGACCACATCTAGAAACGACGATGGAGAATCCAAAAATTCAATAAAAAAATAATAGCCTATGAGCACATAGGCTATTGTTATACTAAGGGGACGATATGGAAATGTTGTCTGATGGTGTGCTTTGCGGAAAAAACCTTTTCTAATTTATTGAATAAGGTGCAGAGATCAGCTGAATTAGCATTATGTGGCATCATGAAAACCACGCCATCCATGGCTTTGGATATCATATTACATCTGCCACCCCTAGAACTCTTCTGCAAATACTCAGCGTCTCAGAGCGAGCTCACAATGGAACACTATCACACATGGACATTCAACCATCTCAGACTCCTATATGGATATACCCAATGATTGTGATTATCACCCTCCCATTTCCATTCTTAATGAAAATCCCTTCTAGACTGGAATGGCTTGAAGAAGATCCATCACCCATCTAGATCCATTAAGACCCACACCCCCACACATCCCCAACACCGTTAAGATCTACACGGACGCATCGAAAATGAACACCGGTATAGGATCAGGGTTATATTGCGAAGAGCTTTCTATCAGTGAATCCTTTAAACTACCGGATCACTGTAGTGTTTTTCAAGCGGCAATAAACGCTATTCATAAAGCCTTAAAATGGTTAGAGATAAACAGAATATCAGCAACACATATCTGGATTCTATCAGACAGCCAAGCTGCCCTACGGGCCCTGGATCCATTCCAAATAACATCAAGGAGTGTCTTATATTGTCGTCAATCTCTTAATGAGATGGCCAAACAATATCGTATCTTCTTAAGCTGGGTTCCAGGCCACAGAGATTTACCATTGAACTGTAGGGCTGACCAATTTGCAAGAGAAGGTACCTGTATGCCAAACATAAGTAATTTTATGGAGGCACCTCTCGCAATTTATGAGCTTGCGGCTCACAACGGGCCCATTCCGTGGTCTTAGTGGCATCGCTGTCTCTATGTGCGATGTGGCTGCCAAACCTGTCGTCTGTTTGTAAACGTTGTTGAGGCGTAAATCTTTCCATGATAAAATGTCGATGTCAATGAATAGTTTGAAAGTAGTCACGCGTGTTCTGTGAAAAAAAAACCATATTGAAAAAAAACCTCCAATCTAAGCACTTTATTTGCTAAAAGCTGTGAATACTGAAACGTGAAAGAATCTATTGGGTGTTGGAATAAGTTTCCGTCCTTTCTTAGCCAAAGTTACGAATTATTAGTTTGCGTTGCTCTCTGCATTGATCGGAACAGATGGTAATCCGAAGGTGCAATGTCTGGAAAGTATGGCGGATAGGGCAAGATTTCCCAATCCAGTCCCTCTAAATACTTCTGGACCGATTTAGCAACGTGTGGCCTGGCGCCATTCCGGCCGCTTTCCTTTAAGAGCTCGATTCAAACGCATTAGCTGTAGTCCGTAACGATCGCCAGTGATGGTTTCAGATGGTTTAAGGAGTTCATAATAGATGACACCCTTCTAATCCCATCAGATGCACAACATAACCTTTGAAGCTTGAATATTTTTTTGCGCTGTCGATGGATGCCTGGTTCACCTGGCAGACTCCAACTTTTTCGACGCTTAGGGTTATCATAATAGATCCACTTTTCATCGCCAGTGACGATGCGATGCAGAAACCCTTATCTTTTCCGCCGTTCAAGAAGCATCTCACACGTCACCAAACGTCTGTCGATATGCCTCTCCCCTTCAATTGATGTAGCACCTAGTGAACTACTTTCTGGATCATTCCCATCGCGTGCAAACGTTTACCGACGGTTGATCTGTCAACATCCAACTCTTTAGACATATTATCAGGGATTCCACATACATCTTCATCCAATACCTGTTGTAGTTGAGTATCTTCCAAAAATTGTCGGTGTCCCTTTGCGATCTTTATCCCTCACCTCATGCATGATTACGGTAAATATTGATCGATATACGATACGTTTCAGCTGCTCTTTTCTTTGAAATGCAATAATGAGCACAGCGAATGCTGTTTTTTCGGGACGAACGTAAACATTTTAGACGCCAGATAAAAATGGATATTTACGCTTCAAACGAATGTCAACTACTGCGATCGAGACCTCACATATACACCTTCAAATCACCAGAAAAGCGAACTAGAACGAACACAAGAATAGTATCAGCAGCGCTTCCTTCTTTACGAGGGCGGAAACTTATTCCCAAACGTAATAAATTCTTACAACATCTAGGCGCGCCTTTTGATAGACCCTTTTTATGCTTGTGTGAAAAAAAAATGATTCCTAATTATTTTTATTAATTTAAGGTACTTTTGTCGCGCTTGCTGGCAGTGGCAGCATTCGTCAGATGGCGTTAAAAATCACAAGCCGCTAACGAGAAATTCCAAATCACAAATGTTGCTGGGCATTGGGCCCGCTGCTTCCACTGCTTCCTTGTCCGCGTCAAGCTCGACACCACAGTCGCAACAACAGCAGCAGTTACAGTCACATCACACATCTCAGCAGCAGCAGCAGCAGCAACAACAACAACAACTGCAAGCTCATCAAAATCACTTGAGCGGTGGCTATCAATTGGAACAAGCGCACCAGCACCAAACCAATTCGCATTTGCATCGTTTAAATCAGCTGCAACAGCAGCAGCAACAACATCGGACAACATCGCCACAGCTAATGTTTCAACTAAATCATCAGCAACAACAACAAAATCAGCAACAATCTATATTTTAAGCAGTGGTTTGTTAGTGTTAAGCTCGAAATGCAATTGAATTGTTAAGTTGCTAGTTAGTCTAGTTTATCTCACACACAAACAAACACAGTCTAGTTTATTTCACACACAAACCAACATAGTCTAGTTTATCTAGCATACATACAAACATATATATAGTATATATTTAAGACTTCTTTCCAGACATTTCTCCTTCTTTTTGTTAATACTTCTTCATTTCATTGTTGTTACTCCTATTTGTAAGCTGGCATAAAGTTGTTTTTGTAAATAATGTATAATTTTAGGCGCATTTTTCGAAATGCTTACTCGCATTGAGGCACTCATTTGAGTTGAGCGGCATAATTAATTATAGCTTTTAGATTTTTAGAAAGCGAGCCAATTGCATACAAAACATTGTACATACAAACACACAGACATACAGTACTCATGTAACATATCAACCATTTGTAGTTTTAATTTGAGCTCATAAGTATGCTTCTAAAAGCTGAACTCTTTGTATATACATCCATATTAATTTTGGCATCACTCATTTGGGGGTGTGGGACGGGCACATTTAAGACATGCTATGTTTTAGAAATGAATTATTTCTAATTAGGTTAGCAAATGTATTTGTAGTTTGCCAAAATAAGAATTATTGGGACTATCCTATATTTTTGTAAATACGCTATCGTAAGATAACTATTTTTCTAGAGAATATACATATTTATTTGATTGATGGAAAATTCTTTTTTCACTTTAGTATTGAAAATTGAAAATTTTCTAACGCAATTTCAAAGCTTTGTAAACCAATTTATTTATTTATATTGTTATGCAGATGTTTGCTTTCAAACTTTATGTCATCGCTTTCTAGTTAATGTTTTGTTATTTATATTAACATTATTTATTATGCTTAATATTATTGTGTGATTATCAGTTTGATTATGTTGTTGTTATAATTACAAAAATATTTTTGTTACCTTTAATTATTATTAACACTTTTTTTCTTTGCTTGTAAAATGTTTGATATACCGCAACATTCAGGTAGTGAATTTGAATGATTTCAATGCTTGTCCATGAATCGATTTAAGTTTTTTTTTCGTTTTCTGTGAAAATAAATTTTTAGTTTCTTTCTTTATACAAAAACCAACACATTTGCCAGATGCACGATTGCTTGTATATCGAGTTATTGCAATGTAAATAAGAATTAGTATTACTATAAGAAAATATTACGCATTGAAACTGATTTTGAAATTATACACACACACATACATGTAGATGTTTTGTGATGCGCAACTTGATGTACATGCAAGCGAACATCGATCCATTATTTACTTATTCATTTAAGCTGATAAAAACATTTATGGCGCATTAGTTTGGGCACTAAAAACTATTTTTAAGATAACTTAAAAAAGTAGCCCCTAAACAGAGATTAAAAAAATTGCATTTATTTTCAAGTGCACCTATAGAGGCGGTTTCACTGCAGACTTAGGGTCTCCGGTGGTCTAAAGCTCGAAAATTTGGGGTATTTTCAGAAACTTTTTTTTACAATAAAAAAACGAAAAACGATATTTAAACGTTTTAGAGTTTTGTTTATCTACTTTTACACTCAAAAATGAAAAAAAAAAATTTTTTTAATTTTAATAATTTTAAAAATGGCGCTGAAATTGAAAAAAAGAAAAACGATATTTAAAATTTATAAGCTTTTTATCTAACTTCTTTTACACACAAAAATTAAAAAAAAATTTTTTTTTTAATTTTACTAATTTTAAAAATGGCGCTGAAGTTGACAAAATGAAAAACGATATTTAAATTTTTTAAGCTTTATATCCAACTTCTTTTACACACAAAAATTGGAATTTTTTTTTATAATAATAATTTAAAAAACGGCGTTGAAGTTGAAAAATGAAAAACGATATTTAAAACTGTTAGGCTTTTTATCTAACTTTTTTTACACACAAAAATTAAAAAAAATATTTTTTCTTTAATTTTAATAATTTAAAAAGCGGCGTTGAAGTTGAAAAAATGAAAAACGATATTTACATTTTGTAAGCTTTATATTTAACTTCTTTTACATACAAAAATGAAATTTTTATTTTAATTATTTTAAAAATGGCGCTGAAGTTGACCCTCCCGAAAATTTGGACCTGGACGGTGTTGTCCATTTCGGCTCTGCTAGTTATCTGAAACACAAAAACCAAAAACATTATTAATCAATATGACAGTAGGTATGTCCCGCTACTAGAATAAAAACAGAATTTAACAAAATGGCGTGGTTTTGAATTTGACACTCTAAGGTTTTTTTCAGTTTTGTAATAAAAAAAAACGAAATAATTGAAATAATAATATGATTCTAGTACGGGCGATAGCCATTGATGTTGTGAACAACATATTAAAATTTGAGACGATTCGGTTGAACAGTTTTTTTCTTGAAAAAAAGTAGTTTCGTAGTAGTTCAAAGTTTGAGGTACAAGAGCTGTTAGCTATAATATTGGGAATTTTCGCATAAAAATTTCACAGTATATTCTTAAGATACTATACTTTCGAAATTTCGAAAAAACAAGAAATCAATTTTTTTAAATTTCTAGACCACTGGGTCCCCTTAAGTTTGTAGAGTTTTTATTTTAAGCCAAAGCTTGAACTACATATATTGATGACTATATTGACTTGGGGAAAAAGTCCATTATTTTTCCGGTAGATAGCGGTAGGGATCGATATCTCGTAAGGTATCGATCAAACAATTTAAAGTTTATACTCGTCGAATAGGTGACATTTCACACTAAAAATAAACTCTCTCACGACTTGTTGGTTTGATTCGAGTAACATGTTACGTATACGCACCGTGGAACCGGAACGCAAAAGGCATAAATATTATACATACTTATATATGTAAAACCTTTATTTGACTTTTCTCAAAGTTTTCCCTCGCGAGTATGCGATAACTCTTAATACTTCTGCTTACAAGTAAGTCATTTTGTATACTCCAATTAACATTAGATGTCCAAAGGGGGCGAGTAATGAAAAAACTCTATTTTACCTCTTGATTGAGCTATAACGGACTTCACTGGGAAGAATCTTGTCGCGAATCTCCTGATCGAATAAGAGCAGACTGTTACTTGAGGAGTGCCCGACTGGCACTTCAATCATTTCACCTACCAAGAGCAGACTACTCCAAAACAGCACCTTACCGCGCCATACGAGACTACGGATTTAAAGAGCAATTTTATACATTTTTTATTAATTTCATTTTATTTATTATTATTTAATTATTTTATTTACTTTCATTTCACGTTGTTAATTTTCCTTTGCCTTATGCAAAATTATTTTAAGCTCTTCCCGTAAGCATTTTCAGCTTTCATAGAAACTGCAATTTATTATTATTTTTTTATTAAACAAAAAGAAACTGATTTCATACTTTTTATTACCAAAAAGAAAATGGTTCGATAGGCAAACTTGTTTGCAGGTTTATTTCCGCCTACACCCTGTACATCTTCCCCGAAAATTTCACGTATAATTGAAATCGGTCATTTTCCGAACTTTTTTGCAAATATGCTCTCTACAAGAAAATTATGAAACTTAATAGAAAAAATTACAAAAAGAGGTATTTTTCAAATACTTACAATTCCACCGTCGCTATTGCTCGTAAACAAATATTCAGCAGACTCTATATCTGCAAACATCTGCATAGGGAGTTTCTCAAAAGCCGCTCTCTTCGTTTTTATAGCCATTGATAATTCCTCTAACAACACGTTGGCTCGGTTACTCACAGCTGAATTTCAATTACTCTTAATTTTTGTCTTTTGACGGAGAATAAATGCCTACTCTACACATGCTTTAGAGAGCACGTCAATTCTACCTTTCTTCTTCTTCTCTGTTCCACAATAAGTGGGATTACCGTGAAATATTGACCAAAGCTCATGTCAAAACAAGTCGTCTTTTATCTAAGAGAGATATCTATTATGGTTCTGCTGGAGTATTAGTGCCCACAAAATACATATCCAATAAAATTAAAAGGTTGCTTTCCAATTTAACCTACTCGGCTATATAGATTTGGAAAATTTTTTTTAATTTTTTTTTTTTTTTGAGTGCATATATTTTTTTTTCAATATATATTTGTGTGTTATACGTCGTTTGCGTGAAGATATTCGCGAAATGAGAGCCAGATTTTTGGCGAAGTAACTCTTGTTTTATTGTTACTTTCCATCGACATATCGCCAAGTTTTTGTTTTTTTAATACTTAATAGAAAATATCTCTGAAATAGCCTTATATGTAAGAATCGCGAGCTGAAGCCCTTAGTAGCCAGCGTTCTTGTTAAATTTTAGTGTATTGGTTATTTATAACTATTACTCTTACATATAAATAAAAAATTAAATAAATAAACTCTTCGTTTTTTCATATAACTAAAATACCACTCGGGAGTCACCCTTGAAGAGAATCTATAGAAGAGGTTCAACGTAAATCTCTGAGAGAACTAAATCCGTAATTGAAATGAAGCACTAATGTTTTCTTTAGGACGGGATTACTTTGAAATAGTTTGAAGTCAATAAAGATAGTGGAATTTACAAACAAATCAATTGAACTTTCATGACAATTGCATATAAATTAAATATTTTACATTAATACATACCTACATGTGTACATGTGCATTTAAAATATTCAAGAACTATCGGTCTAGGGTATGATGAGAAGCTCCATTAATTTTCTGTTATCAGAATCTCTAAGATATATTTGCTATTTCAAGTTCCTTCTCGCCTTCCCAATGCATCGCCATCAGCTTCTTCCACAATGTGTGCCTCTTTCCCAGAGTCCTCTGAGACTCTGTGTGCGCTAACAAACCATACGAGTTATCAAGCTCAAATAAATCAAGCCGTGAGCGGGCTCCACCAGAAGGTAATACTCGCGCTATCCTCGTTTCCCCCGTTCTGCTTAAGCTATTTATTACTGCTGCCTAATAATAAATTAGAAAAATCCCTGCCTCCAATCCAATCAGTTATTATAAATGTTTCTTTTGACTTGAATTTTTTTTTTATTTTATAGAAACAACAACAGCCACTCTCTTTTTGCGCTTATAATTTATCATAAAATTCCAATTGTAAGTCGTACGTATAATATTATAAGCGGACGTCTTCTTAATCGCGCTTTATTGTTTTCCTTAATTGTCCCTCTTACACCTTTCCCTTGAGCAGTGGATGTTTAAAAAAAATTATTTATGAAACATTTCTGTTTGAAAAGTTCCTTTTTCGTATGTTAATTTTTGTTACAAAGCCTTTCCAGTTTTAAGAAAACTAAATTTCATTCGATATTGTTTTTTTTTGCATCATTCATAATATGAGACTTCCATTTAATTTACTGGCTCTTAGCAATCTGTGTTTATTTTGTCTGAAGCCATAAGAATTTCAATTATTTTTAATCACTCTGTGTTTATTATGTATATTAAGCAATAACAATTTCGGAATTTTTATATCATTCTCTTCTCCTAGCTGTATGAAGCTTATGAATTTGTATTTTAATTTATTTTACAAAACCTCTTTCAGTTTTGAGAAAAAGTAAATTTCTTTCGATAGTATTTTTTATTTTTATTGTTTTACCCACAATATGAAACTTCCATTTCATTTACTGGCTCTTAGCACTCTGTGAAACAACAACAATTCCATTAATGTTTAATCATTCTGCATTTATTATCTCAAGCAAAAACAATTCCATTAATGTTTAATCATTCTGCATTTATTATTTCAAGCAAAAACAATTTCATTAATTTTTAATCATTCTGTGCTTATTATCTGAAGCAGTAACAATTACAGATTTTTTTTAATCTTTCTCTTGTCTTGGCTGTATTTAGTTCATGAATTTTTATTTATTTTTCAAAGCCCTTTCACGTTTTTAGGAGAAAATTAGTGAATCGAAATACATACTCAATTTTATCGATATTATTTTTTTCCATTGCTCTACCCACAATATGAAACTTCCATTTCATTTACTCGCTCTTAGCACTCTGTGTTTATTTTCTCTGAAACAATAACAATTTAATTCATTTTTAGTCATTCTGTGTTTATTATCTCAAGCAATAACAATTTCATTAAAATTTAATCATTCCATTGTCTCTATTACACTCATAATTTCATGCCTCTAACACATAAATAGACAATCGATATTATGCGTATGCATAAAAATAATAATGTTTAAAAATTTAAAGTTAGAAATTAGAATTTAGTTGCATAACTAGAAGAGAAAATATCATAAAATTCAGGAAATCGTTAATAAAGAGATGGAATAGCTCTTAATTGAGTAATTATTGAGTATTTAGTGTAGTAAAACCCCGCTAAAATTTGTACGTATCTATACTATTACTATACCCATTTGTTTCGTACCTAAGATATAGACCTTTACTTACACGTAATCGCTTTGAGAGCCTCAACAAAATGCATTGTACAAAATAGTGCTGCTTTTGCTGATGCTGCTGCTTACATAGAAATAAAAAACTAAAGATTTAAAAAGTAAAAAATAAAAAATAAAACTAAAGAATAGAAAAACCAAGATACAAGAAACAAAAACAAAACACATATTATGCCTTAATTTATTTTAGATGCTAATCCAATTTTTATATTACAAAGTATTAGTACCTTAAAAATGTTTTAACCAGAGGGAGATTTATTGACCTTAAAATGATAAACATAATATGAGGATAAAACAAGTAGTCAAAAAGAAAAAAAAGATCAAAGTTTATTAATTTTTAATTGTTTACATGGTGTTCACATTCATGTCACGATTTGTTATAAATCCCGAAAATATGAAAAACTAACGTAAGATATGACGCAAGGCGACAACATCTTTATGGAAATACTTTTAAAACTGAATTTAAAATCAAATTTAAGCAAAAACAACGTATATATACATATATATGTATATATGTATACTTATATGTATATATATATATATACTATATGTATGTACATATGTTTCTCCATTTTATTTCACTCGTTACATACACAAGTTTTGAGCAAAAGAAAAAGCAGAGAAAACCTACAGGGATTTTATTGTAGCGGACATTACGATAAATCGTATTACAAAAACAAAAAAAAGGAAAAAACTCCAAAAACATATAAATACATGCATACATAAATTTATATATGTACAACATATAAAACAATATATACATACAAAATATATATTGTGTACTCAATGGTTATATAATAATACTATATACATGCATACACACATAGAAATGAGCATACATACATAGATATGTATTTGTAGAGTTTTATTAGTGCAAAGCAAAGAAGCGCCTCTTAGTATAAGATCGGTTTCCGTTGTAGACTAAGTTGCCCAACAACTACTTAGCTGTTAATACGAGTATAGTGCATATTTTCTTTGTTGTATTGTGTAATTTCGTATAATTTAGTAAAGAATACAAATTGCATAAGCACAACATGAACAGAGCAAAGGAGCTAGAAGAAATGAAACTTGTTCAGTGAGGATAAAGTTTACTCCTCTGAAGAGTGTTGCAAGCAATCTGAAATAATTGATTATATTTTAATCTTCAGCGGCATATTTTTGCTGCTAAAAGTAGCGATGTGATGATTTTCGAAAACAGGTCTTTCCATTTAAAACCATTAAACTTTCAAAGGCACATAAAGCGTTTTTCAGTAAGAGCGCTTCAACTTTTTTTTTGAATAAAACACAAACGGTTTGACTTTTTTAACTAATTTTTTTTTATTATCGAGTTTGAACATATACATTTAAGTATGAAATTCGATTTCTTTTGCATGACCACCGCGTGCACGTTTTACGAAGTCCAATCGTTGAACCCAATTTTCGACCACTCTTTTGCATAAATCGGCCGAAATTCCAGCAATTTCGCGTTCAATATTGGCTCTGAGCTCACAAATCGTCGCCGGCTTGTTACTGTAGACCAATGACTTCACATAACCCCAAAGAAAATAGTCTAGAGGCGTCAAATCACACGAGCGCGGCGGCCATTCGACCGGTCCATTTCTGGAAATAATGCGCTCATCGAACTTACTCTTCAACAAATCAATTGTAGCGTGTGCTGTGTGGCTTGTGGCCCCGTCCTGTTGAAACCACATGTCGTCTAAGTCCATACCATTCAATTGCGGCCAAAAATAATCGTTTATCATGTCGCGGTATCGATTTCCATTCACAGTAACGTGGCGATCGTTCTCGTCAACGAAAAAATATGGGCCAATTACGCCGCCGGCATGTAAACCGCACCAAACGCTAATTTTTTCGAGATGCAACGGTGCCTCATGAATCACGTGTGGATTGCTTTCTGCCCAGTAACGCATATTTTGCTTGTTGACAAAGCCATTGAGCCAAAAGTGAGCTTCATCACTGAAGATGATTTTTTGGAAAATTTATAAATTTTCATAAAAAATTTGCACGATTATTTTCATAAAAAATTTGCACGATTTGCAATCGTTGCTCAAGTGTGTAGCGTTCCATGATGAAATGTATACTAATGAAGTTTACAAATGACAAGCGAAAAATAAAAAATATTGCGTCGTTCGCCCTCCCTATCGGAAAAAAGTTAAAGCGCACCTATTGAAAAACGCTTTATTTTATCCCTGCGCTGATAATGAAAGCGACAAAAAATTTATTGATGCTAAAAAGTATGTAAAGTTTGACTGTATTCAAACTTTCCGCAGCGAATTCCTATATTACAAAGTGCATTTTAAAAATATATATATATTTTTTAAATTTACCAACATACTCAATCTCCAGCATTTTTGAACTTATCAAATCTCAAAATTACTTTATAGCTTCTGAAACATGATCGTCAATCACTTTTATGCTTAAAATAAATCATTTTGAACGTTCGTTTAAAAAGATGCATCTAAAAAAAATTCTTGTGAAAAGAGAATTTGGTTAAAACAATATTGAAAAATTCATTTTAGAGTTCACTTGAAATTTATTTCGTGCTAACACATTTTAATTCATTAAATATATTGTAAGAAATAAATTATTAAACGACGAGATCAAAATCTATCTGTTGGATTCAAGGAACATGCATGAAATATTGAAAATCCTGTTGAAACACAACAATTCGTGTAAGAAACAAATGTTTAACTCGTGTTACATCAAATTCATGAAAAAAGAGAATTAGGTTTACTTCATAACATCATCATCATTTGGTGTGAGCTTTGGCCTGCTGCACAAAATGTCTACATTTGACCCGATCCTTGGTCGTTTCCCTCCCATTGGTGACTTTGATTTTCTTCATGTCGTCTTCTAGTTCGTCAATCCATCTTGATCTGGATCTGCCTCTTGCTTTCGTTGCAAATGTTTTAGCGTCAATTATTTTTCGTTGAGCTCTCGCGGGGTCCATTCTCATAGTATGGCCTAGTCGTCTTAGTCTTTGAGCTTTGATGAACCGCACAACATTGTCCCCTCTTATAAGTTGGTCCAGTTCATGGCTCCATCTTATATGCCACTCGCCGTGATCTTTGACTGCACCGAAGATTTGCCTCAAAATTTTTCTCTCGTATACTTGGAACTTGTTTTTGTCTTTTGCACTTCATACCACCAGCCCTCAAATCGAATTTCAACATTATATCTCAAATACTTTTTATGTACAAATCCTGGAAAATCACATTTTCTACAAAAACAACAGGCTAACAAAAAGTGCTTGGGAATTTGGAACTGAGAAGCATTGGCATAAAATATATTTACATGTCTCATTCCATAACAGCATTCCTGTAATCACATATCCACATTTACATTAGACCATGTTTTGTAAAGGTTATTTCTAAAAAGCTCGGCCATCAAAAACAAAAAATTATAAAATAAAATAGCAAGTAAAAGTATTTCAAAAGTATGAGCATTCACCTCTCCCTACTCCAACCTCTCATTATTTCTGTATTCAGACTCTTTGTACATATCTTTACTCTCCACCTGTGTAATATTCACTCATTACAAATTCACGCATTTCCACATTCCGTATGTTTTAAAGGTGGCCACTATCATTTGGACGTGCACAGGCTTGAAGCCTCGGGCACGAAACACCAAATAATGGAAAAGTTTGCAAAGTTTGCACTGCAAAGGCGGAGTATTATACCGACGGAGAAATTTGGCAAACTTTCAGTTATGACATGGGGATGCATATCTAGTAAGGAAATTGTTGATTTTGTGTTTATAGAAGATAAATTGGAGGCACGAGAATATTTAAATATTCTGCGATGCCATTTGATAAACAGTGCAACAAAATTTGGCTTCATCGTTGACAGCCAAACTCAGTTCAAATTCTACCAGTAAAACGATCCAAAACATATGTTAAAGCTCATGGCCATGATGGAAAGAATAATGAGATGGTCCCGTTACTTTGCGCTCAGCGAATTTGACAACTAGTTACGTGATTTTAGCTCCAGTATGGCCAAATTACCATTTTCGTAACTTGATTTAGCTTTTTTTTTTTGTTATTTAGTCTCGGAGTTTTAGTTCTTTCTTCATGACATTTTTCTAGCTGTTCTAATTAAAATGTAATGTTTATAATTTTGTAAAATATACATTTTTTAATAATTATTTAAATAATTCACCCAGTTTTATTTATTTGTTGGTGTTCTTCTGCTTTCGGCAGTCAAATCTCTTTCTCGCTACTGCAGTGTTGCCTAGCTTTGGATATAGAAACGTCTAAAATGCCCATTTAAAAAAAATAAAACACCAAATTTTTATTGAATTACTTAAGGAACTTTGTATGCGTGACAAATTGCCTTTAGAATGTGCGTTTTTTTTAAATAAATGTGTTATGCTTACGTACAAATTAATTTATGAGTTTTTTTTGTTAAGCGAGACTCTTCTGTTAAGGGAACAACTTATTTGCTATATTTGAGGTTATGTAACTAGATAAGGTACTCTTTTTGTAAAAATGTCAGTATGGTTTCTTTAGTGTTTTCTGGTATTTGGTGGCTTATTTTTACAATGAATACACCTCTTGATGCCCTATGTCTCACTAAGGATTGATGGCTGGAAGAAAAGTTTACACCTCCATGGCTTTAATCCGCATTCAGTAAATTCAAACGCCTTTTAAAATGTGTAAAAAGGTTGTCAATCTTAAGATGAGTTGAGAGAGGGACATTTAATATTCTTGCATAACCTTATAAGGAGCAAAAAATTAAATTCACACTTTCAAAATATCAAATTTTATAAGAACCAACTAATTTTCATTAGCACTAAAATCTTTTCAGAGTGGCCTTTTTTAACCTTCTTTTGTATAATAATACAGTTTTTTTTTTTAACTTAAAGTTTCGGTAAAGAAAAGAAACAAACACAAAACTTCAAAATTTTCGCATTTTCGGTATAAAAAGCACTAAATTTATTGCGAAGAGCACTAAATTTATTGCGTGACGTCACGTACTCTCTGATGGGCGCAATGTTCTTTCTATCATTCTTGGCTCATAGCAGCAGAATATAGCTTCTTTGAGCGAGCTCAAAAACGTTTCGAGGAATACAAGATACCCTGGTACTACAGTATTAAAAAATGTATTCATGTTATAAGAAGCAGACCTTGTAATAGATGGTCAGGGTAGTCACACAAAGTACTGATGCACATTTCATTTTTAAAACCTATAACTTAAAGCTTTTAACTATATTTTTTTTTATTTCAAAAACCCATCTGTGCCTTTATGTATGGAATACGACATTTTTTAAATGTGCGACATGCTGCCACCGACCCGAGTGTTTTAATCTTCAATGACTCATCTGCATAGATCCACCTGAATTTGATCAATGGTAGGGTTATGTTGACTTGGGTGGTGTCGGACGATTTCGGTGGAAAATTCTAGAGTATCAATTTGCACGATCCTGGTGGCCAGTTCACGTCATATCCGCGAGGGGTTAACATATAATCAAATTCCTCACAATGAAGTAGCAGAATTTGCACCTACAGTCAATCGCATAACTCACTATGGTGATTTGATCTCAGTAACTCAATAACACTACAGTCTGTCAATATCAACCCTAATCGCTAAGAGAAAACCATACAAGATGACAAAATTATTCATCCAAATTCGTTTTTGAATAATTTTTTTATTATTTATAAAAAAAACTATTTTGACTAATTTAAATCCTTATTTAACCTTTACCTGCTCCATTGCTTGTCTGTTTGCCTACTGCAGCTGTCTACTATAGTTCACAAGTGTCGAAAATTATCGACGTACGACGCCATTTGCAAAAATTAAAAATCTTCCGATAGGATGAAGCACTTAATTAGTATTAGTAAGGCCACCTTCATACAAGGCAATATTTGTAGCTTCAACTCGGTACTTGTGATGCTCGTGCTTTGTCGACTCACTTTACTTTCTTGTTCTTCTCAATGTTGTTGTTGACTGTAGACTAAAAACTGAAAAGTGCAAGGTGTGCGAACACGACGAGCACATCAAAAGAGAATGCGGAGATTTAAATACAACAAAAGTATCTAATGAAATTATCTTGAAAGAGAGTAGGCAGCATAGAAAATAGTGATTTATATCAGTTTTATGTGGTATAACTATACTCACTAACGGCGTTTCTTCCTCAATATCTTTGTTGCAAATTTTCAGTCAATTGAGCAGAGCCCAGGGATAGCGATCAGAGACGAATCTAATAGCGTTTACTATAATTTTTTTGAGAATGTACTGATTATGCTGTTTCAACTAGAATAACAGTGTTACAGTGGCCAATATTTTATGCAGATTTTTCATTTCAATCGTTCGCATGCATGTGAACTTATCAAGAAAATTACTCTAATAGTGCTATTGCCAGAAAACTGGTTTTATGAATTAAATATGAAAAGAAAAATTTTAAATCTTTTAGGTAATTATATAATTAAGTATCTTTAAAAAATATACGCTATACGAGTGGCTCTAATATATTATATTTATATATGAAAGTCTTTGTTTTCGAAAATCGTCAGCACTCAATGAATATCTGAGAAAAAGTTAATTGCTACAGCCTTCTATTCTCAAATATTTGCCAAATAATAGCACCAAAAAACGGTAAAGCAAAGTGTGCAAGTATAAAATAAACGCAGAATACTCTATATTGCTTTAAAAGCAAAAACAACTGAAAACTATGCAATAGGTCAAGTGTAAAACGAGTTTAGTTAATAAATGAAAATACAGTAAAGTAAAAGTTTTTCATGGTTCATGATTTGTGGCTTTGAAATATACTATTGGCTACTTTAGAAAAGTCTAGTCGAAACGTTAAGTTTAGCAGTAAATTAATTATAAGATAATAATAAAAACAAACTTGTTAAAATATATAACCGAACAAGTATTTAATGAGGGAGAGCAAAAGAAAATATAATGGTGCTTTAGCTGAATTATTACTGTATTAAATTAAGACTTGAAAAAAAAAAACATTACAAAGGAAGAAATGAAAATATGAGTAGGAATAAATAATTATTAAAATTACAAGAATAAATATCACAAAAGAATTTTCAGCAAATCAATTTCATTTTAAGAAAAATTTAAAATCATCAGAACTTTTCATTTTACTAAGGCATATAAGCCATAACAATTGTGTGTTTGTGTTTGTGCTAAAAAATGTAGAAAAAGATGAACAGCAAGCGGTCATTGATCACAAAAGAAAGAAAAAACATTTGCTACACATACATATAAACAAACAATCAATTTTTACATGAGATCGAACTGAAATTCGAAAATGAATACCACGCACTAAGTATTAAATCAAAAAGTAATGCTAAAATTATAAATATAGAATACCATTTTAAAATGTTTTCAAAATATGCATTTACTTCGCAAGAATAAATTGAACAAAAATATATAAAGTATATAAATTTGCAAAATCACAAAATCAAAAATTTAAAAGATTAAAAAATTTAAAAACAAAAATTTAGTCATTAAAGAGAAATCAAACATCTAAGAATGAATACCAATCCAGTACCTTTTTATTAGAAATATTTTTAAATTGTACTCATAACTACTACATATGTATTTGTATGTCTGAAATTTTATTGCAAAATTTAGTGGACAAGCAGTTCAAACTGTAGCACTGTAGCCCACTTTCTGCGCATACATACTTACATGCATATATAGAAAATCAGATGTTGCTAACGGCGAGATGGGCTGGGCTTCGCATATACTTACATACATATACATACGTGCTATTTAAAAACTTGTATCAAAGCAGGCATACGAGAATGTACGATATGTATGGCAGTGTGTGTGTGTGTACGTGTGAATGAGTGAAAATACGTTGGGGGTAAATTGAAAACTCTCCGCACAGCATTATTACTAGGGAACGAACGATGTATGTATTTTAATACTTTTAAAAGGCGTATTTTAAAAATTAACAACAACAACAACAAATAAAATTGTAAGCATGTTGAAAAAGAATTCAAAAAGGGATATAGATAATGCTAAATGATTATCAGTTATAGATGATAGTGAAATGTTCCATTACTGAATTTGAATTCGAAAACATTTTAGCATTCGCTCTTTACTATATTAGCGTGTAAGACAGGGCGAAATTTTGTATGAAATAACCAAGGAATTGGCACCTACCGACAACTCAAAAAAAAATTAAAATTTAAATTTAAATAAAATAAATAAACAAGAACTCAATTTCATAGTTGAGTGAATTGTATTTTAATTATTTTTGTTTTAACATGCATACATACATATATACATACATAAGTATGTGATAATAAGCGTGGAAAATACACACATAATTAAACGTAACATAGACACAGCCCAAGAGTCTATTTTAAAACATACACATTAATTTTATTAGTGAAAATTTTATATTTTACTTTTTTAAATGGACTTCGAATTTTATTTCGCGAATATTTTGCACTGTGGCAAAAAACAAAACAAATGTGTTAAAATTTAACGATTAAGGGAATTTAGCGATTAAGTATAAAAAAAATTAATTCTTATGTAATTGTAATGCAAAAGCAAAAAAGTAAATAAATAAAATGTTAGTTATCAGTAATTGCTACTTACGTGCATATTTATGTGCATATACATTATACATACGTACATACATAGTTCGCCTTCAAAGAAAAGACAAGTTGACATTGATACTGAACGATATACATACATACATATGCACATACAGACGTGGTCATAAAAATAACAAAGCGGCAATGTGCCAAGAGTTGACGAGCTATTTATTTTTGTTTTATTTTTTTTATAAATATATAGGTTATACTGCAAACAAATCAAAATAACTCAAAGTTTAACACTTTGTAAAAAAAATAAAACAAAAGTGTGCTTCAAAAAAATTTCACAATATTAAATTTCTGTTTAGTTTCTTGGTTATTTTTAAACTGTAAGCACTCTGTGTTTATTATCTCAAGCAAAAACAATTTCATTAATTTTTAATCATTCTGTATTTATTATTTCAAGCAAAAACAATTTCATTAATTTTTAATCATTCTGTGTTTATTATCTGAAGTAATAACAATTACAGATTTTTTTATCTTTCTCTTGTCTTGGCTGTATTTAGTTTAGGAAGTTTTATTTTTATTTATTTTTCAAAGCCCTCTCACGTTTTTAGGCGCAAATTAGTGAATACATACTCAGTTTTATCGATATTATTTTTTCCATTGCTCTACCCACAATATGAAACTTCCATTTCATTTACTGGCTCTTAGCACTCTGTGTTTATGTTCTCTGAAGCAATAACAATTTCATTAAAATTTAAACATTCTATTGTCTCTATTACACTCATATTTTCATGCCTCTAACACATAAATAGACAATCGATATTATGCTTATGCATAAAAATAATAATTTTTAAAAATTTAAAGGTAGAAATTAGAATTTAGGTGCATAACTAGAAGAGAAAATATCATAAAATTCAGGAAATCGTTAATAAAGAGATGGAATAGCTCTGAATTGAGTAATTATTGAGCATTTAGTGTAGTATCAAAAAACCCCTTTAAAATGTGTACGTATCTATACTATTACTATACCCATTTGTTTCGTACCTAAGATGTAATCGTTTTGAGAGCCTCAACAAAACGCATTGTACAAAATAGTTTAAAAACTTTTCATCACAATTTTCAATCAAAATTTTCAAAAAAATTTAGGATGCAGACAAGTTTTTTAAAGCCAAATTCTTTCAGTAAAGTTTGTTCCTTGCGTAGTATGAAAAGTTATAGCCAATTGATTTTTTTTTTAATTTCTGTATTATTATTATTATTTTTTTTTTTTTTTGATAACGCTACACATTTTCTTCCATTTAAAAAATTTTCATTAAAATCTCATTAAATCAAAACGTCCAAAAAATTTCAAGTATACAGAGTTAAATATTTTATTTTTGAATATTTTATTTTTGAAATTTTTTTTGTTGACGGTGCTAAGCATTTTCTCCATTTAAAAAAATCAAAAGCCTTTCATCAAAATTTTTAATCGAAATTATCAAAAAAAAAAACTCAAGTAAGCATTTTTAATTTTTATATTGATGGGTTTAAATTTTTTCGTTTACAAAAAAATGTACTCAGAATTTTCAAAAAAATTTCAAGTATGCAGGGTTATAGCCGATCGAATCTTTTGTATTTTTTATTTCGTTTTTGTTTTTTTTTTTTTTTTGCTGACGGTGTTACGCATTTCCTTTCATTTAAAAAAAAAAACAAATTCGAGTATGCAGAGTTTTGTATTGTTTTTTTTAGCAATGTTATTTTATTTCATTAAAAAACTCAAAATATTTTTACTCAGATTTAAAGAAAAAGTATGCAAGGTTAAAGTGGATGATTTTTTTGTTTGTTAACGGTGTTAAACATTTTCTTCCACATGAATCGCTGTGCTATTATTGTGACCTCGTCTGTATATTTGTATGAATATTTTAAAAGGATGTAATGCAATAGTTAGTTGAGAAATAATATATATTTTTTTAATAATAATAAAAAATTATTTTTAACTTCTGGGGCATTACGATATTAAAATTTAGCTCAAAAATGTAGTTAAAGTGGCGTTTACTTTAAAAAATCACTGGCCTGATAGACACAGAACTAATTTTGTTTTTTTTTATTTGATTTTACTTTTTTTATTTTTTTTTATTCTATTTTATTTTATTTTATTTTATTTTATTTTATTTTATTTTATTTTATTTTATTTTATTTTATTTTATTTTATTTTATTTTATTTTATTTTATTTTATTTTATTTTATTTTATTTTATTTTATTTTATTTTATTTTATTTTATTTTATTTTATTTTATTTTATTTTATTTTATTTCATTTCATTTTATTTTATTCGATTTTATTTTGTTTTATTTTATTTTATTTTAATTTTGTTTTATTTTATTTTATTTTATTTTATTTGAGCTTAATCCATCTCGGCTATTGCCGGAGATTACCCATCCCGGATAAAATTTTCAAGGGATTGTGCTCTGGTGGAGCGTAGTCCAAGTTCTACGCCCATGCGATTACTATTGCTTAAATATTTAAAAATCTACGAACTATTGCACATGTGTCCAGTATGGTCGACTTCTGGATGTCTTTTAAGAGGTGTTGGCAGTCATACTTCTTCAAGTTATTGATTAAATGCTTAAGCACTAATCCAGTGGACGATATAATTATTGGAATTATATTCACTTCTCTCGCTTTGTACATCCGTTTAAGTTCTATGGCCAAAGCTGCATACTTCGATATTTTGGTGGAGTATGTGCTTTGGATGTTGCGATTAAGGGGCAGCGCTATATTGATTACTTCGATTGTTTTATTTATCTTATCGAACAAGATGATGTCAGGTTTGTTGGCAGCTGCGGTTCGATCTGTGGAAATAAATCTGTCCCAGTACAGTTTAAAATTAGCATTTTTCAATATTGTATTTGGTTCATATTTAAAATTCAAGACTTCTTCTTGTAATAGACCGTGTTTTATTGCAAGTTGTTGGTGGAGGAACTTTGATATATTGTTATATATGTATATCTCATGACATATTCACGGGGGGCAAGTACACTGCATCCAGCAATTACATGGTCGATTATTTCGCCGTAAATGCCGCAGCTTCGGCAGCTATCTTCTATTGCCTCACCTTCGGAAATTTCTTGTTGGTCCTGGATAGCGATTGCGAAACCTTCTGTTTCAGAAAATAATTTTCCTCTTTTTAACCACAAATTAGATGATTGTGCGTCTATCCATTCCATTTCAAGATCATGGGGATGGGCACCGTGTATTGTTTTTGCCTTCCATGCTGCGATCATTTCTGCTGGGGACTTAACCCCCTCAGGTACTGGGAAATCCTGCTCCATCAAACTGAGCGGGGTAAAGCCATTATCTGCCATAGTGATAGCTTTAAATAGATGGGACTCGCTGCTTAGAAAATATGTAATATACGTAACTTCAAAGTTTGCGAAAAGTGTAGACGCGCTATATTAATGATTCCTCTCTATTTCACTATATGAAACTTCTATTTAATTTCTTGGTTATTTTTGAACTCTAAGCACGCTGTGTTTATTATCAAAAGCAAAAACAATTTCAAGTAATAACATTTTCACAATTTTTGTATCATTCTCTTGTGCCTCTCATTTTTTGAAATACATACTAAATTTCATTCGATATTGTTTTTTTTTTTTTTCTTTGCTTTACCCACAATATGAAACTTCCATTTAATTTACTGGCTCTCAGAACTCAGTGCTTATTATCTCCAGCAATAACAATTTCAATCATTTTTAATTACTATGTGTTTATTATATAAAAAAGTAAGAATTTCAAAATGTGTGTATCATTCTCTTGAAAATTGTGAGGAGAACTTCGGCCACTACGTCACTTGGAAAATTAGGCCGAATTCTACACGATCATTTCACATGTATTCACACACTCGTCGAATCAGTCCAGAAGCAACATGAGAAAAGACTGTGTTGATTTTTTTTTCGTATATCACTAAACCCAAGGAGAATGATAAGAGGTTTCCTCGTTAGATATTGTGGAAAAAAAAATTTTGAGGGAAACTTTGGATTCGACGTCATTCGTTTTGTTGTTCACAAAATTTTACTTTAGCTTAGAGAAACACAAAATGAAAGACGTCGGCATATCTGTCAAATTCGCTCAGAGCCGAATAACGGTCTGCTAGATAGTACACCTGTAAAAATCTTTTCACCATGCACTAAACCAATCCCATCACCAGCCGAAATTTGCACACTCATTTCACACACACTCGTCCAATCGGTCGTTGTACAGACGGCAACAAAGAGTCATTGGTTGATTTTTTTCGTATATCACCAACAAAATCTCAATTTTTTTGTAACATAATCTCAGTTTTTTTTTTAATCCCAAGTGACGGCAGCCCATCAGCTAATTCTCACAAATTCTCTCAGCGTCGAATAACGGTTTGCTAAAGGGCACACTCTAAGAATCTATTCAACATGGCACACGATGGGAACTGAAGGAAAACCAACTGCTTGAGAGCACTGCAATTTTCTCTTACTAATAAACTTACTTGATTAGAAATCTTCGAAAGAAAAATAAATTTCTCCTATTTCTTAACTAACTACTGCAACTACTTACGTTTACGTTTATATCACAATTTTTAAAAACATAGAAAGGGAAACTTTAAAAGTAATAATGAACAAAAATCAAAAACGCTTCCCACTTAAACACGATAATACAATATACATACATATAACTATTAAGTAGAGACGATAATAAAAATGACTATCGAAAAATATTTCTTTATACTTATGAAGTAAGCAAAAGTATTTTAACAGCAATCAAACAGTTAGCAAAGAAAGAATGCAATTTTAACAATTACTTTCAAATTAAAACAAAACAAAAAAAAACAAAAATATCAAGCAAAGCAGAGAAAAATTTTACAAATGAATTAAAAAGCGCAGCAAAATTATGCAACTAAGTGCATATATATTTGTATGTATATGTAGTTGTATATTAGAAAATGAGAAAAATGTTTTAGGAGACAAATTGAGTTAATTCAGCTGACTAAAAAGAATAATTTTTTATATAAAAAAGAATATGCAAATCATATTTAAAAGAAATAATAAATATTTAATAAATAAAAATAAATAAATAATTAAAAGTAAGTAAATAAAAATAAATAATTGAAAATAAATAATTAAAAATAAGTAAATAAAAATAAATAAATAAAAATAAATAAATAAAAATAAATAATTCAAAATAAATAAGTAAATAAAAATAAATAATTGAAAATAAATAATTAAAAATAAGTTAATAAAAATAAATAAATAAAAATAAATAAATAAAAATAAATAAATGAAAATAAATAATAAAAAAATAAATAATAAAAATTAAAAAAAAATAGTTAAGCACTAAAGTGTATATGCACACATTCTTATAAGCAGTTCGCCTGCCTGACAATGAGAAAATGCTTCAAGTTCGCAAATAAAAATATCTAAATGCCTACATGCCTACATCCATACATACTTACATGCATACAAATACTTAGACTACTAACTATATATACAAACATATATGTCTATTATAATTAAATACAAACTAAAATGCATACATACATACAAACCTACCTGCCTAAACACCTTTCAAACTTATTACCTTAAATCAAAACATGCGGCTAGTAATACGAAAGAAATCGTGTACGCACATACATATGTGCATAGGTGCATACATACATACATATTAACTGCTTCAATTTACACTCTATACTGCAATATTATCATTATATTAATTGTCCCAATTCCAAATTCCTACTCGAATCCTAATAATAGGACTATGAATAAGTTCGTGCGGTTTTTTTTCAAAATTTGAAACTTTATTGACGTAAAATGGTTACAAATTTAATATTCAAAGTATTGTCCATCGCTTACTATTACTTTTTCCCATCTTTCTGGCAATTCACGGATTCCCTTTGTGAAAAATTCGGTCGGTTTTGCCGCAATCCACGAATCGATCCATTTTTTGACTTCATCGTAATTACGGAAGTGCTGGTCAGCCAGGCCATGTTGCATCGATCGGAAGAGATAGTAATCGGATGGCGCAAGGTCTGGACTATACGGCGGGTGGGGTAGGACATCCCATTTGAGCGTTTCTAAGTATGTTTTGACCACTTGTGCAACATGTGGCCGAGCATTGTCATGTTGCAAAATAACTTTGTCGTGTCTATCGGCGTATTGCGGCCGTTTTTCTCGCAGTGCTCGGCTCAAACGCATCAATTGTCGTCGGTAGACATCCCCCGTAATCGTTTCATTCGGTTTCAGTAGCTCATAATACACAACACCCAGCTGGTCCCACCAGATACACAGCATAACCTTCAGGCCATGAATATTCTGCGCCGACGTCGATGTTGAAGCATGGCCAGGGTATCCATACGTTGCCCGACGTTTTGGATTGTCGTAATGGACCCACTTTTCATCGCCAGTCACAATTCGATGCAAAAAACCCTTTCTTTTGTGCCGTTGAAGCAGTTGTTCGCATGCCATAAAACGGCGTTCAACGTCTCTTGGCTTCAATTCATACGGCACCCAATGGCCTACCTTTCGGATCATTCCCATGGCTTTTAAACGTTTGGAAATGGTTGATTGATCAACTCCCAAAGTTTTTGCAACCTCTTCTTGCGTTTGAGCCGGATCTTGATCGAGCAATTCCTCCAATTCGGTATCCATGAACTTTGGCGGCGCACCCTCGCGTTCTTCGTCTTCCAAGCCAAAATCACCACTTTTAAAGCGTGCAAACCACTTCTGGCACGTTCGCTCAGCTAGAGCATGCTCACCATAAACTTCCACCAAGATACGATGACTTTCGGCTGCTTTTTTCTTCATATTAAAAAATTCCCCGCAAAAACACATTATTTGGCACGAAATTCGACATTTTCAAGTGTGGTAAAAATATTGTTGTTTACGCTTCAAATAAAAAACTTATACTGACGTTTGTGCCTTACGACAGTAGCTCTCCAATGAATGTTTGGAAATGTGGATCGATGGAATAATAATCAAGTTACGCCATCTGTTGTAAAACCGCACGAACTTATTCATAGTCCTATTACATATTTTTAATGTCAAATCAAAGAATTTTAAACTAGAACTTGAACATAAATAAATACTTTTAAAAGAATATCGACGAATGCATAAGGACACATGCAAATATTTGTGAACCTAACATACCTACATACATGAATGCAATACCGTATATGCGTATATATTTATAAGAATAAAAAAAAATATAAAATGTTTAAAAGTGAAATCCATAAATACTTAATTAAAAACCGCGTAAGCGTGAAAATAGACTGGATAAAAAAAAATAACTTTGAAAAAAAAGCAAAGTAACATTTTAACACAAATTTGACAGAGTTAACCCCAAAAACTCATCGCAGACAACTCGCTTTAGTGCTGCATAACAGGCAATATTAATTATAATAGTTATACTTTTGTTAGGCCGTTGCTACTAAGACTATACAGCTTTGATGAAACTTTTAAATGAATTCGTAAACCCTAAATGTTGGAAATCACAGGGTATGTCTGTATGTAGGAATGTTACAGATAATAAAAAATATTTTCATACTAACATTACATTAAATCAAAAAAAAAGAAAAAACAAAAACATAAACATATTTATGTATGTACGAGCATAAATTAAAGAGCAAAACCGAATCGAAGAAGGGGAAGGAGAAGGAGAAACTCGATGCACAGAAGAAAAAATTTTAAACCTATCACTGAGGGTGAAGAAATTTCGAAAGTAAGGAACCAGAATAGGCGTAAGTAAATGAAAAAGCAAAAGAACATAAATATTCTAATTGTTTTCCCACCTTACATGAAAATATTACTGCAGTGCCATTTTAAATAGCTTCCGATAAGAACTACTAAATACATACATAAATACATACTTACATACATAAAACCTTGTACTTACATAAACTAAGAAAAAATTGTATTAAGTGAAAAGAAATTGCAAATTTTGCAAATTGCAAGTCAAAGATGTGTTTATGATAATTAAATACATACTTACATGCATACATGCATACACAAGCAAGATAATTTGTTACAGTGCATAAATGGAATGCAAATATTGCCTAATCATTATTAATTTAAGCAGTTCAGCTTTAGCTTTAAAAATAAGTATAAAAAATAACTTCGTATGGAATTGCAGTCAAATGCAATAAAAAACAATTTTTGAAACAAGTTGTAATCGTTGAAAATTTGAAAATAGACTCAGCATTAGATTGCAACTAACACACATACATATACAATATTTTAAATGCAAGTAAGAAACAATATTTTTAGGGCTTAAACGCAAAGCAATTTATAGAATAGGGTTGAGTATTTTCATTTTATTTTTTTTTAACGTAGACTTAGAAAATGTATTGAAGGACCTGCACAAATATATTTTTCTAGTAGCAGCAAATTGGTTATATTTAATTAATAAATTTAAAGCAGATAACATTGATAATTGGCGTAAAATAATTTGGAATTTGGAATGTGGAATGCAGGACGATATAAAAATAGCGCTCTAGCCAAAAATTATATAAGCCACAGAAATTAGTGCTCATGCACTGTGCATGAAAAAGGTATTTATCCAACTCCGCTCTTTTACCTCTCTGCTCTGCTCTTTTCTACGGTATCCCCCTGATTGTCAAGACTCTCACAGAAATACTACACGGTCAAACGGCGAGTGTTGAAGCACAGTAACAAATCCGCATTTTATTGTTTTTGTACCAACAAACTTCGAGATTTGTCGTTATTTTAAGGGGAGAATGTCGTTCGAGTAGTAGGGCCGATCGTGTGACCATTTCGCATGTTTTCTATATCTATATGGTCATTTTTCATACGAAATTTTCATTCTTGCTCGAATCTCAAAACAAAAAATGGTTTTCTAAACAAAACATAATTCTTAAAAGAGTGTCTTATTAAGTAAATATTTTTCGTGTAAGATTAAGTAAAGATACATACAAACATACCGACAAATGTTCCATCAAAAATGATGTAAAAAGTGCATTTTAGAACTAAACAAGTCCAACTGTGCATTGAAATTTCACCGTAATCTATAGGCTGCTTGTGGCTGGTACAAGGTGGCGCAAAATTAATCATCCTATTTTGTTCTTAAATAATTTTTTTACTGAAAAATTTAGTAATTTTGAGTGAAAAATTTAATAATTTTGAGTGATGGAAATCTTTATTTGACTTCTGCGCCCCCATTGCTTGTCTGTCTGTATGTATAGGTATACTGCAGCAGTGTAGTTCGCAAGTGTCAATATGACCAACATACGACACCATTTGCAAAAATTATATGCTTTCCGAAAAGGTGTTAATTTTGCGCCACCTTGAATAAACAACACGAGAAAGTCTAGCGTTTCGCAGACTATTTCGAATTCCGAATGCAAGGATATTCCGTTCAAAAATTATCCGGTATTTGTCAATAAAACGAGAACGGACAAAGTATTCATTAATATTTATTTAATTCCTCTCAACATTTTTTCCCATAGCCAAGCTGTGATTAAGGTTCTAACGGCGCCATGTTGCATATCCAAATTGGTGAACTCCTGTAAGCAGGAGATCAAATCTCTTGGGTGTGCAGGTAATTTTTCTCTGATCTGAGTTCCAGAACATAGGTACATAGTGGGAAATGAAATTACTAATGAGCTTTCCAGCAAGAGGTCGACTGAATTGGTCTCAGAGATCTCCTACCCGGTCATCGGCATCACCCTAACTGTTGTTAAAGGGTAATCGCACAACTTTTTTCTCAAGAAAGCACAGATCAGATGGAGCTCCATTTCTTCGTGTGCTATTTCAAAAATCCTTTGGGCTCAATATAATAGACAATTTCCAAGCTTGTAGCCGGTCATTGGACGATCGGCACTCACGCAGAATAGCTAGGGTTACTATTTAATCCCCATTGCAGAAGCTGTGGGGAGCTTCCAGAGGAGGAGACTATGGAACACTTTCTCTGCAAATATCCGGATTTGGTAGCCATAGGATTAAGGTCACTGGGTACTCCTTTCTTCGACAGCCTGGGGCAGTACTCCAACCTAAATCAAATCAACGTTCTCCGTTATAGCAACAACTCTGATTGGCTGCCCGTCCCGTTGGAGGTCTCATAATGGCATCGAAACGGCGCTTTAGTGGTTCGCTTGGGGAGTGTCAGTCTGGTATTTCAACCATTTCACTGCCTAACTAATCTCCATGATATCCAATACTTCATATTCGTGGTAGTCACACCTGCAATCGATTTCAGCTCCTTCCATGCATTCTTCTCTAATACGTCAATCGACTAAAAACGCAAACGAATGAGCCGTGCAAGAAATACTGTTACGGCCACTTATATGGAATATTCTCCCACAATCACTTCAATACGCTCACATAAAACTTTTTTACTGTTTTGGCTTGACGGAAGCAACTAGGAGTGGGTAACATCACGGCAATTATTTTCAAGTCGCATATCTGCTTCGCTGTATTAACTTTTTAAAAATGCAATACTTCCAAAAAAGTATTTTTATGCGTCACAGTTGTAGTGAAACAATTACTTAAACTGCAAATTCTCATTTCCTGTACACACAAAATTTCAATAATATAAATATTCATGAGTCAAAAGCAAAATTAACGTAGACAGAAAAAAATTTTAAATTTAAAAATATAATAAATATTTTTTTTTTATTTTAATATTTTAAAACCCAGGTAAACAGTAAATCAATAGATGAGTGCATTCATTAGCGGAGTACGGCTTCAATATATCTAACTAAATAGAAAACGAATGACTATAGAAAAAAAATATCACAATGAGGCTGCTAAAAACAAATAATGCAAATACCACATTTAAAATACATATTTAACTACATACATAAATACTTAGTCGTAGGTAGTGTAAGGGAAAATGTATTTAAATATATTAAGAGAAATGTAGCTAGGATTATTATAAAATTAAAAGAGAAAATAATCAAAATGAGCAATATAAAAATGCTTCAAATAACTGAATATATCTTTAATCAGCTGACTGCAACTATGAAGAAAAAATCATTTATAAAATTATGTACACTCATTGCTAGTTACGATCGATATCGATATCCCTACATACACACACTATGCATATATGTAAAATATTAATGCAATTTTAACGAGTAAAAATTGAGCATATGAAAATCAAATTATTCAAGAGAATAGTACGCATGAACGGCTGCTCCTACATGCATACATTGGCAATACAAGCACGTACTATACATGTATGAGCGCACTACGGGCTGATCAGCTACTGGTTAATAATTGTACAACAAAACGTATGAGCATGCTGAAAGCCAGCCATAAATACATGCATACACACATACATTAACACCTACAAGACGAGTGCACTCAAGCAGCGAACAAATAAATCAAACTGAGCTACGCTAAAGTTAACCAATATTTAACGTAAAACAATAGCAAATCAACGCAGCAATAAATCAAACTAAATTTGGTAAATCTAGTAAAGCAAAAACAATAGACTTGCAAACTCCTTTACGCGACACAAATCATTAAAGTACATACCTACTTATATCTAAAGCAAAATAAATATATTCTAAAACAAAGTATTACTGTTATACATAATTAAATTGAATAATGCAAAAATTGTAATCAAAAGCAGATGAAAAAAAAGAAAATAGAAATAAATAAACAAATTCAAAAGTAATAAATACTAAATATACACATATATAAATATATATATATTAAATATTTAAATGAGTATGACAATATACATATGCGCCTGTATTATAAGTTTAAATTGAAATGTACGAGTATGTATACCAATAAAGGATTCAGAACCAGAAAAACCGGACAACAAATACCTCTTCTTTGGATTACTGGGCTTTAATTTAAGAATAAGTTTTCATGTGTTGACTGATTGCAAAAGCTATTCACGTAGCCTATTAAAGCAAGGACATAGGAGCAGATTTTACTACTATAAAACTCTTTATTAGGTCGCTTGCGTGCTTGCCTGTTCGGTACAAATTTTGCAGTCGGTTTTATTAGGTTGGGTTCCTGGGCAGAGGGGACATGAGAGAAATGAAATGCCTGATCATATGGCTAAAAGAGGGGGAAATATGCCCCTAATTGGTCCTGAGCCTTTCCGTAGTCTTACAAAAGTGCACTCAGAAAGTGAGAGGAGAATAAATTGATTGAACACTGCCGAAATTCTATCGATCTATCACAAGCGAAACAATTCCTAATGCCGAACAGGGGAATTTCTAATACACTACTTTCGCTCAGTAGAGTAGACTTAAGACTTTTAACTGATTACTTTACGGTTGACTGTAGTCTGAGATATCGCTTAAGCAAAGTTGGTCTCTCTGAGACCTTTCTCCGTCGATTCTGTGAAATGGACACTGAAAATTCAGAACACATTCTTTGTGAATGTCCTGCACTAGGCAGAAAAAGGCTGCACCATCTTGGTGATTTTGCCGTGCATTCATATAAATTATAGAACAATAAGCCCCGGCATGTGTTACAATTTTTGAAAAGCCTTAAAATATAGGGTGCCTCAGAGAACAACCCAGGTACAATAGATCTGTTTCCATCGCAGCGCGTGTTTCAGCGTGTTTTATCAAGTCGTTATCGATATACAAGCATTGACGCAAAAATTGGGCATGGGACCGCAAATTTTACTTGCATCGTATTTACTTTTGGGTCCCTTATTTGAATAAAATTTTAATATTTGGTTCATTTAAAACAGAGATATCACGTTTCTTTTTTCTTTTTTAAAATTACCTTTATATGGTAGGTGGGCGTGGTTATTGACCGATTTCGCACATTTTTAATATCGAACTAAAGGGTGATTAGATTGGAGAAACTTCTTACAATAGGGTTTTTTGACAAATCACGCGTAACTACTGTTTAACTAAATAAATAATTTTGTTCAGTATTCATTGACATTTCATCATGGAAAGACTTACTTACCCCTCAACTACGTTTACAAGTCGTAAAATTGTATTACGAAAATCGACGCTATGTGAAAAGTGTTCATCGCGTGCTTAGGGCAACTTTTGGTCTACATAATCATTCAGCGACGAGGACCAGTTTTGGTTTAAGCGGCTCAAGAGCAACCCCAAGCCATTGAAGAACGGCTATTATATCCATTGAAAATAACCGTTTAGTGCGTGCGTGGTGCCTATGCGTTGAGGAATCATCGGGTCATATTTCTTCAAAGACGAAGCTCCATGATAAACGACTTTTTGATAACAAAAATTGAAGCCCGTGATCTCCACTACATTTGGCTACAACAAAATGGCGCTACTTGCCATTAGAGACAGACAGCGCGTGAAACAATGGATTTACTGCGTCGTCGTTCCGGTAAGCAATTTATCTCTCGCCTTGAACCAGTGGGTTGGCCACCAAGATCGTGTGATATCACACCTTTGGACTTTTATTTGTGGAGGTATGTAAAGTCGAAATGTTTTGTGGATAAACTAGCTTCGATTGAGGCATTGAAAGCCAACATTACTATAGTTATTCACGAGTTAACGAACGAAGTCCTCCAGCGAGTCATTCAATATTAGTGTTTACGGATGGCCAAATTACGGCACAGTTGCGGCCAACATTTGAAAGGGATCTTGAAAAAATAAATGTCATAAATGGTTCTACACCATATAAATAAAAAATAAAGATTACCCAATAAATTTGATTTTTCTTGTTTTATTGCAATTTAAAATCCAATACATCTAAATTGATCACCCCTTATTTTGAATAAAGAGCAATATGTGTACCAAGTTCATCGTGTGCTTGGACGGACATGACTAAATCAACTTCTCCTCATAGACACATTTGCCCATATTTTGGCGTTTCGTGTCCACAGCGGGCACTACATTCTGTCAAAAAAGTAATGGGAGTTGTTCAATAAAACACAAAAAAATTGTTTAATCAGAATTTAATCAAAATTTATTTTGTCACCTTCAAAATAGGCTCCATTCAAAGCAATGCACAGATGCCAACGATTAGTCCAGTCATCAAAGCACCTTTTAAACGGTGCTTTAGCTCCTTCAGCGAATTCTCCTTAATGGCCTTTATTGATTCAAAGCAGCATCTGCAGAGTGGCAATTTAAGTTTTTTGAAAAATCACAGAGGGCTAAATCCGGTGAATACGGTGGTTGTTCGATGATATTTGTCGAGTTTTTGGTCAAAAAAGTGTTCACAATATGAGCCTTGTGAGACGGTGCGTTATCATGGTGCAAGATCCATGAGTTTTCTTTCCACAAATCGGACCGTTTCCTACGCACATTCTCTCTCAAATGTCGCTAAACTTCCAAATAATATTCTTTACTTACCGTAGAACCATTTGGAGCGAATTCAGAGTGCACAACATCGCGATAATCAAAGAAAACGAGTAGCATGACTTTCACTTTTGACCGACTTTGACGTGTTTTTCTGGCGATAGCGCCATTCCGCCGCCTGTTGACTGGTTTGCATGTCAAACTTATATACATACGTCTCATCACCTGTTATGATGCGCTGGATAAACGTTGTGTCCGAATTCACTTGCTCAAGCATGTCTTCAGCCGCCTTCTTCTGATGAATTTTTTGAAAGAAATTCAACTCTCTTGGAACGAGTCGAGCAGCCACGCGTCTCATGCCCAATTGATAATGTAAAATGTTGCGAATAGATTCGTAAGACACGCTACCTCACTCAAACTTAAGGGGTTTTATACCTTGTGTTGGACTAAAAAATTATAAAAAAATTTTTTATGGCATATTCTAAAAGTGCATCATCTTAAAAATATAAATTCAAAAAATCATAAAGATCGAAGCACTAGAACAAAAGTTACAGACCGTGGAAGCGCGCAAATTATCCATAAATGAAGTGCACGCAAAACTTTAGACGCGATTATCTCGAAGTCGTATTTTTTGAAAATTGCCATCGCGGTGATCATTATTTATCAAAAACTATTTGACTGATTTGCATAAACTTTGTTTTTAATTATTCGAAGTTCCAACCTCGTGAATCTGAGCGGTTCACTTTTTATAAATATTTGCATAGTTCGCTGGAATTTATACCATATTTTTTTTTAATTTTTCAACTCCTCAAAAATCGTTTTCTTGGTTCAAAGCGGTTTTCATGTCGAGAAAAATTTTTTTTTTGGTAAATAAACCGTTCAGATTCACTAAAAAATTTGTTTCTACAATAATCATTTAATTTTTTTAATTTCAAATGAGCTGCTCATGCGCTACCGTGATCACCGCAAGCCTCTTCTAAAAAGCGGCGTTTCGGGGGAGGGGCGATGTCAACGATAAATAATAACACCAAAATGTATTCTTCGAGAGTTACCCTTCAGTATGATATATGCCTCATTTGAATAAAAGTTCTAAAAGATATTAAAAAAAAAATTATGACAATCGTCCATTTTTTCGGGCTCACAAGGTATATAACTCCGTAATGATGGTTTTCCGCCACCATTTCCTTGACTTTGTGGACGCTTTGAAGCGTTGAAGACGTTGATGGGCGACCTGATCGGGGCAAATCTTCCACGACTTCTCGGCCCTCTGCAAAAGCGTTATACCACTCGTAGACCCGTGTTTTTGATGAAGCACATTCGCCATAGTCTTCCTGCAACATTTCGACTATTGCATATTATCGTATATAGTAAAAAAGCCTTTGAAGTGATTTAAAAAACAAAAAGATGTTTCACAACAATTAAATTGTGAACTGATATTAGCCTTCATTTTTACAACCATTATAAAATTAGTTATTATTATTATTAAGAAACAGTTGATTTTGAATTTTTAAAATTGAAACACAAAATATGTATGTTTTTCTTTTAAATCGTTTTTTATTTTAGTTTTTTATTTGCATTTTCTTTTTGCAAATTTAGTTCCTTCTGTACACAAATATACATACACATTAGATATGTATGTCGATAAAGTATCGTATAAATTAAATTTTCTTTTTTTTCACTCTATAACATACAAAACAACAATTGCACGATTATTGATTAATTAATAAGGCCAAAATGGCTAAATCCTTGATTGCCTTGAGTTGCATTGGTTTCATATAATAAACTTATAAGATACATAGGAATACATTTGCAAATAACTCGTCAGTTTTGTCTCTCTTTTTTCATTTCCGTCGCGCAAATCGCAAATCACAAATATGTATAAAAAACTTTATTAAAACAAAAAACAAAGCATGAAAATCAATTATCAACTAATGCACTGAGTAGTGTAAAATATCCATTAGTAGAGCTTAGACGATATGTTTTGATGAGGGTACGAATGTGTGTGCGTGCTTGTACGCGGCTTTGCCGCAGGAAGTGTATATTGTTTTTTTTTTCATTTATTTAAACGTCGCTTGGCAAATAGTTGATAAATGCCAATCCCTGCGGAGAGTGTGCCGATGGCGCCTACTTGAAATGTGGATAATTTACCACCCCAAAGGTAGCCTTTGGGCAGCGTGCTGACGGCATGTGCGAAATCGAGTGACAGTCGAAGTACGGAGAGTAGCTCTAGTCGATGCTTTTTGAGTACTTTTTCATCTACATGGGAGCTGGAAAGGAAAATTAATTTAATAATTAAACAGTAATTATTTTGAATATTAATTTTTTATATTATATTAATTTAATAATTAAACAGAATGTTAATTGGTAAAATACAAGTCATTTCAAAAAAGCACTAATTTCTATAAATATAAGAGTTTATACAAGGCCTCTTTTTTCGCCAAGACTTAGCGAGAGGCGAATAAATGAAGCAACTGGTAGAAATGCATGATGGAAAGAATAATGAGATGGCGCCTATCGTGGTCCCGTTACTTTGCGCTCAGCGAATTTGACAACTAGTTACGTGATTTTAGCTCCAGTATGGCCAGATTACCATTTTCGTAACTTGATTTAGCATTTTTTTTTTTTGTTGTTTTTATTATTTTTTGTCTCGAAGTTTTAGTTCTTTCTTCATCACATTTTTCTAGCTGTTCTAATTAAAATGTCATGTTTATAATTTTGTAAAATATAAATTTTTTAATAATTATTTAAATAATTCACTCAGTTTTATTTAGCTTTACTTTTTTTTAACATCTGGTGGCATTGCCCGCGATTGCAGGTGTTGTTGGTGTTCTTCTGCTTTCGGCAGTCAAATCTCTTTCTCGCTACTGCAGTGTTGCCTAGCTTTGGATATAAAAACGCACTAAAATGCCCATTCAAAGAAAATAAACCAACAATTTTTTATTGAATTACTTAAGGAACTCTGTATGCGTGACAAATTGTCTTTAAAATGTGCGTTTTTTTTAAATAAATGTGTTGCTTATGTACAATTTAATTTATGAGTTTTTTTGTTAAGCGAGACTCTTTTGTTAAGGGAACGACTTTTTTGCTATATTTGAAGTTATGTAACTAGATAGGGTACTCTTTTTGTAAAAATGTCAGTATGGTTTTTTTAGTATTTTCTGGTATTTTGTTGTTTATTTTTACTATGAATACACCTCTTAATGTCCTATGTCTCACTAAGGATTGATGACCGGAAGAAACGATTACACCTCTATGGTTTTAATTCGCATTCAATAAATTCAAAGGCTTTTTAAAATGTGTAAAAAGGTTTTCAATCTTAAGAAGAGTTGAGAGAGGGGCATTTAATATTTTTGCATAACCTTAAATGGAGCCAAAAATTAAATTTGCACTTTCAAATTATCAAATTTTATAAGAGTAAACAAATTTTCATTAGCACTAAAATCTTCTCAGAGTGACCTTTTTTAACCTTTTTTTGTTTAATAATAAGTTTGTTTTTTAACTTAAAGTTTCGGTAGCTTTAAATTAAAAAAAAAAGCAACAAACACGAAACTTAAAAATGTTTGCATTTTCGGTATAAAAAAGCACTAAATTTATTGCGAAGAGCAAATGGTTGGCAATACTGCACAACTCAGCAAACGTGACGTCACGTACGCTCTGATGGGCGCAATCTTCTTTCTATCATTCTTGGTAGAAATGAACATACGTCGGCAATGCGGGAAGAGAACTGCCTTAAATTACATTTGCTGGTAAGGCAGTGCGGCCTAATGAGTTATAGCCATACTCACTAGCAGCGAATCTTTTTCGATATCTTTGTTGTTGCTTTGCATTGAAAAAGTTTATCGATCATAGAGACACCGAGCGGGGAAATAGCGAATACAAGAGGCCTACAGTGAACAAATATATTTTTTAATAAATGAAATACTAACGGCATACTTTTTTTCGAAGTATATTATATTTTTTTTTTTAATTAATAACTTAAATATAAATGTTATTTTAGTTTATTCTTGTTTAAAACCATAAAAAAATGTTAAATGGCTGTCGTTCCTATAGGACAGGAGTTCAACTCCACCTTTCAATGGAATGTAGCATTATCTTAGGTCGGTAACAAAATACCCTGTATATAAAGGGTGTTTTTCAAGAATTTGAGAACTTAAAATGATAATACAAAACAGAAATATTATTGGAATTATTTTTTTTTACTATATGTAATCTGTTAGATAATTTCAAGACATTTATTTTTTGAATATAATATCCGGAATATATCCATTCAATTAGTCCAATTTTGGACTACTTTTTCCAATAAATATGAATAATAAATCTAAATGAGTCCAATTATATTAACAAAAATGTGACGAAAACGATGGTCATTTGGCTTCAATTCTTGGACGAGCTGTATTTTATAGACACGTAAGCGAAATGGGTTGGTGCGTGACTACCATTCGGAATTCAGAGAGAACGTAGGTTCGTATCTCGGTGAAACAATAAAGTGAAGAAAAAGTTTTTCTATTAGCGGTCGACCGTCGGCAGACAATGGCAAACCTCCGATTGTATTTCTGCCATGAAAAAGCTTCTCATAAAATATATCTGCCATTCGGAGTCGGCTTGAAACTGTAGGTACCTCCATTTGTGGCACAACATCAAGACGCACGCCACAAAAAGGAGAAGCTCGGTCAAATACACGAAAAGGGTGTAAGCGCCAATTATATATATATGTATATATACATACAGTGTTGGAAAAAATAATAGAAACGATGTGAATTTTTCTTTCTTTTGGGTATATTTCTTGCAAAATAATTTTTGCTGTTGAAGTTCATATCTTTTTATAAAGAAACAGTTTTATATATAAAAAAAAATAGAGGTACTCAACTCTTGCTACATATTTGTAAAAAAGAAATCATGAAGTTCATTTTATTGTACTTGGAAAAAATAATAGAAACGACGTCCTTAAAGCTAAACATAAGTATTTTTCTTTAAGATAATTAAACAAAACTTTTAAAATTGTAAACAAATTAATATTTGGTTGTTGCACCCTGGGCTTTAATGACTGCGGTGCAACGCCGGCTTATTGAGTCCACTAACTTGGCACAAACTGATGGGTTTATACTAAACCATTCTGCCTGGACTTTTTCCCACAAATCTGCTTTATTTTTTGCCTTATAAGCGGCAATTCTCTTCTTCAGAATGCCCCAAAGGTGCTCTATTGGATTCAAGTCCGGGGATTGTGAAGGCCATTCTACTAACTTTACATTGTTATCCTGGAACCATTTCTTCGCCTGTTTAGAGGAGTGTTTTGGGTCGTTATCTTGTTGAAACTCCCAAATCAATGGCATTTCTTCTTTGACATATGGAAGCATGACATTATTTAAAATATTTACGTAGTCCGCAGCGCACATCTTATCTTTAATCCAGAATAAAGGACCAACTCCTGCCGACGAAAAACATCCCCAAAGTAGTATATTACCACCTCCACGCTTCACGGTCTTCAACATGTGCTTTGGATCGTATGCAGAGTTTTTAGGTCGTCTTACATGTACCTTGCCATCAGACCCAAACAAATTAATCTTTGTTTCATCTGACCTTAATACGTTTTTTCAATTTGCGCGCAGTAGATGTTTCTTTGCAAACGATAATCTGCAGGTTATGTTTTTTCTGCTAAGGTATGGTACTTTTCTTGCACTATAGGCCTTTAATCCCCCAGATAATAATCTATTTCGGATTGTTTGACTGCTTACTGGCGCTTGTAAAACATTTTTCAATTCTTTTGAGGATAAAAATGGTTTTTTTTTTCGATTCTCGTATAAGCAGTTGGTCAAACTTCTTTGAAGTTTGCGCGCTTTCGTCCTCGTTTTTCCTCTGTAATTTTAAAATTAATCGCAGAAAACACCTTTTTTTAACATTTCATTAAATCGGCAATCCGTGACATAGAAAGGTCATCACTTTTTATTTTTTTTATAATTTCTCTTTCATTAACAATACAGTGTTTACCACGTCCCATTCTGAATGCAATATTCATAAGATAAGAAATACTTTATGAACAAGACAATAATAAATATAATTTTTTACATACTTTTCCAACAAAATATAGAACAGTTTAAAAATAAGAGTATATTATTAATTTTAACTGTAGCTATTCAAATTTTTCCGAAACGTTTCTATTTTTTTTTTCCAACTAAAACACGCGGTTCTGCACCAAAAAGAATACTGAGCCTAAATATTTGCGATTATACACATAAAAACAAGACAAAATAAAGTACCGTTATCAAGCAGTATTACACAGTGTGTAACTGCATAAATAGGTACATACTTACAAACTAAAAATTGTATATGAAATATGGAGTGATTGTCGTTTCTATTATTTTTTCCAACACTGTATATAACTAAGTGCTCTCTCGTAGATTTCAAAAATAATATTCTAAAATTTTAAAATTTTTAATGCCAAAATAATATCCCACTTAATATTCAATAATTTTAATGTATGTACATATATATAGGGTGGCGCAAAATTAGTCACCCTATCGGAAGATTTACAATTTTTGCAAATAGCGTCGTGCGCCAATCTCATTTAACACGAGTGAATTGCAGCTGCAGTTTACAAACAAACAAGCAATAGAGTGAATAAAGATTTCCATCACTCAAAAAAATTTTTTAATCATATTTTTTTATGATCTTTTTTTATTATCTTTGATCAACAAAAACAGAATTAATGATTAATTTTACACCACCTTGCAGTGAATATAATTGGATTATTTAATTATATTATTAAATTATTATTTACACTGCATTCTCTACTCACTTAGCAACATTCACCTCATTAAACTTCTGTTGATTTAGCGAGTAACTTCGCAATGTTCTGAAAGCGAAGAATAAAAATTATGTAAATGCAGCTATTTAAATCAAATTATCAAAATCAATTCAAAGTACCTCATCAAATTCAAGTAAACGGAAAGTACCCAAAAAGAAGAGTTAAGCACATCCCAGGCATCTGCATTCTTAACATCGATAATATTGTGTTCCGATAGCCAGCAAATTTTCTCAACCGGGTAAAAAAGCAAATCCACAATATTTGCTGAAACTCCCAGCACCGCCATTAGTCGATCTGGCTCCGCTGTGCCCAAGCCATACTCCAAGGCGTATTGTATCATGGGGATGTCATCGATGAGGCGAAGGGTGGCGCGCGCGCCCGAAATACGTGAACTGGTAATGGCATAACGTTTCGCCAGCTCTGGGTTACGGCTGGAATGATAGCCGGCGATCAGTTTGGCGCTGTAGCACAGTGCCTTCATCACCTGTAAAAGATTGCCAGATTTAATTGCATACTCGTACACTGATAAGGAAAATAAGTAGAGCTAATAAGCGAATGTTTACAATACAGAAACCAATTGTTTAATTAACACTTTATTGCTATTAACAGCTCAAGTATTGTCGGCTTTGAAAATACTTTTAAAAATAAACTACGGCATGACTTCGAAGTTAAATGCAACAAATAAAAGTGTTGAAAAATAAAGCACAGTTGTATTGCTATCTATGCGCTGGGTTTTATATGACAAATAGATAATGAGAGGGCAAAAGCGCGCCAAGTTATTGTTTTTATAGCGCTGCTTGAGGAAACCCCCACATTTACTCATTACTGGAATTCCAAAGTATAGCCTCGTGTAATTGATTTTTAATTTCTTTCTTTTTTCTTGTTTTACGAATGTATAAGCTCTAAGCCGCTTAGTAAACAAAATAAACAATTCGTCTACTCTTGAGTGCTGATTAGACCTCCCAAAGTGTCATGAAGCGCAATGCACGCGATACACCTTATGATGGCCTAATCACTTAATCGCTTAGCTTTGTTTGTTTTTATTTATTATTAGTGGGTCGAGAAGAAGCCAACAACAGCAAGCGTTTCGGCTCGTTTTCCTAATCACTAGCCATTAATGAGGTAGCTGTCTTGTTAGGCAAAAATGACGAAATGACATACCGTCAAGGAGAGAGTGGCAGACACTAAGACCATGGAGAAGAGGGGGAATTCGATATCTATACAAATGGTGCCAAAGCTAGACGATAAGGTTGGCTATGGAATAATTTCGAAGGAACTATCCGTGCGACTACCAGACTACTGCAGCGCCCATCAGGCAAAAGTTCTAGTTATACAAGAAGTGGCTACGTATCTAAATACGCGTGGCGTAACAAAACTCCAGGTGATCATTAAATCAAATAATGCGGCTATACTAAGATCAAACGTTGCACGGAAACGCCGGGCAGTTCTAAGTGATATTAGTGCCGTATTCAAGGGCAGCCTTATTTGAGGGAAATTGTAAAGCCGATGAGCTAGCCAGGAAAGGTACGACCAAATTAATAATTAAGAATAACATTATCCAAGAGTCCAAGAGGTCAATAGGGCATGAAGAGATGAAGACACTTGCGTAACAGCTAGGCTACTATGGAAAAATACAAAGGAACTGCTTAGCCTCTCAAGAGAGGATATCTCGAAGGTCGTGGCTTGTAGAACTAGTCATTGGTTATTTGGCAGCATAGGTGGGCACACTGCATTATAAACTTACTGCATTACAAATAGCAGTAATCAGTAAAATTTTACTGATAATGAAGTTTAATTTGCATTACCAGTAAACTTTTACTGATTACTGAAAAAATTGCAGTAAAAATATTTTTTTACTGATTACTAAAAAAAAATTTGCATTAAAAATATTTTTTTACTGATTACTGAAAAAAATTGGAGTAAAAATATTTTTTTACTGATTACTGAAAAAAATTTGCAGTAAAAATATTTTTTTACTGATTACTGAAAAAAATTGCAGTAAAATTACTGATAATATAATTTGATTTGCATTATCAGTATAATATTTACTGTTTATGGGAAGTCAAAATGTAATACACTCTCATCACGAAATTCAATCATTTATGTACTCAATAATTCTTTTTTTTTGGTTTCTCTTATTTTCTTTCTTTCCAAAAGTAAAAAATCCTTCAATTTAATTGAAATTTTTTATATTTAATATACATATTTTCTTACTGCACAGATGCACACAACTTTGGAATAAATGCAATAGACCGAAATCTGCAGAAGTAGTTAATGGAGTGATAAATGCGAATTTAATAACTCCATGCATAACAAGGTGGAACTCGCTTTATGATTCCGTAAATAAGTTACTGGAGCACAAAACCAATTTAGCGGAATTGTGTTTCCGTTTAAAAATTCCTACCATTCTCAGTGGTGAGCTTGAGTACTTAGAGGAATACGTAAAGCTTATTAAACCTATTGCAGAAGCAATCGACTTCCTTCAGGGTGAAAAGACCATGTATTTTGGTTATTTCATACCCACTATAGTGTCCTTAAGAATAAAAATGCGTCGTTTGGAGCCTAAAAGTTTTAAGTATTTAACCGAAAGTAGCAAAAAAATGCATGAAGCATTGCTTAAAAGATTTGAAAAGTACTTCCTGATTCAGCCTGACGCTTGGGATGCTGTTAATGCCGCTATTTCTGTCCCTGACATTAAGTTGCGATTTGTGAAAGCTCTTTTAGAAACAGCTAAAACGCAAACAGGAAGTTAAAAAAATGTTGAACACTTATGTGGTCAAGTATGGAAAAGTAGCCTGTGCCAAAACGCGTATTCTACCTCAACCCCCTCAAAAAACATTGTTTGACTTCGGGGATGAAGTAATGGTAAACTTTTTACACTTGGTTTTCAATTAAATATTTGTTTTACGCATATATTTACTTAAATAGATATTAGCATACAATGTGGTTCCACTGACTCGGAAAATTATCTTCAAGAAACGCTCTTATACCTGGCCGAACGAGAAGAAACAACAAGTTGCCTAAATAAATATCAGGCTATTAAAAACGTATTTTTAAAATATAATACCCCATTACCGTCATCTGCACCTGTAGAACGGTTGTTTTCATTCGCTGGAATTGTAAATCGGTCCAGAAGGCAAAAACTCAGCGATGCAAATTTTGAAATGCTTGTGTTAAGAAAGGCTAATAGCTAATAGCAAATCAAATTATATTAACAGTATTTTTACTGCAATTTTTTTCAGTAATCAGTAAAAAAATATTTTTACTGCAATTTTTTTCAGTAATCATTAAAAAAATATTTTTACTGCAATTTTTTTCAGTAATTAGTAAAAAAATATTTTTACTGAAATTTTTTTTCAGTAATCAGTAAAAAAATATTTTTACTCCAAATTTTTTTCAGTAACCAGTAAAAGTTTACTGGTAATGAAAATTAAATTGCAATATCAGTAAAATATTATATTTACTGCATTTTTACTGTTACTGCAAAGTGCCCACCTATGTTTGGCAGGCATTCCTTGAGACTAGAAGTGAATATTGTAAAAGTTGTACAGATGAGCACTTCCTTTGCAATTGTCCAGCCTTAGCTAAAATTAGAACAAATTTCCTCGGAAATACTTTTTCAATTCTCTTACAGAACTGTCTGGCGTGGGGATGAGACCAATCCTGCGCTTCATAAGAGCCACAAAATGGTTCCACGAAGAAAAACAAATGCGGTTCCCGTCAACTTGCAAGGACCTGTAAGGTCTTAGTAAGTTGGTCGTACAGACCGACTACCACGATAACCTAACCTAACCTAGGCAAAAATGTGACTATCTTTAGAGAAATCTATATACAGGGTTGGCCATATTAAACTGACCCATTGAGTAACCCTATAACTTTTTACTGTAATTTCAGATCAGCTAATGACATACCGCGTTGGAAGCGTCAGTCGAGGGAGATTTATACCATGAAACAGTACACCCCAATAGAACGCGCTGAAATTGTTCAGCTGTACATTCAAAATTCCTTCTCGATTGTAAAAACGCAACGTGCGTGGAGAAAAAAAAATAAAGTGAAAAGTGCGCCGTCAAAGAACGCAATCAAGCAAATGCACAAAAGATTTTTGTCTTCCGGCACTGTGGCTAATACCCGACGTCCAAATAAAAAGCGGCCAAGACGATCTAACGAAAATATCGCGGCCGTACGAGCCAGTATCGAGTCATCGCCGCGAACGTCAGGTAATCGTCGTTCTGCTCAGTTGGACATCCCTCGGACCACTCTACGACGTATCATTCGTTTGGATTTGGGGATATTCCCGTACAAAATACAACTAAATCAACAACTGTTGCCGGCCGATAAGCCTCGTCGCTTGGAATATGCCAATTTTGTCGTCCGAATGGCCCAAACTGATGAGGATTTTTGGCATCAAATCATTATGAGTGATGAGGCCCATTTCTCCTTGAACGGAACCGTAAATAAGCAAAATTGCCGTTTCTACGCCACTGAAAACCCTCAAATTATTGAAGAGGTACCTCTCCACGACCAAAAAGTTACAGTCTGGTGTGGCATTTGCGCTGATATGGTCATTGGGCCGTTCTTCTTTGAAAATGGTCAACACCAACCATTGACCGTCAATCAAGAGCGTTATCGGGCCATGATAACCGATTTTGTGATGCCGATTGTTCGTGAAAATGGTATGGAGCACTTCTGGTTTCAGCAAGATGGCGCACCACCACACACAGCACGAGCCACCGTCAACTTATTGAAGACTTTGTTCCCTGGCCGTTTGATATCAAAAAGCGGCGATTTTGACTGGCCGCCACGATCACCGGATTTGACGCCACCGGACTTTTTTCTTTGGGGCTATTTGAAATCTAAGGTTTACGTCAACAAGCCAAAGACACTAGGCGCACTTAAGGCCAATATCCGACGGGAAATAGCCGCCATATCGGCCGAGACGCTGGCCAAAACTATGGAAAACGCCGAAAAACGGGCACATTACGCTATACGAGCTAAGGGCGACCACTTGCGCGATATCATATTCAAAAAGTGATGTAAACGAATCTCCTTGAACTAAATTAAATGTTTTTCACAATGAAACACAAAAAAATGTTTCTTTTTCCATATTTTTTTAATAATCACATGGGTCAGTTTAATATGGCCAACCCTGTATACTCGGATAGCCAAGCGGCGATAAAATCTCTTGGTGGGGTTGTCGCTAATTCCATCATTGCTCGCATCAAATGCCGGGCGTCTCTTAACGAGATAGCACAATATTTCCGCACTCATTTGATATAGGTGGCATACCAGGGAATTGAACTATAATTACATAAAAAAATTGTGGTATGCTTAGAATTTTCCAACCGAGTGCACAACCGAGTTCTCATAAACAAATCGTATTAGAACGAATTAATAGTGGTTAGGATTAAGTAAAAGGGGTTTAGGTAAACTATCATATCTTCATATACATATATTGGTACTACTTTTATTTATGTGGAAATCTTCATCTTTAATGAATATATGCACCTTTCCAAATACATTAAAATTTGACTTTGGGTTCTGAAATGCTGAGTTTTTGCTTTGAGTCGGGTGTGGGATTTGAGGAATTTTTCGTGGTTTCATAAAATTTCATAATTATTATGGCGGCCGCCGTACCCAAATGTGTTGTTACATGACTACCATCCGCAAGTGCACTGCGCCCCAAGAATTGAACCTAGAAACTTTTGAATGACATGCTATTGCTCCTCCCCTATCAACTATTGCGACAGCAGCAGCCGCACGACTTAGTTTACGTTTGCGTATCTCATACATATATGTATGTAACTTATTGAAGAATTGCCGGGGAGACTAGTGACCAAAAAATCATTTACCAATCACTTCCATATAAACTTAAGCTAATGTTCTATATGGCATAGCCTAATCGTAACTGGCATTTAAATGGTTTTTTTTTGTTAAATATACGAGTATACTTATACAAGCACATAAAATAAAAGTTTAAAGTAACATAAAAAACATAAAAAAAATTCGATATTAGATTTTATAATAAGCAATAACAGACCAAAGTGTCTATGGGCATACGCTTGCTTCTATAATATGAATGCATAATTAATAAAATCTAACAAAAATTTTATTAGAATTAAGTCTACAAACCTCTTTTCTTCGGCGCCAACCATTTTATTTACAGGGTCTGAACATTTCTGAACATTTCAAACGAGAAAATTTTTCAAATTGAGCAATTCGTAAGCTCTCAAAACGATAGGGTTTATTTGGTCCGACATTCATACGAGAATTTGAGTCATCGATTGACCACCAGGAGGCAGCACCCGTCAGAGGTAATGGTTTGGGCTGCTGGATCACAAATGGGAGCTCTCCTCTCGAGCCTGGCGTCAAGGTAAATGCGAAGGTTGCTTTGAAGCCGTCGGCAGACAAACATTTCCGTGGGAGGCCATGGACGTTTCAACAGAACTCGGAACCGACTCACAAAACTCGAGTGAACCAAGAATGGCTAAAAAACAGACTAGTAGTGGTTGCCCCTTGGTAGGTCATAGCAAACCTCCAGTGTATTTCTGCCATGAAAAAGCTCAATATACTCTTCTCTATTAATTAAAAACTTTTCTTAAGCTTGCATTTTTCACTTCGTAATTTACTTCAATAAATATTCATTTGGTATTTGCTAAACAGTGATGCCAAATCTCTCTACGGATCATAGAAAACTGCCAATGAGCGTTTTTTTTTTGTTTTTGTTTTTTGTGTTTTGGTAAGCGCAGATAGGTATACTTACAGGGTCCGGGACTCGAAGTGTAACCAACTTCAGACCGCTTACGCCCAGGCATCAGCTGTCTGTTAATTGGCTAAATGACAGTGCAGAGTATTGTTTACAAGTGCGCGGAAGCGGAAGCAAGCAAGAATGGCTAAAAAACAACATTTCGAACTTGATAACGCCCACGCAATGGCTCTCAAATTCAGTAGACGCGAATTCCTTGCCAGTCTAAGAAACTAATTATTTGTACAAATGGAAAATTTTTCTAAGAAAATAATTCAGTTTCTTTAGTACCTCGAAGGTTAATAAATATTGTTTTGATAAAACATTTGTTTTGATAAAATTTGTCTTAATTTGAAATTCAACGAAATGATTGGTAGTGGCATCTGTTTTGTAGTATTTTAAAGCAAGCAAACATCATGCAAATATTTACTTGAAGCGGCCGGAATTAGAAAAAACATTTTCCATCATTTGGTGTTTCATGTCCACAGTGGGTTTCGAGCCCAGTACCTGCCGAATCGTACTCACGCTCAAACCATTCGAATACGGCGGCCGCAAACTTAATATGTAGACATAAGAACGTCAATCCATCTCAATATGAATTCATACACGTCTCTTACTATTGGATACTAAGTAAAATTATTGCCGTAATTTAGCGCAATTCTATTAAGACATCTGTATGTATGTATGTAATATGGAGACTTTATTGCCGGACTTTATCGCAATTCAATTAGCACGTGGGTATGTACATATGTATGTATGGATGTGATCGGAATACGCTATCTTTTAAATCATATTTTGTTGCTTGAACTACTTATAGTACATACATACATACATACATCAAAGAGTTCATAAAAAAACAAAAACAAGAAGAAAGTGTCAAAATAAGTGAGTTATATGCATTCAACGCCTTTAACGTTAGTGACACGATGTGATAAGAGAAAAACTCGTAGACAGGTTGTTTCCGTTCAGCGAAATTACGAGTCAGTCGGCAGTAAATACCTTGGGTTGTGCAAAAACGTAAACTAGAATGCGCGCGTTTTCTCTTTCGATAGATGAAAAAATACATATATATGTATGTGCATAGAGTTGGGTTTCGGGAATTTCCCGACGGGAATTCTCGAGAAATTCTCGATATTTTTCCATCCCGAATCTCGAGAATTGAAATTTTTAGCATTTCGGGAAATCCCGAATCTCGAGAATGTTTCAAGATTTCTCGAGAAATCCATTTTTTTTTTTAAATTTTTGTTGTCAAATATTAAGAGAAAAACCAATTCTTTCAAAAGTAAAAGAATACACATACATATGATTAATACCTGGAAACACCAAACTGTAACGGCCATTATGTTACAAAGAAGCGCACACTACATACTGTTTCGCAGAATCACATACAATTCACACCATAGTTTCAATTGCTATGTGAAAAGCCACAACAGTATAACTGTTCCATTTGTATGTTTGTTTTTTTTTTTTTTTGTTTTAGGGTGACTACAGAGTAAATGCTAGATGCGTTGCTATGCTATGTCGAGGGGAAGTACTGTAACATCAAGCTAATGAAGTTTAGTTTTATGTGTTTCTTTTATGTAGCAGCAGTTAAGCAATTAGAAATGCTTTGAAAATAGTCAAGCAATTTCAATTTGTTCGCAGACTGCACAGACGACGTTTGCAAATTTATTTTTTGTAGTGAGCGGGTGCATTTCATTTGTGACTGATTAAGTATAAATTATACACCGTATAATAAAATATTTTGTGGTCCAAATATTACTTATTTTTAAGTTTTTAATCGACGTATCGTTGACTGTGACTACCGGTTAGTTACTTCCTTTAAAAAACAAAATTTAAAACAAATTTTGAATTTTTAGCATTAAAAATCATGAGTTCAGAATACGTATACGACCAAGTGTGGCAGCTTTTCAAGCCATTTGACGACGAAGCAACATGTTTGAAATGCAATAAAATCATTAAATGCAAGACATCGTCAACATCTGGACTTCACCGTCACATGGAGAGGATACACAACATGAAGCGAAGGGAACATGAGGCTCCAAAAGAACAGCCACCAGCCAAGAAGACCCGAACTCTTCACAACTTTTTCAATACTTTTTCCTCGCCTGAATCGCTTGAACAAATTGTTGCAAAATTGGCTGCAAAAGATGGAATTCCAATAAACGCGATAACAAAAAGTGAGTTCATTCGTAATAATATAGTATCAGCCGCTTAGGATTTCATCTTCCAAAGTGTCACAAAGCTGTTCTGGGTTTGGTTATGAAGTACTGCACGAAAATAAAAAGCGATTTGAAGATCAAAATTGAAAATTTTAAATCTGCACAGCGTAAGTTCAGCTTGAGCATCGACGAGTGGACAAGCGTGCGAAACCGACGTTACATGAACATCCATATATATTATGACGATGGACAATCTGACAACCTTGGCCTGGTTCGCATTCAGGAATCATGTCCCGCTGAAAAAGTATATTTTTCCACTACTTGGTTCGTATATTTTCTACGAGCATTCAAGAAGACCAAGCAGTGTCTAGTTCTGACGATGATGACGTATTTGCAACCAACAACGTGGATGAAGAAGACATGGCGAAACAGCTTGAAAAATACGTTCAGCAATGCTCAAAACCGAAAGCAGACATTGCGCAACATGCGGCGAACCAGATGTTTTCGTCGCTTAGAAACGTGCTAAAACTATATGAAAAAACTGGAGAGAAAACACAAAAAGTTGAGAGACTGATCGGAGCTTTTAACACTGTTAAGCCAACATCGACTCAAAATGAGAGGAATTTTTCTACAGCGGGTAATTTTGTGTCCAAAAAGCGTACGCGATTGTCAGACGAAGCCATTGACAGTCTGTGTTTTTTAAAACACCATTTTGGGAAATAATGTTTACAATCACTTTTTTCCCCTATTTTAATAAGTATAATCTTGAATTATTTTTGTTTTGAATTTTTTTGTAATTATTTTTGTTTCACTTTTTTGTTTGCAATAATTGAAATAGTAATATTTTCAAATATTTTTTTATGTAATTTACCATATACTTTAATAAAAATAATATTTTATGAAATTCATTGCTCTTACACTGGTTTTAGATTTTTTTTTTTAATTTTTTGGAATTTTTCCCGAATTTTCGAGAATTCTCGAGAAATCTCAAAAATTATTTTCGGGAAATCCCGCATCTCGAGAATTGAAATTTTCGTTATTTCGGGAAATCCCGATTCTCGAGATTGGGATTTTCTCGGGAAATACCCAACTCTATATGTGCATACACTAGGGCGGAGTAATTTTTCGAGAGCAAAAATTTTCCAAAAATAAAAATTATTTCGAATTTACAATAGTCCGTATCATGAAGTTTCACGAAAAAGTTATTCCAAAAGAGTTTTTAGATGAGAAAAATTTTTTTTTCTCGTTGCCGATAAGAGTTATTCCACAACTTTGATTTTTTACTTTGCCTGGTAAAAATTGCTTTAGCGACAGCCTTACCCTTGGGTTTACACAAGGCAATGGTTTGAAGACAACTGAAAATGCGTATTAGCAGTCAAAAAAGAGACTTAGGTGTCCAGACAGTTATTGGGTTTGGGAATAAGTTTCCGCCCTCGTAAAAGAGGTGTCGCTGCTGATACTATAGCGTTTTTCAATAGGTACGCTTTAACTTTTTTCCGATAGGGAGGGCGAACGACGCAATATTTTTTATTTTTCGCTTGTCATTTGTAAACTTCATTAGTATACATTTCATCATGGAACGCTACACACTTGAGCAACGATTGCAAATCGTGCAAATTTTTTATGAAAATAATCGTTCTGTTGCTGCTACTTTAAGAGCATTACGGCCAAAAAATCATCTTCAGTGATGAAGCTCACTTTTGGCTTAATGGCTTTGTCAACAAGCAAAATATGCGTTACTGGGCAGAAAGCAATCCACACGTGATTCATGAGGCACCGTTGCATCCCGAAAAAATCACTGTTTGGTGCGGTTTACATGCCGGCGGCGTAATTAGCCCATATTTTTTCGTTGACGAGAACGATCGCCACGTTACTGTGAATGGAAATCGATACCGCGACATGATAAACGATTATTTTTGGCCGCAATTGAATGGTATGGACTTAGACGACATGTGGTTTCAACAGGACGGGGCCACAAGCCACACAGCACACGCTACAATTGATTTATTGAAGAGTAAGTTCGATGAGCGCATTATTTCCAGAAATGGACCGGTCGAATGGCCTCCGCGCTCGTGTGATTTGACGCCTCTAGACTATTTTCTTTGGGGTTATGTGAAGTCATTGGTCTACAGTAACAAGCCGGCGACGATTTGTGAGCTCAGAGCCAATATTGAACGCGAAATTGATGGAATTTCGGCCGATTTATGCAAAAGAGTGGTCGAAAATTGGGTTCAACGATTGGACTTCGTAAAACGTGCACGCGGTGGTTTGCATGATCGAATTTCATACTTAAATGTATATGTTCAAACTCGATAATAAAAAAAAAATTAGTTAAAAAAGTCAAACCGTTTGTGTTTTATTCAAAAAAAAAGTTGAAGCGCTCTTACTGAAAAACGCTTTATTTTGAATTTTCGCAGGTTACGTATATTCGAATTTCGATTTTTTTGTGACGATATGTTAGTACTCATGTCTCTCACTCATGCCGACGAGTTCGGCCATTTTCAATGTACAGTTAATTGTTGACAGTGCGCGGATGCATTCCGAATGTTGACTGTGTTATACGGAGAAGCTACTTTGGACCAAAGCACGAATCAAAATGTTCTCAGAAGGCCGAGAAGATGTGAACGACGAAAAGCGTGTCGGACGCCCGAGCACTTCAACAATAGACGAAAAAATTGATGAAGTGAAGAAAATGGTATTGGCCAATCGTCAAATCACCGTTAGAGAAGTTGCTGAGGATCTAGACATATCGATTGGCTCGTACCATTCGATTTTTTTCAATGATTTGGGCATGAGACGGGTGGCCGCAAAATTCGTACCAAAACTGCTCAATTTCGACCGAAAGCAGCATCGCATGAACATTGCTACTGAGATGTTAGACTCTGTTCGCGAAAACCCAAATTTGCTCCAGAGGGTCATAACTGGTGACGAATCGTGGGTTTATGGTTATGACGTGGAAACCACAGCTCAATCATCTCAATGGAAGCTGCCGCACGAACCAAGACCGAAAAAAGCGCACCAAGTTCGGTCGAATGTAGAAGTTTTGCCTACCATTTTCTTCGATTGCAGAGGCGTTGTGCATCATGAGTTCTTGACACAGGGTAAAACGGTCAATAAGGAATATTACCTGCAAGTTATGCGCAATTTGCGCGAAGCAATCCGCCGACAACGCCCCTGCTCACACATAGTTGCTTGTACGCGACTTTTTGACCAAAAACAACACACCAATGATGCCGCAGACTTTTTCTTGTTCCCGAAACTGAAGAGGCTAATGAAAGGACGATGCTACGCTACGATTGACGGCATCGAAGGAGGAGCTGAACAAAATAAAAAAAAAAAATATTTTTTAAAGTGCTTCGAAGATTGGAAAAAACTTTGGCACAAGTGCATAATATCTCATGAGGATTACTTTGAAGGGGACAAAATTGATATTAATGAAAAAAAATAATAATTTTTGAAAAAACACAAAATTCCCGATACTTTTTAAACACATATCGTTATGAGAGGTCTCGATCGCAGTAGTTGACATTCGTTTAAGGCGTAAAGATCCTTTTTTATCTAACGTCAAAAATGTGTACGTTCGTTCAGCATTTGCAGGAGTCATGATTCATTATTACCTTTCAAAGAAAAGAGCAGCTGAAACGTGTCGTATATCGATCAATATTTACCGTAATAACGCTCCATCAAATACAACTTGTAAAGAGTGGTTCGACGCTTCCAAAGTGAAAATTTCGACGTGAGTGATAAATATCGCGAAGGGGAACCGAAAAAATTCGAAGATACTCAACTACAACAATTATTGGAAGACGCATGCCGAACCCCTGATGATGTGTCTAAAGAGCAGAAGCAGTTAACTGGGTGCCACATCAATAGAAGGAGAGGGATATCGAGAGAGGTTTGGTGACGTGTGAGGTGCTCCTTGAACGGCAGAAAAGACAAGGTTTTCTGCATCGCATCATCACTGGCGATGAAAAATGGATCTATTATGATAACTCCAAGCGTCGAAAATGTTGGAGCCTGCTAGGTAAACCAAGCCCATCGACAGCGAAAAAAATGCATGCTTCAAAGGTTATGTTGTGCATCTGGTGGGATCAGAAGGGTTTCATCTACTATGAACTCCTTAAACCATCTGAAACCATCACTGGCGATCGTTACCGACTGCGGCTAATGCGTTTAAATCGAGATCTCATAGAAAAGCGGATAGAATGGGACGGTAGGCATGACAAACTGATTTTGCTGCATGACAACTCCAGATCACACGTTGCTAAATCGGTCCAGAAATATTTAGAGGCACCGAATTTATAAATCTTGCCACACCCGCCGTATTCCTCAGACATTGCCGCTTCGGATTACCATCTGTTCCGACCAATGCAGTCAGCCCTTATTGGAGAGTGGTTCACTTCTTACGAGAGCATTGCAAACTAGCTCAATGAATGGATCAAGTCAAAAGAACTCGAATTTTTCGTCAGAGGAATCGGTATACTGCCTGAAGGATGGAATAAAGTTGTAGCTTCCAATGGCGCATACTTCACATAATATCGCGCATTAATTAATTGTTTAAATGATTCGAAACTTTGGCTAAGAAGGGATGGAAACTTATTCCCATACCCAATATATAGACAATTAACTTTTATCGCTAGAACTACCGTTGTTAAATATTGGTTGAGGAAAAATAAATCCATTATTTTTGCACAAATGTTTTAAAACTGTTTTATGGTTGATCTTTAGCTCATGGGCGTTGCTACGACTACTAACAGGTCAACTTCGATTATTTCTATGATTTTATCGACATTTTCTTTAACATCAAATAGAAATTCAATAACAAAAGGGCACGTAATTAACTGTTCCAGTATCGGCACCACAAACACCATTCACAAAAAAATTTACCGAATTTTCTCTTTATTTATGACACACGGTAACTCACAAACGAACAAGCAAGAACAGCAAAAGAATATTTTAGTGTGAAATGTCACCCTGACAACGAGCATTCACTTTAAATTGTTTGATCGATACTTTCATGGATTTCATAATGGATTTGTTGCATTCATTGCAGATATAAATCGTCCTAATTTTGTTGCACAATCACAAGGTTTTTTTTTTTTTGAGTTTTTGGCAGTGCAATCCATTGCTTTCGGTTCTCCTTTTTGGGAAGCTCCTTTTCTACAGCATTTATATTCTCTAGAGAGCTCTTCGGACAATTGGAACAAACTTTTTTGTCATTTTTTTTAATTTACTTCACAAGTTTCTTTATGTAGTATCCACAAATTGATTGCTGCTAAGTCCAAAATATAGTAAAATACCTGCAAAGGTCATCTACGTGACCCTCCTTTAGGCTATATTTATAGGCCATTTGGTCAACTACATCTACTTCAAACTTAGCCTCATTGTAAAACGATACAGTTTCAAGAATTCGTTTTCGATTAGAAGCAATATTTACCGATTTATGTTCAGAGCTAAGAAGTAGAACTCTTTTACGAGGCCTAAATTGTTAGAACAATAACATTTTGTAGAGTACCATAAAGAGCCCTGTTACCTTTTCTAACTTTAGCTATTTTCGGCAATTTCACCTTTCACAATTCCAACAAGACTTGTATTTTAGGCTAGAAGCTTCTTTGCAAGTTGTATATTTGTAAAAAGATTATCTGTTGCTATATTTTTGCCACAATTTACATAGTTTTCTACAAGATTCAAAACCACAAACTCGTTCAAAAGTAGACTCTCGGGGAAGTTGGAGCTTTTCGTCTGCGATGGGTGGTGGTTGGACTCCGATGATGGTATTCGGGGGTCGGGAGCTTAAGAAGGTGGTAAGGGTCCCCCGATGAATCTCGTTGATGGTTTGTCTGTACACTGTCCGATCCAGTAGCTGTCGGTCTATTTTGTCTTGGATCTCGTCCGCGTAATTGAGGAAGTGCCTCCTGAGATGCCTGAGAGGTGGCTCAGGCTCAAGCAGGTGTCTGCATGGGTGAGATCTGCGGTAGCATCATAGCAGGAACTGCTTGCTGAGCAGTTTGTTATACTCCTTCATAGGTAGCATAATGGCCTCGTCATGTAGGTGTTGTATCGTGGACATCATAAGACATCTTGTCGTGGTCCTTATGGCACTGTTTTGGCAGGTCTGTAGCTTCGTCCACTGCGTATCACTGGTTCCAGGCGACCAAACAGACGCAATTGCCTTAAATGTCGATAGCAACAATTCTTTGTTTTTGCCCCAAGTGCTGCCGGCAAGCGATTTGAGGACCTTGTTGCGATTTAGGACTTTAGTGGCAATTGCGGTTGTGTGCGCAGAGAAGGAGAGCAAACTGTCAAAGGTAACTCCCAATATTCTGGGGTTGTTTACCGTCGGAATTAGTGTGTTATCGACTTTCACCTTAAGTTGCAACTTGACCTCCTTTGTCACCACCTTGTTACCAGAGGGTCGCCGTGGATTTAGTGGGGGAAAGTTGTAAAATCCTCGCAGTGAAGAAGCGAGAAAGGCAGGCGAGGTGATCGTTTACCTTGGAGCATAGGCCATCAATGTCACTGCCCGACGCCATTATCGTGCAGTCGTCGGCGTAGGAGACCACAGAGACTTCCGCTGTTGGCTGGGAGAGTTTCAAGATGTAGAAGTTAAAAAAGCAAGGGTGAAAGGACACCACCCTGCGGAACTCCTAGCTTCATTTTCCTTCTCTTTGAATGTTTGGTCTCGAAACATCACCGACGAATGACGACCACGCAAGCAGTTCGCGGTCCACTACTTCAGCCCTGGCGGAATTGTCGACTGTAAAATTCCATCTAGTAGCATGGCGTGGCTGACTGTGTCGAAAGCCTTTTTTAGATCCAACGCCACTAGGGCAGTCCTCTCGCAGGGGCGGTTTGCACTCTTCGGAAGCCATGCTGGTGTGAGGCTGGGGTCAGGTGTTTCGTAAAGAGTGGGAGTAGAAGGGCTTCAAGAGTCTTCACTACTGGGGAAAGAAGAATTATTGGACGATAGGATCCCCCTTGGTTGGCGGGTTTCCCAGGTTTCAGTAGTGGAACCACTCTCCCTGATTTCCACTTGTCAGGAATGATGAGAGTGGTCATAGACAGATAGAAGACCCTGGTGAGGTATTCTACTCCCAACGGAGCATTCCCATGGCAGCGAGTTCAACGTTACCGGAATGACTCGGGTTTTTCCCGACCAAGGGCTGCCGCCCCATTCTTCGAAAAATAGTTGTTCTGCCCTAATGTACGTGCTCATCCCATATTCGTAATTTTATTTTAATATTATAGTTTTATCAAGCGTCTTGGGAAATCGCCATTATTAGTTTTTTTTTTGTTTTTTTTTTTGTGTTTTTTTTTTGTTTTTTTTTTTTGTTTTTTTTTTGTTTTTTTTTTTGTGCTACTCTTTGTTCGTTGTTTACTTGTCTAAGCAGTTGCTTACTTAGCCTTTAGGGGGTGGTTCATTTAGCATTTATTTGGAATTTAATTTAATTTTTTTTATAAAAGAAAGACGCATGAATATTTTACAATGAATTTCTAATGAAGCAGCTTTATTCATTCAAATGAACTCCCCGCCTCACTTCACAGTAGTATTAATTATTTTTAGTACATTTTCGCGAGTTTCAACACTTATCTCACCAATGACAACTTATATTTCATATTTCAACGCTCAAATAGTCTGGATTGTTGGCGTGACATTTAGTCTTAACAACGCTTCCTAGAAAAAACAGTCCAATGAAAGTTTCTAAGTGCCGTTTCTGCCGATTATTAAATTTTCGAAGAAAATCGAATATTTTTAAAATTTGTTGTATTAACTTAAAATTTAAAAAATAAAATCATAAACTAAATTCACGTGGCATCACGAATGCAATTTTAACAGCCAAAGTATAAAGAATCGATTGTTCAGACTTCAAGCGCTAGATTAATCACCCTGTAGAAACCGAAATTTAATTTTATATCTTGAAAATGTTAGCAAGAGGTATATAAATTCTCAACTCATATGCCGTAGACAATTTAGCTGCCTACCTTTCCCTCCTTTCCACCTACGGTCGCACAGCATTTTGACTCACGTGATTTTGTGACGGCAGCACTATTAAGGTGGGAGTGGCCTATTAAGTGGCCATGTCGCAGATTTATGATAACCCATATCGATGTGCAAATAAGAAAATTCCGCCAAAGTTGTGTGCTTAAGTAATCGAATTTTAATTTTATTAATAGGACTATGAATAAGTTCGTGCGGTTTTTTGAAACTTTATTGACGTAAAATGGTTACAAATTTAATATTCAAAGTATTGTCCATCGCTTACTACTACTTTTTCCCATCTTTCTGGCAATTCACGGATTCCCTTTGTGAAAAATTCGGTCGGTTTTGCCGCAATCCACGAATCGATCCATTTTTTGACTTCATCGTAATTACGGAAGTGCTGGTCAGCCAGGCCATGTTGCATCGATCGGAAGAGATAGTAATCGGATGGCGCAAGGTCTGGACTATACGGCGGGTGGGGTAGGACATCCCATTTGAGCGTTTCTAAGTATGTTTTGACCACTTGTGCAACATGTGGCCGAGCATTGTCATGTTGCAAAATAACTTTGTCGTGTCTATCGGCGTATTGCGGCCGTTTTTCTCGCAGTGCTCGGCTCAAACGCATCAATTGTCGTCGGTAGACATCCCCCGTAATCGTTTCATTCGGTTTCAGTAGCTCATAATACACAACACCCAGCTGGTCCCACCAGATACACAGCATAACCTTCAGGCCATGAATATTCTGCGCCGACGTCGATGTTGAAGCATGGCCAGGGTATCCATACGTTGCCCGACGTTTTGGATTGTCGTAATGGACCCACTTTTCATCGCCAGTCACAATTCGATGCAAAAAACCCTTTCTTTTGTGCCGTTGAAGCAGTTGTTCGCATGCCATAAAACGGCGTTCAACGTCTCTTGGCTTCAATTCATACGGCACCCAATGGCCTACCTTTCGGATCATTCCCATGGCTTTTAAACGTTTGGAAATGGTTGATTGATCAACTCCCAAAGTTTTTGCAACCTCTTCTTGCGGTATCCATGAACTTTGGCGGCGCACCCTCGCGTTCTTCGTCTTCCAAGCCAAAATCACCACTTTTAAAGCGTGCAAACCACTTCTGGCACGTTCGCTCAGCTAGAGCATGCTCACCATAAACTTCCACCAAGATACGATGACTTTCGGGTGCTTTTTTCTTCATATTAAAATAATGAAGAAGAATTCCCCGCAAAAACACATTATTTGGCACGAAATTTGACATTTTCAAGTGTGGTAAAAATATTGTTGTTTACGCTTCAAATAAAAAACTTATACTGACGTTTGTGCCTTACGACAGTAGCTCTCCAATGAATGTTTGGAAATGTGGATCGATGGAATAATAATCAAGTTACGCCATCTGTTGTAAAACCGCACGAACTTATTCATAGTCCTATTATTCCACAGCAGAGAAAAACCGCTTTGTTAGTAATAAATAATAATAAAATAAAAAAATACTTTCTTAGCGACATACATCAAACTGTGGGTTTAGTCAAGCAGTAAAGTATGCAGGCGGCCGAACGTTAATTTTGTTTACCAGTGTTTATACGTATATGATTCTATGTAAAAAAACAAATTCGGTTTTCAACGAGCCACAAATTAACAAAATTCATTCCAGCTCAGCTAAGTCATTTGAACCTTTTATTTTGTCATAAAAAAGCATCATAAAAAATGGGGAAAACTGGGAATTGGTGAATTCTTTATGATATTTTTTTTGGTCACACGGTGTAATTATTTAATAATTTGTATTCATCTAAAGATAGAAGTAAGCACAATCGTAAGTGCAATTGCTTTTTAAATCATATGAGTTCAAACCTGTTTTAGAAATATGCAAATGAATCATCTGCCGTTCGGAAGCAGCGTAAAACTATAGGTCCCTCCATTTGATGAACAACATCAAGACGCACACAATAATTCGGAGGAGGAGCTCGGCCAAACAATCAACAAAGTATGTAAGACCCAAATATATATGAATATATAAAGGGTGCTCACATTGGAGGTACTACTTTCAATAGAGGTTTTTTGACAGATCACACGTAACTACTGTCAAACTAAATACATAATTTTGTTCAGTATTCATTGCCATTTCATCATGAAAAGCCTCAACAATGTTTACAAATCGTTAAGCTGTATTACGAAAATTGACGCTCTAAGAAAAGTGTTCAACGCGCGCTCAGGTCAAGTTATGGTGTGCATGAATGAGATCCATTTTTGGTTTAATGACTATGTCAATTTGGGCTGAAGAGCAACCTGACAACATTCAAGAACAACTGGAGCCAATGTAACAGTGAATGGTGAAGCTATCGCGCAATCATAAACACCTTTTTGATAACAAAAATTGAAGTCCGTGATCTCCACTACATTTGGCTCCAATAAGACGACGCTACTTGCCATACAGCCAGACAGCCCGTGAAACAATGGATTTACTTCGTCGTCGTTTCGGTAAGCAATTTATCTCTGGCCTCGAACCAGTGGGTTGGCCACCAAGATCGTGTGATATCACACCTTTGGATTTTTATTTGTGGTGGTATGTAAAGTCTAAATGCTTTGTGAATATACCAGCTTCAATTGAGGCATTGGAAGCCAAACTTAATAAAATGATTCACGAGATACCGAACGAAGTTCTCCAGCGAGTCATTCAAAATTGGTGTTTACGGGATCATCTTTAAAAAATAAATGTCATGAATGGTTCTACTCACAAATAATAAAGATTGTCAATCAATTTGAAGTTTCGTTGTTATATTTCAATTTAAAATCCAATACCTCTAAATTGATCCCCCTTTATACATACCTATGTTTAGTGCCATAAAAATGCTCAAGATTGCGTAATCAATTTAATTATTTTTTCATTGTTGTGGAAAATCTTAGTTTATAAAAACTAACCAAAACCTTACATTTGAACCTATTAAAATGCAGCTAGGCATGAAAATTAATATTGCTATTTTGCGATCTACATACATATCATTTTTTTCAGTTTTTGATAGTGATCAGAAAACGATTTCGAGCAACCTCCTTCAAAACAGTGTTTGACTTTCATGGAGAAGGCCGCCTTTGGAACACTTAGCAATATGTTTTGCGTCATATCGAGCTGATAAATCCAGTTAAAAGTTATATTTTTCCGCACAAGGCAACGTGATATTCTGAATGCTTTTATAGACAAAACGATCTCTTATTTTATCAGTTTGATAAATTTGATCGATCCCGCCACTTGAAAAAAAAAAAATTCTTCCACCAAATCTTCTAAATATCACTTTGGGAAAAAAAAATGCATAATTTTTGTGTAAAATTTTTGCTCAAATGGTTTAAAACTGTTGTATGGCAATGCTGCGACTACTAACATGCCGGTCTACTTCGACTATTTCTGTGATTTTATCGACATTCCCGACATTATCGACATTTTCTTTAACTTGAACGGAATCGACGAAACTAAAATTTTACGTAATTAGCCGTTACAGTATCGGCACCACAAACACCATTCACAATTTCAGCGGCCTGGCTTCCATTTTAAATTTCTATAAAATAAACCGAATTTTCTCTTGACTTGTTAACACCCTGTAACTTACAACTGAATGGAACAAACAAAAAAACATCAAAAGAATCTTTTAGTTTGAAATGTCAGCTTGAAAACGAGGATGAACTTTAAATTGTGAGATCGATACTTTACGAGATATCGATGACTAAAGCCATCTTGAAAAAAAAGCCATCTACTTAAAAAAAAATGCCATAAATGAATATAATGAATTTTTTCCCGCCCAAACTAATGTTAACCTGTTGTTTACCGTAGATTGGAACGGCACACAAACTGCAAACGACCAAAACTACTAAAATGTAACGGTACACTAGACAGGGCTAGTTCGTCTGGAACCAGTGATTCACAGTGGACGAAGCTTCAAACCTGCCAAAACACTGCAATAAGGACCGCGACAGGATGTCTCTTGATGTCCCCGATACAACACCTACACGACGAGGCCCACATGCTGCATGTAAGGGAGATTAAGAAACTGCTCAGCAAGCAGTTTCTGCTAGAGTGTTACCGCAGGCCTCACCCATGCAGACACCTGAGTCTGAGCCACCTCCCAGGCATGTCAGGAGGCACTTCCTCAATTACGCGGACGAGATCCAAGACAAAACAGACCGGCAGCTACTGGATCGGAAAGTGGACAGACAGACCATAAACGACATTCATCGGGAGACCATTACCACCTTCTTAAGCTCCCGACCCCCGAATGCCGTTATCGGAGTCCAACCACCACCAATCGCAGACGAAAAGCTCCAACTTCCCCGAGAGTCCCGCGCAACCTTGGCACAATTGCGTTTTGGATACTGTAGCAGGTTAAACTCCTACTTCTTAACCAGAATCGACCCTGACATACTAAACATATGTCCGGCATGTGAAGGCACCCCGCACGACACTTACCACCTTTTCATATGCCCCATCAAACCCACTCATCTAACACCCTTCTCCCTCTGGGCCCAACCTATCGGAACAGCTAGTTTCCTGGGTCTACCGTTAGATGAGCTAGACGAAGACGGCCGGTGATTACACTACACTGACAGGGCAAAGTTACTGCTACAACAACAACAACAATGTAACTCGAATTCGCCCAAAATATGACAGCTCATCATTATGTTAGGTTTTTGCCATTTTAACAATTAACAATTTAACAATTGTTTTTAAGAAATTTCTACTTTTGTATCATAACCCCACATCTACACATTCCCATTTGCATGCGGCAACGCAGTTATCCAATTTGCTTAATGCAATTTTGAAAATGAAATGTTAGACGGAGAGGTGTCCACATGAGAAAACGGGACAAAGTCAAAACAGAAATTTTACCGATGTTAACCCTTTCGCTACATCTTTTTATTGCGTCATCCAAAAAATCCAAATTTTTCTCTGAGTATTTATTTTAGGACCAATAACAATACAAATACATTTTTTTTTTAATTTTTTTTGTTAAGTGCTTTTTTTTTAATGTTGCCATATGGCAACAAATGTTTTGTATTCGTTTCAATCGCAAATAAACTTCTTCTGCAATCTAATGAAAGTTAACACCTTACGAGAAATTCGTTGCCATATGGCAACAAGCTTAGTTTTAAAAATTAGCACAGCTTTTAAAGCTGCGAGCGAAAAAATATTTATATGCCAAATAACAGATTGAACATTTTTCTATATACTTTATTCAAAAATTGTTGAAAACATTTGCCCAAAATGCCTCAAAAATCTAAAAATGCAAAATACAAATTTCAGAGTGCAGTGCTATGTGCCAGAAGGCTTTCTTTAAAAATGTTGTATTACCAGTATATAATGGGCGGTTATTATTTATTTTATTTATGTTTAACCACTAAACTTCAATTTTTGAAAATATGTAACAAAAAAGTTGATATTTTTTACAAGAGAGTGTTGACGGCCTTTTAAAGTTTACTGTTGCCATATGGCAACAATATCGCGAAAGGGTTAACCCATTGCACTCGGAATGCCAGCACTGCTGGCAGTAGCATTTATTTCGGTAATTCGAAATGCAGACATTGCTGGCATGAAAAAGATGAGACAGGGCGTAATAAAACAATAAAACGGGCGATAACATGAAACAAAAAAATATCCTTTTTGGTAGCTTTTCTAAGAATTGGGTAATTAGTTAGGTTAGATGTAATAAGGTACAATAAGATGTTGTTAAATTTCAAAGGATGTTGAGATTCATTAAACTTTTGTTCGGCAACGTTGTTGGAAGGAAATGTGAAAATGCTCTCCGAGTGCAAAGGGTTAAGACACATTTAGTGGCAGGTATAAATGTGGGCTAAAGTGATCATCATCGCGTCGTTAGATGGATGAAGATAAAATATGTAATGGGAATAACTTTGAATCGATATTGATTAAACATACGAGGAAGTATTTCCTAAATAGTTTTCTCCATTACTGCACATAAGCATCTAGGCACCTGAGTAAACGAAAATCGGTTGTACCTCCAATTAAAAAGTTTCCAACTTATTTTTAAACTAGTAAATGTATGTATATACATAAATGTTGACATGTGCACTTACATACATATGTGCATATACAGGGCGGCTGATGAAAGCCGCTACCAAAAAAAAATTGAATAACTTGTTTTCTTTTTAAGTTATCTGTTCCATTTTTGTTTTAATTTGCAGATTGATCTTTAAAATTTATTAAAATGGATAACTGAGACACGCAAACAAGAATTTGGATAGTCCACCGCTATCACGCACTGGAGTCCGTATTTTTGGTACAGAGAGAGTACAGGCGGATGTTTGGCGGCGATCCCCCGAGCAGATGGACCATAATAAGAGTGGTGAATAATTTTGCTGTGCAAGGAACAGTCGCAAGAAGGCCTTATCATCGAAACCCACCAGTTCGGACGGAGGAAACGATCGCTGCTGTAGCTGCAGCTATACAAAGCAATCCAAGGGTTTCAACAAGAAGCTTATCTGCTACACTTGGTGTCAGCCGACAGTCTTTGCAAACAATAATGCACAAAGATTTAGACTTATTTCCCTACAAAATTCAAATGGTTAACAAACTGAATGCAGCAGACTTGCCGATTCGCTTGGAATTTTGCCAGAAGATCCTGCAAATGGTGGAAGAAGACCAAAACATGTTAAACTGCCTTTTCATGTCTGATGAGGCCCATTTCGATTTAAGCGGCAATGTGAACAAACAAAATTGTCGAATATGGAGTACTTCTAACCCACAGATACTCCACGAGACGGAATTGCATCCTCTTCGCGTGACAGTGTGGTGTGCGGTTTCTTCACGCTGTATTGTCGGGCCTTATTTTTTTGAAGAAAATGGTCACACCGTTACGGTTACTGGAGACCGTTATTTGAAAATGCTGAAAGAATTTTTCTATCCAGAACTACGCCGAAAGAGAATTCCTTTCAACTCTGTGTGGTTTCAACAAGATGGGGCAACGTGTCACATAGCCCAGACTGTTATGACAGAGTTGCGACGAAAATTTCCCAATAAACTGATTTCAAGAAACTCCGAATTTCGTTGGCCCCCAGGTCGCCTGACCTTACTGCACCTGACTTTTTCTTGTGGGGTTTATGTAAACAAGAAGTTTATAAAACAAAGCCAACAAATTTGGATGAACTAAAACAATCCATTCGGGCAACAATTGCGGCTATTCCTGTCGCAACTCTCAAAGCAGCAATGAACAACTTTTTACTAAGATGCCGCACTTGTGTCAACGAGCATGGGGGGCATTTGAATTCAATTATTTTTAAAACTAGTTAAGCTACATTTAATAAAATTAAATGACCTTCAACTTGAAAAAAAATAAATGAATTCCATACACTAAAAAAAAGTTATTTGAGTTTCTTAATGTAGCAAAATTCATCAGCCACCCTGTATTTGAGTTTGTTTAACAATTTCAATTGAGAATAAATTGCACTTTCCCATCAGTCAATAAACTGTATACGGAGATATGTACCTATACAGTTACTTTTGCCAGCATTGCCTTGCTTGCGATAAATACATCAAACACACCCAGTTCCATGGCCGTACTTTTATATACCTACGATGGAAACCGATATTAGCGGAAAATTTCGATCCCGGGATATTTTGAATGGATACAACTTATTTAATATGAGTTAAAATTTAATAACTAAAATCATTTTAAAATACCAAGAAATAAAATCATATAAAATTTTAGATAAAGTGATTTTAAAAATGTGATATTTACTAACGCGAGCAAATCTTGAAGTACCTAATGAATTTTTTGAATTGCATGTATTTAAAAAACCATTTAGTTCAAGAACGCATTCTTGCGTTAATTGTAAAAATATATACACATAGTAGAAAAAGTCTGCGTTCACCTATGCAAATATTCTGTGCATTAGAAAAAGTTCAAAACAATAAATATTTCAGACATTTTTTTTTAATGAGTTTTATTTAGTTCACTTAAATGTAACTATCACACATATTTCGCTACCAATAACAAAATCAAATTTAAAATGAGATCACATAAAATTAAAAATGCCAATCAAACTAAACGGAAAAAGTTTGCGTTCACTTCAATAATAATAAAATAAAAGGCTTAAGATCATAGAAATGTTTTAAAATTAATAGCTAGTTGGATATCCTCGCCTTTTTATGACTTCTAGAAGGCGTCTTTTCATTGATCCAACTAGTTTGGCTGTTATTTCTGGACTTATGGCTTCCCATTCCTCTTTAAGCGCGTTCTTAAGCATTTCCTTGCTAGTTATTGTACGCTCTCGTATTTTTTTTTTCTAGAACGTCCCGTAAGTGCTCAATGGGGTTAAGGTCAGGTGATTGTGGGGGTATGCGAAGTTGTTTTGGAACATTATACAACAACCACAACCTAACAATCCCTGCTGTGTGTTTCGGGTCGTTGTCCTGTTGGAAAACAAATCTTTCACCGAGTCCCAGTTTGATTGCACTTTCTCTCAAATTCGTTTTTAAAATATCGAGATAATTATGTCAGTTCATTATCGACTCAATAAACTGTATATTTCCAACGCCCGAACTAGTCATACACCCCCATATCATGGCACCTCTTCCTCCATGCTTTACCGTAGGTGCCAGATTTTGCTTTCCAAGTGCCGTTCCGTTTTTCCTCCAAATAATTTTACGACCTTTTATCCCGAAAATGCAAAACTTGCTCTCATCTGAAAAAATCACACTATTCCAAAACTCAGGGGCTTGTTTACGTATTCCTTGGCGAAAGCCATCCGCTTAAGTCGATTTACTCGCGATATGAAGGGTTTTTTTCGGGCCACTCTGCCGTGAAATCTGATTAGAAATCTGATAGAATTTTTCTTATTGTATCTGGATGCACTTTCTTTTGGTATTTTACTTCTATGTCTTTTGAAATTTGGCTTGCTGTTAATCGTGGATTAGACTTCACAAGAATAGTTATGTTGCGTTCTTCTCTTTCCGTCAGTTTTTTTGGACGCCCAGAACGAGGCTTAGACTCCAAACAATTCGTTTGCTTGAAGTTGTTTATCACTCTTTGGACCGAGGAGTATTGCCTCCCAACATTTTTCGCGATTTCCCGATAGCTCTTACTATTTTGTCACAACCTTGCAATGATTTTCCTTTCACCAATATCTATTTCTTTTCGCCTTTGGTCCATAGTAACAAAAAATGTATTTCTAATATCAATTTTTCCCTCTTCAGATTTGTTCTTAACCGCGTCAACTACATGAAAGATTTAAAATTAAATTTAACGTAATTGCCATGCAAATAATCGTCACTATTCGAAATGAACGCACACTTTTTCTGCTCAGCCTATTTAAGTAACTGTACTACAATCCCGTTATCTGAACACGACGCAGCTCAAACTCCAAAAAATTTTGTTCATACCCTCTACGAATAATTTTCTTTGAAATAAGTGAAAAGAAAGAGAGTTTTAAGATAACACGTTAAATTATTTTAATACTTTATAACAGTGGGTGAACGCAGACTTTTTCTACCATGTGTACATACATTCATACATACATACATACGTAGTGAGTATGAGTGTATATTTCGTGAATTTTATTGAAGTGTTAAAAAATATATAGTGTAATAGGCAAATTATAGTGAAGTTACAAAGGGCATTTTGAGACCTTTTTTATTAAATATCTCGAAAACTAAGCGAAATATCAAAACATTTTACTTTTTCATTTCGTTTTCTTTTGTCGAGTTCTATAAGAATCCGTCGTGAGATTGCGGCGCCACGGAAACAGCAGAATCCCCCATACGTATGTAACATAACCCCGTTGAAGTTCATGACAAAACAAAAATTTTAATTTGGTTTCTCACAAAATAGTTACTGTGGTAAATAGACTTCGAATTCATTTTTCATAATCTGGCAGATCCTGTAATTCACTTTCGATTTCACAATGCAATTACCAAAAGATTTCAATGAAATTCACTTGGACATGAATTACATAGCCGATTCGAATATGCCGCATCTAACTTTATATAACAGTTAACATACAAATGGTCACATATTTAAGTTCAATAGTTTTTCGGCGGGAGGGAGAAACCTGTTGTTCAGGTTGCTTGACGCTGGCAATGTGCGAATGGGCCAACGTAGCAGTGCGTGGCGCGTGCGACATCCGGATAAGTAGTGTGGAATTTAATTAAAAATTAGCAAATATTGCGGCTACTGCCATTGCTATTGCTAATAACAATAAGGAATTAGGGTAAACTTCAACTTACCTTATCGCGACCACCGTAAGTGTCGATAATTTCGCAAAATTCATTTACAAGCTTTGTTGTTGACATAGTTAGCCTAGCGCACCGAAGTTTCGTAGGTTCTAAGTAATAACTAAAGTTAATTAAATAATTCGATTTCTATTCAATGAAACTCAATTCACTCACAATAATTAAACTTTTATAAATAAACAAAAAAACGCGAACACCGCACTAGTTTTACGCACCAGTTATCAAAATGAACTGCCAACAAATTCGCGCATACGACGGGAATATCGATGTAATGAAAGAATAATAGAAAATTAAATGTCTTCGACGAAATACAAATACCCTACTATAAGGCATATGAAGTGATAGATATGTATTATATATTTATGAGTATACTAGCATTACCCAGTGGGCTTCGCACCACCATACATAAAATGTTTTTTTATATCGCAAGAAATTTTTCATATTAAGTTTTCTTTATAGAACTCGTAAAATGTTTAAACAGTTGATTTAGTTGATTTTTTTCATTCAACATACTTTCTAAAGATGTCACAATAGCCTTTTCTGTACTTTTTTTAAATTTTATTGTTGTGGTCACCTACATATATACAGGTAAGGTGAAAGAGCCGATAAAAACTTGTAATTAAACCTTGATTCTTTAATTTCCATTTCAATTTTTTATGCTAAATAAATTATGCTAAAATAAATAAAGTTAAAAATGTTTTTCCAGTTCCTCCTGGAGCATTCAATTTTTTATTATATTTGCGTCCAAAATGACTTGCAATTCGATAAAAAATTGATGCGAAAGTTGATTGCATCGCAAAAAAAATTGTTTTCTTGAGGGCGAATCATCAATCGATACGAATAAAAATTCATCGCACTTACGGTTTTCGTTGATTTTTGACCTGCGATGCAAAAATTAATTAGCGTATGAAAATTATTTAAAAATCATATTTAAACAAAAATAAAATGTGTATGTACCAGTTGTTGGATTTATCATTGGTATGTTGATATGATAGCCATCGTCCCCTCTCCAAAACAAAATGGGGTATTGCAATGCATCATAACAGCGATGGAGTTCTGAAATACGTTGTAATTGCTCATTTCTACGCACAAAACAATATCTCGTGGCTGAAACTGTTCACCAACCACAACAAAAGCTACTTCATCAATCGTTGGTACACTGAATCGTCTGGCGTGCTCCCAATTGGTGTTTTATCGGCTTTTATTATGATTTTGTGGCCATCGGTGGGCATCAGATCGAGTGCCACTTTGAACAATTTCACCAATTCATTGTGTTGATGGAACATTGTTTGCAATTCATTCACGATTGATCTTCTCGTATTCGTCAAAATTGCACAGCGCTGATCTAATTCACGATTCTCATCACCAATAAAATATATTTGCAAAAATTGATGGTCACCATCTGGGAATGGTAGTAAAGACCCAGCTCTATGGTATATTTGATCTTGAATCTGTAAAGTTCGAGAAATATATGTAGATAACGGATCTGAATTTTTAAAAACATTTTAACTGGTTGTAGTACATAAGAATGCAATCTGTTAACCTGAAGACGAGTTCCCAATTGGTCTATATCTGGAGTCCTTAGTTACCCAGCGAAAAGAAAAGTCCTCTTTTCATTAGCATTTATCAACAACTTACAATGGATACTCATGTGGTTCAAACACATCCTAGGGTTACCCGGGCACGCGTTTTGGCCTATTTATCGAGACCCTGGTATCCGATTCTTAAAATTTCACAACACAAACCATCTACTGAATAGTCCAAACAAAGCCTAAAAATTTGGTTTGGATAGGTGAGCCCGTTCTTGAGTTATAAGATTACCAAGGAAATGTAACTTCTTTTTATATATATAGATGTATGTATGTCAAGAATGATAGAATACAAGATTGCACCAAACCAGGGCCGAGTCGTCGTTTTTTTTATCATATTTTTATTGTTCATCCTGTTGTTATTGTTGTACCTCATTCAAATTCCCATATATGATTGATGAATGCTGCTGAAATGCTAGTCCATGGCTTGATAAAAATTCGAGTCGTCCCGCTAACGTTCAACCGACTAACGTGGGAATGATATGTCTATTTTATTTAAGTTAGGTTAAGTTGGCCTGGCTGGCTAAAAGCCAGCACATAGGCCTATGTGTTCTAAGTGATACCAGATGGAGCTGGACCTTTACGTTTCTCTGTAGTACACATCTCGTAATAAGCCTTCGTCTTTGGCGAATCTAAGTAAGCTCTGCAGCTCTAACCTGTTTTTTTTTTCAGAAACATTTACTGGTACGACAAAAGTGCCCAGTTCCGCGATTACGCTAAGTACTAAAATGTCGTTTTGCCTATACAAATCAGAATTCATATAATAGGAAGTTCGTGTGAAGAATCAAGTAACATTTCAACTTTTGTGTAGCGGTCAAATTACTCAAAGGGTTCATTTGCGAAGTAAACAAAACCAAATTTTAAGTACTCATCAAGTACAGTACAACCTGTATAAGTAAGACACCACGATGCAGCACGTTTTGTCCAGCTTAGGCAAGTGTCCAAGTTATAAAGAAATTAATTTTTTCCGGCTTCATTGACTTTATCTTAAAAACCAAGTAAATCAAAATGTGAATTGAATTCAATAGTTATTAACCCTTTCGCGGACAATAGTTTTTGGTAAGGCACCTATTGTATTTTCGGATATAATGAAGATAATTGCTTCGAAATTGCGGCAAAATTATTAAAGTCAATAGTTGAATTAACTTTTGGACATTATATACACTCCTCACAAAAATTAAGGGAGCAAGAAAAAAATTCAAATTTTTTCAGGTTTTTTGACGGACTGTATCTATGTGAAAAATGATCGTACCAGAAATTTAAAAAAAGCATTTTGAAGCTCCAGGGCTCTACTTTTCGAATCCGTGGAGCAAAAATTTTGCCAGGCCACGGTTTCAACGCAATCTGAAAAAGTATGACGAAAAAAAAATTTTCCAAATTTTTATCTTTCTTTCTTGGGCTCCACGGGCTCGAAAAAAATTTTTTCGATAAAGCGATCATATGGACCAGAAAGCCTGATTATTCAGCTTCATTTTCCTTTTTTTAAATTCTTCCTACGTCCATGTGTCACGGAGATATCCGGAATTGAACAAGAAAGGACCCTTTTGTCCTCAAGCAGCGATATCTCGACAACGAATGGTCGCATCGGAAATTGGAGGACGGTTTTGGAATCTGCAATAAATTCCCCATAAAATTCCGTGTAGGCGTTTCACGGCGAAATTTTTTTTTTCTTTCAGTACTTCCCTGCAAAAAGTGGAAAAAATTGAATTTTTCTCTTGATTTGGAAAATCGGCTGTATCACCGCAAATATTGAGCATTGAGCAACGGTTTTCAGGGTTTTTTTCACCTTAATGTATCCCTAATAACCCTGTAAATTTTTAGATTGATCCACTGAACCGTTTTTCCGGGCCGATCAATCAAAATTTTTAAAAAAATTAAAGGAACAAGATGTTTACCCTTAAACTCTGATCTTAACCCAATCGAGCATGTCTGGGATATCCTGAAGCGTCGATTACGTCGGTTTCACCCCAACATTAGAACCTTACCTGCATTAGAGCGGGCGTTAGTTGAAACGTGGCGACGGATTCCGCAGAGAATGATTCGAAACTGCATTTCGAATATGCCTCAAAGGTTGCAGGCTGTTAAGAGGAACAGAGGTGGCAATACGCGGTATTAGCCCACACACACACACACACACACACACACACACACACACAATCTTTAGAGAATGAGTTTGGAGTCTCAAAATACTGTGGAAGTGACGAGCCACGGGGTCTCATTCTCTGAGAAAACCACACACATACACGTGCGTAAGCACAAAAGAAGCGTGAATCCGACCGAGCAACCTCCACGTGGTGCGCTTTGGGTAACGCAAATGCCGGCGGTGGATGTTCCAATCCACTTTTATGTGGAATAATTTCAGTATTTGACTCAAATTTAAAAAAAAAATTTTTTCAAAAAAAAATTTTTTTTTCGAAAATTTTCGAAATTTTTTTTTGTGTTTCTTTTTTTGAACTAATGCAGTATCTGGTGCAGAATTGAGAAAAAAAGTGAGAGAAAAAAAGATTTTTCCATTTCAAAAAAATTACAAAATGTTTAAGGGTAAACATCTTGTTCCTTTAATTTTTTTAAAAATTTTGATTGATCGGCCCGGAAAAACGGTTCAGTGGATCAATCTAAAAATTTACAGGGTTATTAGGGATACATTAAGGTGAAAAAAACCCTGAAAACCGTTGCTCAATGCTCAATATTTGCGGTGATACAGCCGATTTTCCAAATCAAGAGAAAAATTCAATTTTTTCCACTTTTTGCAGGGAAGTACTGAAAGAAAAAAAAAATTTCGCCGTGAAACGTCTACACGGAATTTTATGGGGAATTTATTGCAGATTCCAAAACCGTCCTCCAATTTCCGATGCGACCATTCGTTGTCGAGATATCGCTGCTTGAGGACAAAAGGGTCCTTTCTTGTTCAATTCCGGATATCTCCGTGACACATGGACGTAGGAAGAATTTAAAAAAAGGAAAATGAAGCTGAATAATCAGGCTTTCTGGTCCATATGATCGCTTTATCGAAAAAATTTTTTTCGAGCCCGTGGAGCCCAAGAAAGAAAGATAAAAATTTGGAAAATTTTTTTTTCGTCATACTTTTTCAGATTGCGTTGAAACCGTGGCCTGGCAAAATTTTTGCTCCACGGATTCGAAAAGTAGAGCCCTGGAGCTTCAAAATGCTTTTTTTAAATTTCTGGTACGATCATTTTTCACATAGATACAGTCCGTCAAAAAACCTGAAAAAATTTGAATTTTTTTCTTGCTCCCTTAATTTTTGTGAGGAGTGTATACATTTTATTTCTGCGGATATAACCATTCTGTCCTATTTATAATCCAAACTTGATAACATAGGGCAGACTGGGAAGTTCCGCCTTTGTGCCTTTTACCGTTTTGTTGTTGTTGTTGTTGTAGTAGCATAAACATGCCGTTTTGTCCTATGTTTTGTTTCAATAATTAATGATGGGAAATGGTGTCCTGACCCTGTTTTTCTATGCAAATTTGACGGCGTTTACCGATTTGTCCGCGAAACGGAAAAAAATACACATTTGAAAATATATAGTTCAGTTTGTTTTAATCCACAAAATTCAACGCATGCAGAATTTCGCAAGAATAACTAAAATGCAATGTGTTAGGATAACAAAGTCCATTTACGCCGAGGTGCAAATATACGTATGTATACCCATATTTATGTATGTATATGTATGTGTGTGATGTGTAGCATGAAAAGTTTGTCTACATACATACTTAAGTATAACCCAACATATAAATACATTTTAATGCTTGTGATGTAAAAATTAGACAGTGTCCAAGTTATACAGGGAAAATATAATTAAATAAGGGTGTCAAGCCTTACAAGCCTTACTGTACTCATAAAATTTTAATGTATATAAAAATTAAGAATTATAGAAACGTCAAATAGTGAAATAGCAAAATCAGCTGATTGCCCATGGTTGCATTTTATACGCACACTATCTGCAACTCAACGCGTAAGAATTCAGTTAGGCTAAACTTAATTTTTGTAACTTACTTTACTATTTTACCCAATGTGTTATATATAGGAATTGGTTTAGTGAAATATTTTATTGTTTTTGGTTTGTTTAATTATTATTAACGGGATGAAGAAACAACAAATAGAAGCAATAGTTAATTTCAATGCGCAATCTGCGGCTAGTAATAGACAGTTTTAGGAACTAGCGCAAAAAAATATGGCAACAAAAGTATATTGAGTATCTGGCGTTATTTTATAATCTGAGAGATTTCAGGGGAGCAATTTTATAGGATTGAGTCGTTTTATAAGTAAGCTCGAAAATGTAGGTAATCTGGTTATATGTATGTATGTGAACCTATTATTCCGTAAATTGAGAACGTTGAGTGGAGAAAGGCTTATTTATCTTCGATTTTATAATTTTTAAAATTCAATGTACATAGAATTTTTTTTTTTTTTCTAAGTATTTAATGTGCCATTCTATGAGACGAACTGTTGTGACAAATGTAATGAAAGATACAAAATTGGAACATGTACGTGCTGAGTAATTATTGTCAAGGGAACCCGAGTGCAGTGCAATGGATTTAATTGTGTCGGAATGCTGCACCTGCTAGTCTGTCCCGACAAAAAAAAATTATTCCTAATTTCTTAAGCAGTTATATACAGAAGAAGAAAACACGAGTTTTTCAGAATTTTTTCTGAGAAAACTTTTAAATTTATTGATCTAAAAATTTGTACACATATTATGTTATCTTTTAACTGTAATTTAAGACTTAGTATTAGTAAAAATATTTATTTGGAAAGGAGCTACAGCTGATCTCCGGGAGCTCCTCTCAAAAAAGACTTTTTGCCGTGACACTTTATCTCTGAGCTGGATTCTCTTAAATTAAAAAACCAAACAGATTTCGTTAAAGTAATGTTAAATCTTGTAATTAATCGAAAGATAAAAAAATTTTTTTTGACAAAATGGCGCTTTCTAAAAAAAAATTGATTTTTGACCAAAATTTCAGCTTTAAGGGGGTCTTCTGGTCTCGAGGCCCTAAAATGAAGGGTTTTTTTGGGGATTGATTGTGACAAATCCTGTGAATATTTAAAAAAAAAATTTTTTATTTTAAAGGTACATGTCTTGGCTTTTAAAAAATGGTTTTGACTTTGAAAAAAATTAACACCCGCGACCTTGAAATGGCGCTGAAGACGTCCACCTCCAAACGAAACAGGTCTCCATTTTGGTCACGGTTTTTCCACCTGGGTAATCAGAAAGCAAAAAATAAGATATGCGTTGTCTTCAGAGTTGCCTTGGTTAAGTTTTCCCGTGACAGATTTTTTTTTTAATTTTTTTCAAAAGTTATGCAACAATTTGCAAAAAAAAATTTTTTTTGCTCATTTTTTGAACTTTAAAAGGTTATAAAAATGGAATGAAAAAAAATTTCAAAAATCGTACACGGAGAAACTTAGCGGTAAGTTTTCCGAACCTTTTAAGACCAAAACCATTGAAATCGGAGTATAACTACTATGAAAAGTGTGACCAAAATGCTTAAAAAACACGATTTTCGGGGAAACGCGTTTAAAGATAAAGTTTATGATAAAACGGCCGGAGGAGGGTACACTTCGGTGCCCAGAAAAATGTGAAAAAATGCGATTTTCAAAAAATCCTTTCTGTGCCGTATTCTCGCATACACATACAACAAAATTATGCAAAAAAAAAATCGATTTTTTTTTCGCTGGAGACCAGAAGACCCCCTTAAATTATTTATAAAAAAAATGTATCGGGGAGAAAAAATATTCGATTTGTTTTTAAAAATTATATTTAAGAAGCTCGTGTTTAAATCGGTTAAGCCGTTTTCGAGTAATCTTGGTCACCGACTTTCAAAACACCATTTTGAGAAAAACGCGTTTAAAGTTTGCTTTTACTCTCAAGCACTCTGAAACGCCTTTTCAAATTTGCGTGCAACTTCGAAAATAATCACCATATTAAATTAACGATATTAACTTTCTGTGTGTATTCTTAAATATATTTACATTAAGAAAAAAATCGATTTTTGAAAATTCTAACTGTATATAACCCCTTAAGTTAAGTTAAGTCTAAAGTAATTGAGCCTTTACGCGGCTTTATCTTTTCTTTCATAAATTATGGCACTCTTCCACTCTGTTTTGTATCAGCCGCAACAAACAGGTAATCGCCGTCGGTTTCTTCGTTTTGTCATAACTAATATCCTGCATTTGTTGCTAAATTTTGTATGGAATGCCAGAGATGGGTGAAAAAAGTAGTGGAAACAAAGTAAAGAAATCAAAAAATGATTTATTTCGCACTTCCTTGGGATATTACCTAAAGCAGAAAAGTTATGTGGTAAATATGCATGAAGCAAATATATTCCCTCTACTATTAGCGCCGCCAAAAACACTCTTTCAGGGTAGCGAAAAATTTCGAAAATCTGATTTCCTCCTACTGCAGAATAAGCAACAGTTCATGGTGCAAAAGATGCTGGATCTCGATCTACAATGTGGGAATAACTTCGCCTACTCCAATGTACTCTGCATCACAAACAATCATCACATTGTTGATCAACAATTTGGGCGGTAAGTTTTCCACCTCTATTCCAATAATGTCCTGCTAAACGAGCTTTATTACTTTCACACAGTTTTTCACAATTTGTTGAAGCACAAAGCGACTTCATACGACTAGAATTGCGACGCTTCTATGCGCCTATGTTGTGCCATCTTTATCTGGAGTTGATGAAAGCGCGCGAACAAAAGGCTGCAGTTGAGCTACTTAAAAAATATGCGCAACTAGTGTCGCCTGTAGAAACATACGATGCGCCGTTGCCCACGAAGATCAATGGCTGTTCCGTCTCGAATGACACGCATGCTGATCAAGCTAACGCTACCACTCCGCACACCAGCATACGCTTTGTCAGCCCGTCGAGTGAGACGCCCGTTGATCCCGAATTAATGTATTTCATTAAGCTCATACAAACACTCTCGGCTTGCACCAAACTGGAGACGGCCGAAAGTGATCCAGATGTGGCACAATTCCGTTCGTCCAAATATGAGATACACACTACCGAAGCGGTAGTAGATACTTTACGGGATTATTTGGAAAAACGTGGGCATGTACTAATACTCAATCTATTGTATTCATGGATGCATGTGCACGTCGTCGATAATGAAGTGCACAAATGGAGCGAAGATAATATAATATTGGGGTTTGAGGCCGCTGAAGATGACGAGGAGGAAAAAACTGAATTTCCTGAGGTCAAACCGAAAGTTAACGTTACAGCTGAACGCTCGAGTGCAAAGCGTATTGCGGAAGATCCTCCAGATGTTTTAATGGTCAAGACTGAGAAGTTGGAAAATATCACTGATGAAATAAAAAATTTGCGAGCACAACAAGTAGCAGAAAGCTTACAAACCTTGCAAGCATGCAATGAGCAGATGCTAAAGGCTCAAACACTATACCCCTATTTCATAAAGTTAGCCGATCGCGGCAGAGGGTGAGGGAAAAATTTATAAATATATTCTTTATATTTTAGCTCTTAATTTTATTATATTTATTTTGCTCCATATAAACACATTACTGTGCACAGACTTTCATCGGCTCACGTAGATGCCAGTGAATGCCATTTGGTAGCCGGTTTTAACAATTCAGTGGTGCAGCTTTGGCAGCTAAATCAGCAAACTTGTAGCGGGAAGAACCTATACGCACGCTTCGCGGATTCTGCTTGTCGGTGGGAGCTAAACAACCTTTGTGCGGAGGAGTCCGAGACTGAAGATCACATTGACTTGGATGTTAGAGAACATGCGCGCCTCAATAACAACGACCGACTGAAACGAAAATACGAAGCTGGCAAATACGAGAGCAATTCCTTGTAAGTTTGAAAGTTAACTGAATTTGTATTACTTGACTTACGTAATTCCGATTTTAGCAATGAATATGGTGGCATACAGTTGCGTGGTCATGGCGCTGGTGTAACAGACGTACGCTTCTCCGCACATTATCCCCTCCTTTATAGCTCATCTAAAGATAGCACCTTACGCAGTTGGCGGGCTGACAGCTATGGTTGCGCATGTATATATCGCGGACATCGATATCCAGTTTGGTGTCTCGATGAGAGCCCGGTAGGCATGTACATTGCTACTGGTTCAAAGGATCTCACAGCGCGTTTGTGGTCACTGGAACGTGATTTTCCACTAATAACCTATGTTGGTCACACACAGGATGTGGAGGTTAGTAGGTGAATAGAAAAGTTCTCTTTAACTCAACAAACGCATTATTACTTTTTTAGTGCATCGCTTTTCATCCGAATGGTAATTATCTTGCCACTGGTTCTGCAGATCTCTCCGTGCGTTTATGGTGCGTTACAAGTGGTAAACTAATGCGTGTATTCTCCGATTGCAAGCAACCTGTGACAAACATCGCATTCAGTCCGGATGGCAAAATGTTGGCGGCTGGTGGTGAAGAGTTGAAAATACGTATTTTCGATTTGGCCGCGGGCGCGCAGCTTAACGAGCTGAAAGATCACACAGCCACCGTAAACAGTATTTCATGGAGTAAGAGTGGTCGGCATTTGGCGTCAGTATGTCGTGATGGCACTTTACGCGTGTGGGATGTAAAAAAATTATCGCCCATGAAGTAAGTACTGTTTGAATTCGTTTCAAATTGTCGAAATTTTTATATGTAAATATATTTTTGGCTTTTCCAGTGACAGCAGCAGTGGCAGTAGCACAAATTCCTCCTCATCATCGTCAACTGCTTTGAATCGTGCAATGGCGCTGAGCAGCAATTGTCAGCGTCTGGTGAAAGTGGCATTTAGTAAACAAGATGAAATGGTGTGTGCTATAGGCAGCTAAGGCTTCAAAATATTACCCTTAGGATTTAAAATTGTATCTGATATGAACTGTAAGATTTCTGAAAACAGCAATGGCTGGACCGAAGCACACTGACTAGTTAGTAGTAGTGGAGCAGCTGATATCATTTTTTATTTATGTGGTCTCTTAATTGTAAGTGGTTATTTATAGATTTGGACATTCTAGAAACCAAAAGCGAAAACAAAATAAGTGAACCTTCGTGTTTTTGTTCTACTACTACCAGCAAAGATGCAAAAAGAAGACAGTTGCACTCAATGCCATAGCAGTCCTCGTCATCGAAATATGACGACCAGATTAAAAATGCTAATTAATTTTCTTTCAACTGCCTTAAATTCAATTATATGAAATAATATAAGAAATAGAATTAGTTGCGCATTTACTCGTACACTCGTACAAGCTGTAAATACTCAAAATAGTAATGCAAGGAAGCCGGTTTGCAGTTTTTAAATTTCGAAATATCATAATTTATTTGAACTATTAACAATTTGGAAACGTTACTAGCAATAGGAACAAATTATCTCCCCTTCAAGAATCCCTGCATCCATAAAAAAATTTCCAAGTGGAACTACCTTCTTTTCATGCATCTTTCCTGTGCCTCGGCCTGAACAAATTAATTTTAGGAATAAGCAAAAGTTCTGTTCTCGTACTAGTTGTAGTATATAAATGGTTGATATAAACTAAATTATTAAGCTCTGTCTAAAATAGAACAAATACAAACGAATTAATTAAGATATTACATTTGACTTTCATATAAAAAGTTGCATAGCATTACAGGTCAGGTCAGTTCATGAAGCAAATAATTTTTAACAATTGTTGTTATAAATTATCAAGTTTTTGTGTTCATGTACCTAAAACAAAAGTTGCAAAATAGGGGAGAGTGAGAGAGCAAGGTAGGTAGGTAGGTAGGTAAGATGGCAAGAGTACCCCAGGTACGCTACAAGTAGCACTTACGTGCCGTTTTGATACCATAAAGTGGACCACTACCTGTGAAAGGATTAAGGGAGGAGATAAGACCGTCTACAGCCATCCAGTGCTGTTGATGTAGCGGAGGAGAGAAAAGCGATCTAGGCTGGAGAATTTCATCAAGTTATCCCCAAAGGGGACGCTGAGGAATCTCAAGTGCCTAGCCGCCAAAGCCGGACATCTGCAGAGAAAGTGTTCCACAGTCTTTCCCTCCCAACAGCGATCCCGAAGCATTTTGCATGCCTGCAGGATCGCGAAGACCTCTGCTTGAAAGACGCTGCTTGTCTCCGGCCGTTTATAGGAGACCGAAATGTTGGCTGATTTGGAGTAGACCCCCGCTCCCACTCCAGACTCCATTTTGGATCCGTCAGTGAAAACAGAGGCATCTATATCCGCAACAACTCTCCCCTCTTTCCAATCTTGCCTGCTCGGAAAGATAGCCCTAGCACAATCCTCAAAGCACAATTTGCGGATGGAGAGGTCGGTGCGAATATCAGAGAAGGAAGGGGAGATCTGCTTCAAGATGCTGCTATGCCCTACAGGGAGTTGTCTCCAAAAGCCAAACTCCTTCAGTCTAATAGCACTCTGAGCAGCAATGGATTTAACCTGCAGATCCACAGGAATTAAGTGGAGTATAACGTTGAGCGTAGCGGTGGGACATGTTCTACAGGCACCAGTGATGCCCACACATGCAGTTCTCTGCACTCTCTCTAATTTAGTGAAGTTGTAGCCCTTCTGAAGAGCTAACCACCAAACTAGGCAACCGTATGTCAAAATTGGCAGAACCACTAAGATGTACATCCAAAGTACGACACGTGGCTTGAGGCCCCATTTTTTGCCGAACATAGATTTACAGGCGTAGAAGGCTATATTAGCCTTCTTAACTCGATTTTCTATGTGCAGCTTCCAGTGGAGCTTGGGGTCAAGTATTACACCAAGATACTTGACTTCCGATGAAAGTGTAAGACACTGGTTGTTAAGTCTAGGAAGCTTAAAAGGTGGAGGCTTGTATTTTCTGGTGAATAGCATCAACTCCGTTTTGTCAGAGTTGACTCTGAGACCGCTACTGGCGGCCCATCTGCTGAGTGTAGCCAGTGCACCTTCCAAAATTTCAGTCATTACTGATGGGAAGGGACCTGAGACCATCAGGACCAAGTCATCGGCATATGCTACCACCTCTTTCAAACACCTTGAGAATAAAGGAGGTAAGACTTATGGTATAGGTCTGAAGTCCTTGGCCAGGACGTGGCCCCTCCTTCCTGTCTTAGGAATGAAGACCACTTTGGTTTTCTTCCAGCTAGCAGGAACGTGGTTCAGCGAGATACACGCCGAGAAGATCTTTTGAAGAACGGGAACCACCACGGTCTTAGTCTTCTGAAGCATTACTGGCATGATACCATCGATACCTGGAGATTTGAAAGGGGAAACACTCTCGATTGCCCAGTTTATTCTGTTGACGGACAAGATCGGTGTCAGGGACATCACAGGTAACCCCTCCTGCCGGTTCGCGTCTTCGTTACAGACCGGATCAATAGAGTTTTCCGGGAAATGGGCATCAATAAGGATTTTTAAGGATTCGCCTGCAGATTCAGCCCACTCCCCATTCTCTCTTTTGACAAGAGTTTTACAGGAGTGGTCCTTGGATAGGATCCTGCTGAGTCTGGCCGAGTCTTTTACGGATTCGATGGATTCGCAGTACTCTTTCCAAGAGTTGCGCTTCGCATCTCTAATGGCTTTCATATAAACTTTCAAAATTTCCCGGTAATCTTGAAAGTTCCTTATTTGGTAAGTGAGAGAGCAAAATGACGTTTCATTTTGAGGGCAAGTTGCGGGTTTTTACTGAATAAAACTTTAACTTGTAAGAGTTTGCAAGTGAGAAAAGCAGTTGATGGCAACGTAAAAATAAAAACGAATTAAAATTTGCGAATTGCAATTGCTAATGGAATATTCTTCATCTCACAGCAATGATGAAATGGAACAAATTATTTTAGACAAAATGAAATCATGTGATTCCGAAGCTTATTATTTTGCGTTTTATTTGCTTTGTTTTTTTTTTAAGTGAAACTTCTTAAACGTCGTTGGACGAGCGAGAACGGAGAGTAAAATTTCAAGGCCATACAACGTTTTGGGCATTTTCGTTGCACGAGAGAGAAAAAAGCTATAACGTAGAGGAGAAGGAGAGAGAGAGAGCATTCTTATATATATTTGTTCTTTTTTTTTATAAGTTTTTCCTTGTGGTTGCAATTTCTAGCGAGAAATAACACTGCCTACTTTTTGGCGCTTGTTTGTTGGTGCAAACTTGTCGGAAATATATTTTTGGTGCTTACTTTTTGGCGTTATATTTCCTTGGCGCCTACTGTTTGAGGCGTTTTTTGGTCCCAATTTTTTTTTTTGGCGTTTTTTTTTTTGGTACCTACTTTTTGGCGCTTATTTCCGTTTCCTGGCTAGTGCTTGTGCGTACTATAAAGTGTTATCCATTCCGACGTCGGACTTATTGGTATTGCCTTGCGGTAATTTTTGCCGTTGCTGCGGTCCTAGAATCGCTGCGTTTTTGCGGGGAATAAACGCTAGAGTAGTGCGCGTTGTTGGCAGCCATTTTGTTTTGGTGACATCTGTCAAATCTTTTGTTTATTATTCAATTGTTTATGCCAAATCATTATGGCAAGTTACACGATTGAACAGCACGTTCAAATGATAAAACTTTATTATCAAAATGAGTGTTCATTAATGCAAACGTTGCGCGCATTGCGCCCATTTTTCGGTAGACGTGGTGGCCCTTCCAATTTCTTATGGCCTATATTGAACCATATGGACCTAGACGACAGGTGGTTCCAGCAGGACGGCGCTACGTGCCACACAACAAACGCCATTTTATTCCATTTCAACATCTACCCGCTCTTATTGAAAAACCCTTTACAATAAATCATAAAAAACAAGAGCTGGCGCAATAACGGTACAGACGAGTACAGTCTTACGTCAAAATATAGTTTGATCTCACAGACGGTGGAATACCTTGGAGTTTTATGTATTTTCATCACGCCATTTTAATTAAAGTTCAACAAAAATTCCTGATCGTTCCAATAGCGCATACCCGATTGTCAACCCGGAAATGTCGGTCGCGATTTCAGCATCTTAACTCAAGACAAAAAATGCAGCTTAAAGCTTAATAAAAGCTAAGTCCTAATAATAACACAAAGTTATTCAATTATTCTCTCAATTAATTTCGAAAAAGCATTCGATCTCATCGGTGCGCACATCGTCATCGAAACCCTCCAGTCGCGAGGCCTCGGCCGTATATCTTTAACATTCATCCATGTCTTTTTAACCAACCGTCTTTTCAGAATTAAAGTCAACAACTCATTCTTGGATACCCAACAATTGCACAACGGAATTCCACAAGGTTCGTCCTTGTCCGCAAAGCTATTCCAAGTCGCTTTCAGCCACATGTGCAACATCATACAAAAACACAAGCTATTAGATCGGACGATGTACGAGTATATATAATATAATGGACAAGGGAAACAGCAACAACGGCAACAACACACTATTAGGTAAGCCGTCGTAAGCGAAATCTGTATCTGGGCAAACATAGCTGGTACAAACATCAATTTTTCAAAATCAGCGATTCTGCATATCTGCGAGAACCACAACTGCATTCCACCGGACCTTACAATGAACTCCAGTCGAATCACATACGTAGACAAAATCTATTCCATACTGCCTATTTCTATACGGAAAAAGCCTGCAACTACTTTAAACATCAAGCCTTCCTACTACCACAAAGAGCAGTTTACATGCGTTGGTCACCACTCCAATAAACAGCATTTTGTCTGAATCAGGCCTTCCAGCACTGGAAGAAAGAGTCCACGAAAACAGCCATGCAGCACAGAGCTTACAAAATATATAAAAGACAAAAATCCTAACACATTACATCTACAAATATTTAGTCAACAACTCTACCAATTTCGTACATAAAATTCACACAAATACTACAAAAGTGGAACACAACACCGCATACACAGTAGTAGACTCAAAAGGCCAGACGCCATCAAACTACACTATGCCGCCTACCATATCTATATTTACCGCTGAAGCCGCTGGTATACTGGGCGCGCAGAAAATAACCCAAAAGAAGAGGGAAAAAGCTGGAAAAAGCCGACAGCCTTTCAGCCTTGGAAGCCATAAAAAACATATATAACAGCAACTGTGACACGCGTATGTATTCCCCGACACGTAGGAATTAGTGGCAATGAGTGGCAATAAGTGAAACGGCTGGAGCCACCTTAAGACCTGTTCAGGCCTTAAGTCGCACAGGGAGTGGTCCAAACGGTATGTGGCCACGTGTTGCTCCCGCCAGCAAGCGTCTGATGCCTCCACGGCTCTTACACCCCCTGATAGGCCGGCACTACCAACCGCCACCACAACCCACACCTCCCCGGTGAGGAGCCTATCGGAGCTACACAACTCCCCTTCAACCCCTCCCATCCCTTCCTGCTCCAACCCCAGTGCGGGGACAAACCAGCCGCTCCTGGTCCCCCGTACAGTCTGTTCCGTGTGTCAGACCGTAATACCTCGGAATCTGGTATCAGTCCAGTGCAATTCCTGCAATGGCTGGTGCCATTTTCGGAGATGTTCCGGCCTGTGCACCACCCGTGAGTGGACAACTGCCTACCTTGCCCCATGCTGCAGAGCTCTGCACCCACTATCGCTCCCGGAGGCGCGGCCGCCCACCACCATCAGGCCGCAACAACCACAGTGGATTGCGCAGCAGATCCCACGTAGACAACCCCACGCGTCCCTCACCCCCCGGATTACACAGACCTCACCGAGAAGCTTCAAGCTTCTCCAGTTTAACTGCAACGGACTTACGAGTAAGGTCGACGAGATAGTTGACTTTATGAGCGGGCACAGTATTAAAGTAGCTGCGGTCCAAGAAACAAAGTTGCACGCTAGGTCATCTCTGATCACCAGGGATGGATATAACGTGCACAGACACGATCGCGAGCGAGACAATGGTGGTGGCTTAGCGTTTATAGTCCACCACACAGTGCAGTATCGTCTCATCGATGAAGGAATCGACCGCAGGGACAGCACCTTAGAATCGAAATATTTAACGCATATATACCCCCTGTCACCTGCTGCCCGGCAGGATATCACCCTGATATAGGTGCGCTCATCAGAGGTGAAAACCGATTGGTTGTAGGTGACTTTAATGCGCATCACGATCTTTGGCATTCAAGCCTACCAAATGATCGTAGGGGACAGCAATTGGCAGAGCAGATAGACGACTCGACATTCAGCACTGTGAACGACGACGCCCCCACCAGGGTAGTGGGTAATTGTAGCAGCTCGCCTGACCTAACAATAGCTAGCGCGGGTCTGATAAATAGCATAACGTAGCGACCTATGCTATCGCTTGCATCAGACCACTTGCCCATTATCGTCTCGATTGAGAGACCTGCCGCCTCACCGAGGACACCTTCGCCGCTCTTCCCATCCCCACTGATGTGCACGTGGGCGAACGCGCATACCGCAAGGTGCTCACAGCTGCTGCGGCTCGCTTCATCCCAGCTGGAAGTTATAAGGACATTCGTCCTCATTTCCCAGCCGAAGCAGCCAGTTTAGCAAACGAGCGTGACCACCTACGCCAGGCCGATCCCGGGGATCCCCGCATAAGGGATCTCAATTTGGAGATCCGGCAACTGGTAAATCAACATAAGCGGACTAAATGGGTTGAGCACCTGAAGACCTGTAATCTCACCTCTGGGGTGAGTAAGCTCTTGTCCACCGTTAGGTCCCTGTCGAACCCGACGAAGCACAACGACAAGGTGGCTATCACCTTCAACGGTTGTACTTCGTCGGACCCGAAGAGATGCGCGAGCTATTTTAGCCGGCTTTTCATACTGCATCCTCCATCCAACCGCTTATGCGAGTTTAACAAAGCGCGCCAGTCGTTTCTTTCTCGTGCTAACCGGCGCCAGTTGGGCACACGAAGTGAAGCCAAGTCCTTCTCCACCTGATCTTTCCAACGCAGAGGAGGCCGCCCTCTTCCTCTGCTACCACCAGCTGGTACCGCATCGAATACTTTCAAAGCCGGAGCGTTTGTATCCATTCGGACGACATGACCCAGCCAACGTAGCCGCTGGCTCTTTATTCGCTGCGCTATGTCTATGTTGTTGTAAAGCTCATACAGCTCATCGTTCCATCGCCTGCGATATTAGCCGTTGCCCACGTATAAAAATCTTACGCAGAATCTTTCTCTCAAACACTCCAAGCGTCGCTTCATCGGATGTTGTCATCGTCCAAGCTTCTGAGCCATACGTCAGGACGGGCGTGATGAGAGCCTTGTAGAGTGTTAGTTTTGTTCGTCGAGAGAGGACTTTACTACTCATTTGCCTACTTAGTTCAAAGTAGCACTTGTTGGCAAGAGAGATTCTACGTTGGATTTGAAGGCTGACATTGTTGTCGATGTTAATGCCGGTTCCTAAATAAACGAAGTCCTTTACAACATCAAAATCGTAACTGTCAACTGTGACGTGGGTGCCAATACGCGAGTGCGCCGACTGTTTGTTTGAAGACAGGAGGTACTTCGTTTTGTTCTCGTTCCCCACTGGACTCATTCGCTTTGCCTCTTTATCCAGTTTGGAGAAGGCAGAACTAACAGCGCGGTTGTTAAGGCCGATGATGTCGATATCATCAGCATACGCCAGCAATTGTACGCTCTTATAAAAAATTGTGCCTGAGCGATTAAGTTCTGCGGCTCCTACGATGCTCTCCAACATCAATCATAAACACAAATAGCACACCTGCCATATACCAAACTACAATTGGAAAAGAAAAAAATTTTGTTTTCTCGCGCCTTCGCCTTGGCCACACAAACGTAACACATTCCCACCTGCTAAGCAATGAAACTGTCAACTGTCAACTGTCAAAGCAGCAACTGTCAACATTGCGCCACACGCCTCACTGTCAAATATCTCCTCGAATGCCTGGTACTCTGTAAGCTAACTATTAAATCTTATAATTTATTATAAATTTCAGTCAATAAAAAAATAAATAATATTCATTTTTATGTGTGGTATTTATTCAAAAATTTCCTACTTTAACGCTATCCCTTTAAATAATGTTTCTGTTTTTTTACACGGTTTTAACAATTAGCACAGCCGTAGTGCGTGCATTACACATTTGTGTGTAAATATGTAACTGCTTTATAATCGCTTATTAATATTTTAGTAGATAAGTAAATTATTTAACACAATAGTTAACCACAAAATTCAGAAATCTTACATTTACCCATATTTATTTTTAAAATATACTTATATATATATATCTATATATATACATTTATGTATGCGTATTTGAGTGTACATGTATGTGTGATGCTACGTTTTTACTGATGAATTATCATGGTTTTATCCTATAAATTTAAAACATTTCTCAGAATCTTGTAATGTTTGAAGAGTATACATGTGCTTGATCATACAGGGTGATCAATCAAGAGTTTTTTAAATTGAACAACCGATTTTCTTTTACTTTTACATCATAAATTATTATCCTTGGCGTTAAACTAAAGTGTGGTGCTTTTTTTTCTTGAGCAAAAATCAGTGATGCCAATTGGACGCCTACAAGCTGTGATTTCACTCGATTAGACAATTTTTTGTTGGCGCCGATGACTAGCCATAAACGATTCAAAAGATGAAACATGCAATCAAAGCCGCCATTGGTGAGTTAATTGGACTACCCTGTATATGTTCAGCTACATAATCATATTGAAACATTGTAATTTCATTAACACGTGCATAAGCAGTAAAATTTTTTTCAAACTAAGTCTAATTGAAAAAGAGGAAACGAACACAAATTGTTGAGTTCGGACTAAAAGTTAGCTTAACGCTTGTGGCGTCCACGCATGAACTGCAGTGTCTTGGCCATAAGTGGCGCCTTCTTCGCACGTAAAGGCGCATGAGCTGGAAAATATAGAAAATAATTGATTGAGTTGAATACAAAGGCATACTTTATATTTGTCCATTATGCTTACAAACTTGCGCCGCGTCCCGCACAGTAGCCGCTACTCGCAGACGCGTATCACCCACTTTGGCTGCATTCGGCGTGACGCTTGAGAGTGCTGCAACACGTGCAGCCGGGGTGGCAACCAGCTTGGCTTTTGTGCCATACTGCTCCTGTTTGCGCAGGACATTGCGTGGCGGTTTCACCATTGAATCCACAAATGCCAGTTGGGTCTTGCGTACGGGTGCAGCGATTATTTTCTGTGACTGTTTGATAGTCTCTGTAAGACTATTCAATTTTTGCTCCTTTTCCTCCTCACAACGCTAGAGAAAATACACAAAAGAAAGTGTGGAAAATAGAAAAATAAAAAATATTATTAATGGTTGGGGTGCAGGCATACCAAAAACATTTCACGCCAAGATTCCATTTCCAGCCGCTTTTTTGAACGAAAGTTTCGTTGTACGTGAATCTGCCACAAACAATCGCTGTCTTCCATCAAATATGGATTGTATTCTTCAAAGGTAAGAAGTTGTTGTGGTGTAGCGCGCTCCAAAACAGAACGTAACACCTCGAAAGGTACACCACCAGTGTATTCCAGCGCTGTAAATGAAGCTTACATTAGAACGGGTTATATTTTTTCACAACTACTAATGTCTCACCATCGATATTCTTTTGCAGTATGCGTATGCATAGATCAAATAATGATGGCACTTGTAATACTTGTCCAGTCTTGATACCCGAGTAAATTTTTGTACTAAATTTTCATGAAAACAAAGGAATCAATGCAATCGTGTCTTTATATAAAATATGCCAATGATAATGCTTACCGCATTGTTTTCGAAGAGATGCCATGGCTGAGGGCTTCTGCATCGGTAAGTGTACGCACAGGTGGCTTAGGGGTGCTAATCACGGCTCCACTATTTCGATAAACACAATCCATTACAGTCTTATTATGTGGGAGCGGTTTGTAATTGGCTGAAATCGTTGGCAGCTCAAGCGCAATACTGGGATCAAGTGGGGCCAGTTTTGCAGAGGCTGACAAAAGCTCTGGTTTCTGGAATGAATTAGTGAAATTCAATTTTATAATTTACAAAAATGTTTGTTCAACAAACCTCATCTATTGGCCTTGACGTAGATGACGCTGATGATATAGAACTTGGTTTGTATTCGTTTCTAGCATTCTTATTGGAGCTGTTGCTACTGCTCGGTTTGTCGTTGGCAGTACTCTTGCTGGGCGTACTAGAAGTGGGCGATTTGTTAATATTTAACGATTTTTTCGACTTCTTTGTTGGCATATTTAGCATGCCCAGAACATCGGCGAAATTCGCGCCCATCGAAGAATCAATGCCATCGTCGCCATCGGCTTCATCCTCATTATCCGTAGCTATCGCTTTTAATTTAATAGTTTTTGGTTTTTTCAACTCCTTAACTTTGGGTGGGGACGCATCGTTCGAGTCACTGTCGTGTTGACGTTTCCTGCTGCTGCTGCTGCCGCTATCTGGTGCCTGCGTATGTGATGCTGACGAAGTAGGTTTTTCGATGGTTGTTGTCGAAGGCTTACTACTGCTGATCGACGAATGTGATGTGGACGATTTGTGATGTTTTTCACGATGTGACGTGTTTTTGGACGACGATTTATTTTTGTCGTGCTTGTTCTTCAATGAAACAAGAATTTGAAATTAGTTAAATAATATTTGGAATTTCGATAATGAAAACCTTAACTACGCCGCTCGCCAAATGTTCTACATAAGAATTTACAACAAAAGGTCTGTTCAAGGAGCAACTAATTTGTAACAATTGTTGTTGTTGTAACAAATGTTTTTGACGTTAATGTATCCAAAAAACTTGCAAAGTAGGGGAAAGTGAGAGAGCAAAATGACATTTCATATTGAGGGGAAGTTGCAGGTATTTACTGGATGTATTTTTACTTATAAGAATTTGCATATCAGAGAAACAGCTGAGCGCAAAGTAAAAATAAACACGAATTAAAATTTTGCGAATTGAGTCAAAGTTCTAAAGTTAAATAAAAACGGTGATTAAAATGCAGAATGCAAGTAAATGTATTTTAGATAAAATGTATAAAGTTTATTAGAAGTCATATATTAAATAAGAATCAGCCAATGATTTAGAGGTACGTTCTTCTGAACCAAAGCCCTCAGTCACCGTTGCTGCAATTTCCGAAATACGAATCAAAAGCATTGAAGGCATCCTTTGTGTTTTATGCTAGCATTTTTTGGTTATTAACTAATTTGGCAATAAATGCAAGGAAGCAAGAAAAAAATGAAGAAAGCTGTGATTGCCACAACAATACTACTGCTGATGGAATATTCTTTATCTGACAGCGATGATGAAATAGAACAAATTATTGGAGACAAAATCAAATCATGTGATTTTAAGAATTTTATTAACTTTATTTTTTTTAGTTTAATACGAGGTAGCTGAAAATGTGTTAACTCTTTATGATTTTTCCCGCCAACATTTTAATTAGCTATTCGTAAAACTTGCAAATTGCTACTGGTTTTGAGTTCATGCCCTTTTTCTTGAAATTTTTCTCTTTGAGAGCGAATTTTTGGAAATTAAGTTACTTGCAAGTTGCTTGATAACTTTTACAAGAACAGACGTAATGCGGAATTATCTAATTTAGCTGCAGAACTTGTGCGGCACCTTTCAAATGAAATAATGAGAGATAGAGACGAATTCAGTGGAATAAAAAATAACTTGAGTGGATAGAAAACTTAACTGTGATCTGATTTTACGGACGTAGGCAAAATAGTAGTTTAACGATAACCTGCTATCGCCCTTCTAATTATGACTTTTCAAACTACCTAATTCTAACGATAGCTCAAATAAATGTTTGGCCTTTTCTTCCTATTTTTAAGAGTTTAAGGGTATATTTATAATAAAATCATGAAAAAAGTTGTATTAAGCCTACGCTTGGGCTGAGAAAAGTCTATTTAGTCTCGTAAAGTAATTGAATATCATAATTTTTTTATACAAAAACTGCATTATCACTTTCTGTCTACAGCTCGGCAATTAAATTTTTGAAATCTCGACTTAATTCTTGAAATTGACGAAATCATATTGAAAAGGTATACTCTGATAGAATAGGCAAAGTAGTTGTGAAAGCTAAACCAAATGTTAGAAAGCCACAAGGACGACCATCCGGAAGATGGAACGGATGCTGGATATCGAGCTCGCAACATGACTTCACACTTTACAGAAAACACAAGAAACAACTCCTCAGATCTATTCGCTACCGAAAATTTGTATCAACAATCGTTCGATAGACACCAGAAGGCATAGGCGCTGGAATATATGGCCCCAGAACCAAGCATTCTGTGCCAATGGGTAATTTTCCCAAGCAGCTTCCAAGCGGAGATATATGCCACCTGTCTATGTGTTCCCAGAATGAGCGACAGTACCATTCTGAGTAACAGGTAGGTGGCACTCAAGGCTCTATCATCCTCCTAAGATTAAGTCCTCACTGGTCCTTAAGTTTATCGAGAAACTCAATCTACAAGGAACGCACAATCGCATCCGGCTAATTGGGGTCCCAGGGCACTTGGGTATAACTGGGAAGGAAGTAGCGAACGTATTGACGAGAGAGACTGCGGTCTCGCCATTAATAGGACCCGAGCCTTTGTTTGCTATGGGACAACACACTATCAGGGAGAAACTTAGGAATGAAGAGATAGGGCTGAGAGAGGTTCGCGGCACCAAACTATGTGGCTACGCCAGGGGAAATCGTTACTGAGTGAGGGAGTACAACCAAAAGAGGTTTAGAAAACTCGAAACATTCACCAAGCATAAACTGAGAATGCTAAGAGGGATTATCACAGGCCACTGCAGACTATGCAGACTATGCAGTCATATGCACATGATCGGGATATGGCCCCGAATCTGGTCGTTTTTGCGGTCAATCCCATGAGACTTCAATGCACCTTCTCCTTGAAGGGAACTGGGTCTGGATGAGGTACTGTGATGAGCACACAAAAGACCATGAGGTCAAAGTGCAAGCCCAGAACAAATCTCTCTATCTAAACGGATATATATACATAATTATTTTGGCAATGACAAAAGCAGTTTGCTACATACCTCTCGCGATCGTTCGTGCTTATCTTTCTCCTTAGATGAGCTGTGTTTTTCACTGTCACCATGTTTTCTTGCCTTCTCTGGCAAGTGATTTGCGTGGTGTTTAGACGAGCTTGTATTTTCAATCTTCTGACTGTCTTTTTTATCTCTAGAATCACCACCATTTTTATGATGAGAGTTATTGGAAGCATTACTTTTTGCATCCCCTCTCGAGCTTTGTTTCTCACTGCGATCACGTTGTCGTTCTGATTTCTCGCGTGACGACTTATGCTGTTCATTTTCACGAATCTTAACTCCATTGTCTGGTTCATCATGTTTGGACTTTTTCGAAAATGGCATTTCTTTGTCCTCTTGTCCAAGATGCCTTTTGTGTTTCGACGATGAATGCGAACTCTTGTGAGAACTTTCGTCATTTTGTGATTTAGATTTATGTTCCGAACTGCCTTTATCCCTATGATTAGATTGTCGATCTTTCGACGTATTTTCACTTAAATTATTTGGTTCTTGAGCTGTATTTTTATTTTGAGTATGATTGTGATTATAGTGGTCATCATCGCTTGAACCATGCCCGTTGGCATTGTTCTCATCATCACAGTCGGTACTTTGGCAATTACTGGTGTCCATTGGTTCCTCCTCAGCCGCCACCATGGCTTTCCACTTGGTGACCAACGCTTTAGCAGCAACACCTATTTCTCCATTATATTTGCGTAAAGAGTTGACTGTTTTGCCAACACCAGTTTGCTGCAAATGTTCCACCTTTACCGGCAATCTATACAGTTTGTTAATGCAGTGCAGAAGCTAGAAATAAATTTAAATATTTTGTTCTTAAAAGAAATATCTTTGTAGATAATATACAAATTTTTCAAAAGTCAGTTTTTTATGTATCCACATATCTTTATCCTAATATAGAAAGGGTATAAACTATAGTTTCTTTCACACCTGACGGTGTTGAACATTTTCGCTAATTACGAAATTCAGGAAATTTCATTTTATATGGAGAAAATGCGCAACTTTACTTATATTAAAATAAGAGAAGTTTTGTAATGTTGTATAAGTTTGAAGCTTGAATTTTTTTGTTTTTTGTTAGGCAATGATCTAATCTTATATATAAAAATGAATGTTTGTCTGTATGTCATCGATGAACTCAAAAACTACTGGACCGATTATTATAAAAATTGGTATATATATGTATTTTTCCACGGAGAAGCTTTGTAGAATATGCTCATTGATGCCACTCGTCACCAGGTGGCGCTGCAGAGTAGGAACTTCTGCCCCGTTCAACCGATTGTCATAAAAATTAATATGGTGCAAAAAGTTTTCCCAAAAATTACAGTTTTGTGTACAAAAACCATCAGAGGCTCAGTACGCGTGCTATATTAGCAGCCAAAAACATCGATGTCAATACCATCAACTTCACCATTCTGCATGGAATACCCTGTAAAACGACAACATATACATATGTAAGTCCATCGATACTGTGGAGAATCAAGGCGAAGTTGTCAACTATCCAACATGTCGCCGCACGTTCTTACATTGAAAATTAGCGTACCCATCATTCTTCTTCGAATCATCAATCCACCACGACTTTGCACCGGCACCAGACTCTCAGTCAAGAAAATGATGAACAATGTTATCGAGGCAACAATTTTGACTGGAAAATTCAAAGGTGAAGACGTACTATTGCCACGTATCCCAATGATCTCAACAGATATGCCATTCGAATTCAAACGTTAACAGTTCGCGGTGCGACTCGCTTTCGCAATGACTATTAACAAAGCACAAGGACAATCGTTACAAGTGTGTGGATTAAATTTGGATAATCCATGCTTCTCACATGGACAGCTCTATGTGGCTTGCTCCCGTGTCGAAAAACCTTCCGATTTATTCGTCTATGCACCAGATGGAAAAACAAGAAATATTGTGTATCCGACAGCACTTCAATAAACATCGAATTGAAACTAAACTTTGTAATGTCACAGTTTTTTCGAAATAAACAAAATCAATAAAATGGTTTAGAATGAATTGAATATTTGTGTACTGATTTTTCTTTAAAGTTATTTTTCTTAAGGGGGTCCTCTAGTTTCTCGTCTGTTTTTTTCGGGTTTTTCAATAATTTTTAACGGGCAAACGATCAAAATAATAAATCTCATTGTGTTCACATAATCTTTAGTAACATTTAAATGAGCTTTACAAATTTTTTGAAGACAAAATATATAATAGAATAAAAGTTATAGTGGCCGACAAGAAGACATAAAGTAAAAGAGGTGCTTGACGGTGACCAAGATTGCGGCTGTTTGGCTTATCTGAAATCGAAAAACCAAACGACATTTTAATCTTCATATTTAAGACTAGCGATTGAACTAGAATGAATTCTTAATTACAAAAATTAATTTTTGTATACACTTTTGAAAATTAAATTCTATTTTTTACTTATTTTTTCTTAATTTTTTCGCTCATAGGAAAAAAACTATCGAAGCAATCATGATAATCCTAGTTCAATCGCTGGCTTATAATATATTAAAGATGAGGTATATATTTGAACAAGATCGGTTCAGTAGTTTTTGAAATATCGTGGTCACTATTTTGAAAAATAGTGTTTCGAGAAAAAAGCGTTTCAAAGTTCGCGCAGCGTTGAGCGCGCTAAGTATACCTGCTCCGTTCAAGGCCGTAACTTGTGAGCCACTTCGAATATCGAAAAATCCTTCAGCACATACTTTTAACACATGTTGTAAATGTGATTTATGAAAAAAAAAATTCGATATTTTCGACCCAAGAAACTAGAGGACCCCCTTAAATTTATTTTCCTTGTTGGCGTAGCAACGCGTGCCGGGTACAGCTAATTTTTAATAAAAATAATGAGCATTCAAATAAGAAAACTAATCAAAATGCTGAGATGTCGTTATTGTTGTTGTAACAGCATGAACATTCCACATACATATGCGGCGACTGCTGCTGGAGTGGCAGTCCTTGGCCGGATATAAATCCGGGTCGTTGCAGTAACGTAGAACCGACTGTCGTGGACGGACGAATGAACGGAGACGTTATGAGTGCTATGAGATGCTATCGTTTTCTTACGTGTTACGTATACATAAGTACATATGTACATACCATATATCCCCGGTTGTTTAGACCGCCTAATGTTTGGGTAATTTTAGTTAAGAGCCCAGACTTTAAGAAAAAGACGACACTTGAATATAAACTCCGTCAAGAAATTGACAGTCAATGGCGTAAAATCTTTTCCTTGAACTTCAATCTAGTTTATATTCGCTCTTGTCTATTGAAAAAAGGAGGTATAATCGAAAGAGACAATAGCAAGATTCTGCCAAGGACTTTCACTTCAACAGCATTCTCCAAAAATATTATATTGTATTGTATATTGTACAATATACAAATTTCATCAAGTCGATGAACTCCTTAATATTAACTACAGATAATTTTCGACCTTGATTCACTTTCAGCTGATGTGCATTACAAGTTATTACGTTTTTACAATATGAAATAGTAGTCATAATCCACTTGGCTGCTTACTATGCCTCCCTAAGTAAAAAAAGACAAATTCCCATCTAAAGAGATAATATTACTTGATATCACCATGAAATTTTGTACACAGCATAAAGGAAGAGCTTGTGGTCATTTCTGCATACATTTTTTTTTTTGTTTTTGGATTATGACACTCTTGCAAAAAATAAGCGATATGTAGTTCATTACGAGAATTCGGGAAATATTTTATATAGAAATACATACCTACATATATGTATAACAACACTAACCCAGCCACAAAATTTTCTTTAATGCAATTTTAGGCCTTAGGCATAATAATACTTCTAGCAAGGTTCTCAGAGTTGTGCTTTGACCACCATAATCACTTACTCTGCCTTCATCGTCCTGGGAATGCTCGATACTCTTTTGGTAATGTTCAATTACACTTAATATTGACGCAGAAGACATTTTTCCAACCGCCTCTCTGGGGAAACTTAGTCGATAATTAACGCAGGCTTGTTTCTTTTGTTAACGATTTGCTTGTCTATACGTGTAATTGCCAGTCTGTCTGGCTAGGTGTGGAGATTCGTCTCTTCAGCCAAAACAAAAGACCACAAAGAAAATTACGTTTCAGCGATCATCTGTACCAACGATTAAGCAATCGAAGACACGTATTAATAACACATTATATTTTTCACCATTTCTAATGAAAATTAGTCTTGAATGAGATATTTAATATAAAAAATTCTCTATTTTTCCACAACTTGCCAACAATCACATCGAATTTTCTTTCACTAATGCCAAAAAAGAAATGAAATTTCGCCTGACACTCAATGACGTTGGAGAGGTATGTTCAAAGAATGGAAATAGCACATAGTTGCATTGCGCACAGGGTAGTATATGAAAAATATAAGCCCAGGTATAAACAGTGGAAGTTAATGCACAAACACTAGCAGTCTATTAACAGAAATTGACAGAAGAGTTTAACTTAAAGAAAGTTTAACAATTAAGAGGCCGAATAAACAGATACAGATTAGAATAACAACCTTGCTGTTGCTACCTGCTTTATGTGCCTTGGTTTAGGTATAAAGTCACGACCTTTTGTATTTGGCGAGGTAAATTTTGAGTGTACAAAAAATTTAAACATATAAATGGTTCGGTCATGCAATATCCCAATTCGGAATTTTTTTTTGATTTCGTCATATATCGGCCGACTATTTAGTTGGTCTCAGTGCGCACACTACATTATTCAATCGTCACCGATTAAACAAATAGTTTGATGTGCAGCCCGATTGTAATCAAATTGAAGAGTCTGCTAATCAGCAAGGAGTTTCTCTACGCGCGAACGAAGTTTCAAATAGCTATTGATGTCCTACAAGACGAATTGAGTATCTATGGTGATGCCATTGAAAGACAGTTACTTTATTTTTTGCGATTTTGACAAGTCGGACGTCAGCTCAGTTCGCAATACGAAACAAACGAACAACACAAACAAAAGTAGGAAAAATTAGGCGTTAGTGGAAATTCAGTGAATGACTTGATAATTTTGTGATTTCTGAGATTTAAACTAATCAAACTAATGAGAACGAAGTGCCGTGAGTTAAATTGTGAAAGCACAAATTAATATAAAGCCTCTAAATGCAGTTTGCTTGGGTTTATATGCGGAAGACGCCATGGCGGGAAAGTATGTGTGTGTGTAAAATTTCTTGTGTTTGGTTGTTTCCATTCGTTTCGCCTACTCTTCTTCTTCACAAACAAGGAATTCCCCCTCCTTTTGCTTGTTTATTCATCCGCTCTTACGACAAAGCGACTTCTGTCTCTCTATCCTAGTTGACAAAGCTAACATATCTGTTTCCCTTTTCCCAGGCACATCTATTAAAAGTAGTAACGGTAAATCAGCTGATTTGCTTTTTTGTTCTTTCGCCGTGTCCATGTGGCTGCCAGCCCAGAATGAAACAAAGCGAATTCATTCTTTGCTTTTTTACTTGTCAATACCCTGAATCTTCAACCCAAGGTGGATTTAATAAGGTGACATCATTCACCCAGCTGAATTTTTCGCCGTAGGTATGGCTTACGTCAAAATGATATGCTTTGTTTGTATGTATTGGTATGTTTACATTCGTATGTTTACATTTGCTTGCTGATTTTGACATGATGCTTGCACCAAACGCAACAACAAATACATGTAGGGTTTTACTTATATGTGTTTGCTGTCACCTGTAATAAATTCGCCTTGCTTCAACCCGTAAAAAAAAAATGTAGATGAATCTAATTATTTTGCCGCCGTAAAAATAAGTGACGGCATGAAATCCGTCCCTGGGTACTCTTTAACCCGTTACCCGCTGTTCACTGCAATTCTGTCCATGCCTGGGATTTCGAACCCGGGCACTACCGAATGGTAATTACGCACCAACGCATTCCGCTTTGGTGTAATAATTATTTAATGTTTGCTTTGTACTACATCTCTAGTGCTTGTCGTATAAATTGTACATAAATAACTTAAAATAAGTAATTAAGTATATATAAACTAGCATTTCCCAGTGGGCTTCGCACCACCATATATAAAATGTTTTTTTTATATTGCAAGAAAATTTTCATATTAAGTTTTCTTTATAGAACTCGTAAAATGTTTAAACAGTTGAATTAGTTGATTTTTTTCATTCAACATACTTTCTAAAGATGTCACAATAGCCTTTTCTGTACTTTTTTAAAATTTGATTGTGGTGGTCACCTATATACAGGTAAGGTGAAAGAGCCGATAAAAACTTGTAATTAAACTTTGATTCTTTAATTTCCATTTCAATTTTTTACGCTAAATAAATTATGCTAAAATAAATAAAGTTAAAAATGTTTTTCCAGTTCCTCGAATGCTCCAGTTTTTATTATATTTTCGTCCAAAATTAATATTAACATAATACACTTACAACCACAACAGTACAACAGAAACGCTCATAAGCGGCTGTGCATTTGTTGTTGTTTTTCCCATACAGGCATTTCGTATGAGAGGAAACCGTTACTCACACAAAATGTCATAACTCAGGAACGGCTGCACCGATTTCAATCAAACTTCACACAAACCACCTCCTCAAAGATAGAAAAGAACTCTGAAATTTTTGTGTCAATCGGTTTGGCTGTTCTTGAGTTATAAGATTACCAAGGAAATGTAACTTCTTTTTATATATATAGATATACATTTCTGTATAAAATTAATTTCTGATTGAAAATTTGGTTACTTTTTCCAACTGTAGTATTTTTTTTATCGGTCGCAGTAACATTGGTTAGCGCTGTGACTCCCTATTTCGACGCTCCCCATGTGAACTCTGATCACATGCAAATCATTTCTTACGATAAAATCCAATGGATACCACTTGTCGCAATGCTTATGGCATGAGACATATCGCATGCCATTAACTGCCACTTTGATGTTTTAACAGCAATGGTTTATTTATACGCAATCTACATACAATCATTATAAAATCAAAAGCGAAATTTATAAACGAAGTGTTTCTCCTTTTTCCATTCCCTTATTTAACATTTTTAACGCATAAAGGCGTGCAAAATAAGTCGAAGAAAGTTGCAGAAAACATACTTCACTTGCGACATCTTATGTGCTTGATCAAATAAGCGAGGGTTTCCATATAATGAAAGCTGCCGGTTATGATTTTCGTGATATAAATTCGTAAAATACTGAAAAGGGAAAGAAAAGAAATATATAAATACCCTTTGTACTAAAAAAGCTCTAATCAACATTATATCTTAAAATGTTGTTTTTATAAAAAAAGTGCGTTCTGACTTACATGCACAGCTCTATGTAAAAATTAAGAATATTTCCTTGAATAATTTGCACAAAGCTGACAGCTTTTAAAAATTCAGTGAATACATAATAATAATCGGTTCAGCAGCTATCAAATATTCTACTTCACTATCTGAAACGTCAAATTGGCGGGTTCTAAAATTAAAGTGATTGTACTACATCCTTTGAAAACTTGTCTTAATTTATTCAGGAACAGGAACGCTGAGAGCATATTCAACACATGATAAAATATGTCACAGGATTATGATGTATTTGCCGATTTGTATGACAATGATAAAGGTAGCTGATATAAACATAATTTAGGTGAAAGCAATTTAAAAACAAGGACATGGTTTATTTTACAGATGATAATGCTAAGGTTTTGGAGACACTCACGTATCGCAATGCGGCTTTGTTAAAGAACGATAGTTCAGACGAAGACGATTTCCTTGTACCAAGTAAACAAAATAAGGGGAAAGGTCGTGGTAAAAAAGCGGGATCGACTTCAAATAAAGAATGTGCAGTAGCAAAAGCGCTTTCTCCAACCAAGAAGTCGAGGAAATCGCAGTCAGAACCGGATAAAGATGCGTTCCAGAAATCTGCTGAAGAGCAATCAACGCATTCAAATGCATGCGAGCCGATGGCTCGAAGGCGTACTTCACGCAGAAGCGCGGCAGTGTCGTCTGAAATAACAACAGATTCCACTCCAAGTACAACAGTAACTAGCGCTCCAGCAAGAGGAAGAAAGGGACGCCGTGGTAGAAATAGCCGAGAGATAAATGTGCCTACAGTGGAAAGCATCGATACGATGGTAATTGCTGCAGTAATGAGCCGAGGGGTGAGTGGTGTGAGTAGAACTATTGAAGTAATTGTTATTTGAAGTAATAATGAAAAAATAATGAATCTGCTATTAGTGGAATAATGAATTTATAAATTAACTTTTGCAGCCAAGGCGCAACGTAATGCGGGCTCGACGCGCTTGTTTAAGTGAAATCGCTGCGCGTGCCACTAACGTTGACTACATGGATTTGGTGTCTAGTCCAATACCACACATTGAGGGTGTTGTAAGTTGTGTACTTAAACACAATTTTGATAACTAATTTGTATATATTCTTATCAAAATAGATTACACTTGACTCTGACGGTGAGGATAGCATATCTAATAATAATGTACAGAGCTCGGGCACAGAAACACCAAACACGTCCAATGCTGCCACACTGGATTGCTCATTTGATGAAGATAATCCAGAAATTTCAGTAAAAATAAAATGGGAAGGTGGGCGACCCGAAATTTTTCAGCTACGTCGACATCAAAAATTTCACAACATTTTCAGTGAAATTGCCGACCGCGAAAATAAGTCAATTAATAACATAGTTTTTAACATTGATAATCGAATAATAGCGCCGAACGATACACCTGCCAGTATTAGCTATAAGGTTTATGAATTTATTAGTAAGTACTGAATAAGCATATCTTATTGCTAATGTTTATTGTAAGCGAAATCTATATATTGACTCTTCAATAATAGAAAGTTTTTAATATGCACAAATTTATATTCTTTTAATAATCTGTAATCAATTTACGTATTAATTTTAAATTTGTAACATTTCCTCTCGACAGGTGGACGCGAGCTAACCGAGTCATTCGAAGTAGGCACTGTGCGGAAGAAGCGTGATGCTAATGTAATTACGTTGAAAATTCAATCAGATTTATGGCCAAAAAGACCACTAAAAGTGGAGCTAAATAAATTAGATAAATTAAAAATTTTATATATCAAATGTGCTGAAGAACTAAAAATGTCAGCTGAGGATCTTGTATTAAGGTGTGTATCAGAACAAAAGATGTTAGCAGACCTGCATTGCAATAAATGCATTTTATTTATTTTATTTAGTTTCAATGGAGATCAATTGGGTTTCAACGACACGCCTGATGATTTCGAATTCGAAGGTGATGAAGCTATTGATTTACGTGTAAAGAAGAAATAAAATTGCCGTTAATGTGACTTTATTGTTTAAACTACTTTTTTATGCACTAATCTTTATTTTCTTTGTATGAACAACGTATACTGTAATTTTGATAAGCGTGTTTTTCTGCAGACTTGTAAGTAGTATTGTTGAAACGTTCAAATGTTCGGCAGAATTTCTAGATAATTAGTTTATTTATTATTTTGATTATGTCAAGAACTTCGATGTAAAGACTGTAAGCTCCATGTTAAAGTGGACTATGTCACTTCACCAGAAGATGAACTCATTTTAGCAGCTGCAGTGGAGTACGCTTCGAATTTTACTTTTTGTTTAGCTTATTCACTCATACTATATTTAAATTTTGTTCATTTATAAAACATACACATATGCGCCGAAATTGAAAATTATATTTAAGCATACATAAAATATTCATAACAAATTGCAGTTATGTTTTTTGAAACCAAAAATGTACTCTTAGCAACGACAAGTTTGCCATCGTGCAAGTGCAATGATTGGAATGCTTTCGTCTTCATCCATTAGTTTTCGCTGTACAGTAATTTGTGTTCTCTATTTCCTAGTATTGGAATATCGAATGGCAAATGAAAGCAGTTGAGCATTAGAAACACCTTGAGCAAATTCCATTGTGTTGTAATTGTGCGGATAAATATTAAACAGCAAGCGTGAGCGCATCCTTAGGGTTGAAACAGAGAGAGCTCTGGGCAAGAGAGCGAGAGAGAGAAAGAAAGGACTTAAAGTTCAGAAACAACATCACCCCATTTGCCACCCCCTGCAGTCCAGCCTCTTCGCTATGCGATAATATCAAAGCGCTTTTGCTCGCGCACATCCCACATTTCGGGAGAAAAATAAAAACGAAGACGAAAAGCGTAAAACCGTAAAACTTTGCAGATTTCATATTAATGGGATTTGCGCACACGAGTTTCGCTTTGGATGCGTTCAGAAAGAGCAAGTCCTTTGTGGCAAATGGCTGTGTTCTCTGTTTTGTTCATGCATAAATCTACAAGCAAATAATCAGCAAGCGCTTAAATATTCTTGTTTGTTTTTTTTTACTGTAAATTTAGAATTGCGCTTTAAATGCACTACAGTGTTAAATACGTCGTTTTATTTTGGCGCTGTGTCTAAAGCTAATTGCAAATGTGTTAAGAAATTCAGAAAATACAAATTAAAAAATCATAATAAAAACGAACAATTTGTTATTGAATAAAAGCAAAAGTGTTTTTTCTGCGGACTGCACTTAACAGAGCGGGCGTGTTGTGAATGTGGCAAAGACGCAATAGAACGCTTTTAAAGTGAGCAAAAAAGCTACTAAGTAATCCGCGTGAAATTTGTGTAATTTTTCTGGCACTTTACAAATAAACTGCAGGGAAAAGGTTCAACAACATATCTATTTTGAGAAAGTGATTAAGTAAAACGGAGAAAACTTGCGTATTACAGGTGATATTTAAAGGCATAGAAAAATTTAGGTAAATATGTCTTTGTTTTATTTTTAGATAATTCACACCTGCATACATACTAACATATATAGATTTAGTTTAGTTACAAATATTGATTGATTTAGTGCCAGCCAATAGTGATTTAGTATTAGTAAAGTTTTGAATTACTAAATCGCAAGCAGCGAGCGCGGATAAGCGCAATCGTTTGTATAGGGCGCAAAATGGCTTTCCTTAATAGTTGCAAGCATTCTCCATTAAAAGGCATAGGCTTTAATGTCGTTGTATGTGCATATGTATTGACTTTATGTGATAGTTACCCGAGAATTATTTCTTTTTCGTTTTGTGTTTAAAAAAATTAATTATTATTAATTTTGTGCTTAAAACCATTAATTACAATCAAAATGCAAACATACGAACGCGTACATACATATACAAGTGGCAGCTTGCGGCATAAGCAGCATGTAAATCTTCATTTTTCGCGACAACAGAAGCCACCATAAATTTTGTTGGTTAACAAATTATTCTTGTAAATCGACACAGGTGCTTTGTTTTCGTCGTTATTAAATACTTCAGACACGCATTCGCGCATGTATGTACGTACATGCATATGCAGATTTTAGTTTCGAAGGCAACGTGCCCCCTTCTACATATGTACACCTGAAAGTATGCATCAGTTCTGTTAAATGACGACTTCCGTTCAATCTCTACACATGCATGTGTTTGTATGGAAGCGTAGAAAATTTATGCGAAAGAGCATCAGTGCAGAAGCATTGCGCGATTTTAACATTTTAATGCCGTTGAAAGAATTGGCACCTGCTTGTATTAAAAAAAAAGAAGTAGTTTATCAATAAAATACATACAGTGATGAACTGTATGACTCGATGTTTATTAAATTTAATAAAAAAAATGTGTACGACTTATAATGAGATATGTATGTACGTACTGCTCACCACTGCAGAAAGAAAAATAACAAAAACTAAGCATGCTGAAAAAATATAGAAACAAATAGTTTTCTCATCAAAATATGCTCACAGCTTAAATGATGCAGTGTATTTTATGTTTTCTCTGAGAATGCAATGCCGGTGAAATGCATTTTTCTGTTTAGCTTAGCGTCTTAAGTCATTCTCAAAACATTTTTGTAAAGAAAAGTTGAAGAATTTAAATTTTTTGAAATGGGAAAACGGACCTCACTTGAAAAAAGTGAAGACGTTGTTCGTCATTATAAAGAGGGCAAATGCCAACGATAAATTGCAGAATTTGTTGCTATGAGTTCCTCAACTGTCCAGCTCATTATAGAAAGGTTTCGCCACGAAAACAGGATAGAAGATAAGGGCAGATAAGATTAATGATGCAGATAAAAGGTGGATTCTTCGCAAAGTTAAAGAAAACCCCGATTTAAGCGCTCCAAAATTAACGAACGAAGTCGAAAAATACTTAGGCAAGATCTGTAACACTAAAACAGTTCGTAAAGTTCTGCGCGAAGAACATTTTCATGGAAGGACTGCCCGAAATAAGCCTGCTCGTAATAGAAAACAAAGAATAGAGTTATGCAGACAACATTTGAACAAAGACATTTCGTTCTGGAAGTCCGTTGTTTTTGCGGATGAAAGCAAATTTAACCTTTTCAGGTCTGATGGGAAGTCCTGCATTTAGAGAAAACCAAACACACAGCGCTTCAATCATGTAATTTGCGCTCTACAGTTAAACACGGCGGGGGCAGTGTGATGGTATGGGTTGCATGTCCAATAGAGGCGTCGGAAATTTAACGTTTTTCGAAGGAAACATGAATAAAGAGATAATTTATTACAAAGTGCAGGTAAGTGGGCGTTAGGGATTCGTTTAGGTTCTACTAAGACAACGACCCCAAGCATACATCTGGTATTGTAAAAACTTGGCTTATTTGGAACTGCGCACATGTAGTACAGACACCTGCACAGAGTCCAGATCTCAACGTTATTGAGAATTTGTGGTCAGTGCTGGAAAATAAAATAAGAAATCACAATATTTCTAATACTTCTGATCTGAAACGGGCACTACAGGAAGAATGAGATAAAATTAGTTCCGACTATACAGCAAAACTTGTAGAATCTACGAATCCCCTATTAAAAGCTTTTCTGAATCAAAAGGGATACCCCACTAAGTATTAGCCGTAATCATAAAATCGGAATGTTAATGTGTTTATGTTTTTTGAATACTTTTAATTTAGTGCATCATTTAAGCTGTGACCTCAAAACTGTAACTGATCTTTTTGAATTTGCCGTATCTTTCTAATATGCAGAAACATTTTTTGTTACAATATTAAATAAAACAGAAAATATACGATTTTTTCTGTAATGGAAGTGCCATAAAATATATTTGATATTTTAATCATTTTCTTTTTTGGCTGCATCAAATAAGCTGTGAGTCACTGTACATAGGTATACCATACACAAATGAGTGTTACATTACGAGCATTATTGATATTATTAATAGGCTAGTGCGCTCTGCGATTAAAAGAGCTCTATTGCGGAAAGCTTACTGAGCTACAATATATTTTAAGGCTTTTTAAAAAATTTAATACATTCTGAGGTTTATTGTTTCATAATTTATATGAATGCATGGCAATAGAACCAAGGTGGTGTAGCTTTCTTCTGCCTAGTGCAGGACATTCACAAAGAATGTGCTGAATTTTCAGTGTCCATTTCACTGAATCGACGGAGGAAGGTCTCAGAGAGTACAATTTTGCTTAAGTGATATCTCGAACGAAACACAACGAATGACGTAGACTCTAAAGTTTCCCTCAAAAATTTTTTTTCACCATGCCTAACGAGCAAGCCTGGTATCTATCATCCTTGGTTGCCACCTAACTCTGAAGGGGAAAATGGTAAATAATCAAGGTTGATAGATTTCAAGGTTTTCTCTTTAACTATGGTGAAAAAGAAAATTGTGAGGGGAACTTTGGCTGCCACTTCACTTGGAGATATGGCAGCCGAATCCTGCACGATCATTCACACACTCGTCCAATCAGTCGTGGTGCAGACGGTAACGAAGTGTCATTGGTTGATTTTTTTCGTATATCATCAACACTTGTAGAACCACTACTTTTGTGTTGGTGCGTAACTACCATTTGAAGTTCAGAGAGAACGTATGTAGGTTCGAATCTCGGTGAAACACTAAAATGAAGAAAAAGTTTTTTCAATAGCGGTCGCTCCTCGGTAGGCAATGGAAAACCTCCGAGTGTATTTGTGCCATGAAAAAGCTTCTCATAAAAAATATCTGCCGTTCGGAGTCGGCTTGAAACTGTAGGTCTCTTCATTTGTGGAACAACATCAAGACGCACACCACAAATAGGAAGAGGAGCTTGACCAAACTCAAAAAGGGTGTACGCGCCAATTATATATATATCTTGATTTGACTATGAATCTGCCTATGTCGTTAATTTTCTTTTCTGCAATTTCTTTCAAGTTAACCATTGAGAATTCCCCCAGCATTCAGTGTTCCGAATATACACCGACGCGGACGCCATAATTCTTCTTGGATCCGTCAGTGTATGTAAAGAGCAGTTGCATTCTCTTTGACTACAGAATTCAAATCCCATTTCTTAAAACTCTGTTCTGATGTTCAGAGTGGCGGTAGTAAAATCTGATGAGCTACTCGTAAGCCTTTGGCTGTTTAACACAACACTGTGGCTGAAAGTCGTTCGACTTCGAATACGTCGCTGTTAGTCGTAGCTGTAAGTCTATTGGTAGCAGGTAGAGCGTGACATTAAATACCTCTGCTAGACACGATTTCATAGCTCCAGTTACTTCTGCGTAGGCTGCTCGTTATACGCTTGTTATCCGCCTTGCGTTATACTGTTTGTTTAAAGGGTTAGGGGTAGTCAGAGGCCCGAAAAAAGTATGATTTTTCATTTTTGCTAGTCAATTGTTTTTTTTTACAAAAATAAAAACGGAGTATTAATACATCATGTTTCGACTTGACTTTAGCAAAATTTCAAAAAAAAAAAAAAATTAATAATTGTAAAAATTATCACTGTTTGTGTGGAGCCCATTTTTGCAGAAGTCCCTTGGGGTGATCATCACAAGTCCTTGGAGATTAATCTAAAATCAATCAGACAAGAGAAATTAGTTTCATTAATAGATAATCTTGTGCCTGATCGAAGCTTTTTTTTTTGCTTTTTCAAAATTAACATTATGGCGGCCTCAGGAAATATTTATCAGATTTTCGAGAAAAAAACGATGATTAATGTTAAAAAAAATCGAAATATTTGAAAAGAAAATCCTTCGATCAGCCACGAGTTTCTTATGTTTTTCAAAAGCTGTATAAATTTTATTAAAATCTACCAAGCGGTTTTTAAGTTACAGTGATCACCAGTTCAAAAAACATAGTTTTGAGAAAAATGCATATAAAGTTTTGCTATCGATTTATGTAGAGTTATACGAATTATTTAATTAATTAATTTAATTATAATAGTTCTTCAGCCGTCATAGCAGCTTCCTAAATATCGAATGGCTGTTGTCTACGTAGCATTCTACCTTCTCGAGTGTTATAGTTACAGCGCTTATCTGCCACTTTCATACGTGCAGCATCCATTTTTTCAGCATATGAACTCTCCGGAGCGCCCAAGCGCCCTTTGTTAATTGTTGAATAATGCGCAAAGTATTTGTCGGACTCACTTCAAATTTTCACACAATATTTCTAAGATATTATATTTTAATAAAAGGCAAAAAAGATCAAATTTTTTGAAAATTCTCACTACCTCTAACCCCTTAATGCCGGCTACCATACCAATGCTTCGTATAACTTAACCGGTCTTACTGTGGCGGATGTGGGTATTCACGCAAACTCTGATTGAGTACGTTTTAATCAATAAGTATTGTTTTTTTCTTCCACTATCAATTATACGTTGATTGCTCCAAATAAGTACATAAGTAGCTCAAACGATTTTTTCATGCGCGATATCCATATTGAAACTAAAAATAAGTAAACAGAGAAGCAACTCAATAAGTATTTATATGTATGTATGTACATACACATTTAAAATTAAAAAAAAATTTTCAGCTAAAACCGGAGTTTGTTTGCCTCTCCGTTTCAAAAATTTAATGTCGATAGGTGTTTCAAGTATTTACTGAATTTCATTTTATACTCAAGCGAAACCATGGCCACCATTTACTACGTACGTATGTATGTATACGCTTCTAGATTAGCAAGGAATTAATTTTTGTAATTATATTTGTACATTCGCATACATATACATAGTTTATAGATTCATGCAGTCTATTGTTCGCAAAATATAAATACGACTTTCAAGGACTGTAATTATCAACGCTGATACCCAGTTACACTTAACTATCTAAGCATTTTATCAATATGCGTATGTATGTTATATGTAAATGTATGCATATGCATATGTATGTATATCTGCGCTTATTTTTACGCATGCATATATATGTACATGCAAGTATGTATGAAAATTGTGCGTAAACTTAGCCCGTGCGGATGTGATTTATAAACGTCACATACACACACGCACTCTAACTGTTGCCTTCCCGTGCACACATTCGTGCTTGGTTTTTAGTTGCGGAAATGTGTCTACTTGGAATGCACGCTTGTATGTACATACATATGTGCAATACTTACATGTGTGCGTAGAAACGTGTGTGAAAAAGAAGATGTACGTGCGTGTATTCGTGCTTGTAACGAATTTCCTCATTATTTTTTCGCTACACTGGTGCGTTACCACGGATACGTCACATTCAATCGCTCCGTGTAAGAGAGCGAAACAATTTAACGAGAAATTTGAATAAATTAAAATTAAAATTACCGTTAGTAAATCATGGTAGACAAACATACATACATTTCGAAATTTATTGTCAGCATTTTTAGAAGAAGAAAAATATCGCTGATTTTCTATGATTTCAAAAATATTTTACTTTTTAATGCGGACTATGTTTTTTAATCTATAGTATTACATTGCTCAATTTTAAAAACTACTCAACCCACCTGCCATATAATCTATCTTTTGTAGTTTAGTTAACACGATGGGGAGCAAAGGAAGACGCAATAAGTAATAGAAAGCTAAATTCGGTCCAGACTGAATTTTATATTCTTAGTCTTGCCATAAGTTCTGTTACAACTTAAGTCCGTTATAGATATGACATTATAATAGTTTTTTTTAATGAAGATGGTTTTATTTAATCATGTAAATATTAAAAAACAAACTATACATTTTCATTCCAAATGGTCAACATTTGCTTTCACACAAGCCTTCAAACGATTAGACAATTCAACTATTGCAGCACGCACGGATTCCATGGATATTGACGTTGCTGCTCGAACCAAATATTGTTTGAGACTCTCCAAATTTATGTGAGGCCTTCGACAGATCATGTTCTCCAATTCTGAACACACACTGTAGTCTAATGGATTCAGACCTGGACTTTCAGACGACAAATTTTCTGCGGCTATGAACCCAGGAATATTGTTTTTGAGCCACTGCTAGGTGGTTTTTGCCTTATGGGCTGGAGCGGAATCTTGCTGGAAGATCCAACGCTCGCCATTAAAGAGAGGGCTTCTCGACTGCTTTTAAGACATCCTTCTGGTACACTTCTGCGCCTGGCTTAACCTCTTTTTCGTAGAAATGAAGAGATGTAACGCCTTAACAAAACACTCCCCACCAAACCATTACGGAGCTCGGATGGTGGACACATTTTTTACGTCTTTAGAAGGATTAGCATAGATTTTGTTGTTTTACTTATTAAAAACTTCTTCAACAGCTAACATTTTTTCATCTGTGAAAAGAGTATTTTCATGGCCGTTGACCGCGTGCCACCGAAGAAGCTGCCTGCATCTGTTGAGACTAATTAACTTCAAGCGGCTTTCATGTGAAGATCACCTCTAATTAGCCTTAACATGGATTTCCCTGGACATAATTCCTTGCTTTCTAAGGGGATTTCTGCGAATTCTTTCTCGAACGGCTTTTATGGCTGCACTGGACGACTACTTCTTTTTCTCTCTGGCACTTCAGACGTTTGGGAAAAACGTCCATCGTTGATCGTACGGTAAACAAACATTCTCGAAATATTCAGTTTTTCAGTAATTCGTAAATCTCCAAAAATATAGAGGCTCCAATGTTACTTGCATTAGCTCCCAAGTATTGTAAACCGCTACGCGCTCCATTATTTGTCTGTTTGAATACTGTAGCTCTGTAGTTCAGAATTAGATTAGTTAAGATTGATTTGAGGTTTGCATTTCGACCTCATGGTCTTTTGTGTTCTCTACTCAGCACAGTACCTCATTCAGACCCAGTTTATTAAACTTAAGATAGAGCTGCGTTGATCTGTGTCTTTCTTCTGGCTGAGTTGGCCGAGATATCTCAACCTTCTCCGAGCTATGGAGAAGGTGCATAGGAGTTTGGCCCCTGGCACGACAAGAATCAGTAGACCATATTCCGATCATGTGCAGATGACTGCGCAATCTGCAATAGACTGTGAGTATGTCCGTGAGCATTATCGGTTTATTATTGGGGCGAGGTATGCGTTTTTAAACCTCTTTTAGTTGTTCCGCCCCCAGTAAGGATTTCGTCTGGCGTAGCCTCATAGTTTGGTGCCAGCTGACCTTCCTAAGCCTTAACTTTTCACTCCTAAGTTTCTTCTTGATGGTGTCTTGTCCCATAGCAAAGAAGGGCTGTACAAGGTGGCACAAAATTACTAGAAAAGTTGGATAATGGTGAAATGGTCGAAGTATCGCTCTAGCACTCCCCAAGTAGCACTAAAGCGCTGTTTTGATAACGTTATGAGATCTCCAACAGGCATATCTGCAGCCAGCCAGAGCTCGTCTAGATGCCCAACAATTTCCACTGAAAGGTCCCAACAGCTTCTACAATGGGTATTAAATGGTAAACCTAGCTTTTATGTGGTAAACACAGCTACGAGTTTGGACATTGAATGGCGTGGAGTCCCTAGAACTTTCTGAGCCCTCCGTCTATTTTACTAGGGCCACAGGGTTTTCAAAACAGCACGCGAAGAAATTGAGCTCCATCTTTTCTGCGCTTTCCTTAGATGTAAAAAAGTGATTCAAAAACAAAATTGGATGCCTAATTTTGAGCTACTTTGCTTGATCTTCTTTGTTTTTCCTCTACTTCCTGAATAAGAGAGAAGAAGTTACCTTTGCCTAGGGCACAAAATGGCAAGACCGCTCCTTTCCTGACAAATTTATCTGCCATTTTGTTCCCAGTGATTCCTATGTACTCTGGAACCCATAGGATACGTACCCACAAGATATTCAGCTTATCAACATATTCCCGCACCACCTTGAAGATTTTAGAGCTCTGATTGCTGTCTGACTAACAGTAAGAAAAATAGGTCCGAGGTGATGCAAAATTGATTGATTGATGGAGAAAAAACTCGAACAAATCAATGCAAAATATTATTTTGGGGGAAAAGAAATCCATTATTTTCTCGGTAGATGGCTTGGAAGGCTTTAGTGATCGATATCTCGTAAAGTATCGATCAAACAATTCAAAGTGAATGCCCGTCGACAAGGTGACATTTCACACTAAATAAATTATTTTGTTTAATTGAGTACATTTTACAGTTTTGTTTTGATGCCGATACTGTAACAACAAATTTCTTGCAATTTTGGTTTCGACGATTCCGTTCAGGCGTTTTTGATGTTAAATAAAATGTCAATAATGTCGATAAAATCACAGAAATCACAGAAATCGCCCAGCCCAGATAAAAATCGATCATAAAATAGTTTTAAACCATTTGCGCCAAAATTGTTACGCAAAAATAATGGATTTTTTTTTCCCGAGCTAATATTAAAATTTACAAGGAATAAAAGTCTATTATTTATTGCAATTGCAATCACACTGCGTCAAGAATTTACTAAAAATATTTAAAAATAGACTTACAAATGTGGACACTTGCCCAATATTACGCTAGCAAACTTTGACGCGCTGCCTATGTAAAAATAGTTTATGCAAATAGCGAGCAAAGAGTGCAAGTAACTCAAATTTTATTACCACCGGATGCCGTTTAACAAATGTCAATTTCGAAGGTAAACAAAATGCGACAAAAACAAAACGGAAGTAAATAAATGAAACAAAATGGCGAATAAAAGTAAAACAAGCAAAATGTTAAATGTAAACTGTTGACTGCACTGCGTTTTTGGCAAGCCATATTGTTGGTTTTGCTTTTGTTTCGTATTTGCATGAAACAAATGCATCATGGCGCGTCTAACCTTTGTACGGTAAAACACAAACAAAAAGGCCAATAAAAAATAAAAATAAAACAGCATGTTTATATGTATGTATGTATGTATGTTTCTGTACAATGGTACACCACAACTGTAATAGCAACAAAAGCCTCAGAACACCACACACAACAAGTAAACAAACAACATCGACATAAAACGAACCGAAACAATGGCGGCTCAGAAAGCCTGAGGGAACGGGGAAAAGCCACATTGTAAAGGGTCGTGAACGTAATGGCATTGCAACTGACTCGACTCCATTTGCCACTTGCCATTTGGCCATTAATCGCAAACACTTTAGAGACAGTCGTGCCAGCTTCGATGCTAGCCAAGTGCGCGAGCCCCCAATGACCGTTTACAACGTCTGGCTTTACTATCGAACACAAACTACAACACCGACTCTACCATTAAAACAACCATATCAATGTTCGTTTGAAGAGCCGCAATGTACAGAAACAAGGCAAAAGGCATGACCAACATTAGCTGCAGTTTTAGCTTCAGCCGCTCGTTTTGGTACGAGGAATTGTCCTGCACTAGGCGGTGGCAGTGGTATCGGCAGCTATGGAGTTGCAATGGCGGGCGCGTTGAGTGTCTATCCGGTGGCAACCGGCGGTATGGGCTTATGTACGTAAATACTTACATAGTTGTTTGTTATTTTTTCCGTTACTTTCAACATACCACACAGTTGAAAGTGTTTTATGTGCGTGAAGGAAAGTGGAAGGGAGGTTGCATTGTTAGTAAAACAATGTGGCGCGAATTTTGGTGGGCGTGGTGAGTGTATTTATGAAAGGCATACGCCTATGGGCGAATTAAAACATAAATGGAAAGTGCATACAATTTTTATATCCCGACTGCTAATGATGAGTGATTCTCTGCATGATTGAATTGCTGCCTTGAAAAGGTAGTTGGGTTATATTTATAACTTTAATAAAAAAAGTTTATTTATTTAAAACAGAGGATATTTCAGAGTTCCTTAAAAGTACGTTTGCTCAAAGATAAGAATCAAAATTTTAAATCTTTAAAGAGTTTATAATGAGTAGACAATTTTGGCGCAGGCTTTTTATGAGCAGCTGTTCATGATGGGAATACACTCGGAGGATTGCCATTACCTGACAAGGGGTGACCGCTATTAGAAAAACTTTTTCTATCATTTGATGTTGTCACGCATTCGGCTAGAGAGAGGACTCTCTACTCAATTACTGAATCGCACTGAGTAGCACTTGTTGGCAAGACAGACTCTCAGCTGCATTTCAAAGCTGACATTGTTATTGGTGTTAATGCTGGCCCGTAAATAAACGAAGACTCTTACAACTTCGAAATTATAACTATCAACAGTGACGTGAGTGCCGATATGCGAGTGCGCTAACTGTTTTTTGATGACAGCAGGTACTTCGTTTTGTCCTTATTTACGACCAGACCTATTCGCTTTTCTCTTTCCTTTTCCGTTATCCTGTTTGGTAAGGGCAGAACAGAATTGGGAAGGACCCCTTCGAGCAATTTGTTACCAAACGAGGTTTCAGACAGGGTGACTCTCCATGGTGTGTTTTCTTTAACCTCATGCTGTAAAAAAATTGTACGTGTCGCAGAACTTAGACGCTCAGGGCCATTTGTTCAAAGAGCGTACAATTGTTGGCGCATGCCGAACAAGGACAAGCCGAAGTACCTCCTACCACCACTCGCGTATTGGCACTGCTGACAGTTAAGATTTTCAAGTAGTTAGTATGAAACTTTAGGAACCAGAATTAGCACCGATAATTAGCCTTGAAATTCAATAGAGAATCTTTGATATGTCAGAGAAAAATAAATACGTATCAAAATGGGTTTAGCGGAATCAAAAGGAATTAATAGCATTAATTAATGCGATGATAGCAAATTTTAGGCGGCCGCCGCAGCCGATTGGGCTGGTGCGTGACTACTAGGGCGGGTCGATTTAAAAATCGCTCATTGCTCTGTGAAAATCGTATTTTAGGGATCAAAATAAGAAACTTTGCCGAAGGAACCATACCTCTAAAACGAATTCTGATGTCCCTCATTTCAAAATATCACCATTTTTGGCCTTTACATGAAAAAATCAGCTAAATGGCTATGTTTTTTCTTTATTTTTATTTATTGTATAATAATATTTATTATTTATTTATAATAATATCTATTTTTTTCTTAAGAAATTTATTTAGTCAGAACATATGTAAATGAAAAAATTAATTTAAGTGAGTTATAGAAAAGAAACTAAAAAGTTCGACCCAAATTGGGGGACATCAGAATTCGTTTTAGAGGTATGGTTAGTTCGGCAAAGTTTCTTATTTTGATCCCTAGAATATGATTTTAACAGAGCAATGGGCGATTTTTTTGCCTCCCCACAAAAGACACTAAATGTTCGACCCAAATTGGGAACATCAGAATTCGTTTTAGAGGTATGGTTCCTTCAGCAAAGTTTCTTATTTTGATCCCTAGAATATGATTTTCACAGAGTAATGGGCGATTTTTTTGCCTCCCCACAAATCGACCCGGCCTAGTGACTACCATTCGGAAGTCAGGCAGAATCTCGGTGAAACACCAAAATTGAGGAAACGTTTTTTTCTAAAAGCGGTCGGCCCTCGGCAGGCAATAGCAAACCTCCGAGTGTATTTCTGTCATGAAAAAGCTCCTCATAAAAAAAATATCTGCCGTTCAGGGTCGCCCTGAAACTGTAGGTCCCTCCATTTGTGGAACAACATCAAGACGCACGCCACAAATAGGATTAAAAAACTAACCAATTTCGTTCAACCAATATTGGTTAGGAAAATTTTCAGTTTTTTTTTGGCAAGACTTGAAGTTGAAAATTGTAATTGAAAAATGTCGAAAAGGATGTTGGCTTTACAAGTTGTGACTAAACCTTGTTTCACTTAATATAAATATTAACTTAGAAGACAAATAGAGCTTGAGAAATTAAACTGGTAATACAAAACCGAAATATTGTTGGAATGATTTTTCTTTTGTAATCTGATAGAGAGGTTAGGTTAGGTTAGGTTAGGTTAGGTTAGGTTAGGTTAGGTTAGGTTAGGTTAGGTTAGGTTAGGTTAGGTTAGGTTGAAGCAGTTGACATACTCAGACAGCGGTCACACTCAGACTCATAGCCGATTGAGATGCCGTATGGGGAACTTGTGCTTGTCTTTCCTAAAACCAGTGTGAACTTCCAAAAAAATTTTTCTCGAAATAGATGATGTAAGTAAATTAATGTTGGTTTTAAGAAGTAGTCTAAAGTTCTTAAATAAGCAAAATAAATTTGTTTGACAAATAGCGGTTTAAAAAAAAAATCGATTTTTGACAAAAATTTTGGCCTTAAATTGTTTAAAAAAAAATTACCGATGAGAAAAAATCTTCCATTAATTACTAAAAAATATATTTAAGAAGCTCGTGTTAAAATTTGAGACTGATCGGTTTAGCCGTTTTCGAGTAATGTTGGTCACCGACTTTGAAAACGCCATTTTGAGAAAAACGCGTTTAAAGTTTGAAAATATACATTTTTTTTAAACTTACATGGAGCTGTCTTCTCCAGGACCATATATGATAATACACCCTCCGCCGCTTTGGCAGCTTCTAATAACTCGGGCTGATGTTGTTTGCGGGCCATTCTTCCACCTCGGGTGCTCATACGCGCTCTGAGATCGGAAAAGTTCAAGCGCTGCTCATCTTCTTTTTCGGCATATGAATGCGCATTGGGCCCAAGTGTAATTCCTATTGCCTTCATATAATACAATAGTAATGCCATTCCTTCATTAAATATGCAGGCAGCTATGTATGCAGCGATATCCACAGTTTTCGAACCGGTCGGAACAACTTTCGGAGTGATTTTCCAAATCAGTTGATTGTAGCTCTCGTTGTTGTTTTGTTTAAAATCACCTACACATCTTTCTAATAAATTTTCACTGAGATCTGTATAAATCGGGAGTATAGCCTCAACAACATCTTCTGGTAATGGGTCATAATCATGTTCGAAAGTGGATAATTGATTGGCAGCTGCCGCCCTCTGCCAGCCGCACCATGAGTCTGGTTCGTCCGGGCACTTATCGTATTGAGGTTTTTCGTCAGTTGAACAATAATGATAATATGTGGTCCAGATAGCATTATACATTTTTTCAAGCCATAATAAACTGCCAATCATCTCTTCAGAAAGTTGCCTTTTCCACCGAGAGTTTTTCTTTTGTATTTTGACGTGATAACGTCTTATAATTCGATTTAGCCGGCTGCACGCACGAAAAAATGTGTCGTTACCTTGCTCATTAGTGTTACCTTGCTCATTTGTCGTTACCTTGCTAATTTGTCGTTACCTTGCTCATTGCCGTTACCTTGAATGAACTGCAAGCGAGAGCGCGGAACGAACGATAAAGAACACAATCGGTCCCCGCGTTCGGCAACGTTCGACATCTGGCTCTTTCCTACTTGAGTGAGCATATATGTATATGTATGTATATGCGCATATGTACATATATAAATTCACGTATTTGTATTTGCATGTGCCTTCTTATTGATTATTATTAATTTGATTTACTTGAAGAATTTAAAATAAAACCAAGTTTGTTAATAGTACCTGTTGTTTTAATGTTATTATTATTTTTTGACGTGATAACGTCTAATAATTCTATGTAGCCGGCTGCACGCACCAAAAAATGCGTCGTTATCTTGCTCATGCGTCGTTACCTTGCTTGAACAGCATGTTATGTTATGTTATGTTATGTTATGTTATGTTATGTTATGTTATGTTATGTTATGTTATGTTATGTTATGTTATGTTATGTTATGTTATGTTATGTTATGTTATGTTATGTTATGTTATGTTATGTTATGTTATGTTATGTTATGTTATGTTATGTTATGTTATGTTATGTTATGTTATGTTATGTTATGTTAATGTTAACTCATTCTCTATATCCATACAAAATATCTATCAAACAAATAAAATTAAAATTTTCTTTTGAAAAATGCAACCATTCAATCAATATTTTCTTATGACGTTATCACGTTAAACTATCGTCAGTAAACCGACTTTACAGACAACCTCTTTTTGTTTTCAACTGTTCAATCTCGGAGTCGCGTGCCCATTCGTTTCTGTACGTGTCCAATACATTATTTTTGCACAACTTCTTGATCACCGTAAGATGCAGCATTTCAAATTCCCGAGTAGGTTGTGGAGCCACCGTCTCCGGTATAATTTTTGTAATATACATGACTCCCAGATTTTCCAATGAAAGTTGGAACATTTCGACGGCTGAATGTACTTCCATTTTCCCAAAAGAACCAGAATGATTATCAATGCAAGTATTTTTACGCTCTGCATACCATTCATTATATTCTTCGGTATCGAATTTCTTCCTCCAAGTTGCACACTGTTTGCAGTAGGCAATTTTTTACAATAATATGAATGGTTTTACCAGAACAGTATCCGGATCAATGATGTCACACCGTACAAGGAAATAAACCCTCGCTTTTTCCATGTGCCATCGCCAGATACAGTTAATTCTGTCGAATGTTCATCATCTTGATGATCTGAAGTCAAATTTTTTTCTTCAGTACAAGCCTGTTGAAAACGATTTTCGGTGGTTGTTTTTACACTGGAGTGAATATTAATCATTATTAAATCGTAAGTGGGCTGTAATATAAAAGCTCGCATGCCCATTAATTTCGAATTTATATTAGTAGACATTGGCGTGCAGTGATACCGCTTTAATAGAGTTTACTAAAATCGAACCTAGGATGGATTCAGTGAAAGGGCAGATTATACCATATGTTCTCATTATATTTATGCCCAAACGCGTTTATAGCTTCTTCTGAATAAGAACTCTCACCCAATTTTCTATTTCTTTAGAATAATGGAATAGACCTATAAGCATTTCTCATTTATCAAGAAAACTTTTTGCCGTTCAAGAAAAAGTATGTACCATCTAAGTTTTTTCCCATCTTTGCTATTATTGTATGTTGCTACCACTTGAAATGGGAGTATTCAAACGCATCGAAGTGAATCTAACGGAAATGGGTTTACTCAAGAACAGTAGCAGTAAAGTTGCTGTGCAAATAGATTTTCTACTATAAAAATATACAAATGGTTCGCTGCAGGGAAATTTACTTGTGGGGGGTGGCTGTTTTAGTGTGCATGTGTGCGTGTGTGATTGTGCAAGCAATCTGCGCAGGCAGTCATTTTTATTTTCGAGTGTGATTTCTTTTAATGGTGGCGACCTGAATGTACGCACTCTGCTAACAGCTGATGCATACCCGGCAGTAAAATATAGTAAATGTGAGTGGTAGGGATTCGCTTAATTTGCAACTAGTCTTAGGTAAATTTAATGCCACAATGAGCGTAAAGGACTGATTCAGTTGTAAGACGGTCCAACTGATTACCTGACTGTATACATCTGTTGTCGGAAAAACTGCCAAGTTGTGATGCGCGGAAGAACTTCATTAGGATCGCGGTCTTGTGGAAGCTAAGTTTCGAACATAACTTTGTGTAGGAAGAAAACTGCCTAGTAACTGAGATAAAATTGGGCATTGGAAAGTTACAATTATGACACATTGCGTGCGGTAGTTGTGGACAATTTAACAGTAAAACTGATTAACTTTTATTTTGAACTAAAATTTAATGAAACTTCACGAATTTTTTACACAACATTAACTTATTATATCTATAAGATCAATATAAAAAACAAAGAAAAACACACAGTTACACATTGCATCAGTGGCGACAGCAAGAGAAAGCGGGCAACCGCGGTAATAGCGCAGACACACTAAATTTAGCGAAGTCCTCAACCATCAGTGAGATCCTTCTGGCAGTAAAATGTTAAACACAGATGGCGCTCTAAGCAGTAAGAAGCTGTTGTTCCCAAGTAACGACAGGTGGTCATTCCCACTATTTAGGACTGGTAGCGGCAGGCCAATCACTTACCCTGCCGGAAATCAAAATAAATTAACGAAACCAACGCAAGACTGAGTCTTGTCAAGGCCTTATGCTCCCGAGAGGAGTGAGCGGTTGCCCGCTTCTTCTTGCTGTCGCTACTGATGCAATGTGTAACTGCGTGTTTTTCTTTGTTTTAGCAGCCAGAATGCAAATAATGCGCTGACTATTGTGCGGGAGTAAAGATGGAAAGCCGCTTACTTAGATAATTAGAGATTTCTAAATCGGTGTGATATGCACAATTAGCGACGATAACTGTATGTCTCTTCATTCCTTAAGCTCAGTGTAGTTCTCCATGCTTTTTCTGAGGAAGAGCAGAAGAGTTGCGTGAAGTTATAGCCACTGGTAGTAAATGCATTTCCTCCTCTACCGTATTCACCCTGTATGTAGGGAATGTATGGACAGCCAGCAAATTCACTATTCGACAATCTCTTCTGCTCCTCCAGAACTTTTTCGAAAATGACGTTGAACCTGAAATGCAAAATTTTATACAAGTATCAACCAATGATGTCTCCAGTTCCACATCAAACAGTTTTCTCACTCCCGGTATGGATATTTTGCAATCTCACCTGCCCATTGAGGCAGATACGAACCTTATCACAGAAGTTGATCTCAACGTTAAAATTCAGATCTTAGTACGACGCAAACGATGGTCCAATGTCTACAATCTGTGCATTTCAATTTTATCCGCATGCAGGTCAATAAATCTCGAAATCTTAAAATCTTAGACATGGTAGTGGATGGGTAGAAGACAAGCGAGAATGTCGACGAATCGATAAATTTGAGTTTGCGGTCATACTCGTACTCACTTCTATATCACTGCAACTTATTGCATATAAACTTTTCAGATGGTCAATTAAGTGCACCTAAATATGGTCGAACTCCCTATTAACTTGAATTATCTTTCGAGAGTGAGGGCTTTATTTATTTATTTATTTCAAGAAATAACGAAAACATCAATTCAAACTGACTACTAAAAGTAAAGAATAATAAAAATATTCCATAATTGAATTACAAGCTTACATCTTCTCATCATCATACTGGCAGTGCAGTCCGGGGTGGACCACTCCCTCTTCCACAATACGCCTCCATTCTTGCTACTTCAGGATTTGCTTCAAAAACTTTTTTGGTCGCTCTTTCGCTGCTCATTCTTAAGACGTGTCCATACCCACGTAATCTTTGCGACTTTATAAACCGCGTTATATTTCGTCCCGCGAATAAAGCATTGAGCTCGTGGTTATAACGTATACGGTATGTAAAGGGCCGAATATTTCTCCGAGAATTTTATTTTTCAAATTGCTTCAGAAAATTCACGTCATTGACTTTAAGGACTCATGTTTCACAGCCGTAGGTGAGAACCGGTCTTATTATAGTTTTTTACATCTTGAGCTCTTGTTCCTTTGATATCAATGAAGACTTCATAAGTTTGATATGGACAAAGAATGCTCTGTTAGCTGCCTGAATACGGTCTTGTATTGATAAGGACGGATCCTGATTTATGCTGGGTACTACGCCTTAGTATTTAAACTCTCAAACTTACGCCTAACTAAACTAAAAGATAGAGTTGAATAGTGCAGAAAATTCTTTCTTTGAAATCGAGCAAATTCGAATTGAGAATAGGAGCATTACGCGCATAATTTGTATTGAATTTATTTAAATAAAAAGGAAGAGCGTAACGAAGAATTCTTGGAGGTGTACAGAAAATTAATGCTTTGAAGCAGAAATGGATAATCAATGTCACTCTTTATTACATTGAAAGCAAACGAGAGAGCAAGAAAAGATCTTCTATTTTCCAAAGACTGCAAGTTTATTGATAACAAACGGGATGTGTTAGATGGAATTGGTTCAGAAAGCTTTAATGATCTTAGTACAAATTTCCGGCACACGTTCGATCTTTTACGGCTAAATAAAGGATGATTTTTTAAGAGATATAGGAAAGTTTTTCCAAAAAAACACACGTAAAATACAGAAAAAAGCATGAAATTTGTATTTAAGTCGATAGTACAGTTCATATAATTTAATGTTTGAAGATTATTTCATGCAAATGTTGACCGCGACTACACTTCAAATGGTCCATCCGCTTAGTCTAGTTTTGGCATACTCTTTCCAATGTTTCGGCCGGTATCTCACATATAAATGCTTTAATGTTGTCTTTCAATGCGGATACATTGGTAGCTCTTGCAATTCTTCTTGCTGATCTTCACTCTAAAATCGACAATCCTGCTTATTTACGTGCCCATTGATCCAAAAATGAGCTTCGTCGCTGAACACAATTTTTCGATAAAAATGGATCTTCGGCCAACTTTCCAAGACCCATTCACCAAAAATTCTGCGTTGCGGTAAGTCGTTCGGCTTCAATTCTTGCACCAGCTGTATTTTCACACCTAAATCCTTTCGCAAAATTTTCCACGTTGTTAAATAACAGAGGCCCAATTGCTGCGAACGGCGACGAATCGATAATTGATGGTCATCATTAACACTGGCCGATACAGCTGCGATATTTTCTTCAGTTCGCACTCTACGTAAGCGTGTTGATGGTTTGATGTCCAATAATGCAAATTTGGTTCTAAATTCAGTCACAATAGCTCGAATAACCGCTTCAGTGGGTCGATTAAACTGACCATAAAATGGAAGAAGCGCACAATAAACTTTCTTAACAGAACACTCATTTTTATAATAAAATTCAATGATTTGCAAGCGTTGTTCGTGAGTAAGACGATTCATGTTTAAATTATAGACTAAACTGAAGATATTTGACAGTGAAACAAAACACGAAACGTGCGTCAGCTGTTTAAACCAACTGTTTAAAAAGATAATAGCTAAAAAATCACCCTTTAGTATATTTACGATATGAATAGATGTAAAAAAATCTGGAAAAAAATTTGGTATTTTTATTTTCTTGGTTTTTATCGCAAGAACTACAAGTCTAAAAAAACTCTCATTATTTAAAAAAAAAAACTACCAGAATATTGAGCAATTTACAAAAGATTCAAAGTCTATGCAAATTTCCGCAAACATAATTTAGAAAAGCGATACCGGGCAATCTCAACCGTGTTCAGCTCAGAGCCATGCACCCGCATAGAAGGTGTTCAACAATTTCTTCTTCTTCTATATCCTGACAGCTTCTACAATGTCATTGGATGGTGCCCCTAATCTTCTGGCATGTTTTCCTATTAGATGGGACACCTACTACGATTCTTAAATCCGTCCTAATTAATTTAAGTATACTCATAGTGCGACCCATGTTCCATTCAGGCGTGGCTGAGCTAAACGACTTCCAAATCACCGACTATATCAAGTTTCAGCGTCTTAAGTGGTCTGGACGAAATTGCAAAAAAGATCTACTAATACAATAATAAGCTATATGTTATGTGCCTTATAAAATCAGTTGCCCAAAGAAAACCAGGATTGATACAGTTAATGGCAAAGCCAAGATCTTTGGACTGAAAACTGGAGGATATCTGTACGGTATGGAGATTCTTGGTCGAAGTTATTAGAGAAGCCCAATGTTCAACCCGATCCCCCCGGTAAAGGATACCGCATTTAGTCAGATTCGTCAATTCCACAAAGGGAGGTAGGAGATATCACGGAGCTGGGTTGGCCGGTATACATAGTATGTAGGCATGCATTTGTGTTTCAAGCGGAGGGGTTTGCTGTTCAAGAAGCAATGAACTTTATTGGGGAAAACAGATGGAGAGGCAGATCTATATGGGTCTGCAGCGACAGCCAAGCTGCGTTCATGACCTTAGACAGCCCCCCAACCACTTCAAGGGTAGTCGACTCCTGTAAATCCAGGCTGAACTATGTCGGTAGACATAATAGCCTGATGCTAATATGGGCCTCGGGGCACGTGGGTATCGCGGGTAACGAGATCTATGACTCTTTAGCCAGAATGGGCTCTGAGGCCAACTTTCTTGCCCCAGAGCCCGTTCTGCCACTCCCTTCTGCAGCCATCAAAGCCACGGGCAGCAAACTGGTTACTTTAACCCACAAGCGAGCTTGGCAAGCTGAGAGAGGCTGCAGATGGACAAAACTGATGTTACCTGTCATGTCCGACCGACTGTCGCAGTTCCTCCTGTCACTAAGCAGAGAGGACTGTAAGCAACTGGTTGGACTGAAGACGGGCCACTTTCTATGGGAAAGCACATGGAAAAGCATCTCACACAGTGTACTCTGTCCAGCATGTGGAGAGGAGGGATGAGACGGCGGACCACTTTCTGTGTGTCTGATCCGCCTTCGCTCGAATCAGGCTTGAGATCTTTGGCATTGATGTGTAAAGAAGCGACCACCTTGGCTCCTTGCCACCACATGATCTACTCAGATTTCTTCGGAGGTCGAGTAGATTTAACCAAATTAAAAGGGAATCCGAGGGCAGTACAATGGACTTACTTGATTCTGAGTGCTGTACTTGCTAGTCGGCCCCGACAAAAAAAAAAAAAAAATGGTTTGTAGATAGCCACTTTAATATAATATAATATAATATAATAATCTTTGTCGCGCACCTCATAATGATCTGAATGGAATTGATCCTACATTGACCTGATTCCAGGTGATAAATATCAGGTCCCAACTGCCTTACTTTGCAATAGTTTGAAAGTAGTTACGTGTCCGTTTCAATTTTCAGCAAGAAACTGTTAGGTACTAACTTGTGTTTGTCTAAACATACATACATATGCAAGTATGCACAGAAAATTCTACCACAGCTTCCATAGGTTAACGCCTCCAGCCTCTTTCTGGAACACATTAACCTCCTTCTTTGCGTTTATTACAAACACAAAGCGTAATCATCTATTAAAGAGTGTTCTTTTAGTTGTTTGCTATTGTTGTCGGATTTTTTGCTTTTGTTATTTCTTATTTATTGTATGTTTGCTTTGTTTTAATTTTTTCTTACTCAGGGTGCATGCCCCAATGTGTGTTGGTTTATAGCAACTTGTGGCATATTACAACTGGAATAAGTTAAAAAAGCGCAACTTTGAGACTTCTCAGCTTTGTAATGGTAGATACGTTGCTCGTTGGCATGTTGATGCAGCAACGTTTCATTTATTGCAAGGAAGAAAATATACTGAAAACATGTTGAAGTGGGAGAAAACATACCCAGAGAAGAACAATGAAAAATAAGAAAACGAAAACTTAACTACTGAAAAACATGAGGAAAGTACAAATTCCGGCCAATACTCCGGTTACTTACTGCCGGAAATATACAGGACACTTACAAACACATATCCACATGGTTGCATGGAAAATTGTAAATTCAAACACACCAATACGAATATTTGCACAAACCAAGCGTACAGTTCAACGGCCGCTCTACTCACGATGTACCGCTCCACCGATAAAGTGACTCACTGAACTGTGTGAAGAGCTGCAAGGTGATGAGAGATGATATGCGGGGTCGTCTAGTGTTTGTTGTTGTTATTATTGTTAGACTCTAACAGGCAGACTTTTGTAGTGTTTTTGTGAGCATGATTGTCTGCCCGTGCCTATACAGAGAAAATGCCTCAGGTAGCTGGCGGCAAAATGGGAACTCCGAAAAAGCGCATCTATGTCGGAGTGTTTTCAGTTGTGTGTAGGAGACGAAACGATGCGAGGCGGGGCGTGGTTGTGACGTGTTTGTCAATTTCTCCAATACACCTATGCTTGTCTATGCCAGAGTAATGCATGATGCTTTCAGATGAAGTGGTGAAAGATGCAGGAGCGCACAATGGCAAGCGAATGAAAAGTTATTAAAAGTTTAAAGTGAGACACTTCGATAAAGTCGATTGAATGAGATGAGTGATGCAAAAGCTGTAAATAAAATAATGATATGAGGGTTGTAAAGCGCGGTAGGGACTTTGAAAAAGTTTTTTATAATTGTGTGAATTTAATTTTTCGCATGCAAGCATGACGAGGAATTGGTTGCTAAATGGAAACAACAATCTGAATTTATTCGCAATGTGTGAGCGTCTTTTCAAATAAAATAACGTTTTTGCATAGCCCTCTATGTGAGTTATTTTAATTTGGACAATTTATTGACGATTTCATATGCATAATGTGCACTATTCACAAATATTATCACTGACACTTAGATTTTGTGATTGTTTTTAATCAAATTAGTTTTCGTTTATGTACATACAATAATGGCCAGTATCGACAACATGTTGTGCAATACGACTCCCTTTCAGGCCCACAACCTTCCTGCCCCAATCCCAGTGCGGGGACAAACCAGCAACTCTTTGTCCGCCACACAGTCTGTTCCGTGTGACAGACCAGGGTTCCTCGGAACGTGACATCAGTCAAGTGCAGTTCTTGCAATGGCTGATACCACTTTCGGAGCTGTTTTGGCCTACGCACTACCCATGAGTGGACACGCGACCAGGTTGCAGGGTTCTGCACCCGCAACCACCCCCTGTGGCGTGGCCGCCCGACACCAGCAGGCCGCAACAACAACTGCGGAACGCATAGGAGGACTAACGCAGACAATATTACGGGTCCCTCACACCCCGAGTTACACCTATACTTCCGAGGAGATTCAAGCTTCTTCAACTTAATTGGTTCATGGGTAAGATAGATGAGATAGTCGACTTCATGAACCTGCCCTGATTACCAGGGATGGCTATAACGTGCACAGAACGGATGGTGAGCGAGACAACGGTGGTGGCCTAGCTTTTATAGTCCACCACACCGTGCAGTATCGTCTTATCGTTGAATGTATCGACGGCAGGGACAGCATCTTAGAATGTCAAGGTATAGCTGTCCTGTCAGGTGATGCCGAGTTCGAAATATTTAATATTTATATACGCCCTGTTACCTGTTGACCGGCGGGATATCAGCCTCAAATTGCTGCGCTCATCAGAGGTGAAAATCGATTGGTTATAGGTGACTTTAACGCGCATCATGATATTTGGCATTTAAACCTACCAAGCGATAGTAAGGGGCAGCACTTGGCAGAGCAGACAGACGACTCAACATTCAGCACAGTAAGCGTCGACGCCCTCACCAGGGTAGTGGGCAACTGCAACAGCTCGCCTGTCATAACAACTGCTAGCGCGGGACTGATAAATAGCATAATCTGGCAATCTATGCTATCGCTTGCATTAGACCACTTGTCCATTATCATCTCGATCGATCGACCTGTCGACTTTCTTTCCGCGCATTACCGGTCATATATTAACTTTAACAAAGCTAATTGGGTCGGCTTCGTGGAATTTACCGAGGACACCTTCGCCACTCTCCCCATCACCACCGATGTGCGCGTAGGTGAATGCGTATTCGGCAAGGTGCTTACAGCCGCCGCGGCTTGCTTCATCCCCGCTGGAATGAACCGGGACATACGTCCCAATTTCCCAGCTCAATAAGCCGTTCTAGCAAACGAGCGTGACCACCTACGTCAGGCCGATCCCGGGGATCCCCATATAAAGGATCTCAGTTTGGAGATCTGGCATCCAACGTAAGCGGACAAAATGGGAAGAGCAGCTTCACTTCTGGTGTGAGTAAGCTCTGGTCTACCGTAAGGTCGCTGTCGAGCCCGACGAAGCACAATGATAAGGTGAATATCACCTTCAACGGTTGCTCTTCGTTGGACCCGAAGAGAAGCGTGAGCTACTTTAGCAGGCAATTCATATTGCATCCTCCGACCGACAAATTCAAGCATCGTGTCACCAGGCGGCTCTACAAACTGCCAAGCAACAGTGCACCACTTGCTTTCTCCAGTAATGAGATTCAGGGGGCCATCAACAAAGCAAAACCATCAAAAGCCATTGGTCCTGAAGGACTAAACCAGCTGATGCTGAAAAAGCTGTTCCCATTTGAAGTAGAGTACCTCACAAGTGTTTTCAATATGTCCATGGCCACTCTCGTAATCCCTGACAAGTAGAAAACAGGGAGAATGGTCCCATTACTGAAATCTGGGAGTCTCGCCAACCAAGGGGATTCTTATCGGGTGATAGCTCGCCCTTCCCCAGTTGTGAAGACCCTTGAAGCCCTTCTACTCCCATTCTTTACGAAACTTTTGACCCTGGCTTTCGAAGAGTGCACAGAACCATCACGGCACCCACCGTCATTAATACCCAGGTAAAACGCGGGTTCTACCAAAACGGCCCCTGCGAGAGGACTGTCCTAGTAGCGTTGGACCTGAAAGAGGCTTTCGGCACAGTCAGCCATGCCACGCTACTAGATGACATTTATCAGTCGACACTCCCGCCAGGGCTGAAGACGTGGTCCGCGAACTATCTGAGTGGTCGATATTCGTTGGTGATATTTCGACACCAAATCTCTAAACAAAGGAAGATAAAGCAAGGAGTTCAGCAAGGTGGTGTCCTTTCACCCTTGTTTTTCAAGAAGAAATTTTGAAAAGAAAGATATTTTACGCAAATAGAAGCATTTTAAAACACTCTTAAGAATATCATTTACATCTTAATCAAATTCTCTCACTTAAATTCCATACCAGTTAGACAACAATTCTACCACGTCGAGACAAATTTTGAAAATTAGCTTTGTAAATAAATTTTCCGCGCATATGTATAATCTTATTATTAAAATAAGTAATTTGAATTACACTCATATACTAATTTTAATTAAATTAATATATTCTTTTTATTTTATTCCAGCTCATCAGCACCAATCTACTAAGAAATTTACATTAACATCTTTTATCAAAAAAAGTAATAATAGAATCCAGAAAGCGACCCCACCAAAATTTTTGTAATAACCTAATGATATAGAAAAATCAAAAAAAAAAAAAAAGATTTTACAATTATAAAACTGTAGAAAACTATATAGTAGTTATCTTTTGCTGTGTCACGCAATACCCCAATTTATATACCAGCAGTAGTACTTTTTACTCTCACCTACTCGTACACAAAACCATACTCGTAGCCATACTTGAACTTCGTTTGGAGTCTCAAGCACCAGCATACCACCATTAGTACAAACCACTCCAATTTGGCCGCCCTAAAATTGACATCTACACTCTATCCCTCCCCGTCACCAGCAACAATCAACGTAATTCGTGTCTACTTGCTCGCAGCGCATCCGTTGGAACTGAGTTGAGTCTACCACAATACATATTGCTTGACTGCCTGCCTGCACGTTTGTCGGCAATTTCCGCAAATTCTGTCAAATCCTGTCAATTTTACTTAATTTTCGGTCAACCTGAGTTCAAAGGGGAAAAAGAAAATTTCACCGATGTTATGTTGTGGATTTTGCTGCGGCAATATGTCGAAACGTGATTATAAGGTGGCCACAACGGATGGCATTGAACTGGAGCCATTGGGAGGCGAAAAAATTGACAAGGAAAAGGAAAAGGATAAGGAAAAGCAAACGAATGGCGTGACTTTCGGTAAGCAAATTTAAACATATTATTCAAAGATAACAAAGTCAGTTTATGAGGTTTCATTGGGGTCGCAGAATGGGTAAAAAAAATATCAATGATGTTATATGGAAAAAAGAGGTAAATTGTTTTAATACTCGTAGTGAAAGCTACAGTGAAATAAAACATGCATTGTAATGCAAAGTTTGCGAAGTTAGTATTTTGAAATTAAATAAGAAAATACGTATTCATTTACCAGATAAACAAGGTGAAGTCCAAAATAAACAAGACTGAGCTAAAATAGGAACGACAGAAGCTTTGATCTGATAACTTCGAGTTGATTTATTCAGAAAAGTCCCCTCTGACCTCGATACACTGTATTGCGCGATCTAAAATCTTTTCGAAAGAGTGTTTCAGGTCATTGACCGGAATGTCCGTCGGGATGACGGTACAAGCATTTTGGATGGCCCCTACGTACGTAAAACGTTTTCCTTTCATGGCCAAATATAATTTTCCGAAAAGGTAGAAATCACAGGGAGCCATATCAGGCGAACACGGTGAGCGATTGATGGTTAAAATACGATTTCTAGTCAAAAAATCAGTCACAAGAGTGGATCGATGAGATGGTGCATTATCATGCAATAAGCCCAGCTTCCACCCTCGTGATATTCACGGCAAATTCGAAGAATGCGATGCAACAAACGCTTCAAAATGCCAAAATAGAAAATTGCATTAACGGTTTGGCCCGTTGGCACGAACTCCTTGGGTACAATTCCTTTGGAATCGTAAACACAAATGAGCATCGACTTGATTTTTGACTTCTCCAAACGCGATTTTTTGGTGGCTCATCTGGGGCCTTCCATTCGGCACTTTGCACTTAGTTTCAGGTTCATGTTGGAAACACCACGTTTCATGATCGGTTACAATGTTTTAAAAGGCCTTTCTTTAATGAGGCCTTTCGAATGTTGAGTTCTCAGCAATTTTTGCTTCTCAGTTAACTCGTGCGGAATGAAACGTGCACAGACCTTTCGTAAGCCCAAATAATCAGTTAAAATGCGACAAATCGATGTTTTGGAGATATTCAACGCCGACTCCATGAATTTCAACGAAGATTTCGGTTGATTTTTGATAAATTTACGAACAGTTTTGACGGAGCTTTTGGTTATTACTGATTTTGGGTGGCCCGTATGTTCATTGTCATTTATGTCCTCACAATCATCTCTGAAACGTGTGAATCACTTACGAACTCTGGCTCAAGATAGACAATCATCGCCATAAACTCTTTTCATCAATTCGAACGTTTCGGTAAACGTTTTACCGATTTTAAAACAAAATTTGAAAAAACTCATTTTTGACACAAACATACTGACACTTTGGACGCAATAACTTCGCTTCCACTGAACCGAATGTCACCAAGCTTTCACTGGAAGTCAGCTAGAGATGTAACTTCCAACACACTAACTCATTAAAAAGATAGCGCCATTAAAAATATTTTGATGCCGCCAGGCTTGTTTATTTTGGACTTCACCTTGTATTTTGGCTAATTATTATTTAGTCTCGTCCATATCCAAAAGATTTCGCAGATATTTGGAAATTCATCACTTATTCAGGCCGTAAATTATTGCACGTATTTAGTCAGTATTTAATAGCCTCTATTTTGAATAAAGTATAAGCTGTTTGTTGCACTTTTTTGCTGCTTATTTAAAAAAAATACTGTTTACTTTCAAGAAACATTTACATCGTCCCCCGTTATGCCAGAAATATCAGAGTATAAAAATAAAAATGAGGTCAAAGCTTATTAAAAAAAAAAAAATTGCCGCGTACACTTTTGTTAGGTGTTTGGCCGAGTTCCTTCTTTTATTTGTGGTGGGCGTCTTGATGTTGTTCCACAAATGGAGGGGCCTACAGTTTTAAGCCAACTCCGAACGGCAAATGGTTTTTTATGAGGAGCTTTTTCATAGTAGAAATACACTTTAAGATTTGGCATTGCCTGCCGAGGGGCGACCGCTATTAAAAAACAACTTTTTCTATATTTTTGCTGTTTCATACACGGAGATTCGAACTTACGCACTTCCGAATGATAGTAACGCACCAGCCCATTCGGCTACGGTAGCCGCCAATTGTCAAAGTGTATTGCTCTTTTAGAATTAGAAGGTTTGGTTTCTAATATAAAAAGTTATCTGTGGCTTCGTATGCATCGACGAATTAGCGAGAGAGGCCTCTATCACTCGCGTACCTCTTTATATTGAGATTGTAGGTATACCTATCTCCACCTACAAACTGCGTGGTTCAAGTAGCACTGCCACTTCAGCCAACACGAGATGGGTTGCTAGTCTGACATGTAACGCTACAAAAAGTATTTGATCACGTGGCTCGAGAGTCAAAGGAATCATGCTGACTTCAAACGTGATCGCAGAGACACCGATGATGCACAACGCAGTGGACGTCCAAATAAGGCGGTAACACCAGAAAACATAAAAAAATCCACAAAATCGTTTTTAATGATCGAAAAGTGAAGTTGCTTGAGTTAGCTGGCATCGTAAAGGCATCAAAAGGACATGTGGGCTTTATATTGCATGAGCCTTTGACTATGAGACAACTTTTTTCAAAGTAGGTGCCGCATTTGCTCACTGTTGGCCAAAAACAAAAAGTCAAAAGTCAATCACAATAATGGCAAAAATGAATTGAACTTTGAATTGCTCCCACATCCACCGACTTCGCTAGATTTATCTCGCAGCGATTACTGACTATTCGCAGACCTAAAAAAATGCTAGCCGGTAAGAAATTTCACTCGAATGAAGGGTTGCCGCTGAAACTGAGGTCATTTCGAGGCAAAAGATGAAACGTTCAACAAAAGTGGTATTATAACATTAGAGCGGTGCTAGAATGATTGCGTTGGTCTTGATGGAAATTGCGTTGAAAAACAATTTTGAACAAAAAAAAACTTGTTTTCTTTGTTAGTCCCGGGATTTTTCAGCCCATGTGTTAGTTGCTTTGATCACAGGACACTGCCTCCTAGGTCGATATACTCACATTTAGACTATTGCAGAAGCTGCAAACATGAGGAGGAGGAAGAGTCTGTCAGTCATCTTCTCTGTCACTGTAATGCGTGACGTGCCAGTAGGTTTAGATACTTTGGCTCACATTTTTTGAATAATACTGATGACCTTTGGGATATTACTTGTGGTGTCAGCCAGATCAATCGGTTTGGACTTAAAACAAAATGGTGTAACGAGGAGAAGCTGATAAACTGTTATTGTGTTATCACAACGGATCAGCAACGGCCTAAGTGTGTGGGTTTAAAGACCAACTGCTACTTGCACCTACCTACCTCAGTATGCATGGTATTCTAGGTTTCAAGATGGAGCATCCAAAGGTTAATCAAGTTAACCCATTATCTCAAAATTGGAAAATTTGTGCATTTATGCTTCTGCCTTAAGGTGGTCAACATTATAAGTATTTTATGGATAGAATGTCCCGTGGCAGAATTAGGAATTAATAGCAAAATTACTAAGTAATTACTAATGGTACAAGTTTATTTCAATAATTATTACCAAAAGGGCAAATGCAAATTTTATTTATTTTGAATTATTTCCTCTAAATGTTACACGATTACACTCTTGGCAACTGTCCTCTGTACTCCGCGCCACTTCATAGAGAAGTGATATCGGGGTGTCATCAGCCTCGCGAATGATATTTTCTTTTAGTGCTGAGGAGGTCGCTGGGTTTGTTTCTTAGACTTTACTTTTGAGGTACCCCCACAAAAAAGTCCAAAAAAGATCGAGAGAACTGAGTGACCACAATACGTTATGTCACCGAAAAGGCTTATCAGTTTGTTAGAGAAGAAATCACGCAGTATCGCCATGATCTCCATGGCAGTGTGCGGCGTGAAGACATTTTGTTGTTGTGCGTACTCAAGGAAGGATGTTCTCTTATTATTGGTACAAAATATTACTTCAGTATACGCCGATAAGAGACACCGTTAACTGGAATTACTTGCCCTCGACCATTTTGAAAAAAAAATTTGGTCAAATTATTCCACTGCTTGAAAATGCATCCAAACAGTTACTTTGGGACTGTGAGGAGGCTGTTGATGTTCTATTTAGTAGTGGGTTCTGTCCTTTAGGTGACCAATAGTGGCAATTTTGTTTATTTACACTTGCATTTAAATGAAAATGGAATTGGAATGGAAGAATTGAAATCACTCCAAAATATCATATATGTATACCCTACGAAATTGCTTCAACATTGTTTCGCAAAATTTTTACTCAAATTCTAATCGTTGGGCTTAAGCGCTTGCGATATTTGAATTTTGAAAGAGTGAAGTCTTCTTCTTTAATATTTCATGCACAATTGTTTTTGGAAGTCCCAGGACAGCCGCTCTCTAGTGCATGGTCTGAAGGAGATTATCAATATTTTCATTTTTTCTCTGTGTCCGGCTGGACCCACCCATGATCGTTTGCCTCCAAACTTGTTGCGCGGAATCAAATCCTCACTTGGAGCATCACATAAACATCGAATATTCTAATGTGAACAAAATCTACGAGGAGCAGTTGCACTCAAATCATTGAACTTGAAATACTCTTAAATTGCGAACCCACGTTGTTCACTCGTAAAAAACTCGTACGAATAACGAAGCTAACGCGGTCCAATTCCCGCTCATACGCTCAGTGTTTAAGGAAAAACTTTAAATTTAAAACATAATTCAGCCATCGGACACCCTGTATTAAGTGAACTAAAAAGTACTGAATGTGTATCGCTAGATGCTTTTTGTGAGCCATATCTGACGATGTAAGCAGCGATTTAAAGAATAGTAGTGCGGGCAACCCACTTAAATATTCACTTAAATTTTTTATTGCACCAAAATAATGGTATGTAAAAATATATTTGAAATCGGACGAACCGTTTAACCAGACCGCCATCTATACAATTTTACGCGATTTTACTTTCATCTCGCTTCATTTTTCGTTTTACTAAGTCCAAAAAGAATAGAAATGTTTTTTTTTATAAAATATACTCAAAGCATAACAGTCACAACTGGCAGCTTGTTGCATAGAAGAATAGCGTATAGCAAAACACAAAGAGTCAATGATCCATCCAGAGAACGAATAGCAGGAGCTGCAATAATTTCGCTCAAAACAGTACTGGCCACAAGTTAAGCACTTCCTCAGTTGATTTTGTTGAAATGGTAAACGACGTTTTTGGTAGCCTTATATTGGGTAGTAATTTTTTTACGTACATACGTTTTTACATACCTGTTGTACCTATAACTTCAAGGAAGCATTTCAAATAGAGTCGTAAGCCCTGGCAGCCAATACTCTTTCATATTTTGCATTTTGATTAATCGAGATGTCTGATGAAGATAATCAGGAAGAACATTTGGCAGCCAATCGCCATAATTTCTTCAGGAAATCATCTTCTTCAGTTGACTTCGGTTCACTTGTTCTAACAGATGATGATGTCATTGAGGGATTGTTAAATATTAAAAACTCTTCTCATTCGGATGTAGACGGGCTTTCTGTAACTTTGTTTAAAAATTGTCTCTTAAAGTAATTTTTAACAAATTCCTGGCTGAAGGAGTATTTATCTATGATTGGAAGCTGACTTCAGTCACTCCAATTTTCAAAAGCGGAATAAAAGCGAAATTGCAAATTACAGGTCAATTTCCGAATTATCTGCTGTATCTAAACTTTTTGAATGTGTTGTCAAATGCAAGTGATGTTTTAGCATTAAACGTCTAATTAGTTCTAGGCAGCATGGTTTTGTAGTTGCAAGATTTACGTTATCTAACTTATTCGTTTTTTCTAAAGATTGCCACGCAAGCTTTCAGAATGGTTTCGAAACTGACGCGATATACACGGATTTCTCTAAAGCCTTTGATAAAATCTCCCATACGATTTTAGTAACTAAATTGGCATGTATCGGTTTTCATTCAACTTTCCTTGAGTGGATTCGACCCTATTTAATAAAGAGATGCAGTACTGTAGTTATCGATGGAGTTTCTTGGAAACAGTTCATCGCCACCTCTGGTGTACCTCAGAGTAGTATTTTAGGGTCTTTGTTATTTGTTTTGTTTATTTATGATATTTTCCTTCGCTAATTTTCTTCTCTATGCTGATGATCTAAAATTGTATGCTGAAATATGCAATTCTAGTGATTCAGCGGTCCTACAGTCCGAGTTGAATAATTTATTTTCCTGGTGCCTTATGAATCGCCTATTTCTTAATATTGAAAAATGTCATAAAATCACATTTTCTAAGCTTCAAAACCCCCTTAATAGCTCTTATCATATTAATTATACATATCTTGCTTTGTCCGATGTGATAAAAGATTTAAGGGTTCTCTTTGACAAAGCTTATTTTTATCACGCATTGAAATTATGCCGTTTCCAATTCATTTGCTATGCTCGCTTTTGTTAAACGTCACTCATTGCACTTCACTGACCCATATACTCTTAAGGGGACAGATACCAACTTACCAATATATATTTTTTTTAAATGGGCATACAGTTTATTTATACATTAAAATAATAATTTTTTTTTTTATCAAATAAAATGGCGGATGTACACTCAATTCTTCCAGGAAGGTCGCACTGGGGCTTCTCAATCGGTGGACATTGTAGCATCGGCGTCAGTGACCTGAATACAAAAAACCAAAATTTTTTTTTTATTAATGTCATAATTTCGACACGAATTAAACAAAAATGAAAAAAAAATTCCCGGAATAAAATGCTTTAAAAAAAACTGAATTTTGGGGCGAATTTTTCTACTATTTTTGCTTCGAAAAAATTTTTATTTCGAAAAATTTTCGAAAAGTGGTTAATTCACATAAAAAGTAATATCATAAATGAGATGTGTGCGAAATTTCAGGGAGATCGGTCATTAACTTATCGAGTTAAACAAATAAATAAATAATCTAATAAATAAACGATAATAAGAAAATGAAACGCCAATTCTTATGGAAAATAAAACTTTTGAATTTATTTTCCCCTTCTTCTTGATTGGCGCTATAATCGCTTACGCAATTTTGGCCGAGTTTAACAAAGCACACCAGTCTTTTCTTTCTCGTGCTAACCGGCGTCAATTGGACACACCAGGTGAAGCCAAGTCCTTCCCCACCTGATCTTTCCAACGCAGAAAATGCCTTCCTCTTCCTCTGCTACCAGCAGCTGCTACTGCATCGAATACTTTCAGAGCCGGAGCGTTTGTTTTTATTCGGATGACAACGAATGCGCTGGATCTTTATTCGCTGCGCTATGTCTATGTCATCGTAAGCTCATACAGCCCATCGTTTCATCGTCTGCGATACTCATTCAAAGACGTCGGTTTCATCAAAAAATTTACTGTAAGAAAAAATGTTTCGAAAACGTGCTTAAGTTTTGGCAAATACTGTACGTACAAAAGTAATGACAACGACAATTGCTTAATTGCACTCGTGTAATTTGCCGCTTAACTTATTTTCACTCATTTTCCCTGGAGCTGCTGCAAGAACCACGACGCTTGACTCGTGCTGCATTACATATAAATGCATGTGTATATGTATGCCTGCTTGTATGTGTGTACGAGTATTTATGCACTGCTTTGACATTTATTCCGCAAGTACATTATGCTAAATCAAATGCTGCGCGCTACGATGCCGAAAAGTATTTCTCATAACCAGGAATAATGGCTCAGTGTATTACGAGTACCAGATGGTTAGCTGAGGCTGCCTTGGTATGCTGTGCGCTTTCACGTTAAACGTTCCCTTTCATTACTCATTGTTAATAGTCGTTGTTGTTGTTTTTGTTGTTGATTTATTCATCAACACATTCACAATTTTTTAATTATGGCAACAAAAGCGCCAAGCCGCGTATAACAACAACATAAAAAGGAGCAAAAGCACTGACAACAGGAGAAGGCAGAATGAAGGTTTCATAGAATCTCAGTAGAAATGAGACAACACATACAAATATATTCAAGCTGAGTATCGGGGTGTGTAATACAGGGTGGCGCACGAATCGTGCTACAAAAACAAAACGTAATAACTTTTTTTCTAATCAATGTATTTAACTTTTGGTTTTTTTATTGTATAGATAATTCAATTTTATTTTATGTAACTAATTAGTTTTGAAAATAATAGAACGTAAATGACCTCCATGCTCATTCACGCATATGCGACACCTGATGAGAAAATTGTTCATTGCGCACTGAAGGGTTGAAGTCGGGATCGCCTCAATTATTGTTGTGATGGACTGCTTCAATTCAGTCAAATTACTTGGTTTTGCTTTATACACCTCTTGGTTGAGATAACCCCATAAAAAAAATCTGGTGCAGTGAGGTCAGGTGACCTTGGGGGCCAGCGGAAAGTGGAATTTCTGGATATCAATTTATTTCTAAATTTTCGTTGGAGCTCCTCCATAACCGGTCTGGCTATATGTGCAGTTGTTCCATCTTGCTGGAACCAAATGCTGTTAAAAGGGATACGTCTTCGCCGCAGTTCTGGATAAAAAAACTCCTTCAACATGTTTAAATAACGGTCCCCATTTACAGTCGCTGTTACACCGTTTTCTTCGAAGAAGTATGGCCCGACAATGCACCTTGACTGTTGTCTTCTTCGGCCATTTCAATAATTTTTTGGCAAAATTCCAGGCGAATAGGCAAATCCAGAGGGTTTAATTTGTTTGTGATTTGAACTTTGTACGGAAACAAGTTTAAGTCATCATGAACTATCCGCTGCAATGACCGTCTGCTAACTCCAATTTGCGCCGACAAGTTACGAGTCGAAACTCTTGGATTTGCCTGAATTGACGATGCTACAGCCGCGATTGTGGCTTCGACCCGAACATGGGGATCTCGATGGTACGGTGCGATGCTTCCAGATTCAGCAAACATGTTCACCAGCCTCATAATGGTCCATCTGCTCGGGGGAGTGCCGCCAAACTCCCGCCTAAATTCCCTTTGGACGGAAATGATGGACTGCAAAGCATGGTACCGCTGCACTATCCAAATCCTCTTTTCGGTATCCCAAGCCTCCATTTTTTGTAAATCTAAATACTAATCTGCAAAATAAAAAAAAAAAGCCGATTACTCACACAGAAAAAAAGTTATTACGTTTTGTTATTGTAGCACGATTCGTGCGCCACCCTGTATGTTGCAGTGGGTAAGGCAGCAAATTGACGACAGTAGTGAATAAAGTACGTCCAACCCCCCAAGACACCCCAAAACGGAAGAAACCTGATTTCCAAGTGGTAGACAGCAACAAGCTTGTGTTTTTGCGCACATTTTTTTCTTGCTATTTTCACAGGGAGCGGCTGCTGGGAAGTTGGGGGAAATATATAATATTTAGTGTAAACGATATGTATGTACCATGCGAAATTGTCGCACACTTTGCAAACCGCAGACGCACCACCGCCATCACCGACACATTGCGTTGCAAATGTCTAGCAGTAACTTTAAAGCTTCGCGAAAACGGTATGGCACAATGGGTATTTCGCCAGAGTAAATAACTATAAAGAAAAATGGACCTAAATGATAATATATGAAGGAGGGTGGATATCAAACAAAACAGAGTTAAAAAAGCATCGCCTCTCTAGTTTCATCCAATTATCTTGCCCAACTTTTCAAACCACTTCACTCTGCAACAATCGAGAGATAAAGCGTCTTGCGGTTGCACATAAAGGGTATTCCAAAAGTAACGCCTAGATGTCAGTAGTGAATAATTCCAAGATGGTACTTTTTTATGTGATCTTTGACATTTAGCAAGCAGAAATAAGTACAACTTTACTTGATGGAATAATGCGTGAAAATTACTGAAACTTAATATGAAGATGGTCGATTTTTAACTCACTTAAAACTATTCAAAACTCGATTACTATCAAAAGATGAAAATGTAAAAGGTGATAAATTTAGAGATATCGGATTTTAAATTGAAATAAAATAACGAAAATTCATACTGATTGGGCAAGCTTTATTATCTTTGTGTGGAACCATTCACGACATTTATTTTTTAAAAATAGTCCCTTGCAAACGTTGGGCGCAACTGCGCCAATTTTGAATGATTCGCTGGAGGACTTCGGTTGGTATCTCGTGCATAACTTTAGTAAAGCTGGCTTTCAATGCCTCAATCGAAGCTGGATTATTCACAAAGCAATTCATCTTAATATACCATCACAAATAAAAGCCCAAAGGCGTGATATCACACGATCTTGGTGGCCAATCCACTGGTGCGGACGAAAGAAAAATTGCTCACCGAAATGACGACGCAGTAAGTCCATTGTTTTACGGGCTGTATTGCAAGTAGCGCCGTTTTGTTGTAGCCAAATGTTGATCACCGGCTTCAATTTCCGGCATCAAAAAGTCATTTATCCTGGTGCGATAGCGTTCGCCAGCCTCGCTTTTGAAGAATCGTGGGCCGATTATTCCTCCAGCTCATAGCCGTTTTCAATGGATGTAATGGCTGTTCTTGAATGGATTTGGGTTGCTATTCAGCCCAAATATGGTAATTTTTCTTTTTGATGTAGCCGTTAAGCCTAAAATGGGTCTCATTGCTGAACACCATAAGTTGGCCTGAGCAGGCGATGAACACTTTTCACAGAGCGTCGATTTTCGTAATACAACTGTACGATTTGTGAACGTTGTTGAGGCGTAGGTCTTTCAGTGATGAAATTTCGATGACTACTAAAAAAAATTATGTAAATACTTTAACCGTAGTCACGCGTGATCTGCCAATAACACCCAATTGGATAAAGTACCTTCAATCTGATCACCCTATTTTTATCAATATCGCAGTTGCATATTTAACGTTTAAAATTCTTATTAGGGGCTTATCTATCGATAGTTGGCAATGGTTTTTGAGCGACTGTTCATTGCCACTTTTCTATGATTAACATAGGTATAGCGACATTTATTTGATTATCGATAGTGCCATCGCTAGTTTGCTACCTATTTTGAGAATATTTGCATGTTTATCGTTTTTGGGTTGTTACTTCATCCCACAATAAGTTAAGTAGAAAGTAAGAAATTAAGCAAGAAATTGGTGTTTTAAAGGACGGTGAGATGTTAATAACTAAAACAAAATCGAGTAAGTCAGCAACTGTTAGATTCCAAAAAAACAGAAGAAAAATAATAACAAATGGATCTACCGCTCTTGCAAACGTACTAGAAAAAAGTTCTGATCACCGCTAGAAGACTTTTTAAAGCTGCATTTCATTTAGTGTATCTTAATTTTATGAATCTTAAGGGGGGAAACCGGTTTAGGAGGCCAAAATTTTGGTATTTTTCTAGAATTTTTTGAACAAAGAAAGAATAGTCAGAAATTGTTTAAGTTTATTTTATTTATATTTAGGTACACTTTTAAATTTTTTTGAAGCTATTGCCGCAGGAGATAGTGGCGTTAGAGCGTGCTGCCCATAGATGATCGCCATCCGAGTGTCTTATATATATAATTGGCGCGTACACCCTTTTTGGGTGTTTGGCCGAGCTCCTCCTCCTATTTGTGGTGTGCGTCTTGATGTTGTTCCACAAATCCGAGTGTCTTGCTGGTGGGAATTCCTGAAGTTGCAATCTTTCTCTGAAATCAACAGCAATTTTTTTTTTATTAAGAACATATTTCCTAAGAATATGAACCTAATTGTGGTAAAAATATTGAAAATTGCATGCTTTTCAGTCGCTTGAACACAAGGGTACATTTTTTATACCATATTTTTTCATCTATTTTGCTTAAAAAACCATATTTTAAATAATAATATAATCCCAGAATTAGGTTCACATAAATTCGAATTGAATAAAGAAAAAATCCCGAAAAATTTTAGAACGATTGGTCGATAACTTAAAGTTAGAATGCCCACCAGTTGAAAAAAACTCGTTTCGAGAAAAACGCGTTTGAAATAAAGCATCGTATCGTAAGCGCTATGGGGCCGAACCGACGGGCGCTCACTTAAGTGCTCATAGCATCGGTAATAATACGAATTTAGTTTTAAATTTTTTACCACATATTCTTGAGTAGTTATTACTAACGATTTATGCAATAAAAAAAAATCGATTTTTTGATCGATCTAAACCGGTTTGCCCCCTTAAAGAAAGGATTTTTGTTCTAAACAGATTTTAATGAATTGTACCATGGTTATTAATTGAAAGAGGAATATAAAAAAATTTATTAATAAATAAATGAAAATATAAAATAAATTTTAAAATTTTTTTTTAAATATCGAACCTAACTAATTGAACCTTTTCTAACCTGTTGCAAGTGCAAAAGTATCGCGACTAGTTTATTAACATAAAATTGAAGCGTAAAATGTTTTGTGAAATATTCGGTGTAGATTGCCACCATTCTTTACTATTTTTCAATTTATTTCTGCATGCACACACATAGCCACATATCAAATAGACATAGACATTTTTTTCTTTTCTTTTTCGTTTCTTTTTTCCTTGGAAAGCTCACAACGTTGAATTCCTATTTGTCTTTTAGTTTTTCTTCCATTTCCCGTTTTATTTGTTAGTCGGTTTGTCGACCCGCTACGGCTGGTCACCACCGTCAGAGGCATTGTAACAATTGAACGAGACAGTTTTAGGCCATGTACGGTTTGTAAAGGACATTTTTCGAATAATGACATCGGTGGGTTTTTATGCCTCGTGGCGTATGGTGTGAGATTTATGTGGTGTTGCATATAAATACGAGTATATCCCTACAACTACGACTAACCACACGACTTTAGGTACATAAATTTACTTAGCTCGATTTTGAATGACTTGAAGCAAATAAATTTATTCGTTTGAAAATATACTCGCAGTTGTTATAAATTATGAATAATTTGAATATAAAAATACATACCTACATACATACAGACGTATGTACTATATGCCAATCAGACGTCGAAGACGTGGCTAAATATCACTCATACGCCATGACGAATTACGTGTCATTATTTCTTTTGGAATGTTTTTATTAACATTTAAAGATGACTTGATTTTTTTATAATTCATCGCAGTAGGTGGTTTACTTTAAAAGAGAATCGTCATATAAAAAACGAAATTCATTATGTCGGTATACAGTCGGCAGCCACCATTAGTCAGTTTTTAGTGACTCTTAGACTTAAAAAATTTAGGTAATGAAAATCAATCAACAATTTTTTAAAATTTTTATTATTGAAATTTGGTGCGCAACTAAGTTCCCGCTGTTTTTTTTTATGAAAATACATCTTTATTCTGAAAAAATGGTTACAAGTGAATCATTGAAAGTATTGCCCATCGCTGGGACCATGTGCCATCGATCGGGGTAATCGGACGGCGCAATATCTGGAGATCTGGAGAATATGGTGGTGGGGTAGGATTTCCCATTTCAGTGTTTCCAGGTAGGTTTTAACGGGTTTGGTAACGTGAAACCGAGCGTTGTCATGTTGTATAATCACTTTTTCATGCCTCGCCACGTATTGCGGCCGCCTCCCGCGCAGTGCTCGGCTCAATCGCATCAATTGAAGGCGATATCGATCCCCAGTGATGGTTTCGCTTGGTTTTAACAGTCCATAATTAATAACTCCAACTTGGTTCCACCAAATACATACATAGCATAACCTTCGCGACGTTCAACATTCCTTGGTTTTAACTCATAAGGAACCCAAGTCCCCTGTTTCTGAATCATTCTCAAAGCATGTAATCACTTGGAAATGGATTGGCGGGTAACTCCTAAGACTGAAGCAAGCTCTTTTTGCATTTGACACGGATCCTCATTGAGCAATGCCTCCAATTCAGCGTCTTCGAAGGTTTTTGGCCTTCCTTCACGCAGACCGTCGTCAACATTAAAATCACCGTCTTTGAAGCGACGGAACCAATGTCGGCACGTTGTTTCACTTAAAACAGCATCTCCATCAACTTTTTGTGACTCTCGATGCGCTTCAGCCGCCGTTTTTTTCGAATGAAAGAGGAAAATCAGACATTTTCACAAAACCAAAAGTGTATGACACAAAAAAAAAATCACTAATGTGTCAAAGCAGTTTGTTTACCATATGTCTAAGCTTGCTTTATGATGTTTAGGTTATGTTAGAATCGAGTAGCACACACTGCTGGCGGCATCTATTGACAAAAAGCGGGAACTTATTTGCGCACCAATACATTTTTTGAAGTTTTGTTTGAATTTTAGAAAAGGAATGCACCAAGGCTTACATTTTTATTTTCAATATAAGATATTTCAGACAAAAATCGTCCGCACCAATCAAGGTACGAAAAAGATATTTCTCTGAATATTTGCCTATAAGGCAGTTTCTTTTCTGTTTAATTATATTTCCTTTTTATAAATGTTTTATGGGCTGCAATTGTATTAGAATATTTTTTTTCGAATTATTGGGGGAAGATATTGCAGGCATTACAAAATCTCAACTTTTCAAAGTCAAGAAGGTACAAGAAATGTGAACGCGAAAAAATAAGGGCCAGTTGAAATTTACATGACGTACTTTGACATAATGGAATGAATTTATGATGAGTCATAGCTGTAGCATTCCCATATAGCAAACACTGCCAAATAGTATCGATGCCAAGCACCAAACTCAAAAGAGTCATCGAGTTAAAAAAGAAATACTTGCTCCAGTAAATAAGCATCGAGTTCTTCTTGTGCTATTTTGAAACCCCTTTGGTCCCAGTACAATATACGAAGGACTCAGAAAGTCCTTTGGACTGGCCGATCGGCACACACGCCGAAAAGCGAGGGTTACAATATAACCCCCATTGTAGAAGCTATGGGGACCCTTCAGAGAAGGATAGCCTGGTCAGTGCGCCTACATAAATCCCATCAATCTTTCCATTATATCAACAGCTCTGGCTGGCTGGCTGTAGATATCTGCCTGTTGGAGGTCTCATAATGGTATCAAAACGGCGCTTCAGTGCTACTTCAGGAGTGCCAGACTGGCACTTCAACCATTTCACCTACCTTCCTAAATATCTGGGATGGAATGTAACGCCGTTAAGAAACTTTGTTAATTATGATCAGTATTTAATAGCGCTTAGAAAACCACCAGAAAGCATCAGGAGAATGGTACTGAACTGGAACCCGCAAGGGAGCAGAAGTCCCGGTCGGCCAAAGATCACTTGGCAAAGGTCGCGAACTAACAGATGCCGACATCACAAGGGACGGCGCAAAAACAACAGCTCAGAACGGTGTACAATGGAAGAGTCTTGTCGAGGCCTTGTGCTCCCGAGCGGAGTGAACAAGGATATAAAAAATAAAATTAATAGCGCTTCCAAAGAACTAAAAAAAACAATTTTGGTTTTCCAAATATTTAGTACGACTTTGGACAAATATTAATGGTTTAAGAATATCTGTGCCGGAGTTCGAATAGTGCCCATAGTCGCTGTAGTTTCTATTATATCAACAGCTAAATTCAGACCACTTGCCCATTAATCTCACTGCTGGTGGCAGGTGTGAACCTCAAAGCGCTATATGTTAATGAATAGAAATACAGGGTGTATATATTTGGATCGTATGCCGGAAAATAGTGTACCTGTAAAATATTCTAATAAATTTCAATGTCTACCCTGATATTGAGGAAGAAATCGAAAAGTATACGAACCTTATTGAGGCAGCTGCTTGGTAGAGCACACCAGAATCAAAACTTAGAGACGTTTGAAAAAATTATGCAGCAGAAATTTTAGAAGGCAGAAAAAATTTAGAAAGGTATGATAATTAGTCCGTCCACAATAATTCAATGTCCTACTGAGTCATGACGCAATAATTAAAGGTGTTGTAAGATGTCTAATTTTTACCCTGTGTCAGTCATATTTTATTTCTTTATTTATTTAAATTTTAGTCATAAAACAAAAAGGTTCTTACTGACTTAATACTAATATAAACAATATATTAATAAAAAAAAAAGATTTAAAACAAAAATACAAATTGATTAAAGAGAATCGGATTATATTAGCAACTTAAATGATGCAACTAAAAAGAGAATTAATTTTTTGTTATTGTTAAACCTAACGATATGGAATTAGAGGTCTCAATAAATTCGCGATGAGTCCAAGTAATAGGTGCATTGGACTCGAAATTTGTCTTCTTTCGTATATCTTGAGCTAAAAAGGGTAAGAGTTGCGTAAAGTTCTAGCCGGAGTAAGAAAGTTAATGCGTTGTAAACGAAACGCACAATCAATGTCACTTTGAATTAAATGAAAGGCAAATGAAAGCGATAGAAGTGTCCTTCTGCCATCAAGCGACTTTAATGCAATTAATAACAAGCGGGAGCTGTAAGCGGGATAAGGAACAGAAAATTTTAGAGAACTTGAGGTATATTTAAGAAACATCTTTTGTACCCGTGCTGTTTTTGTGATAGCAAATTGGTGATAATATCTCCAAATAAAGCATATTTCAAGCGATACTAGACAAACGCGGTTAACAGTAACTTAACCGTGTAAGGGTCTGAGTAGTATGAATGGCTAGTGTGAATGGTTAACGTCTAACAAAGCCCAAGATCAAATATTATTTGGAGATAATATAATTGATATGACTTGAGCATTAAAAATTAGAGTCAAAAATTACTCCAAGGCCTCTGATCTCATCCACAGATTAGAGGACATTATTAGAGATATACAGTCTGTGTCAGACAAAAAGAACCGTTTTTTTTTTCTTGTAACTTCAAGAAATATATCGTTGTGCTTTTTTCTGCATAATAGTTCTACTCAAGAGCTACGACGGCAGGCCTAACTCAGGTTAGTGTCGTTCGAAACTTTCTCGTCAACGCAACCCAACAAAAATGAGTGAGCAGTACGCGAAGCGTTTTGAGGCGGTATTTTTATTCACGCATTCGAAAGAATGCGAGTGAAGCAAGTGTCGAAAAAAAAGCAGAATAAAGTGATCGTCTAACTTTTTAAGCGGGACCCTTCTTTGTGACTACGCCAAGCACGACCAGTTCTTGCTAAAAAGGGAATAGTTGTGAGTTTCAACATCATCGAACGTCGACTGAAGGAGGCGAACATATCCTACCGGCCAACATCGTCAAAACCACAACTCTCAGAAAAAAAGTCCCCAGACGCCAACCCCATTGAAAATGTGTGGGAAACTATGAAAATGCATCTTGCCGGAAGGTCAGTCCGTGATTTGAAGCAACTCGTGCGTCAAGTTCAGCCCTGTTTCTCGACGAGCTACGCAGGAAAGCTGGTTCAAAGCATGCCGAGAAGATGTCAGGCTATACTCAACAACGATGGAGACTACACGGCCTATTGAGTAATTGCGTCTCGTAGTTTTTTAAACTAATTTTAAATATATATCTTTTATACTTCATGAATAGTTGAATTGTACCAAAACAACTCATGTCACTTAGATAATATTTTAAGCATAGAAGGAAAACCGAGCGAAAGCTAAGAGAGCTCAGTGTTAAAGACCTTGGAGAAATCAACTTGAAGTGCAGACGAAATTGATTCAATATAATATTCACTGAAAACGGCCAGGTTGAAAACAGTGGATTTACCTGTGCCCATTACAGCTTTGAAATTGGTCTGTAGTTACGCATTCATTCTTTTCGCCACTTTTAAAGGTCGGAGTAACTTAAATACGAAACTCTTCGAAAAACATCATACCAGTATGGGTTTCGTGAAAAACATTCGTCTTCAGATCAAATTCAAGGAATTACACACATTAACGTAGATGTGTTAGAACAAGAGAGTATGCGGTGCGCAAATTGAGGGTCCCACAGTTTTATGCCACCTACGAACGCCAGTTGGGTTCTTAATAATAGGACTATGAATAAGTTCCTTGCGGTTTTACAACAGATGGCGTAACTTGATTATTATTCCATCGATCCACATTTCCAAACATTCATTGGAGAGCTACTGTCGTAAGGCACAAACGTCAGTATAAGTTTTTTATTTGAAGCGTAAACAACAATATTTTTACCACACTTGAAAATGTCGAATTTCGTGCCAAATAATGTGTTTTTGCGGGGAATTCTTCTTCATTATTTTAATATGAAGAAAAAAGCAGCCGAAAGTCATCGTATCTTGGTGGAAGTTTATGGTGAGCATGCTCTAGCTGAGCGAACGTGCCAGAAGTGGTTTGCACGCTTTAAAAGTGGTGATTTTGGCTTGGAAGACGAAGAACGCGAGGGTGCGCCGCCAAAGTTCATGGATACCGAATTGGAGGAATTGCTCGATCAAGATCCGGTTGCAAAGAAGAGGTTGCAAAAACTTTGGGAGTTGATCAATCAACCATTTCCAAACGTTTAAAAGCCATGGGAATGATCCGAAAGGTAGGCCATTGGGTGCCGTATGAATTGAAGCCAAGAGACGTTGAACGCCGTTTTATGGCATGCGAACAATTGCTTCAACGGCACAAAAGAAAGGGTTTTTTGCATCGAATTGTGACTGGCGATGAAAAGTGGCTCCATTACGACAATCCAAAACGTCGGGCAACGTATGGATACCCTGGCCATGCTTCAACATCGACGTCGGCGCAGAATATTCATGGCCTGAAGGTTATGCTGTGTATCTGGTGGGACCAGCTGGGTGTTGTGTATTATGAGCTACTGAAACCGAATGAAACTATTACAGGGGATGTCTACCGACGACAATTGATGCGTTTGAGCCGAGCACTGCGAGAAAAACGGCCGCAATACGCCGATAGACACGACAAAGTTATTTTGCAACATGACAATGCTCGGCCACATGTTGCACAAGTGGTCAAAACATACTTAGAAACGCTCAAATGGGATGTCCTACCCCCCCCGCCGTATAGTCCAGACCTTGCGCCTTCGGTTACTATCTCTTCCGATCGATGCAACATGGCCTGGCTGACCAGCACTTCCGTAATTACGATGAAGTCAAAAAATGGATCGATTCGTGGATTGCGGCAAAACCGACCGAATTTTTCACAAAGGGAATCCGTGAATTGCCAGAAAGATGGGAAAAAGTAGTAGTAAGCGATGGACAATACTTTGAATATTAAATTTGTAACCATTTTACGTCAATAAAGTTTCAAATTTCGAAAAAAAACCGCACGAACTTAACCATAGTCCTATTAAGTACTAGCAATTAGCCGGCCGTCGCTGCCGCAGAAAAACTAATTTTATTGAAAGATTAAGTTTGTTTAGTTCTAGCATATAATGAGTACACTTAAGGGGGCCCGGTGGTCTAGAAATTTCGAAAAAACCGTTTTTATGTTTTTTCGATATTTCGAAAGTTTAATATTTTAAGAATATCCTGCGGAATTTTCACGCTGAAATTCCCAATATTATAGCTTCTACAGTACATTAAGGGGGGCCTCTGATCAGTCGGCTTAAAAAAATCGTTTTTTTTACTGCAATCGATAGATATATTATAGGAGAATATTCCCTCAAAATTTTATAGCGGAATTCAAAGCGATTTCGGAGTTACAGGTCTGTGTACCGTCCCTCGTCTGAGTATACTGTCTACCTTCTGAAAACACTTTGAAACACTTGAAACACCCCCTTAACTAGGTAGAGAGCGCTCCGCGCGCTCCTGTACCTCAAACTTTAAACTCATTTATCTCGAAACTACTTTTTTCGGCCTGGAGTTGACAAAAATAAAACTATTCAATGTGTTGTTCACAACATCAATGGCTATCGCCAGTGCTAGAATCATATTATTATTTCAGTGATTTCATATTTTTTTTATTAAAAAACTGAAAAAGTCCGATTTTAGAGTGTCAAATTCAAAACCGCGCCTTTTTGTCAATTTTTTTTTATTCTAGTTGCAGGACATAGCTACAGTCACATTGATTAATAATATTTAGGTTTTTGTGTTTCAGATAAATAGAAGAGCGAAAATGGACAGCACCGTCCAGGTCCAATTTCTCGTGAGAGTCAACTTCAGCGTCATTTTTTAAATTATTAAAATTAAAAAAAAAAAATTTTTTTTCATTTTTGTATTCAAAAGGAGTTAAATAAAAAGCCTAAAAAGTTTAAATATCGTTTTTCATTTCTTTTATTGTAAAAAAAAATCCTGAAGATACCCTTAATTTTCGAGCTCTAGATCACCGGGACCCGTTAATGAAATTTAATGAGATTTCATTCAAGTGCTTTAGTATATAGAATCTTTTTTGTTTTTTCGTTTTTAGCAAAAACCAATACATTTTTTGGCTCTCCGATACGTGAACACTACATACAATTGGCCGTGTGAAAAACATGGATTTTCCAAATTCAATCTGCACACTTGAAGTGATTGATCTTGTATGATACAATACTTTGTTGATGGTCATAGAGAACGCAGGTCCAATGGGGGGTACTGCAGTCGTCTGATATCAAACGGCATACTTGTAGGATATTATGCAGATTAAAACTAAGGTGTGTTTCATAATCATAAGACACCTCTAATTTTTCAAAATATTAATTTGTATTGTATTGTATATAATTTAATTTGTAGATTTCGGAGAAAAATAAAAATTTTACTCATCGATTAAAGTAGCAAAAGTTAACAGTTTCATTACAAAATTTAGAACGTTTTTTTAATACAAAAAGAAAATTTTTGGCAAAAACGTATTTTCAGGCGTTTCAAAATGATAGGACACTGCTTAATTAAAGTGATCGTTTAACAAAAGTATACTTTTATCGAATTTTTTTCTGTCGACTAGCATATTTTAGTATTCTATGGAAGCACCATTTGCTTTTGCGACACAAAATATCCTTTTTTCATCGATTCTGTCAAATTGGCGACTGTTGGCGTAAACTCTTCTGAATAATATACCCCAAATGTTTTCTATTGGGTTTAGATCCGGAGAGAGGCTGTGTGACGTCAGTCAGTCCATAGTTTCCATGGAACAATCGGTCAAATACTGCCTTGTTTCCCTGCTTACGTGGATTCGGGCGTTGTCTTGCTGAAAAACGAAGGCCACTTCCCGATTATCCTGAATAAGGACTCCGTAATAACACAGCGACTTCTGCTTGTTTTTTTGCAATTAATTTTATTGACAAGCCTCAATCTTTGTAGGCCAAAATTTTTCCACGCTCCTCTTGTGATAATATTGAACCCTTCGGCATTTTAGGTGAAATTGAATAAAATTATAATTAAAGTCATCTTAAACAACAATCAGCAGCTTCTATCTCTTCAGAAGCTTATTTTCGACTAGTATCTTATCATTATGAAACGCCGAAAAGACTAGCAAAAGTGCAGCTTCTTGGAAAAAGATAACCGTTCTACAAAATAGAGTGAGCTTTTGCACCAGAAACAATTGATGGAAGTCTTAAGTCTGTTAAAAGACGCCAAATAAAAGCTACTCCGGAAAGTAAGAGCGAGCTTATGGTATAAAAAATTGGTTCAAAAATTGTATACCAAAGGTGTCTTATGATTATGAAAAGCACCTTAATTATTGTTGGATTATATACTCTCAGTACTCATTTTTGGTTTGTGGTTTGCTCTCTTTACCAATTCTCGATCACTTTTGGGCAATATCAAGACATTGACATTGAATGGTCTCGAAATCATGCAACGTTTAAAAACTGATCTATATGGGAGGTGTCACGTCTACTTGATCAATACCATCCACTTCTCATAATTATTAAGGAGGTGACATATTATGCATTTGTGCCAAATCCCATTATTCCACCATAAATGGTTTCGAAACTATGCAATATTAAAAACTGGTCTGCATGAGACGTGCCACGCGCCATTTACCAATATCGTCAATTTTTTGGCGTTGTTAAGGCATTGATATTTCATATATCTTTGCGAAATCATAATACTCCATTATGAATGCTATCGAAACTACACAATAAAAAGGAATTGGTTTATATGGCCTTTGCCAATGCCGCCCACTTTTCTGAATTGTTAAGGCAATAAATAATATTTTATATTCTTGGTTTGTATGGGAAGTGCCACTCCCGCTTATTCTAAGTTAATTTTACTATGCCTGTATTCTTCCGGCAACTGCAAGCAATAAGTTGACGAAGTTTCATTGCAATTCGGTGATTGGTTTGGTAGATTTTAAAATACATTCAAACAAACAAATATTCATTTACAGTCTGGGTCAGAAAAAAGGAACCGCGATTATTCATGAAGTATAGATATATATCTATTTAAAATTTTTTTACAAAACTACGAGTCGCAATTACTCAATAAGCCATGTAGTCGAGTATAGCCTGGCATCTTCTTCCAGCTTTTCTGCGTAGCTCGTCGACAAACAGGAATAGATTTTGTGAACTTGACGCACGAGTTGCTTTAAATCATGGATTGCTCCTCCGGCAAGATGCGTTTTCATACTCCCCCACACATTTTCAATGGGGTTCGCGTCTGGCGACTGGGAAGACCAGTCCAATACTGTGACGCCATTGTCTTGTTTTGTTGTTTCTCAATGTATTTGTCTGAGAGCAGTGGTTTTGATGATGTGGGAAGGTAGGATATGTTCGCCTTTTTCAGTCGACGTTCGATGATGTTGATACTCACATCTATTTCCTTTTTAGCAAGAACTGATTGTGCTTGGCGTAGTCACAAAGACGGGTCCCGCTTAAAAAGTTGGACGATCACTTTATTCTGCTTTTTTGTCGTCACTCGCTTCAAGCCGCGCTTGGAAAAGTCATCAATATTTTTGGACACTTTACACCGCTCATTCCACACCACAACAAACTTCTTTGATTTTTTAATCACTTTTACAGCCGCGGCGTAAGATGATTTCGGCCCTTTCGAATGCGTGAATAAAAATACCGCCTCAAAACACTTCGCGTACTTTCCACTCACGTTTGTTTGGTTGCGTTTACGCGGAAATTTCGAACGACACTAACCTGAGTTGGCACTGGCGTCGTAGCCCTTGAATGGGACTATTAACCAGCAAAAAGCAGGACGAAAGATATCTTAAAGTTACAAGAAAAAAAGCGGTTCTTTTTTTTTTGACACAGACCGTGGTCACCTGAGAGTGGGCCATTGTCCCTCATACAAAGTTTTTCATCATTTGATGTTTCACACCAGCAGTGGGCATCGAATTCACCGCCAACCGATTGGTAGTCATGCACCAACACACTCTGCTAGGGCGGCTGCGTAAATATTCATTAGATAGACGTTTTCAAAAAGTTTACCCAAGTAGTTTTGGTAAGCAAAACAAAATTATTGAAATAATTGCTTTTTTTATTTGTTGTTGTTGCAAAGCCAGCAATTCACGTTCATTTGACAGACATTGCGCGCGCTCGCAAATCCTCACAATTGCTTTTCTGCACAAGTGCATTTATTTTCTTGCTTTCAGTTACAATACGCACTTACTCCGCATAACTGTACATACAGACTTGCATTCATTTCGAACCTATACGCAAAAAATACCCACATATGCAGCATGTGTGTGTGTGTGTTGAATTTGTTGTGCCACTTGCCACATAAGCAATTAACATTCACGAACTTAAATCCACTTGGGATTTTTGTATGTCAACTTAATGGCATGCAAGCCAGCCGAGTCGAAAACGGAGTCAGAGCCGGAGTTGACGTGAGAGAAGCGTCGAGTGGCGATGATGAAGAGAGTGAAGAAGTGCAGAGTTGGAGTAGAGTGAAGTGATGTGGAGTGGCGTGTCGTGTGTCGTGTGCATAGTACTTTACTGTTGCTAACGTTTAGCAAATGCCTTTTGTAGGCAGAGTGCAGATGCACCGGCGCATGCTGGATGCTGCAAACGAGCTGCGTCACATCTTTAGTGACGCAGCAGTGCCACTTAAGATGTTCCAACAACAAAACAAAACCAAATGAAATCAAAGAAAAGCTTAAATGCGCCCCGTTGAGGAAAATGACGTGGCATATCCCAAAGGAATATACGGCAGCGCCGGATAGAGTGTGGCCCGCTGAGGCTGTACGAGACGCTGTGCTATGTGCAATAAAATTTGTTTGTGCTGCGCTAAATTGTTGCTGCAACTGCAGATATAAGACAGACAGATATGCATGTGTACGTGTGTATGTGAACATAGGCACGGAATCGCAAATATGTTTAACGTAGGTAAGTGCATTAGTTGGATAGCGAGAGCTATAAGCGTGGAAATAAATATATTTATAAACATAGTTATTAATACCCACATACATTCACACATGTGTGCAAATATATTAGTGAGTACTTGCATGAGTACTTTAGATTTATTCCCAATGCATTTGCAACGATACCAGCGGGATGTTATCAGCGTAAGGCTAGTGGAAGGCTGAGAGGTGCTAAGTGGTTCAGATACAATCAACACACGATGCGCTGGCAAAACAATACAGGCACACACCCACACACACACCCGGAGCCGTAGTCTCTACACATACAGGTTCTATGCACATACATTCAAACAAGCAGGCAAACGCTTTTATCGTCGCTTCTCTCCGCCAACGTTTTGCTCCTCGCTTAGTCTTCCTTTATCTCACAGTTGTTTATTTTCTATTTATTCTTTTTTTCTATGCCATGCAGGAGTGTTGCATGCAATATGCCATGCAGCCTTCCCGTTTGTCAGGCAGGTTGCAATACATTGCAAATACGAGCGCATGTTGGATGCATGTGTGTGTGTGTGTGCTTGTGTTTGTGTGGCAAGTGAAAGTAAAGTGGAGTGCAGTTGTAAGAAAAATGTGTTTTTAGGTCAAAGTGGGTACTTCAATAATGAAAATTGTGGAGAATAGGGAAAAAGGGAAAAAGGCCCAATTTAAATGCCAGCGGATGTGGAAGCGGATGTTGGCTGGCGGTTGATTGTGTGTGCCGCTGTATGGTTTGACGCTAGTGCGAAAACGGATGTGGTTCTTGCATTTGCTATTACAGCTGCTGCTGCTACTGCTGCTGCCGCTGCCGCATTTCCTGTCTTCTCGCTTGATAGTGTAAAGGAATTGTGGCACAATTTAGAGACAAAGCGCGCAAAGTGAGTGATGGCTGAAGGAAAGAAGGCATATGGATTGCTGCAGCCTGTGACATGCAAACTTACCGGAATATATGTATGCGTGTGTATGTATGCATATTTCGTACTCAACTTCGTTACACCAGTTGCTGGTCTATTTTAATGCTTTGCAAAAAGGAAAAAGAAATTAGCAAATAAAATGCAATATGTTGCATCATGCCTTTGCCATAAACCGCATTATTGGTTGGCCTGGCCACATAATTAAATTGAAATTGCACTCAACTAGCCTCCTGCTGTTATTGATACACCCCACTGTCTGAATTTATTTATATCTTAACACTGTTAGTCGGCTGTAAGCATATTACCGTGTTCTTAAATCGATTTACAGTTTGCAACTCTTCATTTTTTCGAAAAAGACTGCGTCAAAAATCGATTCACAGTTCTTTTTGTAATAATTTTTACTAAATAAAATGTCTTTCAAAAGATGCGCCTAGATATTGTTTTAAAATAAAGCAGACACAAATTTAGATTCTTTCAGGTTTCACTATTTTTGTGCAAAATACGGCTCTTCAGAATTATTTATGAAAAATAGCATCATTTTAATGTCTACCCTGAGCAGCTCTACAGGTAAAAGTCAGCCAAACAGTAGATTCATGAACGCCTAATTTTTGAGAACGTGGATATCTCAATGTTGAAACTTCTACAGCAAAACTTTGCGCTACACCAGCAATATTCTCCAGGATTTGGTCTGCCAGTTCTCTTTCAAATCTTGACAGAACCAGTTTCTTGAAGTTTTTTCATTAACTTTTGAATTGCCGATTCATTTGAACTCTTGATTACTTCCACCAAAAAATTATCTAATTTTCGGTGCGTTGTTCTTAAGGGGTTATATACAGTTAGAAGGCCGAAAAAAGCGAATTTTCCAGAATTTTTTTCTGAGAAAACTTTGAAATTTGTTGATCTAAAAATTTGTACACATATTATGTTATCTTTTAACTTCTTAAGACTTAGTATTAGTAAAAATATTTATTTGGAAAGAAGCTACAGCTGATCTCCGGTACCTCCTCTCAAAAAAGAACTTTTGCAGTGGCCACTATATATCTTCACTGGATCCTCTGAAATTAAAAAACCAAATTTCGGTAAAGTAATGTTAAATCTAGTATTTAATTGAAAGAATAAGCAAAATAAATTTTTTTGGCAAAATGGTTTCTCAAAAAAAAAAAAAAAAACGATTTTTGACCAAAATTTCCGCCATAAATTGTTTATAAAAAAAAATAAATATTTATCGGTGAGAAAAAATCTTCCACTAATTACTAAAAAATATATTTAAAAAGCACGTGCTAATAATTTGAGAATAATTGGTGTAGCCATTTTCGAGTAATGTTGGTCACTGACTTTGAAAACAGTATTTTGCGAAAAAAGCGCTCCCGCTCCGAAATAAAAATTGATTTTTTGAAAATTCCAACTATAGGGTGATTTTTTAATAGGAAAGTTTTTCAAAAAAACACACGTAAAATTCAGAAAAATGCAAGAAATTTTTATTTAAATCGGTAGTACAGTCCATATAATTTAATATTTGAAGATTATTTCATGCAAATGTTGACCGCGACTGCGCTTCAAATGGTCCATCCGCTTAGTCCAATTTTGGCATACTCTTTCCAATGTTTCGGCCGGTATCTCACATATAAATGCTTTAATGTTGTCTTTCAATGCGTTAATTGAAGCAGGCTAGTCTGGAAAGACATGAGCTTTAACATAGCCCCACAAAAAATAATCCAAAGGCGTTATATCGCATGATCTGGGTGGATGTTTGACAGTGAAACGCGTGTCAGCTGTTTAAACCAACTGTTTAAAAAGATAATAGCTAAAAAATCACCATCATCAAAATTATATATAACCCCTTAACTATCGACCATTTTCATAACATAAATTAAAAAAAAACGAGTTCCTCCTCCTATTTGTGGCGAGCGTCTTGATATTGTTTCGGAAATGGAGAGCCCTACAGTTTTTGGTTTTTTATGAGGAGCCTTTTCATGGCAGAAATACATTCAGAGGTTTGTCAGAGGGGCGACCGCTATTAGAAATCACTTTTCTATAATTTTGGTGTTTCCTGCACGAAGATTCGAATTCACGCACTCCCGAATGGTACTCACGCACCAACGCGTTCGGCTACGTCAGCCACCGTAACATAACAATTTTTAATAATTTTAACACGTTGATTTGTGGTGTAAAATTGTCTACGAAGGTGTCATAAAAGAGGTGCCGTCTAGGAATTATTCACTACAGACATTTAAAGTCCCGGGCCTAACACATAGATGGCACAAGTTTTATTGTATTCACCTCGTTTTCAGTACTAACCTTAAAAAGACAGCTGTTAAAATTTCAAAACAATGGATCAACAAGAATTTCGGTTTCGGAGTTTCAATTTTGTCCTGTTTCTTGATGGGGAAAAATACCGTTAAAGCGAAGCAATGGCTGGAAAAGTGTCATAGGGACCCCGCTCCATGAGAAACAATAATAAAACGATGGTTTGCTGACTTCAAACGTGGTCGTAGAGACACCGATGATGCACAACCCAGTGGACGTCCAAATGAGGCGGTAACACTAGAAAACAATAAAAAAGTGCACAAAATTGTTTTGAATGATCGAAAAGTGAAATTGCGTGAGTTAGCTGACATCGTTAAGATATGAAAAGGCCTGTTGGCTTTATATTGCATGAGCATTTGACTATGAAGAAGCTTTGTTCAATGTGGGTGCCGCGTTTGCTCACTGTTTTGTTTCATCAAGACAACGACCGTGTCACAGGTGAATCAAAACAATGGCAAAACTACATGAATTGAGCTTTGAATTGCTCCCACGTCTCCCGTATTCGCCATATTTCGCTCTCAGTGACTTTGATGGCATAAGCCCATATACTTAAGTTTCCTCTGAAGAATCAAGTATAAATCACTTCATCTTGGCCACCAATTCACATCACCTCCTCGAGAGATAACTGTACCCTCAAATCGTTCATAATTAAGTCTGCCCAATTGAGAAACTTGCCATGGTACGTTTGAATCAATTTCACTGCCTCATTCCTGCCAGCATCGAACTGTCTCTATTAGAGCTATCAGAGATAAGCCCATATGGTTTGTATAGGGTTTTTCAGTAAGAGCGCTTCAACTTTTGAACTTTTTTGAATAAAACACAAACGGTTTGACTTTTTTAACTAATTTTTTTTTTATTATCGAGTTTGAACATATACATTTAAGTATGAAATTCGATTTCTTTTGCATGACCACCGCGTGCACGTTTTACGAAGTCCAATCGTTGAACCCATTTTTCGACCACTCTTTTGCATAAATTCCAGTAATTTCGCGTTCAATATTGGCTCTGAGCTCACAAATCACATAACCCCAAAACGGGACGGCTTGTTAAATGGACCGTACAACTTTTTCTATCATTTGGCGTTTCATGTCCGAGATTTTGAACCAGTGCACTTCCAAATGATAGTCACATACCAGCCAATTCAGCTACGTCAGCCGGCCTATATGGTCTGCAATTACACATCAAACAAACTATGAACAATTAGTGCCCCGGATTGTTATAATTTTGTTCCTACAACATTTATTGATTTATTTCCTTTATTTCTGACATAACGGGTTAAATTGCTTTAAAATATCTTCATGTAAGTTGAATTCAAACTGATGATATTTCCCTCAACACAAACACACTGTGCTTGCGTTGCATTTGCTTATTGCTGCTTAGCTCAATTTCATAGCCACCTACTTATGACCACATATAGGCGGATATGTACTTACATTAGGCTGGGTTGGTGCCCAGACAAAAAAAATGTATGGGAGAAGAAACTATCCCGAATTTAAAGCTTATATGGAGAATATATCAAAACAAAGAACTTTTCTTTGGATCACCGTTGAAATCGCTCAGATATATTTTGTTGGCCTAATCGGCTTAAAACTGTAGGTCCCTCCACTTGTGGAGCAACATCAAAACGCACACCACAAGTAGGAGTAGGAGCTCAGCCAAACACACAAAAGGGCGCCAATTATTTATATACCTTCTACTCAAATATGAACGAGACGGTATCAATAAAACGGTCCGCGGATGACATATGGCAAAAATAAATTTTTTGTTTTTTGGTAGAACTGTTATAAGCTTACATGGCAAATTTCAGCGTGATATGTCACATAGTTTGTTTTCTGTGCTACTGTAAACAAGTCAAGCTCGAGTGTGTCCTTCGAATTCTCTTTTATGACTTCAATTGTCTCAAAATGTTTTCCACGGAACGGCAACTTGAGCTTATGAAACAGGAAAAAGTCACATGGAGCCATATCAGGCGAATACGGTGCTTGCGGAACGATATTAACATTATTTTTGTTCAAATAATCGCGAACAAGACGTGATGTGTGAGCTGGTGCATTATCGTGATGCAAGAACCATGACTTGTTGTCCCACAATTCCTTCCTTTTAAGACGAATGTTCTCGCGCAAACGCCTTAAAACGTCTAAATAATATTCAGTGTTAACCGATCGGCCTTGCGGAAGGAACTCCGAGTGCACCACACCTTCGTAATCGAAAAAAACAGTCAGCATAACCTGAATTTTTGAGCGACTTTGGCGTGGTTTTTTGGGTTGATGTACGGTACTCTTTGAACGATTTGTACCACTGGAAAACACGTGCACGCGATAGAGCAGAGTCCCCATAGGTTGTCTACAACATTTTTAAGGCGTCTGAAGCCGAAATTTTGTTGGAATAACAAAATTTCGAACAAATTCTTTGTTCAACTTGAATTTCCATCGTTAAATTCGAAGAACACACTCGAGCTTGACTTGTTTACAGTAGCACAGAAAACAAACTATGCGACATATCATGCTGAAATTTGCCATGTAAGCTTATAACAGTCCTACCAAAAAACAAAAAATTTATTTTTGCCATATGTCATCCGCGGACCGTTTTATTGATACCGTCTCGTTCATATTATATTTGAGTAGAAGGTATATTTTTTTGCCAGAACTTGATAACCGGTTTTTAAAAACGTTATGTATTGTAAACGTCTCGACGAGTGCTACATATTTTTCTAAGGTGTTATTCAGCTCTTACGTTATTCCACAAGTAAACTTTGGCAAGAGGCCTGGTTTTCTAATAGAACAGAATGGCAAGAGGGTTTAGAATCCGATTGCCACGCATACAATTTCTTTACAGATGGATCCAAAATGAAGAAAGGAGTAGGAGCAGTTGCTTTCAGCCCGCAGTTTTATCTCCAAAAATCTTTCGACCTACCTAATCACTGTAGCATATTTCAAGCTGAGATCTATGCAGCTGAATTAGCGTTGGAATTTACTCCCCTCGACACTCCCACAAGCTGCTATTAAAGCAATATTGGCTGTAATGACTAGCTCGGAAAGCGTGCAAAATTGTAAATCCGAAATGAACGAGATCTGCGAGAACTGGTCACGATTTACTGGGTTCCTTGAAACAAGGAAATAGAGGGAATTGAGACAGTTCACGAGCTTGCTAAGGCAGGCACCCACTTGCCTAGGATGAGTACATCGATCATATATCTCTCCCTCACAGTTTTAAGGGGGCAGATACCTGTGAAATTTTGAAAAAAAAATTGTTTTTTTTTCATAAAATGTTAATATAATCCTTTAAGAATATGTCAAAAAATGTTTAGAACGTAAATTTAAGTATTTCTTATATAGGGTGATCAATCATGAGGTGCGAACCCTGATTTTCATAATACAGTTGAACAATTTGTAGACGTTGTTGCGGTGTGAGTCTTTCCATGATGAAATGCCAAACGCTGTTCAACAAATCCACGATGACAGTTTGCCACAACTCGCGAGCGATCTGTAAAAAAAACGCAAATGAAAAAAACTCCTCTTAATTGATCACCCTATATTATAGATCGTCAACAGTGACTCTATTCTTTGTGTTCGAGCGCTGGGAGAGGTATAGTTAAGTTGCCGACTTTAGATGCGATTTTCTCAAAACTATATTTTTCGAATTGGCGTAGACGATAAAGCGAAAAGTTATTGACCGACCTCCAAGAAATTTTGCGCACATCATTTTTTTTAATATTACTTTCTATGTGAATTTACAATTCGAAAATTTTTCGAAAAAATAATTTTTTCGAAGCAAAAATATGTAGTAGGAAAATTCGCCCCAAAATTAATTTTTTTTTTAAGCATTTTATTCCGCGATTTTTTTCCATTTTTCTTAATTCATATAAAATTATGACATTAATAAACAAAAAAAAATTTAAATGATTAAAATAAAAAAAAAATATTTTATATTATTTTAATGTATAAATAAACTGTATGCCAATTTGAAAAAAATATATTGACTTCATTTCAAATAATTTGAACGAAAATCAGGAAAAATACGGCCGTTTACAGGTATCTGTCCCCTTAAAGGCGGCAGCAGACGAGGATCTAACTTTGCAAGCACAGTCTATATGGGAAGCCTCGACTTCTCACAGGATTGCCAAAATAAAGCTCCGAACTTGCAAATCAAAAACAACCAATTTTATTTGACCACTCGCAAAGAAGGAATGTAAAATATTGGTTGGGGTACTGACGGGACATTGTCTCATTCCATATCACGCAGCTAAAATGGGATTGGCGCAGAACGACGCGTGTAACTTATGCGAAGAAGAAAGGGGTGCGTTAGAACACTTCCTTTGTCACTGCTCAGCTCTGAACAGAAGTCGTCGTAACGCGCCTGATAAAAGTTTAAACTGCTTATGAAAGCTCGCCAAGACATGCATCACGAACTACTTGTATGTCTAACACGACTCCAACAACACTGACTGACACTACGAACTCTTGTGGTCTATCTGAAATCTATTGAGATCAGCCAGATAAACCCAACCCAATCTATTCATCACAGAAAAATAAATATTTTGCTAGTGTCGTTTTATATTACAAAAGTGAAAAAGCAAAAAAGTAAGCCAATTTTTCCGAAGAAGTGTTCAATAAAGTTTATAAAAAGCAAGTTATTGCCTCTTAAGTTTTTGTTGCAATTCTAAATTCATACACTAAAATTATGATAAAAACTTAATTTTTGCACTTTTTGGTGGTCCGCATAAGCCTTCAAATAGCCATATTTCGAATATGTTTTTTCCACCCTCTCTAATGTGGATCCATCAATCCCTATTGCCTCACTTGAGTTGCACATATTGCACTGCTATTTGGAGCGAAGCACAGCCTCTATGTGGCAGAAAGCTAGGAAGGATATAAGGGGAATAAAAGTTATGTGATGTGCCCTAAAATCAGCTGCAGGTGAGTTCATTGTACGCTCCAAGCTGCCTAACACCGAGTTTACTTTTTATTTTGCCCACATTCACTACCCCTCTTCTAACATGAAAATTGCTATTCGGTGTTATTGATTCCTTGTTGTTGCGCTGAAGCAGCAGCATTTGCCAGCTGCAGTCGGTAATCCAAAAAATTACAAATAGCGCACATTTTCAATTACCAGGATTAACATCTTCATTCAGTCTATGCGGATCTCAATGCCTATCGAGCTGTGCCCTGCAGCTTATTTGTTCGCTGTGAAATGAGACGATTTGTTGTTTGCTAGCTGGCTGTTGTTTGCTGCTTGCCAACAACAACAGTAAGAGCACGCAACTACAAGTATCTACATTTACTGCACGTGCCATGGAAAATGCCAAGCGAAATGTCTGCATGCCACATACCACAGGCCTCTTGCAGTGCTTACTGTGCAAATATTGCATTCAACCTGTGTTTGTGTAGCTGTGTGTGTGTACATATGCATGTGTATATAAGGAGAACGACGTTTTTTCGCAGTCGTACGATTACAAGTGCTTGAGCAGAGTACTTTTAATTGCAACTACATTGACTGGTACTTGTGGGTATTTTTACTTATAATCAGTCAATTAATGTACAGCTACGTTTGGTTGGCTAGCTGATTGCTTGTAAGTATTAATGTAGCGATGACGTATTCGTAGGTTTTATGCAAATTTTTGCACCATTCACTTAAGTTGATTTTGATTTGTGAGTACCTTTTTTGCGGAACTCTTTAACACGGTCTGCCAATTAATTAAGACTCTTGAAAAGTCGCATGAAATTGAGTGTGTAAACTTTAACTGGCAATGCCGTTGTGCATTGAACAGTGAAATTGCTTTGATTATTTTCGATTGATATGCACTTAATTACATTCATATATATGTATGTATGTATATGGCATATCTATACATGCCTGTGTATGTGCTTATTTACAAATAGATATTCTTCAGCTGGTCGAAGCCGCATGTGCCGAAGGTTTCGGTTTCTGAGTCCAGCCCGAACTGTATATACTCGCGCACATTTTAGTAATATTTAATAGTAAGTTTTTAATGTAGACCATTTTTTCCTTGTTCACTTTTCCCGGGAGCATAGGGCCTCGACAAGACTCTTCCACCATTCACGGTTCTGTGCTGTTATTTTTGCAACGTCCCATGAGATGTCGGCATCTGCTAGTTCGCGCAACATCAACCTTCTCCATGTGTTTTTTGGTCGACCGCGACCTCTGTTCCTTTGCGGTTTCCAGTCCAGTGCTATTGTCGTGATGCCATCTAGTGGTTTTCTCAACGTGTGACCTATCCATCGCCACTTTCTACGTTTGATTTGCCTAAGGATGGGTTCCTCATTCGTTAATCTCAACAGTGTCTCATTACTGATGGTGTTTGGCCAGAATATTCTGCAGATGATGCGGAGACATTTGTTTACGAAGGATTGTAGCCTCTGTGTGATGGTGTTAATTTAGTGAGTCTGGAGATTTGCGAACTTCCTCATACTGTATGCCTTCGCCCGAATGCCGCCCTTGCTTTGTTAAGCCTGCAGTTGACATCTTCCTCTGCTCCACCATCTGCCGTGATGATACAGTCGAGGTAGCAGAAGCTTTCAACAAATTCCACCGGGCATCCGTCAACCAATATTTGCCTCGCGTTATTGTGGCTAACTCTCATAGCCTTGGTCTTGGCGATGTTGACCTCCAATCCGACAGTGCGTGCCAGCGCGACTAGTCTGCCCGCCTTCGCTTGCATGTCAGAGAGTTAGTGAGAGAGGAGGCAAAAGTCATCGGCGAAGTCCAGGTCTTCAAGATGTCTGGTGAAATTCCATAAGATGCCTTTTTTGTGCAGGGTCAGTTGGCTCATCAAGGACGAAGGCGAAGAGAATGGGTGACAGGGGACAACCTTGCTTTACGCCTGTGTTGGTAGTGAATGGATCGCCGATATCGCTTTTGTGAAGCACTGCCAGTTCGGAGTTCTCGTAGAGGGCTTTCATAGGGCGGATTATCTTAGCGAGACTTCCCTTTCTACTCAGTGCCAGTCATATTGCGTCTCGTTTGATAGTGTCGAATGCCTTCTTAAAGTCTACGAACAGCATGTAGAGCGGGGAGTACCATTCAACTGATTGCTGTACTATAATCCGAAGAGTGTTGGCTTGGTCAACACAGCTTCGGTGAGGGCGAAAACCAGCTTGCTTGCCTCTTAAAGAGCGTTCGATATCTTTGAGCCTGCTTTTTATGATCGCGGCTACAATTTTGTAGATGATGTTAAGTAGGGTTATTCCTCGCTAGTTGCCGCTCTCACGCAGGTCGCCTTCCTTGGGCAGTTTCACGATGTAGACCATTAGCTGCGAAAAATTTCAAATCTTAACGGAAGAAAAATAATCTAGAGCCATCCAGTGCTGTTGTTGTAGTGGAGGAGAGAAACGCGATCTAAGGCCGCCTCAGACTATCCACGAAAGGCACACTAAGGAATCTCAAACGCCTAGCCGCCAGACTCGGACATTTGCAAAGAAAGTGCTCAATGGTATATTTCTCTGCCGGATCCCCACAGCTTCTGCAATGGGGATTGTATGGATGCCCAAGCTTCTCCGTATGAGATTCGACCCCCCAATGACCGGTGCTCACCACTATGAGTTTGCAAATTGAGTGGCGTGACATCCCCACACTTTAGGCGTCATGTTTCTGTCGTACTGAGGCCAAAGTGTTTTGAGATGGCACACGATAAGATGGAAGTCTATCTGTCTTGCGCTATTTTAAGAAAGAAATTGTGAAGTTTCCCTTTAACAACGCTCAAGGGGACACCGATGCCTGAGATGGGGACAACTGAAACCGACCTTGTCGACCCTTTCCGGACAAGCTCATCGGCAATTTCATTTTCATTTCCTTCTATGTTCCTATGCCCTGGAACCCAGATAAGAAAAATGTTTCCCGCACATTCGAGACGTTTGATCTCCTCCTTACAGGAGTTGACAAAAAGAGAGCTGCAACATAGCGACGACAGGGCTTTGATAGCAGCTTCGCCATCGGAAAAGCTATTTACGTCTCCCTCCCAATAGCGATCCCTAAGCATTTTGCATGCTTGCAATGCTTGCAGAATCGTGAATGTCTCTGCTCGAAGAACATTACTAGTTTTCGGCAGTTTAAAGAAAACTGAAATATTGGCTGATTTAGAGAAAACCCCCGGTCCAAGATCCAAGGTTCAATATGGAATCTGGAATCCGTCAGTGAAAACAGAGGTACCTACCTGCATATGTCCGTGCAGACCCTCTAAAGGTAGCAGGCACGAGATGAGAAATATTTACTGTAGGTATATGTATAGAAGCGTGAACGGAAAATTTCAAATTTATAGTTAGGTTAAGTTAGCCAGGTTGCATGTCTAAGACAAGACACTTGGTGGCCCTAAGGCCTATTATGATACCTGAATTGTGTTTCTATTCCCTTAGATCTTTTTGAGAAGGTGCCCAACCACTGCTGGGAGACATTTTGCGAATTTCCCATTCGGCACGGCTTCTTTGAAGTGCAGGAAACTCGCAGAGAAGTGTTGTACCGACTCAATTTCTTCTTCATCTCCACAACTCTTGCAGAAGTCATTGTAAGCTACACCCATTCTACTGGCTATGGTGACAATAGTGCAGTGACCCATTATAATACCTGAGAGGACCCTGGTAGTTGATCTGTTGAATCCAAGCAGACATTTTATTCTTTTAAGATTCAGTTTTGGCCAGAGCGCTTTGGAAACCCTGTTAGTAGTTAGTAGTCAGAAACCATCTTCTATTGGTTTCCGCAATTACGCTCAGGTTAATCGCAGTATATAATTCGTTTAGAAGAATGCTTATGTTCTCTACCACTCACTGAAGGTCAAATTTAGAGTTCCGTTATAAAAAAAAAATTTTTAAATCATATCCTTTTCCAAAATACGCGTTGTGCAGTTTGTTATTTTTGTGATAAATTTAGAAGCGTACGTTGTTTTTAGAAAATGAATTCCGTGCATTAAAAACAATTTGAAGAAGCGATCCTATGAACGCACCCTATAGGTCCAAAAATGTCACGTATATCTGTTCACAGGACGATCAATCGTTTTCCCAAACATCTGAAGTAACAGACAGAAAAAGAAGTGGTCATCCACGTGTAATTCGAACCAGAGCAGTCATAAAAGCTGTTCGAGAAAGAATTCGCAGAAATCCCCTTAGAAAGCAGAAAATCATGTCCAGGGAAATGAATGTATCGATCAGATTCATGTCAAGACTAATTGGAGAGGATCTCCACATGAAAGCCTTCCGTCGCTCAAGTGGTCATATTTTGACAACGCGCTTGAGGAAAAGCAAGCAAGCATCTACTTCGGTGGCACGCGATCAACGCCATGAAAATATTAATTTCACAGATGAAAAAATCTTAACTGTTGAAAAAGTTTTTAATAAGCAAAACAACAAATTCTATGCTAAACATTCTAAAGACGTAAATGTGGCCACCATCCGAGCTCCGTAATGGTTTGGTGGGGAGTGTTTTGTGAAGGCGTTACAGCTCTTCATTTCTACGAAAAAGCGGTTAAGCCAGGCGCAAAAGTGTACGAGGAGGATGTCTTAGATGCAATTGAAGAGCCCTCTCATCAATGGCGAGCGTTGCATCTTCCGTCAAGATTCCGCTCCAGCCCATAAGGCAAAACCCACCCAGCAGTGGCTGAAAAACAATATGCCTGGGTGCATAGCCGCAGAAGATTGGCCGTCCGGAAGACCAGATCTGAATCCATTGAGCTACAGTTTGGGGTCAGGATTGGTGAACATGGCCTGTCGAAGGCCTCGCACACATTTGGAGAGTCTCAAACAATATTTGGTTCGAGCAGGAAACCGTGCGTGCTGCAATAGTTGAATAGCCTAATCGTTTGAAGGCTTGAGTGAAAGCAAATGGTTACCATTTGGAATGAAAATGTAGAATGTTTTTTTAATATTTATATGACTAATGATTAAATAACACCAACTTCATTAAAAAAAAGTATTATAATTTCATATCTATAACGGACTTAACTTGTAACAGAACTTATGGCAGGATAATATACATAAGTAGTATATATTATATATATTTGTGTATATATGTATATGTAGTTATATATATTTTTGTATACATGCATATTATTTATTATTAATTGTGAACTGCCCTAATGTTTTGTACAACGTCATTCTCGTTACTCACTAGCCGCTCCTCCTATGCATAACTCTTCAACTTTTTTATATACCAGTGGATTGGGCATTTATTTTTATTTTTACAACTATGTATAGTATTAACATGCGACTCGTGTCATATACAAAAATCGAGATTTCATGAGAGTGAGGTATATACCTAAGTATATAAGTCAGCAGATAAAGGCAGCAACAAACACTCAACGTTGAGCAACATAATTGCATATTGAGTTATATACAATATACACACACAAAATATGTACATATATAATCATATTAACCGGCTTTGACAGGCCAATCGATAGCATTAATCCGTCGCAGTGTGACCTTAATCTGACTACATATAAAAAGCTACTGAGGGGTTAGGGAAGGTGAAAGATCTATTGAATACTACTATCGATTGGCTCGACTTTGAGATGGTCGACGCCTAAGCCTTTTGTTATTATTATTATAATTATGTATGACTATTATTATTATTTGCATTTTGAAGGTTCTTGTGCCTATATTGATAATATTTGCTCAGCGATTAATTTTACGGTTAGTGGGCACAGCAGTTTTTATTTGCATAGATAATAATATTCAAATATATAAGAAAATGAATGCGCTTGTATATATGTATGTACGAGTAAATTTACACATCCATCCGATTGCGATGTGGTGTGTCGGCAAGGAGGAGCCCGAGTCGAGGTATTTCTAAAAATCATATTGGTGCGCCACTAAGTTCCCGCTGTTTGTCAATAGATGCCGCCAGCAGTGTGTGCTAGTCGGTTCTAACATAACCTAAACGTCATGAACCAAGCTTAGACATATGGTAAACAAATTGCTTCGACACAGTAGTGATTTTGTTTTGGTATCATTTACTTTTGGTTTTGTGAAAATGTCTGATTTTGTGCCGAATAATCGTCATTTGCGGGAAGTGTTGATTTTTCTCTTTCATTCGAAAAAAACGGCGGCTGAAGCGCATCGAGAGCTACAAAGTTTATGGAGATGCTGCCGAGATTGGTTCCGTCGCTTCAAAGACGGTGATTTTAATGTTGACGACCGTCCGCGTGAAGGAAGGCCAAAACCCTTCGAAGGCGCTGAATTGGAGGCATTTCTCAATGAGGATCCGTGTCAAATGCAAGAAGAGCTTGCTACAGTATTAGGAGTTATTCACCAATCCATTTCCAAGCGATTGCATGCTTTGGGAATGATTCAGAAACAGGGAACTTAGGTTTCTTATGGGTTAAAACCAAGGGATGTTGAACGTCGTTTTTTCGCCTGAGAACAACTGCTCCAGCGGCTAAAAAGTAAGGGGTTTCTTCATCGCATCGGGACGGGTGATGAAAAATGGATTCATTATAGTAAACCAAAGAAAAGAAAGTCATGGGGACTTCCCGGTCATGCTTCTACGTAGTCGCCTCGGCCGATTATTCACGCTGCGAAGGTTATGCTATGTATTTGGTGGGACGAAGTTGGTGTTATTTATTATGAACTGATAAAACCAAGCAAAACCATCACTGGGGATCGATATCGACTTTAATTGATGCGATTGAGCCGAGCACTGGTGAGGCTTGAAAAGGGATTCTACGCTCGGCCTCACGTTGCCAAACCCGTTAAAAACTACTAGGAAATACTGAAATGGGAAATCCTACCCCACCCGCCATATTCTCCAGATATTGCGCCGTCCGATTATCACATGTTCCGATCGGTGGCACATGGTCTAGCTGACCAGCAGTTCCACTCATATGAAGATATCAAAAAATGAGGGTGCAAAGGACTGTATGCATTGGCATCGTCGGAGCATTTAAACTTGCCCCAGTGCTGCCCTGACTGTCCTTTTGCACTTACTTCCCATCGACTTTTACGATATTTCGATCGCAGCTCAAAATGCAATCAGGTTAAATGAGGTTGGCCTCTGAAGACAATCTCTCATGGGACATGGTAGCATTTTCGGGCAATTAACACTGTATTTCTCCGAACTACGAACAGATCTCTCTATCCGCAAACTAGAGTTTGAGAGTCGTGCTAGGGCAATCTTTCCAGGATTGGATACAGGGGAAAACCTGCACTGAAGCTTGCGCCTCTGACGGTTTCAAGATGAAATCGGGAGTCGGAGCAGGGTCTTTCTCTAAATTAGCCAATTTATTTGTCTTCTTTAAACTGCCGAATACTGCTAGTGTTTTTCAAGCAGAAGTCTTTTTCTCTGATAGTCAAGCCGCGATAAAGGCTCTGACGGCGCCATGGTGTAGAACGAAACTAGTAAACTCCTGTAAGGAGGACATTAAATCTCTTGGGTGTGCAGGTAACATTTGTAACAAGTAACATTTTGTCTGATCTGAGTTCCAGGACAAAGGAACATAGAGGGAAAGGAAATTGCCGATGAGTTTGCCAGGAATGGGACTGAATTGACTTTAGAGACCTCCTACCCGGGCATCAGCATCCCCCTGACAGTTGTTACAGTGGACCTGCTCAAATTTTTTCTCAGGAAAGCGCAGAAAGATGGAGCCCCATTTCTTCATGAGCTATTTCGAAAACCCGTTGGTCTCTGTACAATCTACGAAGGACTCAGAAAGTCCTTTTGACTCCTCGCCATTCAATTTCCAAACTCGTAGCTGTATTTACCGATCACTGGACGACCGGCACACACGCGGTTACTATTTAACCTTTCAGAGAAGGAGACTGTTGAGCAGTTTATCTGTAAATGTCCGGGTTTGGCAGCTAGACGACTAAGGCCACTGGATGCTCCTTTCTTCGACAGCCTGGGGCAGTGCACCAACCTAAATCCCATCAATCTTCTCCATTATATCGACAGCTCTGGCTGGCTGTAGATATCTGCCTGTTGGAGGTCTCATAATGGTATCAAAACGGCGCTTTAGTGCTACTTGAGGAGTGCCACACTGGCACTTGAACCATTTCACCTACCTACCTAGGAAGCGGCTTGCTATCCATCATTCCTAATAGTAAATATACTAACATATTGTCGGTCCCTATCCCATTTCCTCTCTTATCTTGTATTAAAATATTTATTTACTCTTCAATATCTATTTTGTCCCTAACTGAAAAGTCCTTCATCCGGATGAAATAGACTTGTATCTGCGCTTTTTTAATCCTCAATACGGTACTGCTATACTTTTTATGATGTAACCAGAAAAGTCTTCGCTTTTTATACTTTTACTTACCACTATCGAATACCTCGCTAAATCTTCAAAAGTCGCTCTATATCGCCATTTGCATAAAATAATTTTAATATAAGCAAACTTCATATTAAGGTATAAAATCCTCATCTACATTTGTGACTACGTGTTGAGAGGTATTCCATTGAGTTTCCTCCGCGAATATTTTACTGTGAAGGAATGGAAAAATAAATAAGGAGCAAATTATAGATAAGCGCCCACGTTGGTATCTTATTCTAAGCTCTAAGCTTCTATTTTTGCGCTAAGACTTTTCACTAAAACCTCGACTAAGACAAGTAAGTTCGATTATTTGTATGTACCTATGTTCATAAATATAATAAATATTATATTCAATCACAAATCCATTAAAATTCACTCAACATTTGCCTCACAGCTAATTTGCTACTGCCTTTGAAAACCTCTGCTATTCTCTGCTATCTCAGCTATTATGGCAGACACTCTCCCCAGCTTACAGATGTAGTTCAGGAACGAAAATACGTATAGCAAGTACAAATATATATATATATATATATATATATATGTAACAATATATAACATCACAAAAAACCCTTAGAAATTACAGCTCCAAGCAACTAACTGCCATATAATCACACAAAGCAATCGAATAATAAATGATTCTCGGACAAATACGGCTTTGGGCGTAGACGTCATTGTAATTATCAACATTAGTAGATATCAGTGCAATAGTATTCAAAAATTAATGCGAAGAGGCGTCGCATGAGATGATGACGACAAAGACTCCTATGACAGTAACGATGACGTTCGTGAGGTTTCGCGTAAAATGGTTTTGGGGGCAATGTTGGTGGGTGCACAGCAGAATACCCTTATGAATTTGTAAGTATGTATATGAGTAGTGTATGTAAGTTTATCGCCTGCATTGACGCTCACTACGAACTGTACGCTTATCGAATACTTCACACACCATTGCAGTTACAAACTCGCACAATTGCAAGGCAAAACAGAAGTGGTGGCATTGACTGCCGGGTTCATTCAACATTCAGCATCAGTTGTCGCAAAGGGATTCGTCTGTTGGCATCCCAGTAAACCAAATTAGCCATTTCCTCTCACTTATCTTTAAATTCTCTTCGAAAAAGTGTAGTTGCTGCAGAAGCTGGTTGATTTGTAGAGGTGCTGTTTGAGTGACACACCCCAGACTCAATTAGCACAAAGGGTGTCATTTTAGTACACCACTAGTAGAACCACTACCGTTATTTTGTCAAATCATCTTGATTTGGCTATAAAGGCATCTATTTTTTTTCCTGCAATTTCTACCAAGTTGTTCATTGAGTATTTCCGTATGTCGAAGAACACCCAAACTTGGGCCCTCACACAGATAGTGGAGGACTGTTTCCCTAGAATCTTCTTGATGGTAGCTTCTACATCTATCGTTACACGGCCCCTCCATTTTCCTAGCACGAATTTCGATATGCTAATGGTCGGTTATTGTTGACGTCATTCTAAAGATGTCTTGGTTTTCTTAACAACTCGTCAGTTCTGGACTTGTTGTAATCTGGCCACGTTTCTTTCGCTATTTTGCAGATATCGGTGTTGGTCCATCTGTCAACAGCCTGCTTCTGGAATTGCAAAAAGAACTCTCTTTTGTAGACGCTTCAGAGGCAGCCCACTGCTACCACTTCATATACTCTAGAGGAAGCCCAGCTCATCAGCTTTCTCATTCCTTCTATGTTCCTATGGCCAGGTACCCAGATGAGAGGGATGTCTGTCATGCGTGCTAAGGCATTTAATCCTTCTTTGCATTGCCTGACGATTTTTCAGTTGGTTGTTTGTAATTTTATAGCTAAAATGGCTGCCTGACTATCTGAAAAAATGCGTGCTTCTGATAGTTGTTGTGAATGATTTGTGAATATCCTGCAAGCTGCCCCTATCCTGAGAACTTCTGATTGCAAGATTCTCGAGGTTTTTCGAATATACAGCCGCGCCGATGCCGTAATCCATCTTGGATCCCTCGGTGTAAAGTGCGGTGGTATCTTCCTTGAATGCTATATTTAACTCCCATTACTTTCGCGTGGGAACATTACCTTAAATTGTAGTCTGAAGTCTAGGGTAGCGGTAATGAAGTCTGATGGATTGCCGTTGAGCAAACTGTAGAGGTAATATAAAGGTGGTTGTAGAGGTTATATAAAATAAGTTTATTAGTTAAATCTAGAGAACGACCGAACATTGCCTTCTAAGGCCTAACCGAACCGAAGCGAACCGAACTTCAACCAACAACATCAGAAATCGAAGAAAGAGTACAGGATATCGTGTTGGAAAATCGTCGAGTGACTGAAATCTCATTAGGCAGTGTAAGCAATATTTTGACTGAAGTATGGGTTTCACTGAAGTATTTTCTTGTATGCATGGGTGCCGCATTCGCGAACAGTGGAACAAAAACTCATTCGAATGCAATCAGCAACATTTAGACCATTCTGACCATCGCAAATCAAAACAAGAGCATAAAGAGTGGGGTTTTTTTTCGGGATTACGCCCGTGCAGAGGAAACTCTCACGAGTACTGCTATACCGGCATAGCAGTATGCACGACTTGTAGCCTCATAGGAATTGTAGCCAAAAGGAATTACCTCACGGGACTGGTTAGCTCATAGGCTGCTAGTTATTTCGTCTACGAACCTCCGCGCATTATCACTCGATTTTAGCATAAAACCTACAATATTTACTCCATCTAAAATACCACAGGTTTCGGGAGCATAGCGTGGGCTTTGGAATAAGACGTTCTCAGCGTCTTCTTCCCTATCCGAATCTATGGAGGATTTTCGAAATACTACGTGCCCTGAAAGGAATTGGGTTAGGTGGAAGTTTGCTTCCCCATGGTTCCTTTCTAACCTCGTCGTTAGAATGGCCCATGCGTCCATCTACCTTTCAGTGATCTGTTCCACCAATCTTGCCAGTAGGCGATTGCACGAGCCTTTCTCTTTTGCAATAGAGTGGTGTGAATCTGGTTATTCGGCTCCAAAATGAGTTCAGATCCAGAAATCGTCCAAGAAGGTATTTGTATCCGTGTTATGGGATGCGAAAGGAATTTTGTGGATTAAATACAAACTGGTAAAAAAATAAATTCTAAATATTATTGTAAGCTTTTAGACCAGCTGAAGGAAAAAATTTGTGAAAAAAGTCCCAGTTTGAAAAAGAAAAGATCTTTTTTGAGCATCCACCGTCATTCATCAGATTTGCCCCCTAGCGACCTCCATCTGCGTAAGATTCTTGGACCTTTGCACGTTGGCAACGGCGAATATCGCAGGCGATGGCACGATGAGCTGTATTTACGACGATATAGACCTTGCGCAGCGAATAAAGATCCAGCGGCTACGTTGGCTGGGTCATATCGTCCGAATAGATACAAACGCTCCGGCTCTGAAAGTATTCGATGCGGGTGGAAGTAGAGGAAGAGGAAGGCCTTTTCTGCGTTGGAAAGATCAGGTGGAGAAGGACTTGGCTTCACTTGGTGTGTCCAATTGGCGCCGGTTAGCACGAGAAAGAAACGACTGGCGCGCTTTGTTGAACTCGGCCAATATCGCGTAAGCGGTTATCGCGCCAATTAAGAAGAAGACCTCTATCTGTTTCCACACCTGAAAAAATTCATGCGTGGAAAGCGTTTTTCATCAAATTATGAAGGACGAAATAACATCAGTATTCAAAAATCGACTACGTTTGATTCAGTTGTACTAATTCACAAACTCGGTGAACTATTTTGAGTACCGTTTACCAAAAAATTTTAAATTAAAGTAAAAATTTGAATACCATCCAAAAAATAAGTTCAAATGCAGCAATACCACATAGCCTCTGTATTCACATGTAAATCCATACAATTTGCATCTGCGTCCAGCCAGGCCTCATGCGTACTGAATGTGGCAATCGACCCATGCGACTGAGGGAGAGTTGAATAAAATACGAAAATACACATTTAATAAGCTTTTGTTTATTGGGTTGCTTACTGTTGCGCTGTTGTTGTATGCGTTGTTAATATATTTATGTGCTTGACTGTGCTACTCATTCCGTCATCTGCAACTATTAACAACATCAACTCACCACCACAGCTTCCGAAAGAATTCATAGAGGGTGGATTTTTCTTTTGTTGATTTGTTTTGTTTTGTTTTGGTTTGTATGCATTTTATGTTGGTCTTGTTTCATTTGCTGCGTATTGTGTTTCCTGTGAGAATCAGTAATGAAATTAACATGAAACAAGTGCCGGTTAAAATGATCAATATAATATACGAGTGCGTGCATGTATTCTCGCAAGATTTACTTTAAGGCACTGTGAAACTTTATGGAATAAATGGGGGGAAAAACAAAAACAAATAATTGATAAATTATAGTATTTGAAAAATATGAATGTGTATACATTATGCATTCGATTTGAATACTTATTTTAGGAAAGAAGTTGTCCTGTAGGCACTGTAGGGGAAAGTAGTCAAAAAGACAGACTTAATGATTCGTAAAATTATTTTTCTCCCAAACACTTTGCGGAAAACTTTGCTAATTTAAGTAACTGAAACAGGTGCAAATGAAAGTTTGATGGTGAAAACTAGTACAGAATATCACTGCAGTCAAGAAATTAGAGCAATGAAGTCAAAGCCAGTTTAAAATTTGAACAACCATAGGTTAGGTTAAGTATATCTGGCTGACTTGAATAGATATCCCATAGTCCACAAAGGCCCGTAGTGTTACCAGTGTTGTTGGAGTTGTGTTAAACATGTCTTGGCAAGATTTGATTTAATATTTGATTAAATTTCATTCTTGAGAACCCCTCATTAGGTTTCTTCTGGCTTATTATCCGTCATGAAACATTTGAGAGGAAGGTATGCACTTCGACTGAAAAATCTAATCGCCTTTGCAACACTGCATATGATGAGCTGAAGATCGATATTTCGATCGAAAAGTTTGGTATTTTTTAGCATAAGCTTCCATAAAACGTTTTCACTTCCGAGCTTTATTTGCTCTTTTTTCAGTGAGTTAAAAAACTTGTCTAGCCAAAAAAAAAAATCGTGCGATGATTTACTACGATTTTCGAGGTAGATTATAGAGACAGGAGTGCATTGATCAACTTACTTCGACTTTTGGCGTTGAAGGACCACACTTGGCCACTGTGAAACACTGGTACAATGAGTTACAATGTGGCTGTCGTTCCTTGGAAGCTGAATTTCGTGAAAGATGTATGCCAATTGATAACACAAGACCGCTAAGCGTGACACATCGCGAGATAGAGTCATCATTTGGCATTAGTGGGACCAGCATGCATTAATGATTGTATGAACAATTGGTCGTCAAGTAGATTTCCTTCCGTTGGATGCCGCATAATTTGGTAATTGCCCGAAAAAGGACTCGAACTCTTGTCGATTGGTGTAAAGAAATGTGGAAGAAATTCAGCCATTCATAACCATTTGTTTGCCCGAAATTTTCGGAAAATTAACGAGATTAAGCTTTCACGTATAGGCTAACGCAAGAGAGTTTGTAAGCACTCACAAGATCAAATTAATGGGTCAAATCTGTTTTTATGTCCAAACATCGAAAACAGAATGCATCGTCAACGTTTTTCAACGGCTGAGAGGCTGTTGAAGTCTTTAAACAGCTCGTTTTGGAAGTAACCACTTTAGAGTGGCAAAGTGTTTTGAAAATTGACAGACATTTTTGACTATCGAGGAGAATTTTTTGAAAAATAGATAACGGCATTTTCGTTATTAGGTATTTTACTTTGTTTTCAGCAAGAAATTCAGGCAGAGCTCAGTAATAACTCCGAATAAGTAAAGTGATATCATTTATAACACGTATGATTTCGTTCTTCAGCTCCAAAATCGTCTGTGGCTTATTGGCAAATACCATACTTTTCACGCAGCCTTAGAAAAAGTGGTTCAATGGTATAAAATCTTGAGTTAATGCATGCCGGAAACTGCGTACCCAATAGAGGCATTGTTTCAGGCGCTGTGTGACAAGTGGCCACGTCTGGTTGAAACCATATCTTGTTCAAGTTCATGCCATCTAATTTAGGTCACATATTTAATACAATATCCCATTCTAATGCCCCACCAATATCAACGCTACCACCAGCATCGCTCTCAAGATCATTGCACCTACTACTAGGTTGTTCAATAAGTTTGGAGTTCGATGAGAAAAACACAATTTTATGGTTTGAAATACACTTTATCATTCAGCCTAGTCAATGAGATTCCAATTTATGAATTCCATCCCTGAAATGAAAATCTGGAAGGGTTCCAAAATATGCTTCCCCAGCTGTTATGACGTCATCCTTTGATGAAAAATGCTTTCCATTCATGGATTTTTTCAGGTCTGGAAACAGATGGAGGTCGCTAGGGGGCAAATCTGATGAATACGGTGGATGCTCAAAATTCCTGGATTTTAGCCAGTGTCCAAATGCTCTTGTGACGCGGTGTATTTTCCTGATGAAAAATAATTTTTCTTTTCGGCAAATTGGGTATTTTTTTGGAATTGTTTTTCTTTCAGCTGGTCTAAAGGGTTACAGTTTGCCAGTAATCCACAAACAAAAATCCTTTCGCATCCCAAAAAAGTGAGGCTAACAGCTTCTTAGCCAATTGCCGATTTTTGGACAAGAACTCGTTTCGGAGCCGAAGAGGCAGGTTCACACCACTCTTAGCCTCCTTTTTTGATTTCAGATCATGGTGATAAACCCAAGTCTTATCCATAGTGATGAAGCGATGCACAGAATCCACTTTATCTTTTCAAAAACGCACCAAATGTTGCTGAGAAAGTGGCATTCGAAAGTGTTTTTGTCCCATTGTTAGCGAATGCGGCACCCATTGCGCACACAGCGTTCTGATAACCAATACTTCAGACAAATTATTGCCCAATGAGATGCCTAGCGCTTCCCCCAAATCATTTTCAATCACTCGACGATATTCCAATATGTTGTTCTGTATTTTTTCTACGATTTCTAGTATTTTTGCTGTGTTTGGACATCCTTGACATGGATCGTCTTCAAGGCTTGTACAACCACATTTAAATACAGCAACCCATCTTTCTACTGTACTAATTAATGGCAAACACATTTTTTGTACATTTTTAACACTCGTTCATAAATTTCCTTTGCAGTTAAGCCTCCCAAAAATAAAAATTCAATCACTGTTCGGTACTTGAGGCATTAAAAAATCCTGTAACACGTTGATACTAAATTGCAAGCCAAAAAAATTGCATTGACAGATTGAAATGAAACTTCAAGAAGAAGAGTGTACCAATATAACGAAAAAACAATTTAGCAATTTAACATAAAAATATTTAATAATCTAGTAAGCCTTCTCATCGCGGTAAGATATTAATTCTTCGAGGAGAATTTAGGCCACAAAAAGTTTCTTATTTCGTCTCGATTACGTTCGCCGCTGAAGGAAATAGCGTTGTCGGTATCATTTTCGAAATATGAAGGCTCCGTCATCTCAAAAACTATACCAAATAGTGACTTGTTGTGCTTGCATGGGTTTTTCCTGAATGAGGTGCAGATTTGCAGTACCCCAAATGTGGCGCCAAAAGGCTGATTGTTCACTCAAATGGCCACTTATGTTTGCCGACAAAAGTCATGCAATGCACAAAATGGCCTTCTATGTAATGGAGTGAAATGCCTTTCTTAAAACGTTTGGATCACTTTTGCGCGCTGTTCAATAGAGTATCGCAGCATGAGTTAGTGTGCTAAAGCAGGTAGAACGAATTGTCTGAACAAAAAATTAAATATCACAAATATCGTAATGATAAGATTATTGAAAAATTTAATTGAGCGTTTTGGAATTTAAAGGTGATTAAATCTCCGGCCGCCGTAGCCGAATGGGTTGGTGCATGATTACCATTCGGAATTCACAGAATAAAAACATTTTTCTAATAGCGGTCGCCCATTGGCAGCAATGGCAAACCTCCGAGTGTATTTCTGCTATGAAAAAGCTCCTCATAAAAATATCTGCCGTTCGGAGTCGGCTTGAAACTGTGGGTCCCTCCAGGGTGTACGCGCCAATTATATATAAATAAATATGTTTTTAATCAACAACTTTAGAAGCAAGCACAGCCAACAAGCTTGATTAACTGGTCCAAAGTATAATTTTCTTATGCGCCAATGATTGTCGCACCATTTTTTTCTACATGAATTTGGCGAAGGAAAAAATATGAATTTAAAAAACCTCTTTAACATACTGTTCTATTGCTTAATTTGTGACAAGAGCGACCACGCAGATATACATACGCGCGATATGAGGGATTCCCCAAAACAATAAATCCATATGGCGCTCAAACGTTAGCAAAGCACAATAAAAGCCGATGCCGGCAGCATCCCTTGAAAATGCGTTGATAGAACAGTTTAGCGCATTTCAAAACGAAAATGAAGAAGAATATAATGCAAAAGAAGCTAGCGGCTGTGCTTTAAAAAGCCAACACAAACATCAAACGCAGTAGAACAACAACAAAATTGACAGTAGTATAAGGACATGAGCACTTGCAAAAGCAACAAAAGTATTCCGATAGCAGTTGAATAAAATATACGAAAAACGGAGGCTTTATGAATTGCGTGTATCGATGTACTAGTGTGTGTGTGTGTGTGTTCGGCCGTGTATAGGTAAGTGTGCTCACATGCGTGTATTTGATGTGCTGTATGAGCCGTAAAGGCCGGGTGGTTTATATGTGTAAGGGTGATGGCTGTTAGGTTGAAGGAGTGTTCAGTGTTGGGGCTGTTATTGCCGGCGCTTTTTCATGGCTGGGGGCGGAAGAGGATTGCTGCTAGTGTTGATAGTTGAAACAACCACCTGAAATAATACCAGCACTCGACTCATCAACAACGTCAGCATTTGCGTCGTGAACAGACGCGTCAAACTAAGAGGCAACTTTTCTCAAAAACTTGCTCACCAATACAAGCTCACAACTGTAAGCTTACAAACTGTTATTTGTGAGTCTATGTATCAAAGACTGCTGTATCATTTCCGTGTGCGTGCCGTTGAGAAGCAACTCTCTGAAAGCATAGAAACGCTCTTTTGAGCGGCAGGCTCTTATGCTCTACAAAAGCGCGCGCTGGACAAAACTGGATTTCCAACAGATGCAAGTTTATCGCCAAGCGAATCGCATGCGCTGCGCCGGTTACTGCGGTAATAGATTTGCATTCCAATAAAACAAAAAAGAAAAGAGTAACAAAATATTGTCAACAACAACAAATGTGACTTTTAATTGAGTGTTGTAGAGTAAGGGCAAAAGCGCAAGGTGTTGCGTCGTTGCGCTCTCCAGCCAGCGAGTTAGAACTTCGCGTTGGGCTCTGCCAATGAACAGCATCCAGTTGGGAAACGTCTGTAAAAGCAAACAACACATTGACGGACCGCGAGTCCGTTGTCGGGCTGTATTTTATTAAACCAATTTTTCCTTTTGATTATTACTGCTCAAAAATTACTTATAGTATTTATTGCCAAAGTTAAAAAGATTTAAAAAAATATATAAAATTTGGCTACCCAAGTCTGGTGGCGAAAAACGAAACAACGGCATCGAATAGTTAGAAATATATGTACATACATACATATTGCACTCGGAGTGAAAAACCTTCTTCAGTATCAAGTTCAAGCAGCTCGGCGGCACAGCGGCTGGGCGCTGCGCGGCCGATAAATTATCTATGCCGCAGGCACGGCAGCCACGGCGTATGATGCATGTTTTTGAGGCGACGCAGTGCGGGTATAATAGAAGTGACGAAAAACGTACTAATGAAACGGAAAGAGTGAAAAGAAATTGAGCGAAGTTTGTAGCAGACAATCAAATTATAGAGTTCACGACCAAAAAAAAAATACATATATAATTCGATTATGATTACAAGTGTTCCGATTGTGAATACCCAGTTGAGTGCTTGCGCCGTAGCGCCTTTACGCCCCTAAATATATACAACAGCAATGAAAACACACAAATACGAACAGACACACAGGCAGTAGGCGCATGGCGTACAAGAAGCACACGGAGCGTATAAGTGCAATGTAGTGCAGGTGAAATCGAATGTTTGATTTGGACAAAGTAAAGTCAAGTGAAAATTTTGCGTAAACGTCTTAGAACACTTCGAAGAGCCAGTCAAAGTCAAAGAGTGTGTATGTGTGTCAAAGTGAAAATCAACAGCAGCAGCAGTAAGAAAACAGCGCATTCAAGTGTTATTGAATTTTCCAAGCCCAGTTAGTCAGAGCTTCTTGCCACTAATCCATTTTCACTTAATTACAAAAACGTGTCCAAATATGTAGCACGCGTGCGAGGATATCAATTTGAATAAGCAGCCTTCAAGTCATTTATAAACTAGCCATATTTAGTTGTAGTTAAAGGGTGTCGTTTCTTGCGGGCGTACGCGTCGTATACGTGCCCTCTAACCTAATAAGCAAATGAGAAACGATATGTAGGGGGCCTGTATAAATAAATGTATACTTAGATATGCATGTATACCCCACACTCCACATACACACTTATATGCATATTCCTTATGTTTGTGTGTGAGCTTGTTTGCGCGCCGCTTCCGCCGTTTGGGACTTCCTGTAGCAATTTATTAAATGCGAAAGGTCACTTTACTTGATGGCACACCAGAAAAACCAGCTACTATAGTTGGGACGGTCACTAAAATAGCACAATTAGACCAGTCCAGGCCACACACATACTTATACTCACACAAGTATATATAAAGCAAAAACATGAGAAGCAAAACTTAAAATAACGGCAAAGAAAATGGTAAGCAAACAAACTTAAACGTTTGAATACTTTGAGGCAAATAAAAAACAAAACCAGAAGAAAAAAAAACAAAACTGAAATACAATAAAGCACGCAAGCAGCGTTTGTGGCAGCAATGGCAGTGGCGAAAGAAAAGTAAAAATGAGTACAAGTGAAAAAGAATACATTGGAAAGCGCACTATTGACATACATACGCCGCGCATTTGTGTGCTTTACACCTCTTTCACGTCTCTAAAGCGCAAGCATTATACGCCTCTCTCCCCCTCCCCCTCTGCCACTGCATACTGCTGCTTAGCGCGCTGTGAAGCTAAGCACTTCAAGCACTGTACGCCTCTTTGACACTGTTTTAACCAACTTGACTGGCAAGCGTGAAGGCGTACATGCACATACAAACACATATGAACTCAATAACAAACACCCATACATGTACATATATATACCTATACTTGCGGTTGCATATACTGTGCGGTGGAACATATGTGTATTTGTATTAGTTCTAATTTACTTCAAAATTGTTTGGCATTAGGTTATGGCAGCATATATGCAAGTGTGTGTGTGTGTGTGTGTTTATATTTTTTCCATGCAGTCGTTACAAATTTCTGCTTCTGCCATTCTATTAACACCATTTTTTCTGAGCTAATGGGAAAGCGAAATGTTCTAAATGAGCATTGGAAGTTTTTACTTCCTTTTTTCATTTTCTTTCTAGCACCAATTCTTTCCTTCCTACTTTTATTTAGCATTATTCTATTTTCCACTCATCACCCTTTAAGTTTAACTAGTTTCGTGTTTTTTGCAGACTGGAATAGGACACTTTCTCCTTCTCCATCTCCCTCTCTCTCACTCGCTGACCCTCTCTGAGCTCAGTTATTTCCACTCTCATCAAGCTATTCGTCGGCCATATTGCCTCTCTTCTCTCTGTCTGTATATTTCTCACTGTCTGTTACATTCCTGCAAAGCTCATCTGTTGGTTATAGTTGTTTGCGGTTTCGTTTATTTTTCGCTTATTCTCTAAGGAAAAAGTCCCGCCATTGGCATTTAACGTACATTAATATACATACATATATATATGTATGTATATGTACACATAAGCTCCTATACATACATGCCAGCTAGAGGGAATCATATGTTGAACGCATGTAAACAAAACGGCTGCACAAAGCGGAATTGCCGCTGTCGTTACTAGTAAGAACAACGAAAGAAAAATGCTGTAATCGAAATACGAGTATGCTTACGCATGTACTATATATGGTATGTGTGTATGTGAACACATATTAATGCGGTTTTACGTATTTCCGGCAACAAGTAAATCAATCTATTTTATATGTAGTTTTGTTGAACGTTTTGTAATCATGAAAATGAGGATATGAGAATATGACTGAAATTGTAATTGAATAACCGGCCTGTTTGGTTTTGGTCTACAGCGCAATTATTATGGTCGTATTAAGGATCATGTCACATAATTTGGCAAGTACGCGTCTATGAGAGCATATTCTTCACACTCAAAAAATCCACACATTATTGCCATTAGCATCGTCATGCATAGCTCGGTGCGAGCCTGAGCTTCACAAATTTTCTCCATGCATCTCGGTCCATAACTGTATCACGGTAACTGGCGCTCCTATGCATTTTAGATCGTCCTCTAGCCATCTTTTCCACGGTCGCCCTCTTCGCTTTTCACCACACATGCATGCATTCGAAACTTTGCGAGGTATTCTTTCGCTTGACATTCTGCAAACGTGTCTTTGCCATCGGATGCGCTGCGATTTTACCAAGTCGCACGACGTTTTCACCTAGCAGGAACTCCTCTAGTTCGCTATTATAATACATGGGCTGAAAAGCCTAGGGTCTGACAAAGAAAACACGTTTTATTTTCAAAACTCTAACGTTTTATCGGCGAGCATTTTTTTAGGTCTACGAACAGCCAGTAGTCGCTGGGAGCCAAATCTGGCAAATACGGTGGACGTGGGAGCAATTCGAAGTTTAATTCATGTAGTTTTGCCATTGTTTTGATTGACTTGTGAGACGATGCGTGAGTGAGCACACGCGGCGCCCACTTTGAACAGAGCTTTCTCATAGTGAAATGCTCATGCAATATAAAGCCAACAGGTCTTTTGATATCTTTACAATGTCAACTACCTCAGGAAACTTCATTTTTCGATCGCTCAAAACGATTTGTGGATTTCTTTGATATTTTCTGGTTTTACCGCCTCATTTGGACGGTGTATCAGCGGTGTCTCTACGACCACGTTTGAAGTCAGCAAACCATCGCTTCCTGTTGTTTCTGATGGAGCGGAGTCCCCGTAATACTTTTCAAGCCCTTGCTACGTTTGCAAGGTATTTTTTTTCATCAAAAAGCAGTGTAAAATTAAAACACAAAATTCTTATTGAGGTTTTTTTTACAAAAAAAAAGTTACATGATTCTTAGCACAATAACTCTCGAACCAATAAATAGAATATCAAAAAATTTTAACAGGTGCCTTTTTAAGGTTAGTACTAACTAAAAAATCGGTGAATGCAATAAAACTAGTTTCATGCACATAAGTCCGGGACTTTTCACTCCATGTGTTAGTAGGAAACGGACTTACATATCTGCGCGCAAGCCCTTTTTGCGGTATTCTGAATTTTTTTGGTGATAACTTAGAGTTTAGTGTGTATTCAGAGCGAGCGTCGTAGCAAGATTTTTCTGCCCAATTTGAAAAGTCCTTTTAGCACCCTTTTTTTTATGAAAAGACAACCCATTTCATCTTCTTTTGTACCAAATATTTTACCCCATTGATGTTAAAAGGAGGTCCTTAAGTGTGCTTTACTAAGCCAACACAAAGATTCTGTGCCATGATCTGTTGAAGTAGCGCCACTTTTCATTAGGCAGTCTATTGGTTGTCATTATAGTGCTCATGTCCAGGTGTCTATAACAGGATATAATAGGACATTACGGACCGTAAGGTAATCATAAAAGGTGTGACACATCAGAGATCAAAGGTAAGCCTAGACTGCTTTGTAAAAATATTTGTAAGAGATACTCATCTCTTCTTAATTAGCCCAGTAAGTGCCTAAATTCAGCGCTAGTTACTTATAGAAATTGTTGCGGGAATGTTGCGTGGAGAATCCTTAATATGTTGCGGGAATGTTGCGCCAAAAGTCCTATTTTTCAGAGCAAAATGAAAGTCTGCTGGTTCAGCTTCGAAATTACAATTTTTTTCTCACAATTTTATTACAACTATTCCCTATATATACACAATTATTTCAAACAAAACCTACTTATGTTCACAGAAAACTATATCGAATAACATGAGTTGAAAAACATTAAAGTATTTTAATCTAATACTAAACTGGACTCGACAGAAATATTAAATGAAGCATAATAAGTGCCGACTCCGAATGGCTCGTTCGGGTTTTTTGTCCGGAGCTTATTGATGGCAGAAATACACTCGAAGGTTTGCCATTACCTGCCGAGGGCCGACTGCTATTAAAACAAACTGTTTCTATCATTTAGTGTTTCATGTGTTTATGTTTTACACCCGGGTAATATTGAATGGCAGTCACGCACCAACCCACTCGGCTGCAACGGCCGCTACGAGTGCGACTAGGGACTTGTAAAATACAGTTTTAGTTCGCTGAGGGAGAATTTTAATGGGCAATTCAAAAAGACTTTCTTGGTTAACAAAGTGAGACAACCATTTTATTGCTCCGACCAAACTAATTTCAAGCGAGGAGATTTTTTTCCAACTTATTAAACTTGTCCTGATCTCTCCCAAAACCAATGGGAGCTTTTCAAAAATTTTAGAACAGATGGGTGATTCCCTCAGAGTCACAATGATCCAAGTTTGAGTTGTGCGAACTTACTCGGCTTGGTTTTCTCACACATCTTGTCAGGTGAAAAGTGCCTGATAAGTTCTTAAATCACAAGTTTGTTTTCTTGCTTGCTTTGGGTGAAAGGAAACGTATAACGTTTTGAGTCAAACTTAACCAGGCACTGAAAAGCTTATAATTTGATGCAGTTAGAATATCCTTCAACACACGGTGCAGTAACATAGGGCTTGGTGGTTATCCAACGATGCTGTGAAAACAGAATTACGCCAGAAGCATCCTAACTGACTTTCGAGACTGCATCTTGAAATGGGAAAAACCTGCTCAGCATGCATCTAAGATCCACATAACATCAATCATAACATAGATCTCAGTCCGAAGTCTCAGACGCACGAAACTCTTCAAACTGCACCAGTTTACTTTGCTAGGTTCTTCGGTCACAGGTTCAGGGAATCGATGATACTTGACGAAATCAGTTTTTTAATTAAACATTAAAATAAAGAAGAAATTGTAATTTCTTATAAAAATGGTGATCTAAACAGGATCTTAGCTTCCAATTTAAACTAACGTCTGCTCTTCGACAGGGGCTTTCCCAAGATTAGACTTATGGTAGATATCCAGTCGATTACGATGGAGTTGTTGTTGTTGTTGTTGTTGTTGTTGAGGTGGTTGAACATTTCTGAACTGAAATGCTCCTAATTAGTGACCAGCACCGTTTTACTACCACTATCTCGTGTGATGATGATGTTGTTATTTTTTTTTTTTTTTTTTTGTTTCCAAGTCAGATCCATTTAGTGAGGTCCAAGTATAGCAGCAAATCCTTTATCTCGATGTCTAAGATCTCCTTAATTTGCTGTAGGAAAGGCTTACCGAAGGATCGGAGTCGTGCCCTGGCTAGTCCCGGACATTCACATAAATAGTGGAACAGACTTTCCTTCGCCCCTTCCGCTTGACAGCTTCTACAGATAGGATTGAAGGGTAGATTGAGTCTAGCTGCATGATCCCCTACTTTCCAATGTCCTGTAAGGGTTGCAGTGATACGTAAAATGTTTGGCCGAGAACATCCTAGCACGTCATTCGTCCTTTGGATTTTGTATGACGGCCATGTGTTTTTTGTTGTAATACATGTAGGTATTTGCTTCCATCTTCTTTCGGCTAAAGCATGATAGTGTGAAGCAATGGATGCTTTTAGTGTGTTCAGTGGGGTGGAGACTGACACCGCCTCTGCTATGTCTAGTGTCGAGATGCTAGCTCATCCGCTATCTCTTTGCCCCGTATGCTCCTACGACCGGGAACCCATATCAGAGTAATTTCAAGCCAATGGCTGAGCAGTTTCAGCTCCTCTCTACACTGTAGGACCAGTTTGGATGAAATTTAGTTGGAGTCTAAGGCCTTAATAGCTGCTTGACTGTCTGAGAAGATAACTACTCTTGCACCAACTTCCTTGTAGAGTTCTAGGGATTTGCATGCTTTTCTGATCGCTAAAAGTTCTGCCTGGAACACGGTGGAATAATCGGGAAGACGAATTGATTGAGATAGGTTGAGTGGCTCCGAATGGAAGCCAGCTCCCACACCACAGTTCATCTTAGAACCATCGGTATAAATTTCGATATCGTGTATTCCAATCACCTCTCCTTTGCTCCACTCGGCTCTCGGTGGAAAACGTACCGTAAAGCCTTTCTTGAAGTTGAGGTCGGGGACTGTGTAGTCTGATCCATTTTTGAGCAGCGGGGGTCCCTGTAGGAGGATCTTACTGTGACCGTACGACCTTGTTATCCAGCTTCCTATGTCTCTGAGTCTCACCGCGCTGCAAGTAGCTATTGTTTCAATGTGTAAGTCTAATGGCAATAGATGTGTTAGTACATTGAGCGCTTCAGTAGGACTGCTGCTAAGCGCTCCTGTAGTTAAGATAGACGCTGTTCTTTGTATCTTATTCAGCTTAGTTTTGTTGTATTTCGTATTGTATTGTATTGTATTACTTCGATAAACCTCTCCAACACTCTGAGGTCCGCGTACTCTCTGTCAGAGACCAGAAGCCTCTCCTCCTCGAACCTGTCGAATAGTTGCCCAATATTGCAGACGAACCCCGCTAAAGAGCGGGCATAGTCAGCATTATCCCCATCTGACAGGACGGTTTCCACATCCATGCCCACGAGAGCTTCCTCTAACTTGGGCCTATCTCCTATGGTAGTGGTAAGGCCCAACCTTTATGCTGGTGGTGGTCATTTATGTTTAGTTCATTAGAAACTTATGTGCAATATATTTATAAGGAAAAGTTTGCCGTAGCAGTTGGCGGGGGTTGCAATGTTCCTCGTCGAGAAGAACGAGTAGAGCATAGTTAAACTCCTATTGACTCCGACCAGACTGAATTTTGCCGGAAATCATACTTCATAGGAGTTGCTGCACTGTACCCCTTGCTCCTACTATTCCAGCTATTAGGCCGTCAGCACAGAAAGCATTAACTTCACCTTAACGCTCATAGGAAAAGGTGACAACTCGTTCGTAGTTTTCTTCCCAACTTCTAAACATTTTTACAGAGATGTATTTTGTCATAGTTGCACAAACATAGCTACGCATAAATATGTATGTACTTAAGTATTTTTTGGGGAAATAAGCGAATAGACGATGCTCGACTCCCACCTGGGCTTCATTGTACAGTTGCTCACTAAATATTCACAAAAAACCAACGATTTTTTCACTAACTCAATGCGACATTGAAAATATGCGAGAAAATGTGGCGAAAAAATAATAGACCAAAAATATTTATAGGAATAGAATGAAAAGGGTGGATGCCGATGTTGTCGGCATCAAACTACACACTTACACGATTACTAACCTTCCTGCGGCTGAGTTGTTGCCGGAAAAAGTACACTGATAAGGACAATCAAGGTGATGGGGATAGTCGACGTGATGCTATGCTCATAAGTATGTATTTGAGGGTGAATCGCAGTTGGTGTTGGTGGTAGTTGTTGGCGCGGAGTATTTCAACTACACACATACATGCATATATACATTCATACAATTACGCCAAGTATTCCCGTGTATGTGCGTTTGTGTCTGTGTGTCTGCCAGTCTGGCTGTTGTCGTGTTCAAATTGTCTGCCTGCTCTTTTGAGCATGAACCGGCCGCCTAGGCACAGTGTGTTCTTTGTGCTGCTAGCTTTTCGCATTTCGCATTATTACGGTTATTCTAAAGTGTGCGTGAATTTCGACGCATACAAAGAGCCAACCGGTGAAAATTTCGATTCGCACCAAGCAAACACTTTAAATGGAATGACGATAAACTACCCCGAAATAAAATGAGATTTTTATGTTTGGTTCGTTGCTGGGGCTGACTTGCTTGGATTGAATTTGAACATTCCTTTTTTCATTTTCCCAAATTCTTTGCTGTTGTTGGCTTTATAGGTGAGCTTGTTTGGCACACAAAGCCATACATACAAGGATGTGACCGAAAAATTCAGTATTCGCCATTATATGTTTGTATGTAGCAAAGTGCAATGCAGTTGAATAAAATATGAGTTGGATTAACTAAGTAGAATACGGCCGGTGTTCATAATGTCTGCTGAGATTTCTAAGCTGTGAGGCATTTTGTTGACTGCAGCTTGTTTACATTTTGCCGGCAGACTACTCGACTGACTGGGCAACACTTCAAAGTGAATTTGCATATAAAATCATAAAATCAAAAATGAAGTGCTACAGTATGCGAAATATATATAAGTATCAAATCTATTGCATTCAGGGTTTGAAAGCCAAAATGATAAAAACGTTCCGCCGCGTGTGTGTCACTGACTTGCTGCGTAATTAGACTAATTTATGAAATAATGAAAGGTACACAAAAATGTATAAGCAGAAACGCTCAGACAAAATTATTATTAAAAAATTCGTTCAAATAAAAATTCCCGGCATTCAAAATTGAGTGAATATTGGAATTTACGTAAAAAGCTTAGTAAACACTCTGCAACAAAAGTAAATAAAAAAAAAAATTGTGTGTGTGTGTGGGTGTGCGCTTATAAGTAAGATTCGTGTCCAACGTCGAACGAACGAAATCGCGTAAACGTTTTTCATTTCGTTCTACGTGCCCAAGTAAAACGCAAAAATTCGTACGTACTGGCAGGAAGGCAAAGATCAGCGGGCCCCGTTAAGATATCGTTCGTTGGCGGCGGTCAGAGAGGTTCGAAAGTTTGGCGACGCGAACGCATCGAAATGACAAATGATCCAGATTTAGATGACTGTGCCTTTCTATCAGGTAGACATCCATACATACTTATGCATTTTAATAAATATATTTGTAAATAGAATAAATATAATAAAGCTTTGAAGAGTGCTCGTTTTTAAGTTATTTGTATAATTTACTATAGTGGCTCAATAAAGAACTTGGACACCCAAGTTATATGGTTTCAAAAAATATATATATATTAAAATGCAAATCTAATGCGTTTATAGGTCTCATTTATTTACGTTCTTCAAGTGTATTTTTCAAAACTACAAAAACATAAACAAATTTCAACGCATTCGTATTTACAGGGTTGCCCATATTCGACGGACCTATCTGGCAACCCTGTATTTTTTGACAGAGACGTCAGATCGCTTAATGACATACCGCGTTGGAAGCGTCGGTCTAAGCAGATTTTTACCATGGAACAGTACACGCCACGCGAGCGCTCCCAAATTGTTGAAATTTACATTCAACAAGAGAAGTCAAAAGAAGAAGAAGAACAAAATCATCATGTCCGATGAGCCTCATTTCTTATTGAATGGGACGGTAAACAAGCAAAATTGTCGTATTTACCACTGAAAATCCTCACGAAATTCAAGAGGTATCTCTTTACTGTTTGGTGCGGCGCACACTGGGGATTTTTGTACAGAGATGCGAAAAAAAGTATACATCCCAAAAAATATTTACATTTTTACTACTAACGAAGTTGTATATATTTGTGTATGAAAAGAACATGTCTAAAAACTATTTTTAAAAAAAATTAAAAAAAAATTTTTTTTTTTTAATTCATAAATTTTAATTTTTTTTTTTTTTTTATTAATATAAGCCAGCAAATATTTACGCACAGGATACATGTAAGTTCATAATTCTGAATTACCCTCAAAATGTCAAAACAAAATTAAAAGTGTTTCGTTATCATTATGCACACACTAGAAAGCGTTTAGTTATTATCATTGCCAAAAAATAATCAGTGGCGCCTGGTGGCACCTGCAATTGATTAAAACTGAAAGAGACGTTATTAAGCAACACGTTGATACTAGTTTCTGACCGTAGGTAAATGTAGCTCAACTTGCAGATCCAAGAATATGAAGGAACATGATTTTTTTTTTCGTAAAATTAATTATAAATAGATAATCAAATGCTTTACAGCCTTTGTTCCTCCGGCTAAAATATATAAAAATATCGTACCCTAAATGAAAAATAAAAAATTAGGAAGTCGGCTCAAGCAAAAAAAAAAAAAAACACCTTGGGCTTTGAAGTTTTTTCTTAGTCAGTTCAATACTATAAAAAAATTATACTTTTGACATATCTATAAAAAAAAAAACTGTAAGTCGGAGTTTAGTAATTCTTTTTGATTTTATTGTTGGTTCTATTCTGGAATTTAGAAATACCATTAAACACTGCGTAGGTGGTATGTTGCAAATTTGACTTTTTTCCGCAAAATCCCCAGTGTGCGGCGTTAGTGCGAAAACCCTTATTGGGCCGTTTTTCTTCGAAAATGAAGATGGTCAAGCTATTACCGTCAATCAGGAGCGTTATCGCGATATGATAGCCACTTTTGTGATGCCAATTATTCGTCGAAAGCGTATGAGGCAGTTCTGGTTTCAACAAGACGGCGCTCCACCACACACAACTCGCATCACAATCGATTTTTTGAAGAAATTGTTTCCTCGTCGTTTGATGTCGAAAAATTGCGATTTTGACTGGCCACCGCGTTCGCCCGATTTAACGCCACCAGACTTCTTCTTGTGGGGATATTTAAAATCAGAGGTTTACATTAATAAGCCAAAGACCAAAGAAGAGCTCAAGAACAACGTCCGAGAGGAAATAGCCGCTATTCCAGTCGAAATGTTAGCTAAAACTATGGAAAATGCTGCAAAATGGGCACAATACGCCGCACAGGCTCAAGGCCATTTGAGAGATATCATATTCAAAAAGTTATGTCAACAAATCTACTTGAACCAAATAAAATGATTATTATCGTCAACATCAAAAAAATTGTGTTAAAAAAAACACATGGGTCCGTCGAATATGGGCAACCCTGTACATACATAGAAAATACAAACATAAAAACTTAGCAAAATACATGACAAAAAAGAACTCGGATATTTATATAAAGTAGAGGTAGGCAAATGATATTTAAGAAAAAACAATATAATTAATATTTAGTGGGCAAGCCTTTATTTTTTCTCACAGCATTCCGTCATCTTGGCATGGACTCGACCAGCTTCTTGCATGTTAAGGGATCTAAAGTCTATGTCAGAAGAAAAGAACCGGCTTTTTCTTGTAATTGCAAGATGTATTTCGTTCTGCTTTTTGCTGCATAATAGTCGCACTCAAGGGCTACGACGCCGGTGTTAACTCAGGTTAATGTCGTTCGAAACTTTCCCGTAAACGCAACCAAACAAAAATGAGTGAGAAGTACACGAAGCGTATGAAGGCTGTGTTTTATGCACGCATTCGAAAGGGCCGAAATTATCTTCCGCCGCGGCTGCAAAAGTGATTAAAAAATCAAAAAAGTTTGTTGTGATGTGGAATCAGCGGTGTAAAGTGTACAAAAATATTGATGACTTTTCCGAGCGCGGCTTGAAGCGAGTGACGACAAAAAAGCAGAATAAAGTGATCGTCCAACTTTTTAAGCGGGACCCGTCTTTGTGACTATGCCAAGCACGACCAGTTCTTGCTAAAAAGGGAATAGATGTGAGTTTCAACATCATCAAACGACGACTGAAGGAGGCATACATATCCTACCGTTCCACATCATCAAAATCACTGCTCTCAGAAAAACACATTGAGGAACAACAAAACAAGAAAATAGAGGTCACAGTATTGTATTGGCCCTCACAATCCCCATTGAAAATGTGTAGAGAGCTATGAAAACGCTTCTTGCCGGAAGGATAGTCCGTAATTCAAAGCAACTTGGGGGTCAAGTTTGCAAAATCTAGCCCTGTTTATCGACGAGCTACGCAGAAAAGCTGGTTCAAATCATGCCGAGAAGATGCCAGGCCATACTCGACAATGAAGAAAACTATATGACTTATTGATTAATTTCGACTCGTAGTTTTGTACATACTTTAAAGTACAGTTTTTTTTAAATACAGGGTGCGCCATCTCGAGCTTCGGTATGGAAATATTGAATAACTTTGTTATCCATTGTCAGAAGGACTTGAGAAAAAATAATTTGGAAACGTCAGTTCAGTACAATTTTAACGATGAATAACTTTACACCTAAAGAACGCGCGGAAATTGTGACCATGTATTTGGAAAATGGTCGTTCAATTGTGCTTGCTCAGCGTGCATACCGTCGAAAATACCGCGGTCGTAAAGTGCCTTCTGATAACACCATACGCAATCTGACTAAAAATTTTGAAGAATCGGGGTCTGTAGCAAATCATCAACGTGTTTCAGTTCGTAAAAGACGCTCCAATGAAACTGTCAAGCAGAGTGTTTTGAAAAGCCCAAATCTGTCATATCGTCACCGTGCCCAGCAGCTAAACGTAAAAGAACCACTCTTAGAAGGATTTTAAAAGAGGATCTTCACATGTTTCCTTACAAAGTGCAAATAACTCAACGATTATTGCCCACTACATTGGAAGCGCTCAGGACCAACATTAGATGTGAAATAGAGGCAATATCACCCGAAATACTAGCAAAAGTAATGGAAAATTCGAAAAAAAGAGCACAATATTGTGTGGCTCGTAAAGGTGGTTATTTGTTGGATGTTGTGTTCTAAGTGCAGTTGAAACAGATTGTAAAGGACAAAATCAAATAAAAAAACACCAACAAACATTCAATTTTGCTAGTTGCTAAAGTTATTCAATATTTCCATACCGAAGCTCGAGATGGCGCACACTGTATATATCTTTTATACTTCATGAATAATCGCTGTTCCTTTTTTCCGACACATACTGTATTTTCCCCCACTCTTCTTTAATAGGATCTTCTAACTCTTCCTTGTTTCTAAGAGCATACTTTTTCAGTTGGTTTTCCAAATGAGCGCACAGACGTTCAATTACATAGATGTCTGCAATTTGTGAAGGTGTTTCAAGTACTTTAGAACAGTTGTACATAAGCCATAAACGGACATCAAGTGCCTTATGCTTGGTATCGTTGTCTCGATAGTTTCGGAAATTGTCCTTAATACCCAACTTTTCAGCACTTTGGAGCAAATTTTTTTCAATAATTGTTAGGTATTGCTTGTGGTCTATATTGCCGTTAATGAAGCACAAATTTCCAGTATCAGCAGCGGACATACAACCCCATGCCGTTACTGACGCATCCTCATGTTTAACTGTCGGACGTAAGTTTTTTCCCAGCAACTCTTCATTACGTCTTCTCCACGCATATGATTGTCCATCTAACCTAAATATGTTAAACTTTCTTTCATCTGCTAATAAAACGTGCCCCTAGCATCTGAAATCCTTATCCCCATGATGCTTTGCAAATTTTATTCTCTTGTGTCGGTTAATCTCGTTGATGAAAGGCTTTTTTCGTGCAACTCTTCCTTTATAATTATTCTTTCGCAACACTATACGTACACTTTCGGGGTTGCAGTTAATATTAACTTATTGGGCAGTTTCTGTTGTGAGCTAAGGAGCGCTCAATTATAATTATTGATTTTTCGTAATTTGTTGCACTCTCCACCGTCATCTGCATCCGAAAACAGTTTGGTCGTCCCGATTTCCTCTTATTTTCCACGGATTTTGTTTCTTTCAAACGTCGTATACAGTCGAATGGGGACTACCCACTATTTCTGCGATTTCTCGGTTTTACCCTTTTCATGATGACTAATAATTAAATTTCTGACTGCAATTGAGCTTTGTCCGCGCTGTCTACCCATGCCTTTATTTGGGCTTTTATTCAACAAAACACGACTGAAATTTTATTTTCATTTATTACGTTTGGTTGTTTCTTTGTACTGTTCTACCGAAAGCAAATTAATTGTGGGACTCTCCATTTTAAAGTGCCAAACAATCGCAATAATACCAGATGTCTTCGTCTGACTTCTTTTTTGACATCAATTTTGCGAATGGTGTATGATAAATTTTTTATAGCAAGGAGGCAATGGATTTGTAAATTATTATTGCTATTTTTAAAATCCTGTTTGAATACCCAATAAAAAAATAAAAATATTTAACTTGCATTTCTTACAAAAATTTTGAATTTGAAGCTCAATGCTATGTTCTTTATGGAGCCACTGTATTCAGTACTAAAGTATTACTGTTCTAAAGCGTTCGTAGGAGATTAAATATTTTTTATAAAAACGTATATACATATTTTTACTAATGCATTTATTTTATTTGAATTTACAAACAAGTTAAATTTGGTTATACACCTTTAAAACTATACACAGTCGGACCTGAGAGAAAATTTTATTAACGAGGTAATTTTTTAAATTTTTTTACGCCCACTTGAGTCCTTGAGGTAAAGTCAGTTGAAAACTACTCCACCCTGTTGATTAGATTTTCATTCAATTTGTTTTTTTACTAAAAAAAAAGTTATTTTGATTGAAGGTCACGCACGGGGGCTCCCTTTATATGCTGAACAAATGTAGTCATCCATAATAATTTTTCGAAGTGCAACCACTTTATTTCAAAATGCTTGTATATTAAGCTTGCGAATCTGCTAGTTTAGAAAATAAAAAGGCTAAAGTACTTTAATTCAGTGTTAGCGGTAGGCTGTGAGGCAAAATAATGGGTTTAAGGTTTTTAAAATATGTACTTGGAAAATGTATATTAACGTTATAATTTGGTCCATATTCAGAATAAATTTTATATTAATAAAATTTGCTCAAATTCGGATATGTTTTCTGCCGTATTTTTACAAGGTGGTGCAAAATTAATCGCCCTATTGGAGGATTTACAATTTTTGCAAATGGCGTCACACGTCAATCATATTTGACAATTGGCAACTAGACAGCTGCACCATACAAACACACAAGCAAGGGAGCGCGTAAAGGTCAACACAAAGATTTTCATCACTCAAAATTGTTGTATTTTTTATTTAGTAAAAAAAGTAAGAAATGTATCCCTAGGTTAGGTTAATATATTGGGTACGGCTTCTTTGAAGTGCAGGACATTCACAGAGCAGGTGTTGTGCCGACTCAATTTCTTCTTCATCTTCACAACTCTTGCAGAAGTCATTGTGAGGTACACCCATTCTACTGGCTATGGTGACAATAGTGCAGTGACCCATTATAATACCTGAGAGGACCCTGGTAGCTGATCTGCTGAATCCAAGCAGACGTTTTGTTCTTTTAAGATTCAGTTTTGACCAGAGCGTTTTGGAAACCCTGCAGTTAGTAGTCATAGACAACCTTATAATTGTTTCTGTGATTATACTCAAGTCAATCACAGTGTACGGTTTGTTTAGAGGAATGTTTATGTCCTCTACCACTGGCTGAAAGTCAAGCCCAAAGCCTTTCCTTGCTCCCTCATCCGCTCTTTCATTTCCCACCACTCCAGAGTGGCCGAGGACCCAACAAAGTGTGGCGTTGTGTTGCTGGATAAGAGCGAGCGGCCTCCAGCATTCTTTAATAAATCTTTAATTGATGTGCGCTGAGGCCAGTGCTTTGATCGCTGCTTAACTGTCAAGAGAAATCGTGAGGTTTGCCGGAGGTAAGTCTATTAATCTTAACGTTTTTGTTGCTTTGTCTATAGCGTAGATCTCAGCTTGGAAGATGCTTCACCGGTTTGAAAGTCTAAAAAGCAATTTGAGGATAGTTTTTTTGAGTACACTCTTGATCGGGTACACTCTTGTCCAACTTTGAGCCGTCAGTACAAATTTTGAATAAATGTCTTTCCAAACTATCCAAGAATGTATCCTCAAAATTTCAAAAGAAAATTCAAAATATCTTCGAAGTTACAGAAGAAATTGTGTGCGATTTCTCGGTTTTTTATTTTTACGATTTTTCCTAATTGGGGGGAAAGAAAGGGAAAAAGTTAAACATCCTACCGAAACGAGATAACATTGATTGTATTCGGAATTAAATTCTCTTCTAGTTGAACCTAAAAAATCTTAAGAAAGTTATGATTAACCCAAGTGAATTTGTTTTTCCAAATAAAATTAATTTTTTTTTTAATTAGCGAAAAAGTGTTGAATTTTTCACTTTTTGTTTAATTTTCTTGACTTAACTAGAAGCTATGGGTTTTTGGTTTCAGATGAAAATTGCGACTTGCATCTTTCCCGCCGCACGACACATGCACACTCGAGGCGCCTCGGCAAAATGCTTTTACCAGACATAATATGACATATATTTTAATGCAAAAAAGCAGACTGTTGAAATATATAACAATAAAACCTGAAAGTTTCGTTTCAATCGAATATTTCTTTCCTTCCCAAAAAAATCCACGAAAAAATCGATTTTTTGAAACCTCTAAAGCAGGCTTTCCCCTTAAAAAGGCAATAGTGGAACTTTCTTTCCATGACATAAAGTATACGCAGTGGCTACCTCTGTTTAAGTTTCCCCTAATAAATAATAAGTTAATAAAATTAATTGAAAATAAATTAACAAATAAGTAATACATTAATTTAGTCCTTTGAAAGACCTTCAAAAAAGTATGTTGATAAGGAACTAAAAAATTAATTATGTAGTATGGGTTATTCAATAAGTGCGCTTCAACTTTTTTCCGATAGGGAGGGCGAACGACGCAATATTTTTTATTTTTCGCTTGTCATTTGTAAACTTCATTAGGATACATTTCATCATGGAACGCTACACACTTGAGCAACGATTGCAAATCGTGCAAATTTTTTATGAAAATAATCGTTCTGTTGCTGCTACTTTAAGAGCATTACGGCCATTTTACGGTCCATTTAACAAGCCGTCCCGTTTTGGGGTTATGTGAAGTCATTGGTCTACAGTAACAAGCCGGCGACGATTTGTGAGCTCAGAGCCAATATTGAACGCGAAATTGCTGGAATTTCGGCCGATTTATGCAAAAGAGTGGTCGACGTGCACGCGGTGGTCATGCAAAAGAAATCGAATTTCATACTTAAATGTATATGTTCAAACTCGATAATAAAAAAAAATTAGTTAAAAAAGTCAAACCGTTTGTGTTTTATTCAAAAAAGTTCAAAAGTTGAAGCGCTCTTACTGAAAAACCCTATATTACCATATAAAATTTATAGTCTCGCGTGCATATTCAATTTTTATTACTTCATAAAAGTAGATTTTTGTCACAAGGTGTAATAAGTAAATATATATGATGTGAAAATAAAAGGTTTCACGGCGCTAGTCTCGTTATTTAATAGCCACACCTCGTATTTATAATTGCATACATAAATCTAACTGCTAGACACAATAAGCACTTAAAGGGGCCAACTATTTGCAACGACTCCTGGTACAAAGCAACAATCATCAAAAAACAAATCACCAAAAAAGTTGCAATAAAAACGAAAAAAGCCAGATAGTCCATAGAAATTATACGAAAAACTGTACGAAAAACCGAAAAAGTCTTTTGGGCGGCAACTAAATGTTGTTAGCTGTTGAATTGTTGATGTTGATTGAAGAGCGCGCTAGTCAGTGCTTTCTGCCAACTTGCCTTGTTTGGCTTGTTGAACTCTTACTTTATAGCCTTTTGTAGCAAAAAAAAAAAAAAACAAAAACAAGATTTAAAAATACAAAAATAAAAAATAAACTTTTTAATTAAATTTACAGGTGGCGAATCGAGTGGTCGACAGACGCGTCAAGGAGTCGCTGTATGCTCCCAGCGGCGCGCGCTACTGGTTGCTGGTATCGTTTTAGGCTCGCTGCTGCTCACCGCGTTAATAATAGCCTATGCTGGACCACAAAATGGTAGGTTGAAAGTGTGTTTGTTTGTGTGCATGCGGGTGTGTATTGCGGTGTATGATATTTTTATTATTTGTGGTTAAGCGGACACAAATACTCACATCCAAAAACACGGTTAATTGAAGTATCTTATGAATTTGCGTATATAGTTGCATCCACATACATAGTACATACACACATACATATATACGTACCATACACACATTCCTCTCTATCCCTGCAGGGAAATCAACTAGTTTTTGCTGATGTGCAACTAATGAAATCGCAGATCTGACCAGTTTGCCTTATATACATTTTCATATATAAGTATTTGATGAAATTTTGATTCCGTAAATTAAGTGAAGTTTTTATTGCACTAACTTTCGAAAAGTTTATTAGTTTTCCAATTTAGCGCGAACTTAATAGTTTCTTATTTATTGGCGCGTAGAAGAGGCGAAATCTATTAATCTATTAATAATTAAATGAATTTAAATCTGTTTACACTTAGTCCTTCCAGAAAAGTGGAGGTTTTCCTTTTTCTTTGTTGCCATCTTCAGACATCGTATCGAATACTGTCAGGGCCAGAGCCAGAGTGTCTGTGTCCATTTATACGACATGACCTAGCGAATGGGTTCGCTAAATCTTAATTCGCTGCACCATGCCCCTATCTGTGTACAGTTCATACCTCTAATCGTTCCATCGCCTATTCGCTCTCACTATACTAGCAGCAAAAGAGTCTTTCCTCATCCCACAACTTAATTTACCACTTCGCAGAAAGTTTTGAGTCAATTCAGGTGAAATGGAGAAGAATTTTCAGAAACAGCTGGACGTGATTAACCTATGAAAAGTGTTTTTTAGATTACAAAAAGCGTGGACACATGAGTATTGGGACATTAGCTAGCCAGCAGATGCACTGCGTTATGTCTATGTGCCGTAAAGTTCAACATTTCATCGTGTGCCACATTCGGTGCCGCCAACGCGGTAATGGTCCATAATTTTTTCCCAGAATATTTCTTTTGAACACTCCGAACAAGGTCCGCCTCATCTGTTTTTGTTATCATTAACGCCTCTACGTGATTTTATAGAACGGGCATGATAACAGTCGCTGTAGCCGAATGGGTTGGTGCGTGACTACCATTCCGAATTCGGAGAGAACGGAGTTTCGAATTTCCGTGAAACACCAAAATGAAGTAAACGTTTTTTCTAATAGCGATCGCCCATTGAAGGCAAGAAACAGCAGATGAACTGGCAAGAAGGGGATCTTCCATGAATAACGCTCTTGAAGAGTCGGTATTAAGAGTGCAATTTCTCTAAAACACCTCCGAATTGCGGATTGTAGATGGCCTATCTACAACCTTAAGCAATCGGCAACATTAATAAACATGAAACGACGGGACGCCTGGAGACCAACGACAGTCATAACTGGCTTTTGGTCTGTGGGAGAACAGAAGGACAGAATGTTTGCCCTGGGCAAACCACTGTTCGAGAGTCATGAACAGCTTAGATGTCAACAACCTGATAAGGTTCCTGAACCGCACAGACTGGATATATAGGGTGGGCCATGTAAAATTTGCCTTTTGAATCGGCTATAAAAAAAAACTAATCAATATTTTTTTAAATTTTCTTTTTTTTATTTTGAAGATTGAACATTGTCATTTATGAATGAAAAATAATGTCGTTCAAATGACTGCCATGACTGGCTTTACAGTAGGCCATTCGATCAACCCAATTTTTAAGCACATTTGCGATTGTTTGGGCTCCAATTTCATGAATGGCAACTTCGATTTCGTGTTTTAAAGCATCAATCGTCTCTGGATGGTTCGCATAGCATTTGTCCTTAACGGCTCCCCACAAAAAATAGTCCAACGGGCTTAAACCGATGTGAAAATGAGCTTCGTCAGAAAAGATGATTTTTCGGCAAAAATGCTCATCTTCGGTCAAACGATTTTCTGCCCATTGAGCGAACCTAACTAACTAACTAACCCTTCATATCGAGGTCTTTATCCAAAATTCTCCTCAAAGAAGTGCGTGAAATGTTCAATTCTTGAGAACGATGACGAGTTGAGGTTGTTGGATGTTCACGCACATTTTCGGCTACAGCAGCAATGTTTTCGGGTGTATGCACTGTATTAGCACGTTCACGTGTTGTTTTATCCATTAGCGATCCACTTTCACGAACACGATTAACAAATTGATCTACAAACTGTCTTGTTGGCAAATCTTTTTTTTGGAATTTTTTTTCAAATTTCTCACTGTTTGAGTAGAAGACTCACCACTCTGGAAATAGGTTTTCAATATTTCCCAATTTTGTTCAAGCGTATAGCGTCCCATTTCGTAAATGTCAAACCTTTAAGTAAATTATGAACACATGACATGTCATTTGTGTTACCATTTTCAAAAAAATAGGCGGTTCAAAATGCAAACGCTATATGGCCCACCCTGTACTCATGCTGTAAATAACTGGTAAGCAAGTAGTTGGATTCTGGAAGAATTACCACTTAAACTAATCAACCAACCAGCGATCGACCCTCGGCAGGCAATGGCAAATCTCCAACTGTATTTCTACCATGGAAAAACTCCTCATAAAAAATATCTGCCGTTCGGAGTCGGCTTAAAACTGTACGTCCCTTCATTTGTGGAACAACATCAAGACGCACGACACAAATAGGGCGAGGAGCTCTACCAAATACCCAAAAAGGGTGTAAGAGCCGATTGTTTGCATATGTATATATATGATGACAGCTTCCAGTTATTTTTGCAATAGCACAAACGAGCAAAAGTAGCACTTCATGGCAATACTAGGCTGATATCATTCATAATCTTACGAGTAATACTGATTCCCAAGTAAACGAAGTCTTCTTCGGAAATTAAAAATTTGATTTTCTTCAGTGATGTGGGTGCCGGAAATCCAGTGCACTAACTCGTTCAGCTCCAAGGTCATTTACTTCCCGTTTTTTATGTTTTTATGTATATTAGTTTAGAAAATGCAGAAGAAATGATATCAATACCGCCAGTATACGTGAACAATTGTATAATTTATTTCTACAAAATCTTTTCCAGCATCAGATTAAAGGGGTTCGAGGATAGTGATTTACTTTCTCTCTGAAAATTCGTTACGCAGCTACCAAATAACTTTTAGCATTCTTAAGAGCAACTGAAGGTTTCTTGGCCAACTGGAATTATGGATATACTTAGTTGGTTGGTTGAAGTGGTGATTCCCCAAGAGTTTAATAAGTGCTGCCACACCATTTTTGTGCCACATCCTCGCTACCTACCAGTTATACGATTACTTCTTCATGACTATATCCAGTCTGTGCGATTGAGAAACCATACACGGGTGCTTGCGTCTATCCTCGAGGTTTTCAAAACGCGGCTTGTCAATGGTTAACATTCGTGCCTGCCTTAAGGCAGAACATTCATAGAGGATGTGGAATATAGTTTCCTTTTGCTCCGGTTGATTACATCTATGGCAGTATGTATATATTGTCTGCCTTCTCTCCTATGGGCCAGAAACCAGTTATCACTGCCGGTACCCATTATTATTTCATATTTGTCAATGTTATCGTCTGTTTGTGGTTGTAGGGGGGCCATAACATTCCGCTGACTTTTGAGGTTGCCTGATCCCTCCGCCTACTTATACAGTCCGTAATTCGTAGATATTTTGAGCGGATTGCATTCTTGATTGCCCCCAGATTTAGGTAACGATATGGTTTACGCTCAAGGTGGTAAGGTTATTCCTACTTTGTTCCACCAGTTTAGAGGTTGTTGCAGGCGAATCAAATGCCTGAATTGCAGCTTGGCTATCCGAAAGATGGGCGATATTGCCTCCCTTACTCCATTTCGCCGAGATAGAAAGAGAGTGGCAAAATTCCTGTTGAATATCATCGTTAAAACGATGTAATCAGTCCTCCCCGAGGTGAACTGAGTTTGTCGCAACAATAGATTGCCATGACCATAAGGGGTTTCTCTCCAGCGACCCGCGTTTTTTTTTTTGTTTTTTTGAAGGGGGCTTAAATCAAAATGTCAGAAACAACGGAAAGGTGCCATCACACCAATAATATGTGGTGTACGCTCCCACTAATACTGCAACAATCCTCCCATCTCGGCTTCTGCCCTGGAACCACTAAAGTGTAACATCTGGGTAGAGCCGCGTACGTACGTGCGCCCAGGTTCCTCTGCTGGTTCCTGGAAGGCTATACGCCCTCAATAGTCCCAATTACTCCCACTGTGTTTATAGGGGGTTCTAAAGTAAAGGAGATATCGGAAAAGTTGCAGTAGTGGTATACTAACCCACTACCGTCTTGTCTTCTGCACGATATTGCATTGAGTTTTTTATTCAAAAGTCTGTGCTTGTCGTCGGTTCGTCAGATACCATTCGTCTTCTCTTTAGCTGCTGCTGCTGCGGCTGTAACTGTTGTTGTCTCGCTTTGCGCTCCCAATCAATGTGGCGGAATCGCTTCATGATCGTACCTGCGAACATTTGGGCTGCCTCCCACTTACTGCTGCTTGCGCACATATCTTCACGAGACTGCTGGGGGATGGTTGATGACTCAGGGATTTTTCGAGAATAGCTCGTTCCTCTCTGAAGCGATCGCAATAAAAAATCACGTGTTCTGCGTTTTCTTCAGTATTCGAGCAGTCTGGACAGAAAGGGCTGTCTGTCAGCCTAAAATGGTGCAGGTAATCCCGAAAACAGCCATGCCCGCTAGGCAACTGCGAAAGGGCATAGTCGGTGTGTCCATGATTTCTTACTAACCATTCATTAACACATGGTACGAGTTTGTAGGTGCAACGACCGCTTTGTGACTGATCCAACCGTTGCTGTCACCGAACTATTTGTCAGCAATTGCTCAGCCGCTTTTTGTACTGGTGTGGACCGTGCTTCTTGCACGTTATAGAGCCGATTCATTTCATTTGTTAAGAGGCCGAGATGCAGCTTTCCAGATTGCAGCTTTCAACTGTCACGAGGTCCAGAGGTAGCTTTCCAGCGACCCGCTTCATTTATCCTAATGCGCTAACGGTAGCCAGCTTTCTTGGTATGGAGATCTACCGGCGTCACATGTGTCAGTGTCATGAACTGTAGTCCTCCAGTTTAGTTTAGTGTTATGTAGGGACATATTACTGGGATACAACAGAGCTTAGCTTTGCTCCGACAGTGTTTCTTTGCTTTGCTTCACCCCAATTTATATCTATATATCAAATGGCTTGGTCTTCCTTGTATATTTGGAAGAGTTTGGAAGAGTACACTTAAATTTCAATCGTGGCAAAATTAATGGAAATTTAGAAGTAAAAGCGAGAATTTTAGATTAAAAAAATAATATATTATAATATAAAATATTAAAAATGAATAATAAATTATATTAAAAAAAAACTAAACGAATTAAAAAATTAAAAACAACTTAATAAATTAAAAAAAATAAATAAGTAATTAGGTTTTCCCTGCAGGGATGCATATCTTTGTAAGAATCTGCGTTTACCTCTGTTTTGAATATACTTTTACATACAGCAAGTATATCTGAAGGGTGTGTGAGTCACCATTTCATTGCCGACATTCTTTGTTTTCGTTCGTTTTCAGCTATATAAAATAAAGCAAACAAATTATTACAACAGTCATTAGTTAGGTATCAGCGTATTTTAATTTGATCATGTTTTTATACACGGTTTATCATGACTCAACCCTTTTTAACAAATTTCAATATCACACAGACTTCACGTACTTTAAATTTTGCCTTTAATTTCATTATTGTGTAAGATAAGCCTCAAAACTGACATTCGTAAGCAATTTTGAAATACATTCCACCTTACAAAAGATGCCTGACGATTTATAATTTTATTTTTATTATTTTTATTTTTACATTGGTAGGGGGATTGAGCAAGGCCATATCCCTTGGAATAAACACACACCACACTATCACAGTCCATCTTGGACTCGACGGTATAGAGACGCAAGACTTCCGTACCGGCAACTTGATTTCCTCTTCATTCTCTTCTAGATGGGAATCGTACCTGAAAGTTAAAATCTAGGTAGGTTATCTTATAGTCAGAGACAACGTCTATTGGCCCATCTACCAAGATATAGGAGTTCCACTCAGTTCCCTACTAACTGAGTCCTACTGCCGAGAATGCTGTAACGCATTTCCGGTGTAGATGAATAGGATCCAAGTCAGGATAACCTTTCGGAACTCTTTTGGAGAAGAAATATTTTTCAATATTTGAAGACTTCTGTGGTGGGGAGCTTTCAGAGAAGGAGACTGTAGAGCATTTTCTCTGTAAATGTTCGGGTTTGGCAGCTAGACGACTAGGGGCAGTGCGCCAACCTAAATCCCATCAACCTTCTCCATTATATCGACAGCTCTGGCTGCCTGTAGATATCTGCCTGTTGGAGGTCTCATAATGGTATCAAAACGGCGCTTTAGAGCTACTTGAGGAGTGCCACACTGTCCCTTTAACCATTTCACCTACCTACCTAAGACTTTTGTGGGATAATAATTAATCACGTATCGATTTTTCACGACTTAAAATATATTTACGTGTATATCGCACTTTAATTACTAACTACATAGAATTAGTGAAAAAAAGTGTTGCATGGTGCACGTATAAAAATTCAGAATGTTTTGGTTGTCGCGTGAAAAACTATAAAGTTCAATCATGCAAGCGAAAAGTAGCAAAATGAGAATGTAAAAAGAAAAGAAAAGTCCCGAAACGAGTCAGCGTGCTGCAGGATGTGTTAATTGTATGCCCCTTACTTTTTGCCTATTGAAGGCAAGCCGCCATATTAAGAAGTCACAAGTTAATATTGGTTCTTTTATGGTAGAATATATCCAATCCCAAGTTTTCCTTGCTACCCCCACTTTTTAACCTCTCAAAAAATAGGATTTGTCGAACTCTCCAAAATACGCCCCTGTCTCGGCAATGACTTCTTTGTTTGAACTAAATTTTTTCATGTTAGGGCACAAGTCGCACGGAGCCAGATCGGGTGAATACGGGGGGTGCGGTAGTAATTCATAATGCAATTCCTGCAGCTCGGTGGCGACAACTCCGGATGAATGGGCTGGTGCCTTATCATGGTGAAACAGAACCGTCTTCTACGCTAAATGCGGTCGTGTCTCTTTCAATTTTTTGGGAAAGCAGTCCAGTAACTGACTGTAAATTGTTCAGTGATCGTTCTTCATTTTTATAAAAAAATCCATGAGAATGACGCCGTTCGCATCCCAAAAAATCGTCGCCATAGCCTTTCTGGCCGATGGGACTATCTTGGCCTTCTTTGGAGCAGGTTCACCGGGAGAAATCCATTGTTTTGATTGTTGCGTAATTTCTGGTCTGTAATTATGAATCCAAGTTTCATCAACGGTGATAACTCGATGCAAAAATTCCTTCGGATCTCGCTTAAATTGATCCAACCACTGCTTTTAAGTTAACAGCCGCATCCGCTTGTTGTTGCTTGTGAGCAAACGCGGTACCCACCTGGACGACAATTTTTTTATCTCCAACTTATCATGTAAAATATTAAATGCCGTTCCTGCCAACACATCTATGTCCTCTGTTCGATCAGCTAGAATCATGTCGTGGACTTTTTGAATGATTGCCTCGGTAACCACGTCTGCCTGGCGTCCTGGTCGCTCCTCATCAAACACGGATGTGCGCCCACGTTTAAATTCGTTAAACCAATATTTACTGTGCTCATAGATGGCAAAGTGTCCCCATAGACAGCATCCAACTTTGATTTTATCTCCTCGCATTTTTTCCCATCCAAAATCAAAAAGTGCATTACCGAACGATACTGCTCCTTTTCCATCTTAGCGAAAATCACGAAACAAGTCTTACTTGAATAGCTGCCAAAGCCAAGCTAACCTATCAATCAGTCTGAAATTTGTTTTGCCGTCGTTTGATAGATGGCATCACACGATGCTAACACGAACTTCCCTTAGGAACGCCCTCTGTCATCAAACACGGATACTTATTGAAGCGATCTCGTAAAATTTTCTATCACCCACCGAGGGTTGTCAATGTTAGGGTTATCAATATTTTTCATGCATGATTAGAGTCAGTAGTAGCTTGTCCTTGAGCCTAGCGATGGTAGGTCAATCATAAGACTTTCTTCCACCTATCAGAACTGATAAATGCTCTGATTGAGTTTATACAGCGAACGACTCCGTACCTTCTTCACACTCTTGGTTCGATAATTGAATTTACACACGGGCATCGATTTTGTGAAAAGCAGAAACTAGCAAAGTTTATTAATAAGTTGAACATAAAGTAATAACCGCAGAATCACTAGCAAGACTTAACTAATGCATTTTCAATTTGCGTGACACTTTTGCGTATGTCGATATGCGAGTGTGTGCGCGTTTGTGTGCGTCGTCAGCTTCAATTAAACATATTACACAGAGGTCCTTTGTGCCAACAGGTTTGCCTTGTGAAAACATCAAGAACGCCCACGTGGGATCTCTCTAGCTGTACATATACGAGCACATAGGTACATATCTACAAGATCTGTGTTTGTGTTAAAAAGCTGTTTTTTTACATTCATCACCCTTTTAAACCCGTTACTCTTTGTCACTAACAAAAGAGGATGGGAAAAAAGTAATTAATGCAATAATAGAAAAATGGAATGTAGCAAAAGAAGAGTTAAGCGGAAAGAAAAGAAGAAAAAACACGATTAATTTATGCAGAGCACAAACATAAAGTTGCCATTGCATATTTAATGGCGTTTAATACGGGCAGGTTAATTGAATTGACAACAACTGACAGGACAAATTGCATGCTTGTAGCAGCTTATGAGAGGAGGGGTGGTGTTGAGTATAAAGAACATGACAGGTTTAATTTTTAAAGGTCTCATACGCTAGATGGTTTGTGGAAGGGCAATAATTTAGTTAGTGGCTGATTAAAGGTGCAACCGAAGTTAAGAAGGGGCTAAACAATACATTTTCTCTTCTTCACTGAATATTCAAGGCCATTACACTCTTGAAATCTGGCATCCGTACTCCGTGCCACTCGCTGGATAAGTGATGCAGAGATGCCATGAACCTCATAAATGATATTTTCTTTTAGTGTTGAGATGGTCGCTGGGCTTGTTTTATAGGCTTTACTTTTCAAGTACCCCCACAAAAAAAATCCATAGGGATAAGATCGAGCGACGTGGTTGGCCAGAATATGTCATCGAAACAGTCATCACTTCGTAAGGGATGAAATTACGCAGTGTCGCCATGGCCTCTCTGGCCGTGCTCGGTGCGGCGCCATCCTGCTGAATCTATGTGTGCATACTGAAGGCAGGATATTCTCTCATTACTAGTAGAAATTAATCGTTCAGCATGCGTTAATAGGAGACACCGTTCACAGAAATTGCTTGCCCCAGACGATTTTCCAAAATATTGTGTCCAATTATTCCACTGCAGGCAGAGCATTGCAAACATATTTACGGATGGCTCAAAGTCGGATGAAAGTGTTGTTGGGGGAGTATTCTGCGAAGAGCTCCCCATCAAGCTTAAATTTAGGCTTCCGGACCACTGTAGTGTTTTCCAAACGGAAGTAGCCGCAATTAAAGAAGAAGGGGATTGGTTGCTTACGTCTGTAATTACAGTAAATGATGTAAATATCTATTCCGACCTTGGGCTCATTGTTTGAGCGTTCGAAATTAGTCGGGAAATACTTTGGTATTAGGCCCATTTGGGTTCTCGGTCGCGGCGGCATGGAGGAAAACTGCTAGGCTGATGAGCTGACTAGACAGGTGACCCTGAAGACGGTTTCACCGCGAAATGGGAGGAATAGGGTTCCCTTGAGAGCCTGTGGTCTGCTCCTGGAAATATAGACGTCGCGTGAACTCAGCGAGCGCTGGGCTAGTGCGCAAACGTGAAAAGTCGCGCGGTCCTTCTGGCCGCGGGTAGATCGCGGGCGGGAACTTCTAAGGCTAACAAAACCGTACCTCTCGAATTTCATAGGTATCCTTACTGGACATTGTCTGTTAGGTGTCCATGCGGTGAGGCTTTGGGATTGCTTCAAGTCCTTTCTGCAGAAGCTGTCTGGAGGATGAGGTGGAATCTTCTCAGCTGCCCTGCTCTCGTTGGGCAAAGGTTTAGACATCTGGGTCCTCACTTTTTTTCTACACTTGCGGATATTGCGCACTTCGATTGCGAACGCACGTAGTTCATCGGTCCACTTCGCCATCTAAATTTTTACAAAGTCAAGTAACAGCTGATTTGTGAGAAAACGGCCCAACAAATTTTTAAAGTTTCTGATAGTGGAAATAATTTTTTTAGCTTTTTTAATTTTACTAGAATAAAGGCAAGTATTCTCGTCATGCATTTTTTGAGAACTTTCATTGTTTTTATTAATATAACATAAAATAGCGGACGGAATCGGAATTGGACGTAGGCTTGCAATTTTTTTTGCCACTTAGTTCATATGAGGCTTTGCTTTTATATTTTACGCCCAATAATGACAAATTCTCCAAATTTGATAAATATTCTCCTTGGAAGTTTATACTCTTTAGCATTCGTTAGAACTAATTTTTAAAACACTTGTGCACTCACAAGTGAATACCACTAAAATGAGCTGTTTAAGGACTTTAACAGCTTCTTCAGGCAAAAAAAAAAAATCATTAGGTGCTAAATCAGTGCTGCAAGGCTGGGGATCTATTACTTCGATCTTTTGAGTGCTCAAAAACCCTCTTTGTGAAGGATTACTCGTCTTCTGAGGTTGGTGTTCCTAAATTTTCCGAAAACTTCTGGCAAAAAAATGGACATTAAAATAAACTGTTTTAAGTTTCTCTGGTGGTAGAGTGGTGACATGCCTAGATTTTTCAAAAAAAGCAGGCGACCATTTGCTTTGAGGTGCTTCTTTCGCGAACAACTTTTGTTGGATTAACCTCGTCCTGGAACACCCATACTGTCGATTGTTGTTTTGTTTTCGCTTCATAAACATAGATCCAAAATTTGTCACATGCTATGATGTCATAGACGTGCTTTGAATCACCGCGGCTGAGTTTTTTCAGCATTTCATAACACCATCCTTTTTTCGGCAATTGTCGAATCATGCGGTATTTTATCTTCTTGATGACCAAATGTTAATGCAATATTGTATGTACGCTGATGCCTCGTAATGCCCCATGCTGTCTCTATCGTGCAATATGTCACTGCTGATCCTGCAAGGACAATCGTTTTTGAACGGCCTTCACGAAATGCATCTTGCAATGATCGACGGCCACGTTGGAACTCGTTTTACTAGCGTTTCATAGCGGGCAAGTGTTGTTGTTGTTTCAACACCAAAAGTTTAAGTAAATTGATCACTACACTCCTCTCTCGATAATCCCCGCCGAAAATCGTAATAAATCATCGCACGAAAATTTTCACCAGTTAATTCTCAACTCACTGAAAAAGAATAAATAAAGCTCGTAAGTGACAAAGTTTGTGCTAAAAAATACCATATTTCCTGATAAAAATATCAGATTATCACTAGTAGAGTCTCAAAGGCGCAAAATAATACATGGGCTGAAAAGTACCGGGCCTAACAAACCACGTTTTTTTTTGTTCAAAATGAGCTTTATTCATTAACGTCATTCCCTTCCAGAACAATGCAATCATGCCAGCGCTGCTCTAACATTTCAATACCTTTTTTGTTGAACGATTCATCTTTTGCCTCAAAATGGCCTCAGTTTCAGCGGCATCCTCTTCATTCGAGCGAAATTTTTCACTGGCGAGCAGTTTTTTTAGGTCAGCTTTTTTAAGTTAACCAGGCGAATACGGTGGATGTGAGAGCAACTCAAAGTTCGATTCTTGTAATATAGTTTTCACCTTGTTTTGAGAGACTTGCGACAAGATCGTTGTCTTAACGAAACCGAACAGTGAGCAAACGGCGCACATTTTGAACAAAGCTTTTTCATAGTCAAATGCTCATGCAATGTAAAGTCAACAGATTCTTTTGATATCTTCACGATGTCAGCTAACTCACGCAACTTCACTTTTCGATCATTCAATATGATTTTGTGGATTTTTTTGATGTTTTCTGATGTTACCGCCTCATTTGGACGTCCACTACGTTGTGCATCATCGGTGTTTCTACGTCCACGTCGGAAGTCAGCAAATCATCGTTTTATTGTTGTTTCTGAGTGTCCAGATTTCACTGTTCGCTACGGTAGGTAGTCAACATAAAAGGTTTTCCAGTAAGAGGTGTGATTTTGGTAAAAGATCAACGGTTTCATTGCTTGTGTGGCACGTAGCGCCGTCTTGTTGAAAATATACCTTGTCCAGATCAATACCATCCAATTCCGGCCATAAAAATCGCTAATCATCTCTCGATAGTGCAATCCATTCCCCGTAACTGTTGCTCCAGCTTCATTTTCGAAAAAGTAAGGTCCAATGACTCCGACGGACCATAAACCGCACCAAACAGTCAAACGTTGAGGATAGAGAGGCTTTTCAACAATAACTCTTGGATTTTCTGAGCCCCAGATCCGACAGTTTTGCTTGTTGACGAAGCCATCGAGGTGGAAATGGGCCTCAGCACTGAAGATGATTTTTCGATGGAATTCCGGATCCTTTTCAAGCATTTCAACGACCCAATCAGCAAAGACATATCGTTTTTGATGACCGGGCGGCTTGAGTTCTTGTGTTAACTGGACTTTATAAGCCTTAAGATCCAAATCTTTATGAAAAATATAGTAGTGTAATGACGTTTGTGGAATGCCTGATTCCAAAGAAAGACGAGGAATGGAGAAACTGGGGTTTTCTTCAACACTTTCGGCTACAACAGCAATATTTTTGGCTGTTCTTGAGCGACGTGCACGGGTTTTTTTCTTCACATCACTAACTTGTCCCAACAGCTCGAATTTTTTCACCAATTTCTGTAATGCGGTCCGACGAGTTTTACGAACCGTCTCTGCCAAATTTTCACCATTTTTATGGTGAATTTTAATAATTTCAATGCGTTGTTTAAGCGTGTATCTTTCCATTTTTATTAAGGGGGGAGCCTGGTTTATGAGGTCTATAAATTGCATCTTTTTGCGATTTTTTTTTTTAAGGAAAAAATTAATTTAGCACTGCAAAGTTTTTTCTATCTTTTAATCAACATTCAAAAAGTATAAAAAATTTTGGTACTGGTTAAAATAAGTTGAAAAAAATGTTTAACATAGAAATTAGTAGAGCGCTGCAACGCTGGAGTTTCCAACTGGCGTACAAGATACAGCTCGTAATTATTATCTAAAGCAAAAAATTCAAATGGATTTCTAATTATCATGATTTTTTATTCTAGATGAACTAAGAAAACTGAGAGAAATTCCGAAATTTCAACTTTTTGGAGGTTTTAAAGAAAAAAATGCCTTTCTATAAAAAAAAAATTCACTTCAACTTGGTATAAAAATCTAGAAAATTTTTTTTTTTTATCTATTTTGTTAGTTCAAAAAGAAGAGAATTTAATACTGAAGGGAACAAGCTATGATTCATTTCAAAAGGTTCATTAGTTTTTTTTCATTCATGTACGCCAATTCAAAGAAATCATAAAAAGGAAAAGTCGAGAAAAGAAGATAAAGTTTGTACTATAGCTGTCCGCTCACAGCGTAACTACCTAACGCTCGCCTACCTTTGGCTTTGTATCTACGGAAATATTGAGAATTAGGCTCTGTAACTTTGTGTGAATATTCTGAAATATATTAGGAATCGCTTAAAACGAAAAAAAAATGATTTTTTTGACCTTATAAACCAGGCTCCTCCCTTAATGGCGTAGTTTCTACTTGTCAAATATCAAAAAATGACAGCTTCAAAAGTGACATCTACCGAAATAGCGGGCTATTCAAAATAACACCTGTTACACTGTGGTACAAAAAAAAAAGTTGCAAAAAAACTTTGGATCGGACATGATGAGGGTTGTAGCTTATGAAAAACTGAAAAGAATGGTATAGGAGAAATTTCCAATACACCCCCAAAATCTCATTTTATGGCCATAAAACCGTTTTTCAGTAGGTTGATGTGAAGAATAACTCCTAACTTCGCCAATTTCCATCCGATTTCGAATTTGCTTTTTTAGTTCGAAAGAACAAAAACAAGCCTTTTTGACAGTGTGTTAACATTTTTTCTGAAATGACAACTGACGAGACTGTAGACGGAAGTATTTGGAATTTTTTTATTTTTTCTCTATTTTTTCGACTTTGGCATAATTTTTACGATATTATCCGATATTGAGGATTTTTTTTAGTACCCTACTGTGTTAGTAAATTTAATTTTGCGTCGAATGAGCTATATTTGACTGTAATTGAATTAAAATTAGTAGAGTTGTGCGAGTTTTAAGATTTTTTGTTTTTTTTTTTTACTAATTTGGAATGTTGGTATAGCTTACGCTAAATGGGAATAAGGACGTGTTTTGATGCGTTATTATAGATACGTAATATTTATTGGAGTGTATATGTATACATAAGAGTACACTGTACTGCATACAACAGAACTGGTTAGAACTTACGAAAATATTTGACATATTATAGCACTTTTTTTTTCAATAGAAATATGAAAAAGCTCCCAAGTGTACCAAAGTTCACTCTGTACATTGATTAACAAAAGAAGTTTGTTATTATAATTTAACCTTATTAAAACGTCAAAGTTGTATTGTTTGTTTCATTGAAATTCAAAAGATATAAATCAAAACGTTGCCAGAAAAGTCAAATTTCTCAATATTCTCCGATGATATGGCATCATCAGCCTTATCATAAACCAGATGATTGTTATTTTTGTAAAACGGACGTAAACGGTCATCGTTATAAAACTCGAAAGCACATAAAGTATGCTGATGTTGCAACTGTTAAGAACCACGTAGTCTTGGACGATATGATTGACTCAACTGCAGGTCATGAACTGAAGGAAGTTCAACTCATTGCTGATGATGATCAAACTGATAACAATAAACCTGATGATGAAGAGTACTTTCCGTCTGGTTCTAAGTTTTCAGAACGAGACATTGTATCAAATTCAGATTTTCAGGATCTTTCTCGTGATTTACATACTTCTATCGGGAAGACAATCTGAAACGCTCGCTTCTCGATTTAAACAATGGAATTTGGTTGATGACGAATTTCTTACAGAAAAGTATTCAAAACTGATGAAGAAATACAAATGTACCGTACCATACTAAACTCCAAAGGGCCGTTTCCAATGCATTTTTAAGTTTGGAACCAGTGCCGTTGTGTACTGCACCGCACCATACCGTACAGTGCTGCACTGCACAATACTCCAATAAATATTATGCGTTTATAATGACACTTGTTATTATTTTCATGCTTCGAAACGCATACCAAATCTCGTAGTAAAAAAAAAAGAAAAAATCTTAAAACCCACACAACTCTATTAATTTTAATTCAATTACAGTCAAATATAGCTCATTCGACGCAAAATTAAATTTACTAACACAGTAGGGTACTAAAAAAAATCCTCAATATCGGATAATATCGTAAAAATTATGCCAAAGTCGAAAAAATAGAGAAAAAATAAAAAAATTCCAAATACTTCCGTCTACAGTCTCGTCAGTTGTCATTTCAGAAAAAATGTTAACACACTGTCAAAAAGGCTTGTTTTTGTTCTTTCGAACTAAAAAAGCAAATTCGAAATCGGATGGAAATTGGCGAAGTTAGGAGTTATTCTTCACATCAACCTACTGAAAAACGGTTTTATGGCCATAAAATGAGATTTTGGGGGTGTATTGGAAATTTCTCCTATACCATTCTTTTCAGTTTTTCATAAGCTACAACCCTCATCATGTCCGATCCAAAGTTTTTTTCCAACTTTTTTTTTTGTACCACAGTGTTATTGGAAAACCCTTTACATTTAACTACATACGAGTGCATACGTAAACTAGTTTTTCTACCCCTCACCTACTCACTTAGTACCCCTATACATACGCAAACACATAGAACAAAATAATTGCCTCCCGATCCATACTTAGGTTTTCATCCAAGAATCGTCACCATATCTTATACAAAAGTATGTATGTATCGCTAAAAATATTTCGTATGTATGAGCACACCCAGCGAATTGATTCGCACTATATACATACATAAATATGTACTAAATGAGTACAAGTACAACTATCTACATATATACCATATGATACTGAGTTTTATGAATCCATGTACGATATAAATAAAAATATGTTTGTTTTTAATTTACTTTTTGCAAACGTTTTTTGCTAACCAAATGCAATTTATTCTATATATATTTTCTGTTTATATTTACATATTTATTGAAAAAAAAAAAAATTAAAAATCTGAAAAAAATAAATAAATAACGATTTCACTTTATGCTTGTTTGATTGGTAAAAATGTGAGTAAAATTTTTAAAGAAATATTACCTTTTGAGTAATCCCTTCACCTATTACCCTTCTTCACGTATTTTCGATATTTTTTCAATATGGCATGTTGGTGTCGAAGCAATTAAAAAAATGAGAATAAAACTAAAAATTAGTGCTTTCAAACGATTCCTAAAATCTAGGCAATTTCTCATTTAAAAGAATCATAATTTGACGTAACTATTAGTAGAAGTGTATGATTTGCGAAAAGAAATGATACAATCATTGATAATTTTATTTGATTAATTAAGTTTTAATTTTCATTCGCAAAAAAAAATAGTTTTTTCTTTCTTCATTCTACATGCATATGCCTGTATGTATATAATAAATATATTTCTTATGTGAATAACTTATTTACTTTTTATTTATCTTAGTTGCGACTATGAGACCTAACCGAATTTATTAACTCATTTTTCATGAACTCAAGAAAACATGATTTGAAACTGTCTACTGAATTTAATGAAAAATGCTTAAATTACAAACTTAAGCCTAACTAACCAAGAGATAGAGTTGAATAGTAGAGAAAGTTTTTTCTTTGAAACTGAGAAATCTAGCAATTTAGAGTTGGCGATCTCAATAAAATTAAGAAGTGCCCGTTCAATAGGAATATTACGCGCATAATTTGTATTGAACTTATTTAAATGAACAGGAAGAGTGTTACGGAGAATTCGTGGAGTTTGCAACAAGATTAATACTTTGAAGCAGAAATGGGCCATAAATGTTACCCATAGGTTAGGATAAATGGCTGCCCACGAGGGACCTACTTGAGCAAAGAACTAAAGTTCGTCTGTTGTGATTCCATACAGAAGGAGGAAAAACAGAGGGAAAATAACCAAACAGGAAGGAAAAGAGAAGAAGAGGAAAAACAGAGGGAAAATAACCAAACAGGAAGGAAAAGAGAAGAAGAGGCTTTGGATTGTAGGATGACTACCAACGGTGGTCATAATTTAAACCTAATATAACCGCAGGTGTAGCTAAAAAATGAGAGTCCAGTTTTCTGCCCGACGAGAGCAGAGCAGCTGAGAAGAACGTGCTGAGATGATTCCGCCTTATCCTCCAAACTGCTTCTGCAAGTGTAGCTACATAACAGACAATGCCCTGTAAAGGCACTCACCAAACCCGAAAGCTTCAACTTTGTTAGCCTTAGCAGTTCCCTCAGGTACCCCCTATCCACCCATGGTCAAAAGGATCGCACGACTTGACCCGTTTGCGCACTAACCCAGCGCTCCTTGAGTTGACGCGAGGCCCATCTTTCCAGTAGTAGGTTTTTAAGGGAACCCCATTCCTCTCATTTCACGGTGAAACCGTCTTCAGGATCACCTGTCTAGCCAGCTCCTCAGCCCAGAAGTTTCCCGCTTTGCCACTGAGACCGGGAACCCAAATAGCCTTAATATCGGAGTCATGGGATACAATGGAGGGAGAAATCAGGCATTCCCTAAAGACTAATTTCGAACGCGCAAACAACGAGTCCAGAGCCCTAATTGTCTGGCCTCGCTGTTGGAATAGATATTTACATTTTTTACAGTTATTACAGAAGTAACCAATCCACTGTTTTTTTAGTCGCGGCTACCTCCGCTTGGAAAACACTACAGTGGTCCGGAAAGCTAAATTTGTGCTTGCTCATGCTGCAGTACAGGGTTGCCCATATTCGACGGACCCATGTGTTTTTTGGGCCCATTCCAATCGACGAGGCTTGTCCGCAGCCAACAATCTTTGCGACAATTGAATCTTATACGAGAATAAATGCAAATCAATGCGGATAATTCGTTGTAAAGTGGTCCGAACAATGCCCAACTGCTGAGAACGGCAATTTTGGGATGTCCTTGGCGACGTCTCAACACTGGCTGATTCGATCGCCTTGGTCGCATCACCAGTCGAAAACCTTTCGTACAAACGTTTAATGGTGTTCTTAGAAGGCGCACTTTTCACATTATTTAATTTTTTATACGCACGTTGAGTTTTCACAATTGACTTCTTTTGTTGAATGTAAATTTCAACAATTTGGGAGCGCTCGCGTGGCGTGTACTGTTCCATGGTAAAAATTTGCTTGGACTGACACTTCCAACGCGGCATGTCATTAAGCGATCTGATGTCTCTGTCAAAAGATACAGGGTTACCAGATGTGTCCGACGAATAGAGGCAACCCTGTAGTTTACCCTGCGATGTCCATGGGTAATATATTTAGGATAGAGTTTAGCGCTAGAGGACAGGCCTCTGGTACTTCTCCAGCTTCATAATAGAAGTCCTTTCCAGCGAATTTCACCAGAAAAGAACTGAAGCCAAAATGTAACTTTAGGTCACCTTTTGTCAAAAGCGCCCCTATGTCTATATAAGGTGAATGTTGTCTTCTTGATTCTCTCTTCAATGTTGGGTTTCCACGTTAGCAATCTGTCAAGGATGAGTTCCAGTTCATTCACCTTATCAGAGAGCACCAATGGAGCTGCCGCTACTGAGGGAAGTTAAGCTCTATGTATTTTATATTTTCTCGAGGCCCGTCTTCAGAATATTTACCAAGAGATTGCAATCTGCAGATTTCACAATTAGTTTTACATAACGCTACCGACGACATTCTGTCCCGACCGTTCTGTGGCTAAACATTATGTGGATACATCTAATAAGGTCGGTTCCGACCTCTAGTTTATCCAGAGGCCTGGTGATTGCCACCTGAAGGACATTGTTAAAAGCTATAGGAGGCTTTTACCCGTAAAAACATTGAAAGCAAACGAGAGCGCAAATAACGATATTTTGCTTTCTAAAGACTTCAAGTTAATCAATACCAAATGGGATGTATAAGATGGCATTGGATCAAGAAACTTTAATGATCTCAGAACAGAGACAGCTTTTACACAAGCTTGATCCTGCAAATTTTGTTGTGCTTTCTGTAGCCAAGTTTCTGTTTGTTTTGCTTCTTCGTTGCTAAATTTCAGTCGGAGTTTAGAAGATGATAGCCTACATTACTAGAGTTGTCGAGCCGATGAAGGTTGTGCGAGAGCCCTTATCATACAGTACATTTCGTATTTTTTGGCTTGGGTAAGATTCGCGGCCGCCGTGGGCGAATGGGTTGGTGCGTGACTACCATTCGGAATTCAGAGAGAGAACGTCGGTTCGAATCTCGGTGAAAGATCAAAAATTAAGAAAAAGTTTTTTCTAACTTTGGAGTTCAGGCCACGGGCTAAATCATCTTATTCTTCTTGCTCGAAGAGATTCATATGGAGAGATGGCATTGACGAAAACGAAATGTACAGTTGAATACCTAAAAGTTGAAGGAGAATAGTTTAAAATGTTATATTTAAGAATGTACCTCTAAAATCTCCAAATCCGGTCTATCACCATCTTATCAATGTGCCCAATCTGACTGCTGCACTTATCTGGAGTTTTACATAAAGGTCGATGAGAGAAATAAGGTTTGGGGCGTTTTTGGCGGAACTAAGCGTGAAAACCCCAAAGTTAGTGTATATGATGTATCTTAATTAGCAGACCTTTGCATCTTGATATGTTGGTTTGTGTAGTGTACGAGTCTAAAGTCGTCATCAAAGTATAGCAGTACGAGGGTCGTTTAAAAAGCGCGTATTGAGGTTATGTATAGTTAGTAGCATCTCTTTCAAGTTTCAGCCAGATCGGCTTCTTTATTTATGTTGGCATTCGTTTGAATTGAATAAGTCCAGTGATTTTCATTTTCCATCACGACAGCACACCAGCTCACGCTTCACCAGTTGGGAACGCAAAATTTATGCAAATAGGGCACCAACTCGTTTTATATCCTGTTTTCCGATTATCCAGACTAGGCTCCCTCAGATTTTTTTGACACTCTAAAATTAGGGGTTTTTCAGTTTTTTAATAAAAAAAAAACGAAATAATTAATATAATAATATGATTCTAGTACGGGCGATAGCCATTGATGCTGTAAACAACAAATTAAAATTTCAGACGGTTCGGTTGAATAGTTTTTTTTTTTGACAACACCAGGCCGAAAAAAAGTTTGAGGTACAGGAACGCGCGGACCGCTTTCTATCTAGTTAATGGGCTCTAGAAGCTATAATATTGAAAATTTCACAGTATATTCTTAAGTTACTATACTTTCGAAATATCGAAAAAACAAAAAATCGTTTGAAATTTCTAGACTACCGGGTCCCCTTCAGTCTATGCAAAATTCACCTCAGATTAATGCGTAAAATGTTAAAGTGTTTAGATCGATGTTCATCGAATGAATTCTATACTCAGCAGTCGCATTCACGTCGGTACGTCCCGTGCGCCAATGGAAGGTATTCTTTTAATATATTTTTATGACTAATGTTCTTATAGGCCCAGACAGTATAGACACGTTGCGATTGAGGCATTTATAGTAATGAAAGTGCAGGGTATTTCTCGTTTTTGAAAGGACATTAAAGGAAGATAAATGAACTTCGAATTGGGTTATTCATATTTTTTCTGTTTCTTTTTTCTCAAAAAGTATACTTATCATTTAATCTGAAAAACATTTCTATGTACTTGCATACCTCTCTATGCTTGCATGTATTTACAGACTTATGCATGTATGTATGTGTACATAAACGTTTCTTCGCATGTGATGTAGTTTACAGACATTTCCTTGCTTGAGATACAACTGAGTCTTATTTTGAATACTCGCATTAGCTGGCTAAATTTTTTTTTTTTTCAATTTTGCATGCACTCTTGTATTAATATTAATAATGTTGAAATTTTTATTTACATACATTGGTTCATAAGCAAATAAGTAAAATTCTAATATTTTAGTTTGGGGGGGATGTAATGGCTCTTCCTGAAGGATTTCGTGTTGCTCTTCAGTCCATATACGGCAATTTTGCTTATTGACGTAGTCATTAAGCCAAAAATTACCTCCTCGCTGCACAAAATTCTGGTCCCAAAATATGGTCCATCCCCTTAGTCCAATTTTGGCATACTCTTTCCAATGTTTCGGCCGGTATCTCACATTTAAATGCTTTAATGTTGCCTTCCAATGTGTTAATTGAAGCAGGCTTGTCTGAATAAACATAAGCTTTAACATAGCCCCACAAAAAATAATCTAAAGGCGTTATATCGCACGATCTGGGTGGCCAATTGACAGGTCCCGAACGTGAAATAAAATGTTCACCGAACTCGCCTCTCAACAAGTCCATTGTTACGCGTGCTGTGTGGCATGTGGCACCGTCTTGCTGAAACCACATGCCATGCAAGTCAAGCTCTTGCATTTTGGGCAAAAAAAAGTTGGATATCATTTCACGGTAGCGCTCACCATTCACAGTTACGTTACGATTCGCAACATCTTTGAAGAAGTACGGTCCAATGATACCTCCAGCCCATAAACCGCACCAAACTGTGACCTTTTCTGGATACATTGGTAGCTCTTGCAATTCTTCTGGCTGATCTTCACTCCAAAATCGACAATTCTGCTTATTTACGTACCCATTGATCCAAAAATTAGCTTCGTCGCTGAACACAATTTTCCGACTTTAAACTTTCTTAACAGAACACACATTTTTATAATAAAATGCAATGATTTGCAAGCGTTGTTCGTTTGTAAGACGATTCATGGTTAAATTATAGACCAAACTGAAGATGTTTGACAGTGAAACAAAACACGAAACGTGCGTCAGCTGTTTAAACCAATTGTTTAAAAAGGTAATAGCTAAAAAATCACCCTTTAGTATCATAAAATAGTCGAAACTCTCATTAAAGCCGCAATATTCTCTTCACATCGGCCTGTATGTGGTCTAATCGGTCGAGCATCATTCAATAATGTAAAATTATTCTCAGTTTTGCCGATGGTTTGCTGAACAGTGCGTTCGGTGGGACAGTTACGTACATACATATACCATAAGTTGTCATGAGCGCACAATGAACTCTTTTCACGGAGCTCCGATTTTCGTCATACAATTATACGATTTGTAAAGGTTGTGGAAGCCATGTGCCTCGAAAGTAAGTCGAGGTATGCTTAGAGAATAGAGAATATGTGCAGAGGCAGAAGTTTTGGTATCTTCACTAACAATCAAACTACACTTTAAGCATTGATTAGCATTATAAATATTTCAAAACTAGTTCGGTCATACATGAATAATGGAGTCGCAGATAGCTGATAGCTTGACCAGATTGGGCTTTGGAATAGCCATCAGTCAATGGAATATATATATATTAGGCCGGGTCGATTTGTGGGGAGGCAAAAAAATCGCCTATTGCTCTGTGAAAATCATATTCTAGGGATCAAAATAAGAAACTTTGCCGAAGAAACCATACCTCTAAAACGAATTCTGATGTCCCCCAATTTGGGTCGAACTTTTTAGTTTCTTTTCTCATGTAAAGGCCAAAAATGGTGATATTTTGAAATGATTGTATGGGGAACCCCCCAGGGGAGTTCCAGGGGGTGTGCCACTGGCATGGGTGGATCGGCCGTCCAAAGTTAGTGGGGGTTGGTCATACATTTGGGCTCGATTGGAGCACTCTAAATGGGTCAAAGTGGGATTTTTCGTTCGACCCAAATTGGGGGACATCAGAATTCGTTTTAGAGGTATGGTTCCTTCGGCAAAGTTTCTTATTTTGATCCCTAGAATACGATTTACACAGGGCAATGAGCGATTTTTGAATCGACCCGACTTAATATATATATATATAGATATATGCTTTCCTTTAACTACTAGTGGCGCCTTTAGCGTATTGACGATTTGTTAGCAATTTATGTAGATTCGAAAAATTAGGTAGCTAGCCCGCCTATCCTAGTTTGATGAAAAATGAAATGAAAACTACCTAAACCTCCAAGCAGGTGTTGCCCATTTTGTTTCACGAGTGGTTTTTAATTTCTCACCTACCCTGCATATCTGACGAATGTTACGCTATCCGCCATCTGGGAACGTGACCGATGGGAGATAGGAAACTCCACACTGTAGTGGAATAGCTATTATTCGATGGAGCAACCATCAGAAAAATGAATTCATATTTTACTCAGTGATAGCTGAAGGATAACAACGAGGCTGTAGAGCGCTAAACTCAAGTTGCTCTCAATCTCAGAAGAGCGAATGCAATATACGCTCTCGCTAAGTAGATGGGACTACAGCAACTTGTTGGAATGCTTACTGAATCTTACTGGTATACATACCAGCCACATTTGCTCTTGCTGCCTTGAGAAGGATGAGCCTCTGGAACCTTTGCTGTGCGTTTGTTCTGCCTTTGCTAGAACTCGATAAGAAGCTTTTGAAAAAGATATATTAGAAGTCGAACATTTGATAGCTTTCATAAACAGCAGAACGATGCTTCAATAGTTTCCTCTAAAAATAACTACTTAAATGTTTTCATCTAAGAAGCTGATTCGGTATTTTTCTTTTTTAACTTCTTCTGGGTAAATCTAATGGGGAAGATCAGCTGGAATTCTTTGAATATTTTTGACACTTCTGGAAGGTCAACACCAGCTCCACAACAGTGATGTGTTATTCAAGTTGAATCCGATTGTCCTTGTTATAATGTCTGCCAGCTCGACCCTTTGAACCTTTATTATGGCTAGCAAAGATAACTCCAAGTGCTTCGAACGACCTGTTCTTCTATTCTCCATTGTATGAGCCAAGTTAGAAAGGCCTGTAAGTATGTGCCATAAGAAAGAAGTACAAACGATCAGTCCAACCCAGCTCTATCATAAGTTTAACAAGGGAGCTGGCGGTGGTACTCTCATGAGTAGAGCGCAGAAAAAACCATGAGGTCGAAGTGCAAACATCAAACCAAATCTATTTATCTTTCTATGAGCCAAGTATATCACTATGACTGTCAAACCAAAAATATGTGCGTGCGTATATTATCCATTTAGTCATTGCGATATTTTTAATAAGATTTAAAAATATTTATACTAAAACCAAGATACTTCACCAGACATGATTGCAAAGCACTCAGTGGTGTAATTCCTCAAATTAAGCTCTTTAGCATATGAGATCTATTGTTGATTTCCTCTTCAATCTGTTAAAGGAAATGGGATTGGTGGTAATTTTTGTAAGTAAGGGACTTAGGTGCGATAGATGTCTTATATTATATTAGTGATGTGGCTAGCTTTTTGATTTCCTCCGCTATTGTGGAACTTGGCGATTTGCGATCCTTTTTTGAGAGTTTTCGGTTGAATTTTTGGAGTATTTCGATAAGATGAATTCCGAGATATTTGGTCACATTATCTTGGGGTATGATTACATTATTGAGTTTAACTGGTGAACAAGTATTACGATTGAGTGTAAAGGTAACTTGAACAGATTTTATCTCATTTGATATTATTTTCCAGCCTCGATGGCTCGAGCTATTTAAACAATTCATTTTTTGGAGTTTAAGAGAAGTTAAATCAGGGAGTGAATCTGCAAAAGTTCCGACTATAGTTTCATCAGTAACTGGTAGATCGTGAATGTAAAGCAATTATAAGATAGGACCCATAATACTGCCTTGAGGCACACCATTGCGCAGAGCTGAAGCTCTGCCACTCGAAGTGTAATCAATTAAAAAGGTCATACATTTATTTTGGAAAATTACTTTTATTCAACTAAAAGTAAAAACTGTGTGAAAATAATCCAATATTAAAAATCAATTTACTTTTACTCGATATGACCACCTTTTGCCTTGACTATGGCCTTGAGACGGTCCAGAAACTAATCGCAACCTGACTGAATGTGACTTGCAGGTATTCTGGCCAACTCGCGGTCAATGCTTTTTTTCAGCGCCTCAAGACTGATGAATCTTTGTTCGGACCTTGTTCCCCAAAATGGGCCAAAGAGAATAATCCATCGGAATCGCGTCTGGTGAATTTGAGAGCCATTGCGAGTGAGAACGTTATGAAGTTCGGAACGTTGTTGCTTAGCCATTCTTGGTTCACTTGTAGAAACTTTTAAAACTTATTTTAAATATTATCCTCCCAATACTAAAAATAAATAATTTAGGGTTGTAAAGTTGTTGAACAGTTGTTAACTTTCCTTGATGTGCCCTGCAAGGTTTCATACAGTTACCATTCCAGAAGTAGTACGTAATTAATCATGGCACAACCTTCTCGATTGTTTTCAACTTTTGCAAATTTGGCCCGCACCTTTTTTTTTATCGGGAAATACTAGTACAGCACTCAGACACAATTAAGTCCATTGTACTGCACTCGGGTTCGCTTTTTAAATTTCTTTAAATTTACTCGATCTCCGAAGAAATCTGAGTAGATCTTGTGGTGCCAAGGAGCCAAGGTGGTCGCTCCTTAACACATCAGTGCCAAAGGCCTCAAGCCTGGTTCGTCCGACGGCGTGGCAGACGCACAGAAAGTAGTCCACCGTCTCATTCTCCTCTCCACATGCTAGGCAGAGTACACTATCATGCACCCGTCATCAGTCCAACCAGCCTCCTACAGTCCTCTCTGCTTAATGACAGGACGGGAAGGAAGTTGGCCTCAGAGCCCATTCTGGTTAAAGATTTAGAGACCTCGTTACCCGCGATACCCACGTGTCTCGGGATTCATGTTAGCATCAGGCTGTTATGTCTAACGATATAGTTCAGCCTAGATTTACAGGACTCAACTACCCTTGAAGTGGTTGGCGAGCTGTGTAAAGCCATGACCTCAGGTTGGTTGTCCCTGTAGACCCATATAAATCTACCTCTCCATCTGTTTTCCACAACAAAGTTCATAGCTTCTTGAACAGCATACACATCCGCTTGAAATACAGATGCATGCATTCCAAGAGCAAAGTGCAGTTTTGTCCCGCTGGATTCCACGTAGATCCCAGAGCCGGAGCCGTGCGCGGTCCCGGAGCTATCCGTGAAAATGGGAAAGCACTTGAGCCTCTGGCAGCAAAATACTGTATCTCTTGTCAAGCACGACTCTGGATGGCATAGAGTCAAGGGGCATGACGAGGATCGTTAGATCGAAGTCCATGCCTACTCTGTTGTCCAATGCCGGAAAGGGGCCGTACTAATTCTAATTTGTGTTTTAGCGTGCAGATGGCCTTCAAGGCCTCTCCTTGGATGAAAACATTAAATGGTAGACTAATCAGAGCATCTAATGCCGGGCCCGAAGTAGTCGGAAAATCTCCAGTACCACAGATGACCACAGTGCGTTGTAGTCTCCTCCTGACTCTCACGAGAGAGAGTATACTCATCCAGACCACTGATGCATAGGTGATAATAAGTCTTATCATAGCCGTATAGAACCATAGGACCTTGCTATGAGAAATACCCCACGTTTTCCCAAAAACACCCTTGCACTGCCAGAAGGCAGTCAGTGCTCTGGATGTCTTTGTTTCAACATGTGATTTCCATAGAAGTTTGCTATCGTAATCCCATTTACACAGCACCAAGTGTCAATCATATCTAGAGTTTTCTGCACTTTCCTACAGATGTTCACAAGCGAAAGGCCTATTACCAAAAAGGCAACGTCGTCCGCATATGCTAGAGCTTTGTGAGAAGTTCTGTTGAAACGTCCATGGCCTGCCACGGAAATGTGCGTCTGCCCACGGCTTCAAAAGAACCTCCAGAATACTTTCCAGATAATATTTCGCGTTTAACTTAACGCCAGGCTCGATGAAAACGATTGAAGAGCGCCCATCTGCGGTTACAGCGGCCCAAACCATTACCTTTTGCGGATGCTGCCTCCTGGTGGTCAATCGATGACTCATATTGCCGTATGAACAGTCGGTCAAATAAACCCTATTATTTTGAGAGCTAACGAATTGCTCAATTTGAAAAATTTTCTCGTCAGGAAACACAATGTTGGGAAATTGACCGCTTTCTGCCAAGCGAAGCGACTCCTTCGCTCTCTCAATTCGGACGTGTTGCTGCTTTGGTGTACGATCAAGCGCCTTTTGGATCTTGTAAGGCATGACTTTGAGATCATTTTTCAGTATGCGGCGGATGCTACGGTCAGATATTTTCAGTTCTTTCGCCATTTTATTGGCACTTCGTCGGAGATTTCGTCCAAGTCGCTTCTTCACTTTTTGAACCATTTCACATGACGTTGCAGTCTTTTGATGACCACCCCCATGACCTTTCACGATGCTACCAGTATCGTTCCAACGAGTGATGGTACGATAAACAAAAACTTTATTTACTTTAAGGTGCTCGAGCTCAAGAACAATCAATCACTGGTTGTGATTTTCCAGCCAAATATAATGCAATCACACTTATACGTTTGAAATCCATTACTGATTTTCTTGTTTCGCGTTTACTCTCGACAAAATGCTTCCGTGGCTTGTAAACAATACTCTGGACTGTCATTTCGCCAACTTACAGACAGCTGATGCCCGTGCCGAATTGGTGATTTGGGATTAATTTCTGGGCTTCAATTATGGGCATCACTCTTTTGAGAAGTAGTGACTCCAAAACTTTTGAGATAATAGGCAACAAGCTGATGAGGCGATAAGATTCCACTTTTTCGGCGCTTTTTCCGGATCATTTTTAGTTGTGTAACTTTCCATTGGGAGGAACGAAGCCAGTTTATATTGAGGCATGTTCATATGCGTGAGGAAAGATATTCCTTCTTCTGGAAGCCGCTTAAGTACTTCTCTACTGATGAGAGGGGGCTTCCTTGGTTTTAAGTTTTTTATCGCTTCTTTCACGTCGTATTTTTCATATTTTTATCATGTGGGGTAAAATCTCGAGGTAAGTGACGAGCTAATGTTTGAGCTTTTTGGAGATCCGATGGTTTTTTATGAGTAGATTTTCACTGCAGAAATAGACTCGGAGGCTTACCATTGCCGGTCGAGTGGCAACCGCTACTAATATAGAAAAATTATTTTCTATCATTTGATGCGTCATGCCACAGTGGGTCCTATCGAGTGCTAATCACGCACAAGCCCACTCCGCAACGGCGGAATGCGCTTGTTTCTACTTAAGCTACTGTATTTTTGTGTTAATATTTTGTTTTTCTTAATTTTATGAAGTAATTATGCAGTGCATGTAATTTTAATCAGTGCATGGGGAAGATTCTTAGATCGAAATAATTTTCTGCCCATTCTAATCTATTAATGCATGAGTATTGGTATGTATATATATACAAATTTATAGCTGTAAGTGAACAAACATAACTGTTTTTATTTATTAAAAAATAAGCTACTTTTAATGTTAGTTTACATCTATAATTTGAAATTATTTATTTTGAGTGTGCGTGTATTTATGTCTAAAAATAAACACTCGAATAGTGCATTAAGAAACACCAAATTATAATCAACTAAATCTCGTTTGTTTTTTTTACTTAGAAACACATTTACACCAATCAGCTGTTTTAGGTCTGAAACAAAATATATAAATATTATACATACATATATATATATATAGTAACTTTAATTCTTAACAAAAAAAAAAAAAACTTTTGCCTAGTTGTAAACAAATACGCGTGTGTATTGTACTCCCCAAATCCTTATGTATTAAGAAATTCTTATAAATAAATTATACAAAAATCTAAAAGAAGATGAGTAACAAGAATTTCTCTCATAACATTTCACTACCCTCCATTTGGCATCTTGTTTGCTTGCTTGCCATTGCAGATTGTTCGTGCGCCGGCAAATTGGCACCTGGGTTCGAAACGGATGAAGAGAACGACACACAACCCTTCAATCCGATTGCGACGAATGGCGAGCCCTATCCATGGCTGGAATTGGCACTGCCAACGAGTGCGCGTCCTCTGCGTTACATGGTGACAATACATCCCAATCTGACGACGTTGGATGTCAAGGGTAAGAAGAAGGCGCAGAGAAGCGTAGCGTCGGATGAAAGTGAACCAAAAATTCACTTTATAAGCGCTTGAGTGGGTAAAAATATATTAATTAACTTTTCTTTCCTTTACTCCCTTTTCTTAAATCATCAGGTCAAGTGACAATTGATCTTTTCATGGAGAAGGAGACGCATTTCATAGTGTTGCACATACAGGACTTGAATGTCACGGATAGGGTGAGTCGCATTAGGTTCTTATTATTGAGTTGCGCACTCGCACAAATTCTTACCCAATTCATTCGAATTCGTATAAAATTGATCGCACATAAAAACGTCTCTGCGTTTTCACACAGGCTATTGTGACGTCAGGCAATAAAGGTTATGCCATTAAAATTGTCAAAGTGTTGGAGTATCCACCACGTCAGCAACTATACATCGAAGTGAAGGAGAAACTGAAGAAAAAATTAAATTACACGCTCAACTTGCGTTGGTATTCGAAATTAAGTCCGGAGCCGGAAGGTTTTTATGTGGATCAATATGAAAGTTCAAATGGGCTCGAACGGTAAGTGCGGCCGGAAATAGAAAATATTTAGATTAAATATAAATTAAAATATTCGCTTTGTCTATCGCTTCCCTCATAGTTTACTAGCAGCTACAGTATTTCGGCCGAATAGCGCGCGTCGCGCTTTCCCTTGCTTTGATGAGCCGCAAATCCGCGCGCCCTTTCGAATTTCCGTTTTTCGTGATCGCTTCCACATTGGTCTTTCCAATTCGATTGTGCACACCACAGAAGATGTCGGCTTTTACATGGGCACGGGCTTGGTAAGTGTGTCTTGACTTGCACATTTCGCTTTATGCACTTCGTTGTAATCGAATTTATTCTACTCAGTTACGTGACGACTTCATTGAGACGCCACCACTTCCCGCCGATGCAGTCGCTTGGGTGGTGAGCGACTTCCAGCGCGAATCATTGCAGCCTTCGCCAGCCTATTTGCCCACCACACCCGCGCCGCCAGGTACTGGGTTGAAAAAGTCTACGCAGCTCAATAATTACACCCAGTTGAGGGATAAGAAACCACCAGTGCGCAATATCACCGCGCTAACCCATTCATTGAACATTAATCTGATGAAGAATGCCACCACAACGACAATTGCGCCCACTGCCGAAACGAATGGCAAGAATTTCACATCGTTGAGCCAGTCGACGGGTTCGCTTATCAAGCGCGCACCCTCCTACACCTTCTATGCGCCACGTGATCTACTGCCACGCTCATCTTTTATACTACACACAGCACGTGACGTATTGGAGCATCTTCAGACCTGGTTAGACATATTATATCCGCTGACGAAGGTCGACTTCGTGGCGTTGCCCTCTCTGGATCGCAACATTATCTCCTCGTTGGGCTTGGTTACATTGAAGACCGCTTTTCTAACAGATCCTGACTCCATTACAACAGAAGAATATCAGAAGAGCGCTTTGCAAGTGGCTGAGGCCATGGTGCGACAATTCTTTGGTGGTATTACATCAAGAAAGGTGCTGAAGGATGTGTGGCTATGGGAGGGACTCATCAAGTATTTGGGCATACATTCGCTTTCACCGCAAAAAACCAATTGGCCGTTGAAGGAAATGTATTTGCTAAAGATGGCTACTGCGGCCTTAGATATTGATGCCATACAGGGCTGGGACAGCATTATGAATGGAACCAAGCATGATGGGAACAATGAAGAGTTCTTCATACAAAAGGTAGAATGGCATATAGAATATTTGGAAAATGAAATTTAATAAAACACATTTTTCATTATAAGACCGCTGCCATATTTTCAATGTTACACACCGCCATTGGAGAAGACCGTTTTCGGGGTTGTCTCGGTGCTTTTCTAAAAATAAATCGTTTTAAAACTGCCGAACCCACTGATCTTTGGACAATTTGCACAAAGAAAGCGAATGGTTCCAAGAATATCAAAGTAAGTGTCTCGCTTTAAGTCCTTACTCTCCAACTTACCTGCTAAGCATTGAGTTTTTTGCTTATATTTTTTTAAGGACATGATGACTTTATGGACACATCAACCGGGCTTCCCTCTACTAACTGTTACCAAACTGGGCAACAGTGTATCCATATCACAAAGACCTTTCAAGCCGGCTGAATTTCTTGCCATACACGATGAGACTTATGACGGCAACAACTACAACAAAACAGTGGTGAATGTCACCCAGGCGCCGAGCACAGTGGCGCCAGCGACAACGGGTAAAAATAAGCAGCCCACGCATATGAAATGGATATTCCCAATCACTTACATAACCGACATTAATAATGTCAGTGAAACGTTATGGCTGCAAAACATTGATGGTGAGTGCGTTTAAAAGAATCGAATAGTAAAATATGCGGAAATTTTTAATTTTGTGAACATTTTCATTGAAACTACCCATAGTCACCTTCAATGTGCCGGAGAACGTAAAATGGATCAAGGTAAATGCGCTGCAATCAGGCTACTACCGCGTGCTGTATAACGATGATAATTGGGCCAACCTAATTGAGGAGCTCTCAAACAGCCCCGACAAATTTTCCAGTGAGGTGAGTGAGGCTTGCCAAAATATGCTTCATAACTAACTATTCAAATATTTTAACTGATTGTGTTGCCTTTTCAGGACCGCATTGGTCTGCTGTCAGATTCCTTTACACTGTGCCATGCCAATTTACTACCCTGTGAGATCACCATGAATATGATACAATATTTACCCAGTGAAACGAATTGGGGTCCAATGGCAGTGGCGTTACGGCATTTGGAAAAATGGCGACGCATACTGAAGTATTCAGAATGCTTCCTGATGTTGTCTGAATTTATTAAAATGAAATTGGCCACCGTCATTGAGAAAATCGGTTGGAACGATGACGGCGACGAGGCTAAGAGGTTAGTGAGGGCGAAAATGATACTTGAGTAGATTTACAAAATAATTGATGTATGCAGAAGATAGACTGATCAACTTCCATGCAGGATGCTGAGCAGCATTACGGTTAATAATTAATATAAGGCCTCTTCTATTCGCATCTTCTCTGCTCGACTAACTTGCATGCGAAAGCAACGACAAAGCTATCGAGCAACATGTCGCGGAAAGAAAAGGTCTCTAGTCAATTTAGATAGAACAGAATATTCTTAAAATTTCAATTTCCAAAGTCTATCACTTTCAAAACAAATGAAGTGCCCAGAAAAAATGTTGGGCTCTTAATCGGGAAATGTGTTTCTTTTGTGTTTTAATTTTTTTGAAATTTTGAATAAAAAAGTAAAGCTGGCATATTTTACCAGACTATTAGGCTACAAAGTGAAAGTTAAAAGTAGACTGCCGCGGAATTTAGATGTATCCTTCCAAATTGCATAGCAAAGACTCTGTGAAAGTCGTTTGAAAAGTCCATGCCAAATCAGAGAGGTGGCACTACTGGCGCGTATCGAGGTTATGTTTAATTAGTAGCACAGACATCATTGAACTAACAGACATCAAGTTTATGTCAGATCGGTTAATTTCTTTGTTAGTCATTCATTTGAATCGAGGAAGTCGAATCATTTTCCTTCTCTAACACGGCAACGCACCAGCTCACGCCTCAGCAGTCGTGAACGCAGAATTAATGGGGAAATAGGGTTATAACTAGTTTGGCATCCCCCTATTCTTCAGGCTTAGCTCTCTCGAGTCACTCGCACTACGATTTGTTCTCCAATTTGAAGAGATGGCTGGTGAGAAAAACATTATATTCAAACGAGGAGGTGATTGCACAACGACTGACTATTTTTCAGACTTGGACAAATCCCCTTATTAGGAAGAGATTAACAAACTACTATGGAACAGCGTTAAACGAAAATGGGAAGTAAATCTTTTTAAAGAAATATTAAGGGCCTACAACCCAGATCTTCTTGTTGAAGCCTCATGCTCAGTAAGGGGTATAAAGTTTTAAGCCGTTTCCGATCGGCAAAATGACTTTTCATGAGGAACTGTTTCATGGTAGAAATACACTCGGAGATTTACCATTGCCTGTCGAGGGACGACCACTATTAGAGAGAACTTTTTCTATAATTTTTGCTGTTTCATGCACGGAGATTCGAACCTACGCACACCCGAATAGTAGTGACGCATTAACCCATTCGGCTAAAAATACGGTCCAATTACTTCTCCCGTATGAGCAACGTACCACAGAGTGGCTTTGGATGGATGTCATAGTTCTTCGTGCATCACACGCGGATTTTCAGTGCCTCGAAAACGAAGAGTTTGCTTATTGACGTATTGAAAATGGGCGTCGTGGCTCATGCTGATCTTTGACACAAAATTCATTGTTGAGATTGACAGTAACCCACACGCGACAGACTGTCAGCAAGCACTTTCACTAAAATTCGCTGTATGGTCCGTCTAGTGATGACCAATTGCGTGGCTCCTCATCTTGTTGATGGTTCTTTGTTCTCAGCAACATCGACAGTCTCAATCGCGATATTTTCGACTGAATGAACAGTGCGGTGTCGGCGACGCTCTGCAAAGTATCGTGTGGTTCCTGTCTGTTCGAGTTGAGCAGTTAAACGCCGGAATGTTTGCCCGATTGGTGTGACACGATTTGCCCGATAGGAAGTCGACGTCGATATTCACGTCGTGGATGTTAATTGGTAAAAAAATCGATGCAATTAGTCTACGCTCTTGTGGAGTATAGCATATGACTGTTACACGCCAGTCTTGCAAATCAACGCTGGGTCGATCTTGCTTATCTCGATAACCAAAACATACGCAAAACTTTCAATATGCCCGAAGGATGGCAGACGGTCACATTCGACAATATTACCACAAGAGTGTGCGAATGCAAGGTTCTCCCAGAAAGGTTCGATCTTTTATATATTAGTATTGACGAATACTGCAGACAATGGAAGGAAACGTATGGAATTTGATGATGCTCCAGGTCATAAATGAGCGCAACGCGTCAATCCTGAAAGGTGATGGTAGACAAAGACGAAGATCTTTTCTGCATAAAAAACGCCTAGTGGAGTAGGGATTGGTTTCTTTTAGTGTTTCTACTCTGTAGCCATGAGAAAACGTAAGCTGCTACGAAGAGATGAGCTGGAAGTAGAAATTGTGTTGTATTTAAGAGATTGGATAACACCGTGAAACCTCCGTGAAAGCAAAAGCCAATATTTTTAGATAGTTAAGGCTTCTTCACATGCACGACGCATATTACAAATCACGTTTGTTGGCCCATTTTGGATAACTTGTCCCAAATCGTTCCAAATTATTCCGAACGTAATTGTGCTAAGTGGTGACATTTAGATTTGAACTTATTTTGCAAAGCAAAAAATTATTTATTTAGTATATATATATGTATTTATTGAATCTCATCCTCACTGAAACGCATTGAAATCTTTTCTTCTTTCTTAGACTCATGAGACCCGAAGTACTCTTAAGCTCAGTGCTCTGGGAAGACATCGATAGCATAACAAAGGCGAAAAATATGCTCAACCAATTTCTTTATTACAACGGCACGGCGATACCGCCTAATCTGCGAGAGGTAAGGGCATGTAATGAAGTGGTAGCCAAGTTTTTTACGCGCATATGTAGTGGTGCTCACAGCAAAAGAAAATGCACATCGACAATTGTCTTTAATTCGTCAAAACATTTGGCATCAATGTTTAACTAATATCATTAAACGATATCAACTAAGGCGAATGTATAGTAGGTGATATCCAAGGCAAACTTAGTACTGGTGGCGATGGTAGCGCCTTCCCAAAACAATTACTTTATTTTTCGCGATTTTGACGAATCTGACGTCAATATCTCCTTTTCAATACAAAACAAAAAAAAAGGGGGGGAAATTACTAGTTTCTGAAAATTCAGTGAATCGCTTGGTAATATTGTAATTTATGCGATTAAAACTAAACAAACTAATGAAAACGGAGTGCCGCGTATTTGTTAATTATTTCATGAGGACTGAGGCCTTTTGTTTGTTTATTTATGAGACCTGACGACACAGTGAATTCGGAAGGCGCAACCTGGTATTTCTTCATTCTTGGGTGATATCTGTAGAAAAGCTGATTAATTCACCGTGCGCACTTACGAGGTGTGTTCAAAAAGTATAGCGAATTTTGAATTTTCGCAGGTTATATATGATATATTCGAATTTCAATTTTTTTGTGGCGATTTTGCGGCCATTTCGAATGTTCAGTTAATTATTGACGGCTGCTTTGCTTGCACGAGTTTCTTCGATTTTTATCTATTCAAAAAGATGGAGCAAAGAACCTGTATCAAATTTTTTATGAAAAACGAGTGCGCGGATGCTTTTCGAATGTTGGCTGTGTCATACAGAGAAGCTACTTTGGACCAAAGCAACGTTTATCGGAGGAACAAGATGTTTTCAGAAGGCCGAGAAGATGTGAACGACGAAAAGCGTGCCGGACGGAAGTGCTCGGACTTCAACAACAGACGAAAAAATTGATGAAGTGAAGAAAATGGTTTTGGCCAATCGTGGGATCACCGTTAGAGAAGTTGCTGAGGACCTAGACACATCGATTGGCTCGTGCCATTCGATTTTTTTCAATGATTTGGGCATGAGACGGGTTGCCGCAAAATTCGTACCAAAAGTGCTCAATTTCGACCAAAAGCAGCATCGCATGAACATTGCTAATGAGATGTTGGACTCCGTCCGCGACGACCCAAATTTGCTCCAGAGGGTCATAACTGGTGACGAATCGTGGGTTTATGGTTATGACATGGAAACCAAAGCTCAATCATCTCAATGGAAGCTGCCGCACGAGCCAAGACCGAAAAAAGCTCGCCAAGTTCGGTCGAACGTAAAAGTTTTGCTAACCGTTTTCTTCGATTGCAGGGGCGTTGTGCATCATGAGTTCTTGCCACAGGATGAAACGGTCAATAAGGAATATTACCTGCACGTTATGCGCAATTTGCGCGGAGAAATCCGCCAGAAACGTCCGGATTTGTGGAAGAACAAAAATTGGCTCTTGCATACCGATTGGGACCCTGCTCACACATCGTTGCTTGTGCGCGACTTTTTGGCCAAAAACAACACACCGTAATCCACAGATCTGGCCCCCTGTGACTTTTTCTTGCTCCCGAAACTGAAGAGGACCATGAAAGGACGACGCTATGCTACGATTGACGAGATAAAGACGGCACCGAAGGCGGAGCTGAACGAGATAAAAAAAATGATTTTTGAAGTGCTTCGAAGATTTGCAAAAACGTTGGCACAAGTGCATAATATCTCATGGGGATTACTTTGAGGGGGACGAAATAGATATTAATGAATAAATAAATAATTTTGGAAAAAACACAAAATTCGCGATACTTTTTGAACACATCTCGTATGTGCTTTGTTTATATAACTCGCGGCTTACTTTACTATATTGAAGGGAAAATTCTTATTCGAAGTGTGAATAATAGCATTCCAGTCATTTAAATTAAATCCAAACAAACAAAAAGAAGTGGAAATATTATTTTAGGTAAAAACTTAATATGCGAGAGTGGAGAAGAGCTTGTTGCTCGCAATTTACAGAAAAGTGTGGATATGGCTGAATTACTTGAGGCATTCAGATATGTGTGTGACCTGTGGTGGAAGTAAGCATTGGGTGCCGGACGCTGTTCCACAGCCTCACCGTTGCCAATTACAAGCTCCAACTTTACTTCTTGCTTATCACCCAGGAGTAATTAATAAACCTGTGCAAGGTTTTACTAATAAAAATACTGCGAGCAATTAATTGAGATCTTTCCGTGTCTCTATTATTGGTTTTCTTATTCCACCAATTCGCCTTGGAAATTTTTCTTTTGATAACTGAGTCGAAAAAATAAAAATGCATGTAACCAAAGGCGCAATCATTAAAGGTGGTGGCACTCGACCAACAACAATATTTTGTACGCTTGTTTGTCAAAGAAAAGTATAGTCGAAATAGTAAAAAAAAGAATGAATTCGGCTCGTTTTGCTCTGGGCTGATAGCCACATGAACACGGTGAAAGGAAAAAAAGCAAATCAGCTGATTTACCAACACCACATTTAATAGATTCGCCTTGACTACTACTATCACCTTGAATAGACTCGCCTTGATATCAACGTAGGTCTCTTCTGTTGACATTTTGTTTAATATTAATTGACAATAAAACAGATGCCAAAAAGTCGATAAAAACTACATAACAAAACGTGCAACAATTTCATGAGCGCATATCAACCTGCTTGTTGATCGCTTGTTGCTTCATACAAATTTTAAACGTAGACGCAAAGCACTACACCAACAACAATATTTTGTATGTTTTTTTTGTCACGGCAAGGTATTGGCGAAATAGAAATTAAAAAAATTAGTTCGGCTTGTTTTATTCTGTGCTGACAGCTACATGGACACAGCGAAAGAAAAAAAAAACATCAGCTGATTTACCAACACCGTCTGTAATAGATTCGCCTTGCGTGTACGCATATCCGCGTAAACCAAAAACACAGCTATTACTCTTTAATTATAAATAAATTAAATTAAATTAAATTAAATATTTAAATTTTTCAAACTCACAGGTGGTCTATACCGGCTCCATACTCTCCGGCGAGTACATTTACTGGCAACACTGCTGGGAACGTTTCGTCACACTGCAACGCACATCGGAGAGTTTCGTCGAGCGCATGCAATTATTGCGAGCACTGGGCCGCACCAAAGACGCTTGGCTGCAAAATCGCTTGCTCTCGCATGTAACTATGCTGCCAACCGTCGAAGTAGTGCAGGTGCTGCAGGCCATTGCCGGCACACCGACGGGCGGCGCAATGGCGTGCCGCTTTCTACAAGCCAAATGGTTCGAGTTGGAAATGCGACTAGGCCATGGAACGATTAGTTTTGCTAAAGTGATATCAGCGATAACACAATACGGAGCGACGAAGTTCGATTACGATGAGGTTAGTTGATTTGTCAACAAACTTGGATGATATATAAAAGTCAATAAATAATTTTTTTTTTATAAATTTTTTTAATTTTTAATTTTTGTATTTATAGCTTAAATCGCTGGTGCATCGCTTTGGACGCGGTCCCGGCATGGAAGTGCTAAATATGACACTCAGTAGTGTGGCATCCAATGTGGAGTGGGTGGCGCGCTCTCAAACGTCGCTGTATAAATGGGTGGAGAGTAATTTGCATTCGCATTGATTCAGCAAAACAGCAACACGCAATAACAACAAAATATTAAGATTTTTGATTTAAAAGATTTTCGTTCAGTTATAGAGTTTCTCATCAAACAAGACTTCGTTCAAAATCATTGTAATGGACATGCGCAACTAACAAATATTCATACATACATACATGCATACATATATATGTAGGTACACTTGTGCATACAAACATACTACTTTTACATGTAGTAGTTACATATATTTACTACAACTACATAACATGAATATCAATCAATCAGTCGTACACTCATAAATTTCCTCATTTGTAATTATGTTCCTTACAAACTATTTACCATATACGTATTCATAAAAATTTACATACCTACATACAGCTCATAAATCGTGCAGTCTTAAGAAATAGATGGAGCGAGAGAGATCGAGGGAGAGATGGAGAGAGAGCGAGAGGTAGAAACAGCTGGAGGATGAAAGAGAAATAGGGATCATTCTAGGTTTAGTTATAGGCTAGGAAAAAGGTACTGGAACATAAGTTTATCATATCATCTAAAGGGTATAGTTAGTAGCTAAATTGTGTTAAGTGTATGTATGTAGAAAAGGGGGCATTTCGCAGTTTCTCAAAAACGTTTTATGCTTCATTTATTGCCATTTTTTTGTATTTGAGGCGTACATTTTTTGTTTTATCATTATTTATTAAATCGAAAAACCACAAGCATTTGCTATTTAAATAAGCTTACCAAATGCACATAAAATTGTGTTCAAAATAAAACAAGCCAATGTAATTGTACGTAATTGTACCTACTAAAAAATATGTGTTGTAATTAAGTTCATAAAACTCATTAATTCATTAGTAAAAGAACATATATTAAAAATTACTTAATTTTACGATGTCAAAAATGGAGCTCCAACGCAATATAAAAAAGTCTAAAAGCCATGTACATACATACAAGTATATCCCACGATTCAATGATAAAAGGTTTGCTCAGAACGCAGCTTTCACGTTTCCCTTGACAAATCCGCTGCCTTAGCCAGATACAGGGTTGCTAGCTCTAGAAATTTTGAGTAAAAGTGGAGGAAAACTATTAGGTTGGGGAATAAGTTCGTAGCGTTCCTACCGAAGACTTTTATTTAAACAAAAAGCTATAATTACATTAATAAGTTTGAAATTTGAATTGGTCGAGCCAAGGAGCACCAAGAGATTTGATGGCTCCTAAAACACTCAAGCTAAAAAGCCCATTGTATTTAGAACTCTGGAAAGGGGATAGATAGTCAAGGAGGGAAGGAGAAAAGTATAGGGTGATCAATCATGAGGTGCTTTTTTCAATAGTTAAAAAAAAAAAAACAAAAATGTAAATTATGTTCAAAACCTTTATATATCATTTGAAAGGACATTCTTTGACATTTACTTTTTGAATATGACTTCATTCAAATGTTGGCCGCAACTACGCTTAAGGTGGTCCATTCTGAAGGTCCAATTTTCAATCATTCGACTGGTATGTCGTGAATAACACGCGTAATGTTGGCTTCCATAGCTTCAATCGTAGCTGGTTTATCAGCATAGACCTTGGACTTCACGAATCCCCAAAGAAAAAAGTCCAAAGGTGTGATATCACAAGATCTTGGTGGCCAACTCACAGGTCCTAAACGTGAAATCAGCTGCTCTCCGAAATGACTTCTCAATAAAGTCATTGTTTCACGAGCTGTATGGCACAGAACGCTGATTTTCATAATACAGTTGAACAATTTGTAGACGTTGTTGCGGTGTGAGTCTTTCCATGATGAAATGCCAAACGCTGTTCAACAAATCCAAGATCTGTAAAAAAAACGCAAATGAAAAAAACTCCTCTTAATTGATCACCCTATATAAGAGAAGAATAGAGAGAGAGAGAGATAAAGGTAGTTAGTCCTGTGAGAAATTTCCAGATTCTTTGGTAAATCTGTAAATATCCTCCAATTGTAGGGAACGAATATTACTCACTCTCACGACATTGTAATCCTAACTCGTAGTCTTGCTCTCGCAAAGACAGTACACCCACAGGGAGCACTTGCTCAGTGCTACCCGGCCTCCTCCAAACAAGACAGACACATTGGGCTCTCAATGATTCCAATGGTGGTCATAGGCTGATCCCATGGGTTGTGCCTTGTAATAATACCGATCAGCAACCGAACGTCTTTCCTTTCACATTAATTAGTTATATTATAATATATAATTGATCCATTCGTCGTTGCTGTTTACAACCTCTGACACCTCTCGACCACTTTGTTCATATCGTTCCACCAAAAATCGCCAGATCTGGTGTCAAAGAAGTTGTTGAGTCAGTTTATAAGGGCCTCTTTTTTATCGTAAGTAACGCCCTTCATATGGTTTGATAGTGAGCGGAAAAGATGGTAATTGGTCGGTACAAAGTCCGAAGAATACGGCGGATGCTGAAGAATCTCACTTTAGAGCTCTTGGCGTTCGGCTTTGACGACTTGTGCAACATGGGGCCTGGCGTTGTCGTGAAGGAGTATAGTTTGACCATGTCGATCAGGTCATTCAGGCGGTGTAGATGGGCAATATAAAGCTCCTTGTTGACCGTGGCATTCTTTTCGAGCACCAAACACACACACACTTTGGATTCAGATCGGGCCTGACACTCGGCATTGACGTATCTCCTGGAGCCAGTCACTCCTTCCTTTGCTTCATATTGATGCATGCATGCCAAATCCCGACATATACAAGGCACCCCTCGTATTATAAAAGAAACACATGCATTTTAGGATTTAAACTTTCTTAAAGTGTGATGTCTTTCGAAACAAGACAAGTATCACAGTATTCCGAAGTTTCGCGTCTTTGTCCCTTTTCCTGTCTATTAGAACAAACAAGACAAGAGATTGTCTCTTTTCTTGCCTTTTCGCAAAATGTGCAGTTTTTTGTCCAGTCTTGTTTCAGTTGCTGAAGTGGAAGGTCTTGATCGATCTTCACCGAATTCACTCTTGACGAACTTCAAATGGGACAGTGGTTTTTCGTTCCTGCTTTTTTTACACACTTATATAAAATTTTAAAAGGTGGCCGCCGTGGCCGAATTGGTTGGGTTGGTGCGTGACTACCATTCGGAATTCAGAGAGAGAACGGCGGTTCGAATCTCCAGGAAAGATAAAAAATTAAGAAAAAATTAAGAGATTTTCTTAGAAAACAAAATGATGATGCGTATTGATCGGCGCGATCAACACCACTCAATGAAGCCGTGTAGTTAACAACAACTTTTGACTTCTCCACATTTTGTTGCTCGGCTCTTCTTACAAATCTGGTTTTTGTAATGAATTCAGCGCTATCACTGGTGCTTATCAGCGTAACCACCCTTTTATCATTCCAAGCCAATATCATCTTTCTTCCCTTTTTGTCAGCGATCGATTTATTTTCACCGAATTTAGGGATCTTTATTGGATTAGGTATGCCCCTGCAATTGATTTTTATTGCACCTGTTAGATGGCATTTCATTCGTAATAATTTTTCCGCCAGGACAATACTAGTGTAATACCTATCTGCATAAATATGGTTACTTTGTGCATCTGGTACGTTCGACAATAAATTGTTATGCAGGTGCAATGGAATTTTAGTACTAACAGGTAATTGAGGTTTTATAAGATTATCGAAGGTAATACTACCATAATATGGGAGAATATTGTACATATACCCAGTTACTGAGTCAGCCAAAACGTATATGCGTATGCCCCATTTTGTAGGCTTATTTGGATTGTAGGTTATAAAACTAACTTTACCCTTGAATTTTATTACCGATTCGTCGACACATATGTAAGTACAGTAGGTTCTGTTTTTATGCGGTAGATACGTTCCGCAAGAAACAGCATAAAAAAAGCTACCAGTTCTATAGTAAAACTATAGATACGTTTCCAATGCTAAAACCGCATAAATCTGAAATAATATAATAAAATCGCATAAAAAAGGGCACTAGTCTCATATTATATTATAACTATAGATACGTTCCATAGACCGCATGAATCTGAAATAATTAAATAAAATCGCATAAACAAAATATTGTATTTTTGAAAATTATATCTTTATTTAAGAAACGTTAGAATCGAAAAATAAATTTAAGTCAGAAATAGAATCAGACAATACCCACATGTTGCGCGTTCGTTTAGGATTTGGCTAAAATCACTTTCGTCACTTTAGGAAATGTACACGTCTGATCTAGATAGTTATGCAAGCGGTTCCATACTTGTAGGGTTAGCATTTCTGATGTAATCTGTGATGAGTTTTTGCTTAGCTGGTTTAGAATCTTGTTTATATGTACAATTTCCGATAGGTCGACATGCATTTTGTAATTAAAAAAAAACCACACTATTTCAAAACCGCATAAAAAAAAGCCGCATAAAAACAGAACCTACTGTATATCTTATCCTGGTATAAAATATTTCGCAAATTTTGAATTGATATATTCCATAAAATTACTTACCCGTTGAATCCGTGTTTGATGTCTGTTTTTTGCTGATTAACTGTTTTTAAATGTAACATCCGAAATAATTGGTTAAATCTGCTTCTAGTGAGCGCATCAGAAAAAAATGGTATTTTGGTATTTACACTAGTAGCACAATAATCTTGAACATTTGGCAGAAAAACAACCATGTCGCCACTACGGCGACAGCGGATTTATTGTTAGCTTTTTAATGTCGCAAATACGGCGACAACGGAGTGCAAAGGGTTAAGTGAAACAATTTTTTGTTTTAACATCAGACTTGGCCATTTCCGCTAATAACTTCTATTTGTATGTGTATCTTCTTTGTATATGTCCATATATGAAATAAATTTACGTTGTCCATAAAATATGTGATTCACATTCAAATATTAATTAAAATTTATTCGTTAAACCATTCGCAGTTCGTTTCCATTTACCGAAAAAAATACTTCTACCATTTTCAACAAAAACAGATTTAATTGTTTCCCCTTTTTCACCTTCTTAAACGCAACCTTTTATAAGGGAGTGTCAAAAATCGAATGTTACAAGTGAGCAAACCTTTCATACTTGAATCATGAACCCATTCGAAATAAAAATATTTTTATTTATCTATCAGTTATTTGCAAATATTCACTTAAAAGTCAAAACCACACAAATATTGTGCGAGATATCTGAAAATTATGCTCACTTTTTATGTATCTCAGAGATAGAAAAGTAGCGCCCCAGAAGTTCAAAAGCCCAGTTTAACTTAAAAAAACACACTCATAACATTTTAATATGTATGTACTATAGTATTCAGTAAATCAGTGACCCTTCCAGTCTAAATCTGCTAATAATAATATTTTGTAAATAAACATAAATTAAACATAAAACTACAGTAGAGCTACGCGCACACATTTATCCAAATAAAATCCCAACAAAGACTACAAATAAGCAGCAACAAGAAATTTACCTACAGTATTTATGTATATGTAAAAATGTATTAAAAAAGGTACTTTTTTGAAATATTATTTTAAATGAGATTGTTTGAAGCAAATGATTTATGTATGCATGCAAACAACTACGCTGAAAATACAAACAATATTTATTTAATTTAATTTAGTAAATTTGAAAACTTTTGGGTTTAGTAACCAAAAATTGATGACATAAACACCGTTAGGGTACTACTACAGCTAAGGTTATGGCGTTATGGTATGGCACCTCTACTTTGAGCTTAGACTTTCTGTTGCACTGTAGGCTAGGCTAGTACAAATGGCTGCCCTTGCGAGGGGCGTACTTGGCTAAATATTCAAAATTTGTACGTTGTGATATCAAATCGGGCGAGTGGAGGGCAAAGGAGAAGGAAAGGAAGCAAACAGTTGCAAAAAAGGAAAAAGGGGCTTTGGATTAGAGGGCCAACAGTGCCGATTTACGTGCGTATTAACCACTTCAAGCTACTGATAAATGTGTAATATTTAATCTCTTAACCTGCAATGACGGTGATCGGGCAGAAATGAATATTGCTAAATAAACGAAGTCTCTCACTTCTTCAAAATCATAACTGTTAACTATGACATGGGAGTGCGCCAGACCCATTCGCTTTGCTTCTCTATCCAGATTTGAAAAGGCAGAACTAATAGCACTAATAGAACTTATAACTGATACTCACTATGAAACTATAAAACTACTAATACTGTATTTTTCATTAGTTGGTTTACAAACAATCAAAATCGGAAAGTAATGTGAATCGCAAACAATCTATATTCTTGCACTGCATTAGACAGAACCTGAATGAAATGCCTAGGAGCTCTACAATACGTATGAGCCTCTTTCAACTCTTCTTAGTGTACGCCCGATGTCGATGTAAAGGCCTCCACCTTTATTTTGCCCCTCAGTACTCAGTATCTTCGGGATTTCCAAGGACTGGGAATTAGGAAAGTGATCCACAGGGAAGCATCCTCCCATGGCATTGCGTCAGTGATAGCCGCTTTTAACCAGTCCGCATCCAAAATGCCGGTTTTATGTTCTGATCTTTCTCCACCAGTATTCTCCCAAGGACAAAGTTCTGGATGAAGTCCATTTGATCTGTTGTTAGGGGCGTATTGAGATAATCGTTTGAGAGCACTGCCATTTTGACATCTGGGTCCTCTGATGATGAACTACATATTATGGCTGCTCACCCCATTTTCGTTTTTGTACAGCCTGTCTTTGTCTCGTCGAGATGCATTCACGAAAATGTGGGCACTTTGTGATTTCTTCTTCTATCGTTTATAGTAAATATTCAAATGTTGTTTGGCTCAACCTAAAATACTCGAAAAACTTTAGTGCGTTGTCCGATAAGCCTCGAAAGACGTTTAGAAATCTCTCAACATTTTCTGTTTTCCCACTTGTCAAAAATTACTTATTCGACTTTCTGGAAAATAAAACTCAGCAATTTTGTCCATAGAAGCGTTATGGCCATCAGAAAACTCTCACGCACGTAACCTCATTATTTAGACGAACAGGTCGTATCTGTAGCCCTTCAAGGCACGCCTGGTATTGCTGGTTTTAATAAAAACTATTTCACATAATTTTTTTATTTCAAATATTCTTTTTATTATTAATATGTTTTACAGAAATTATGCTGAACTCATTTCAAACATATTTCCAATACTTTCATAAAATGCTTGGGCATTTATTGTATTTACATATACACTTAAGTTTCAAGGCATTGTCAGCATTGAGCAGAATACATTTAGAACTAATAGATAATATTTATGTATTTAAATTGTAATTGTACTATAGTTATTGCAAACAAGTATTTTTTTAAAAGCAAAAAGCAACCCTCTACAAGTAAACATATAAATTTAAATAAATCATTATTTAAATGATAGTAATTAAATGATGAAAAAGTACTTAAAAATTGGGAATAAATGAAAATGGAGAACAGCAAACAATACTAAAAGTAAGTAGGCATGAAATGTGTATATGTATGTTTTTTAGACAAATATATACATGTTTTTTTTTTAATAAAATTAAATCGTCAACTCTAAGTTCAAAGTAATTTTAGTTTCCTAACGAAGCACTTAACTCACTTAGTTACTCTATCACTCTGTGTATTTTAAGTATTTAAGGTAATTACTGTAATACTTACTAGTTTTCAAAACTCCTATGAAATTAAACAAAAATATGTTAATGCATTTAGTTAATAATTTAGTTCAATTTGCAACAATTGTTTACTATTAAATAACTTAGTTAATGTTTTTATATGATTATCAATACTAGTAAGTGACTTTCTATACAACATTTAGCAAGTTTACATCCACTATGCGTAAATAATGTCAATCTACAGCAAAATGAAAATATTTTGAAAACATACAAATAATAAAAATGAGTACATAATGGGCCCAACAAAATAGTAAAACAAAAACGCATATGGGTAAAAAACAACTAGAAAAAAATTAGTGAAAACATAAATATTACATTTTGGAGACATTTTACTCTTTAATACTAAATTTAGCTAAAAATAAATATTAAAAAAATATGAAATAGAAATGGAAATCAAATGTTAGCGCAAATGATAAGAGAAACAAACACAGCAAAAAATGGACTTTTGTGAGCAAAACTTTATAGACAACTTTACAGTAGATTTTACAGTGAATGAGAAAAACAAAACTAAAAGCCAGGCAGTTTCTCTACATACCATACACACACACATATATACATAGAGGCAAATTATATAAACATTACAAAAAAAAAATGTATATGTTTTGAATGGCGGAGTTGACTTTGCAAAAATTGAGCGAACAACAACAATTACCTACATACATACAGGGTTTGATTGGAAAGTAATGAGCCTTATTTTTTTGAAGCAGTTTTATTAAACCTTTAGGCTTATACAACTAATATCCTTCAAAATAGAACCCTTGAGCGTCAATACACCGCTGGTAGCGGTCCTTCCACTGCAGGAAACATTTTTAAACTCATCCGCCGGAATCGCGTTCAATTCGGCTGTCACAGTTTTCTGGATCGCCTCGATGGGGTCGAAACGCCTCCCCTTCAGCTTTCTTTTCAGGCGCGGAGGTCCGGAAGTCCGGAGGGGAAAGGTCTGGGCTGTAGGGAGGGTGGGGAAGCACCGGAACCCCCATCGTGTGCGCCGACGCATTGTCGTGATAAAGGGTCCAATTGTTGACGAGGTCGGCCCGAACCCGGGCGACGCGGTTTTTCAGCCGAAGGAGCACTTCTTTGTAAAATAACGCGTTTACAGTGCTTCCTGTCACATCTTCGTCTGTTTGCGTCATCGAAGGCCTTCCAGATCGCTATTCGTTTTCGATGTCCTCCCGGCCTTCCTTGAACGACTTGTGCCACCGTTTTACCTGGGCACTGGACAGAGATTGGTCCCCGTAGCCCAATGGTTTCGGTACTCGTTTTATTTAGCTTTACGCAAAATTTGATCGAGTAACGTTGCTCCAACGATCGCTGCATTGTCGCCACTGCAAAGTCCTAACACACTTTTAAAAAGGCCAAAAATTTAGTTTGGAAAATTACTTTTATTCAATTCAAAGTAAAAAATGTGCAAAAATAATACAAAATTATCAATCAATTTACTTTTGCTCCATATGACAACCTTTTGCCTTGACTATGGCCTAGAGACGGTCCAGAAACGAATCGCAAGTTGCCCGAATATGACTTGCAGGTATTTTCGTCTGGTGAATTTAAGAGCCATTATGTGTGAGGACGTTAAGAAGTTCGGAACGTTGTTTTTTAGCCATTCTTGGTTTACTCGAGCTTTGTGAGACGGTACCGAGTCCTGTTGAAACGTCCATGATCTGCCACCGAAATGCTTGTCTGCCCACGGCTACAACCTACAGAATACTTTCCCGATACTATTTCGCATTTACCTTGACGCCAGTGCTGCCTCCTGGTAGCCAATCGATAACTCAAATTGTCGTATGAACGGTCGCTCAAATAAACCCTATCGTTTTGAGAGTTCACGAATCGCTCAATTTGAAAAATTTTCTCGTCAGACAACAAAATGTTGGGAAATTGACCGCTGTCGTCCAAGCGAAGCAACTCCTTCGCTCTCTCAAGTCCGTCTTGTTGCTGTTTTGGATCTTGTAATGCTTGAATTTGTGATCATTTTTCAGTATGCGGCGGATACTACGGTCAGATATTTTCAGTTCTTTCGCCATTTGATTGGCACTTCATCGGAGATTTCGCTCAAGTTGCTTCTTCTCTCTTTCCCTCTTTTTGAACTATTTCACGTTACGCTGCAGTCTTTTGATGACCACCTCCATGACGTTTCGCAATGGTAGTGGTATCATTGTAACGAGTAATGGTACGATAAACAAAAACTTTATTTACTTTAAGGTGCTCGAGCTCACGAACAATCCCTGGCGACGTTTGAAATCCATTACTGATTTTCTTTTTTCGCGTTTACTTTCGGCAAAATACTTCCGCGCGCTTGTAAACAATACTCTGGACTGTCATTTCGCCAACTAACAAACAACTGATGCCCGTGCAGGTACTTTTTCTAATTGGGTTTTTTGACAGATCTCGCGTAACTACTGTCAAACTATGTAAATACATCATTTTTTCAGCGTTCATCATGGGAAGGCGTAAGCCTCAAAAACGTTTACAAAAATCGAAGCACTGTGAAAAGTGGTAATCGCGTGCTCAGACCAACAGGTCAATAAACAAAATTGCCCCATTGTTGCTGTAGGTGCTGTCGCTGTATTATTTCAATTTAAAGTCCGTTACCTCTAACCCTCACTTACATATGCATATGTAGTAATAGAAGTAGGTTAGGTTCGGTTGAAGCGGTTGTTCACTGTTTGACATACTCAGGTTCATTGTCCAATACTTTTCAAAAATTTTAGAAGATCTCTGATTTTCACAGCATTGAGAACTTCCAATTCATTAAAAAATTGTCCACCTAGAATAGTAAACCTATGACTGGATAGAGCAGGACAGTGGCACAGGAGCTGCGAGGTCATCTCTTCCTCTTCCTCAACTAAACAGCTTCTGCAGAAGTCACGTGCTTGCACGTCCATCCTCGGGCGTGTTTGCTTATTAGGCAGTGCCTTGTTGTAACTGAAGTTAGTGTTCCAAGACTGTGCTTATTTTGGCTTAGCAGAGATTCTGTGCGTTTAGCATTGAGAGTCGACCGCCATCTCTCATTCGCTGGTCTTACAATTTCTTCAAAGATATTTAGCTTACATGGCCTATGTTATTGTCTGTGTACTCATCAGTCAAATTCGTAGTTGCCCTCAATGTTCCAATGGCCAGTACTTTAAAGGAAAACGACGCAGCTCAGGTATTGCATCACACTGTACCAGTGAGACGGCTTTCATTATTCTTATCAGTTCAGCCTGAACGAGGCTACAGTAGTCGTGAAGCCGAAAACTGAAGGAGATCCCCAGATGTTCGGAATATACACCTCCGCCCACACTGCTCTCGAGATTTGAGCCATCTGTGTATGCATGAATAGAAACGCTCTGTCTTACATTTTCCCGTTCGCACTCTTCCCTTGAGCGCAGGAGGATCGTGAACTTGTAGTACTAATTGCAGGCGGGAGTGCATAGTCCACCAGTCTGGGAAGCTGCGAAATGCAGCCTAGAAGTTTACGGTGGCCGTAGTCCTCGTTTGTTTACTTACTTAAAGAGTTCAACCCTATTGGAGCACCACGCGCGATATAATTTGCCTGCAGATCTTCTTGGACGAGGTTTAAAGCGGTATTTAATGCTGAGAAAAGTAGAGCGAAGGTATACGTATTTTTATTTAGAACAAAAATAACTACAGTTATTAACATTTTAAATTCATTAATGAAAATACTATGAAATAATAATAAAAATTTTCAAAGCACTTTGCCACTCAGAAGTGGATTCCTCCAAAACGAGCTGTTTAAAGACTTCAACAGCTTCATCAGGCATTGAAAAACATTGACCTCGCATCGAATTATGATCTTCGAGAAGAAAACGAAATTATTAGAATCCAAATCAGTGCTGTAAGGCGATCTTTTTTGAATGCTCAAAAACTCTTTTATGTGAGCCGATACGTGAGAGCTCGCATTGGCTTGATGAAGAATGATTTGTCTTCGGTGGTTGGTTTTCCTTTCTCCGAAAATTTCTGTAAAACAGATGGTTATATATCCCGCAGAATTAACTGTTTTAAGTTTCTCTAGTGGTACAGTTGCGACATGCATAGATTTCTCGAGAAAACTCACGACCATTTGCTTTGAGTTGCTTCTTCCGCGCACAACTTTTGTTGAATTAAGCTCACCTTGGAACACCCATACTGCCGATTGCAGTTTTGCTTTCGACTCGTGTGCATAGATTCAAGATTCGTTACCTGTTTCAATGCCATAGATGTACTTTGAGCCACCACAGCTGAATTTCTTCAACAATTCCTTACACTAATCGACCCGAGTCCGAGTCTTTTTTTGCGAAATTTTCAAATCATGCGATATCCAACGAGAACAAATTTTCTTATTGCATTTGGTAGTCATGTTCATGCAACAAGGCGAAGGCAAAGGTGCAAAATATGAAAGGCAACCCTCGTATTTCATGATTTTGCGCGAAAATTTCCTAGCAGCGCGTCATATAAATAAAAAGTGTACAGATGCAAGAGAAAATTGAGTGCATTTTTGGCCTTTAATATGATTAAAACCTCCATTCGTATTTAATGGCTGGAAAATTTTATTCGGAATTGAGTCAATTAATTTGCGCAGTGTCCAGCCAATCATGGAAAATTCCACTTTTATTTGAATACTACAGACCATTTAGATGCACAGCGCTTGGAATTATCGCCTGAACATTTTCAATGGCTGGCCAGTGGAGCAGTTTCTCCGATCGCGGAAAAAACGTTTCGACTTTCTGAAAACGTTTATACTGGCATCTTACTGTTGAAAAGTAAACTCAGTGTTCGAGTGGTCTTCCGTGCGCACCCATCATAATCAGCAGATTGAGATGGGCAGGTCACATATTGCGGGCTAATACGGATTACCCATCTCAGCAAATAGTCTTCGGTAAATGCCACAGCCAGAGAAAAAGGGGCCGTCCGCCGCTTGGATGGATTGACGGCGTATGTGAAGACGCTGGGATTTTGGAGATGGAGAACGCTGCTCGCCGAACTAAGACATTTGGAGACATATACTGCAACAGGCGAAGACCCGACCAGGTTTGTACAGCCAATAATAATGATGATGATGAATCTTTTGAAAGCCTGGCTAAGAAAACTTCGCTCACTGTACACGTTTCAAAAGTATTGCAACATTATAAAATAATGTGAATTTTTAAATGGGATACGTATTTCAATAATTCTCTAACCATTTTGTACCATCTCTGCTGCTGAAGCTCTATAAAATATTTTTCTGCAACATATTGTTGAATTGTCAATGACGTGGCACTAATTTTCCGAACAGCTTTTCCACACTTTATAGGTTCAGTCCTGAGTTACGTCTAATAAATTATATTATATAGTTTATTTCCGCTTCTACGGCTATCGATTTGCAGCGAAAGAGCTCACCAAGCAGGGAAATATGTATGTAAAGGGTTTTCCAATAAGAGGTGTTATTTTGATATTGAAAGAAAAATGCTATTTTTTAATATAAATGAGCGCATGTTTATTTCATTATAAAGAGGAAGGTATGCCGTTAATAGTGGGAAATAACATCAGGAAAATTACCACCACGACCACGCGTACAGGACAATATCATTTTCATGAAATTTTCCATAACCGAATTGCAAAGTGGCTGCCCTATGTCCTCGACAGCCTCACGAATTCCAACTTTGAGGTCTTGAATCGACCCTGGGCTGTTGGCGTAAACCTTCTCTTTCACGTGGCCCCAAAGAAAAAAGTTACAAGGTGTTAAGTCACAAGATCTTTTCGAGTGATAACACGATCCGGAAACTTTTCTCCTAAAAGATTAATGGTTTCGTTGCTTGTGTGGCACGTAGTGCCGTCTTGTTGAAAATAAACGTTGTCCAAGTCAATACCATCCAATCCCGGCCATGAAAAATCGTTAATCATTTCTCGATAGCGCAATTCAATACAAAATAACACCTGTTATTGGAAAACCCTTTACACATAACTAACACCTTTCTCCATTTAATAAGAGACCATCCTTTTGTACGCGTCATCTTTGTTTAAGTGGTTGGCCGAACTTCTAATGGATTTTCACGGTGTGCTTCTTGGTGAGAATCAAGATACTTATCATTCTTCGCATACTCTGAACGGCAGCTATTATAGTTTTCGCCAACAGCTCGCGTGCAGAAAAAAAGCTTTTTCTATCAACTGATTTTTCATGTTCGCAGTTTCGAGGCTGCGAATTTCCGCATTGTAATCATGCACAAATCCATTCGGGTAAGGCGGCGGAGCATAATAAATATTTAAAGTAAAGACTCAACGAAGGCGGCCGCCGTAGCCGAATGGGTTGGTGGTGCGTGACTACTATTGGGAATTCAGTGAGAGAACGTAGGTTCGAATCTCGGCGAAACACCAAAATGAAGAAAAAGTTTTTTCCAACAGCGGTCGCCCCTCGGCAGGCAATGGTAAATCTCCGAGTGTATTTTTGCCATGAAAAAGCCTCACATAAATAAAAAATACCAGTCTAACGGTTAGACGCGATAGAAGTGAAACCTTCCGTAAAACAAACTGAGAGAGAATGAGACGAAGGCAGCAATAGGAGCGGGATAATTATAGGTTCATTATAATATTGCTATAAAGTTCATATTTTATTTTCTTCATTTTATCATTATTCATCCTCAATGTTTTCAATTTCAACAAATGATATGAGTGGCTTATGATAGCTAAAATATGATACAAATGCTTTGGTTTCGATGTTGTCAACATATCTTTGAAATACCGTGTCAATTGTTGTTTTTTCTGTCGATATTCACGACACTTTTCTGTATTATTTTTCGGCATAATTGTGGTAAACATTTAAAAATGAAAATATTTACGAATATAAAAATACGGACGCAATAAAGCACACGCGGTTGCTATTATGAACGTCGTAGCGCGTATATTACACAGACGTACTAACATACACACAAACATTCGTAGGACGCTTGGTTTGAATTTTTTATACATATGTATGTATGCTATACTATGGCCTAGCCTATGTACGTACATACATATTTGTGTTCTGAACTTCCAGCAAAACAATGCTTATTAATATACACATATGCATCTACATACAACCGCACACACAGGCCACTCACTTTATTCCTGTAAATGCGTATGTCGTCCAAAGCTAAAATTCTATGCCTAGCGACTACAAGAACAAAATGCATTAATAGGCGCAGGCGTAGCGGCCATCATCCTAGTTGCCATAGCGCAGAACAGTTTCAACTATTGCTCTGTGCAACAAAAACTCATCATCAAAAAATTGATTTATAAATTCGAGCTCATAGTTCTAAGAGCAAGTACTTTCATTCATAAAACGAGCCGCCCATATGCTAATTTTCTCGACAATTCGAAAATAGTCAATATTGGAATATTTCGCGTAGAATTATTTGCCAATATTCAATTTAGGCCGGGTCGATTTGTGGGAAGGCAAAAAAATCGCCCATTGCTCTGTGAAAATCATATTCTAGGGATCAGAATAAGAAATTTTGCCGAAGGAACCATACCTCTAAAACGATTTCTGATGTCCCCCAATATGGGTCGAACTTTTTAGTTTCTTTTCTGTAACCCACATTCATTCATTTACATATGTTCTGACTAAATAAATTTCTTAAGAGAAAAAATAGATAATATTATAAATAAAGAAAAAGCATAGCCATTTAGCTGATTTTTTCATGTAAAGGCCAAAAATGGTGATATTTTGAAATTGGGGGACATCAGAATTCGTTTTGGAGGTATGGTTCCTTCGGCAAAGTTTCTTATTTTGATCCCTAGAATACGATTTTCATAGAGCAATGAGCGATTTTTAAATCGACCCGCCCTACTGTACATGCAATGCTGTGCCTATGAATGTGCGCTGTGCCTATGAATGCGCGCTGGATTTCTTGAGAAATTTTACCGTATGTTTTGCTGTGGCGAGGCACATATGTACATACACACAACATATATACATATATCCGCATATATACATACATATATAAATTCACAAATTTAAATTTGCTTATGCCATCCTTCTGTGTGCCTGGTAATGAAGCATTTTCTATACATACATATATATACGTATATCTTTTTTCTTCTTTTTTTTGGTGTCGTTTTTTCGTTTCACTTTTTCTCAAATCACTCCCAACGATTCTAAAGAAGTTTTCACTTCAAAAATATCTGCCGTTCGGAATCGGTTTGAAACTGTAGGGCCATTCATTTTTGGAACAACATCAAGACGCACACCACAAATAGGAGAAAGAGCTTGGCTAAACACCCAAACTATTTTACTTTACTACGAAAAATTCGTATCCCGGGAAAACGTTTTTGCGGAAGATGTCTGCAGAGCTTAAAGAAAAAGTTTGTTTGCCATCAAAATTAATTTGTTTTACCAAAAATATTCTTAGAATTGATTTTATTTGTGCAGCAATACAACTCCGTCATTTTTAAAGCTATTTTTATAAGTATTTTCATATTTTTTTCTAAAACAATTTTTTACGAGTTTTTATATTATAGAAATCCACTTTGTCTTCAGCTTCGCTTTTCGCATATTTCATAAAATTTTAACAATTTGTCCGTCCAACTTATTTAGTATTCTACTAATTCCATACTCTTTCCACACATACCTATACACATTTACGTTCATATAGAATTATTTGTATGTGTATAGAAATTATTTATTTCAACGTTTAGCGTTTCTTAGTGCGATTTTCTCGCCATACACTCACACTTGTAACTTTTGATACGCTCAATTTAGCAGCTTGAACGCATAAACAGAATTTTACAAAATAAATGTATTCACACACATACACATTTGCTTAGAGTTCAATTTCGCAATTAGTTCCATTTCAAATAGTTAATTTAGTCAAGTTAAGGAATCACTTATTTTAACTTTTAAGTAATTTTTAGTAGAATTTCTAGTTTACGGGAATATTTTCTTCGAAGCGTAGAATTATTAGAATTCTAATATTTTACATATATACATATTATATAGATGTAAACAAAGTTAAGCTAAGCTAAATGGGAATATCGAAATTGAATAAATAAAAAACAAAGTAAAATGTAAACCAAGATAAGCAAACGCAAATAGTTATGTTAATTAAGTTTTGTAGATCTGAAGGTGGTAAGTATGGGTTTTTTATAAGCTTCAAAAATTAAACTGTCATTAATGAACGCATTTGGTGCGAATAGCAATACAAGCTGAAGTCCAAAATAAACCAGCCTGAGCTAAAATAGGAACAACAGGAGCTTTGTTCTGATAACTTCGAGTTGATTTATTCAAAATAGTCTCCTCTGGCCTCGATACATTGTTTTGCGCGATCTAAAAGCTTTTCGAAAGAGTGTTTCAGGTCATTAACCGGAATGGCCTTAAGACTGTCGTTACAAGCCTTTTGGATGTCTTCTACAGACGCAAAATGTATTTCTTTCATGGCCAAATACAATTTTCCGAAAAGGTAGAAGTCACAGCGAGCCATATCAGGCGAACACGGTGAGCGATTGATGGTTAAAAAGCGATTTCTAGTCAAAAAATCAGTCACAAGAGTGGATCCATGAGATAGTGCATTTTCATTTCATTTTCATTTTTCAGCTTCCTCCTTCGCGGTATTCAGGACAAGTTCGTCGAATGCGATGCAACAAGCGTTTCAAAACGCCAAGATAGAAAATTACATAGACGGTTTGGCTCGTTGGCACGAACTCCTTGTGGACAATTCCTTTGGAATCGTAAAAACAAGTAAGCATCGACTTGATTTTTGACTTCTCCAAACGCGATTTTTTGGCTGGTGGTTCGTCTGGGGCCTTCCATTCGGCATTTTGACGCTTGGGTTCAGGTTCATGTTGAAAACACCGCGTTTAATCACCAATGTCGTAAAGAAAGTTCTCGTTTTTCTCGTCTCCTTAGAGCTCTTTCGGGTTGGTGATTACCATTAGGAATTCACAGAGAGATCGTTGGTTCGAATCTCGGTGAAAGCCAAATGAAAAAAAAAACATTGTTCTAATAGCGGTCGCCCTCGGCAGGCAATGGCAAACCTCCGAGTGTATTTCTGCCATGAAAAAGCTCCTCATAAAAATATCTGCAGTTCGGAGTCGGCTTGAAATTGTAGGTCCCTCCATTTGTGGAACAACATCAACACGCACACCACAAATAGGAGGAGGAGCTCGGCCAAGCACCTAACAGAAGTGTACGCGCCAATTATTTATTTTTTTTTTAGAGCTCTTTCGAATGGTGAATGAATACGGAATGAAACGTGCACACACCTTTCGTAAGCCCAAATGATGCGAATAACAATTGAGCGGTAAAGTTAAATCTTCCTTCTCCAGACTAAAAGGCGGCTCTTTAGTTTACTGCACAAGAAGAAATAGCAGCGGTTTACAGAATTCTGTTAATGGCAGAAAAATATGGGAATGACAGGACTTAAGCGTTTACAAGATAGCCATGAAGACGTCGAAAATGATTTATGTAACGCACTAACGACTCTCACAACTGCTCTCAACGAGTACTGCCGAACAACCTGGCATACACGAGCAATGGAGCAACATTTCTCGCTTTCTACGTACCGCCGCATGCCTGCCGATTGCTACCTAAGTTTGCTCTGCCCAATCCATAAGAAGGGCGATCCTGCAATTTGTGCTCATTACCGCGGGATTAGTCTTCTAAATATCGCCTATAAGGTTCTAGCGAGCTTATTGTGTGAAAGGCTGAAGCCCACCGTCAACCAACTGATTGGACCTTATCAGTGTGGCTTTAGACCTGGAAAGTCTACCATCAACCAAATATTCACAATACGCCAAATCTAGGAAAAGACCCACGAAAGGAGAATCGACACACACCATCTTTTCGTCGATTTCAAAGCTGCATTCGACAACACAGAAAGGAGTTACTTGTATGTCGCGATGTCTGAATTTGGTATCCCCGCAATACTAATACGGTTATGCAAGATGACGTTGCTCAATACGAGCACCGCCGTCAGAATCCGGAAGGACCTCTCTGAGCCATTTGATACCAAACGAGGTTTCAGACCGGGTGACTCGCTATCGTGCGACTTCTTTAACCTGATGTTGGAGAGGATCGTGCGAGCCGCAAAACTTAATCGCTCAGGCACAAGTTTTTATAAGAGCGTACAATTGTTGGCGTATGCCGATGGTATCGACATCATCACAATATCACAAAATCACCGCGTAAGCGGTTATCGCGCCAACTAAGAAGAAAATGAAGGTAATAATATCGAATACGAGTTCGATCTGACCGCCGGTTACGTAAACTCACGAGAATTCGGGGTCAATTTTGTAAGGGTTAAGAAATTTGAAGTGTGGAAGGTTCAGGACAACAAGTTCGGTGGCAAATAGCACACGGCAGGGGCCCAGCAAATGAAAATACCGAACTTGTCGCTGCAAGTTTGCAGGATAAACCGCGTCAGTCAGTTCCAAAAAATATTGAGAAAGGATCTTAGACTTCACTTACTAATTTATAGAACTATCTCTTACACTGTGAGCCTCACATTTTGAGGAGAACTTTTGGTCTTGTACGAGAGCCTGATGAGTCTTATAGAATAAAACATAACAATGAGATTGAAGAACTTATAAATGAACAAAACATAGTGGGCTTCGAGAGGGTGCAGCATCTTTGATGGCTAGGACACGCACTTCGAATAGATGGACGACAGAATTGCAAAGAAGACTTTTAACTCGTGCAGAAGGTGGACAGATGATGTGGAAGACGACCTGCATAGCATGAACGCACGAAGAAGTCATGAGATGAACCGAGACGTATGGAACGCAATAGTAAAGAAAGCACTGACTCACCCCGAGTTGTAAATGCTATAACGATGATGATGATGGATGTCTCAATAAGCAAAAATGCTGTTATTGGTCACCCAAGCGACATAACTTACTATTAAAATATCAACAGCCACTTTACAGTTCCTTGGGGACGGTTGTCAGTGACATTTGTCAAGCAATGGAATGATTGAAATATGTTTTGTTGAAAACCGTCGAGGGCAAGCAATTTGTGTGGACAGCGTCTCGTATCGGGTCATGCTGAAAGATTATTTTCTGCCAATAATAAGAGAATATCTTTTCTTCCGTACGCACACTTGGTTTCAGCAAGATGGCGTCACGCCGCATACGGCCACGGAGATCATGGCGATATTGCGTGATTTCTTCGCTAACAAACTGATAAGTCGTTTCGGTGGCATATCCTAGCTTTTCTTCTTTACTTTTTTCTGTGGGGGTACTTCAATGGTATGTTGGTTGGTTGAAGTGGTGATTCACCGGAATCCCATCCTCGCCACCAAGGAGTTATCAGATTATTTCTTCACGACTATATCCACTCTGTGCGATTGCGAAACCTCATAAGATTTACTTCTATACCGGCCAGCTCTTCGAGGTGTTTAAAAGGCGGTTTGCCAATGGTTAACATCCTCGCCTTCCATAACGCAGGACATTCACAGAGGATGTGGAAGATAGTTTGCTTTTTCTCTGGTTGATTACAATTACGGCAGTGTATATTGTAAGCGATACCCATTTTGGCAGCCTGCTCTCCTATGGGCCAGAAGCCAGTTATCACTGCCGGGAGTCTGCAGGTATCTTTTCGTTTCATATTTGTCAATATTGACGTTTGTGTGCAGTTGTAGTTGGGACTTCAAAAGGGAAATCAAACTACCATCTGAACACTAAAAGAAAATGTCATTGATGAGGTTCATGGCACCTCAGCATCACGGCCGTAACGGTCAACATTTGTCTTCTTTGTAGTAGTTATTGAAATAATGTAAACTTATCATTAGTAATTATTTTTAAATTTAGCCTTTAGTTCCTAATTCTGCCACCGGGCACCCTGTATTCATGGAAAGTTGAAACACACTCATGGCGTTGCATGTATGTACAGACATATTTATATGAACTATTGAGAAAAAAGCTCTTCATGAGCAGACATCTTGTTCGGAGTCGCCTTAAAACTGTAGGTCCCGCAATTTGTAAAACAACATCAAGGCGCACGCCACAAATAGGAGGAGGAGTTCGGCCAAACACCGAAAAAAGGTTGTGAGCGCCAATTATTTATAAATAAAATTTACATACGAAGAAAAAGCGTAGAATTTAGTCTAAGTAATTTTGAGTTGGTTCGTATTTGCGTAAATTTAAAACTAATGTCTTAAATAAAAACTGGCTAGAAAAAAGCCGCGAAACTAGAACTAAAATTCTGAGGTAAGAGAACAAAAATGAATATCAAATCTATAGAAGAAACTTCGACATTGTTGTTGCTTTCAGAGTTTGGAAACATTTACCTTTTAATTATAAATTCGGTCGTATGCAATTTAATCTTAATTTTTATTGCAAATGACTTGGCGCGTTGAGCGTTGCTATATGCAGATTCGTCCTACTACTATACATACAAGCACTAGTTATACATACGTACATGTATATATGTATGTGTAAAAAAATAGATTAACCCTTAGAGTACGGAGTCTATTTTATAACATAAACGACGGAGTGGGGTAACTTGGGCCCCCCAAACGAAAAACTTACCTTATAATTATAAATAAATTAATAATAGAGTGTCACTAATAAGTTTTTATAAAGGATTTAAAATAAAACTCGACTACCTAGAGGGAAGAAGAGAGAAAGAAATTATTTACGAAGTTGTTAAAGAAAAACTAATCTTGGGGGACCTAAAGTCTCCCACTCCGTACTCTAAGGGTTAATAAAATACCGCTCTTCGCGCCAAAACGGCAACACTGATCGCCACAATGATAGCTCTGTTAGCCAAGACTTAGACATAATTTTACATAATTTACGCCAACCTACCATACAAGCAGTGCGTATTTCTGGTTAGCCCAAACTGCGCTTCTCTACGCCAGAGAGCTGCAGATTTTAAATTCCCAAGTTAAGTGTTTTACGTAAATTGAGAGCCGTGAGAGAATCATGTTACCGTACCTTTTTTGCGCCTATTTTGAAATATTTTCCGAAAAATATACCAAACGCTAATCTTATGGAAGCGTATCAAAGCGAAAAAAAAGTAAACAATAAGCAAAAAAAAATTGCAAACATGCACGATGGAAAATATCGTTGACGCAATCATGCTGACGTGCCTCTAATTTTCTATGAAAACTATGTTAAGTCTATGTATTGCTTAACAGAGCTCTAACAGAGCTTTGATGGACTGTAAGAGCAGAGAATGTTAATTGCATTAACATTCTCTGGTAAGAGGGTCAAGTTGAGTAGTGGGTTGAGCAGGCAAGAGCAAAAACAAGTGAGCGACAGATGTCCAAAGCTAGTGCACTCTATAAAGTTTATAGTATAAACGATAGAATAATCTTGTATTCTCCTACATATTAAATGGTAGGTGCTCACAAATCTTTCGTGCTCTGACTCAAATATCACTTGATAATGTATTTGTATGACTAAAGCGAATGTGAGTAAGTTGCTTATGCGGCACTTGACGATTGGGGGAGGGAAGGTGAGAAATAATAGCGACAAAATGTGGCTCGACAAGAGTTGAGGCGGCAAAGGCAATAGCAGAAGCAACAGCTACCAGCTACGAGTTGTTTGTGATTTTTTCTAGTGACGCTCCAGTGTGAATCTAATTTACGTGTCGTTTTTTCTAATGCGCGTTATTTGTTTAATATTCAATAATTGGCAAGCTTTTTTTGTTTGACATTTATTATTCATAATTGAAGTATAACAAAAAAGTGACAAAAAACTTATTGAACAATTAAAGTAACAGCAACTTCTCATTGAAATATTAACCGCGGGCATTGATTAATAGACACCGGCGACGTCAGTGAAAAAGTGCGTGTAGTATTTTGTAATTCACAGCGGGGACTGAACCAGATGTACCATAAACAGCATGGTTGAGATTAGCTGTTGAAAAGTGAAAAAGATAACGAAAACGAAAATAAAGTGAACAAATTGAATTTTTTGCCAAGCGAAGACTTGTGCGAGGTGTGATAAAAGAGTAGTAAATAAATAAAAGATTTGTGAATAAATGTGACGTAAGGAAATACATGTTAAATTAGTGAGCATTAACAAAACTTTTCTATGAAGTGAATGTAAAAAACAAAAACAAGCTATTTTCATTAAGCTCTCTCTCTCTCTCGCAAAAAACAAAAAAGATACCTGATAATCAAAATTAAATACATAAAAACAAATCACTTACAGCGGCGTAGCAACTACACCTGTTACCGCTAGCCAACCACTTGAAGTTCAAGAAACAAAAATTCCCAGCATTAAACCGGTTACTTTTCAACTAACAATTTTTTTTGTGCAATCGGTATTTGTGCCGGCTGTTTTGAAGGTAAAGTGCGCATATTTTCTTGCGTTCTTCTAAAGCGCTTTTAGGTTAAGCATAAAAATCATTTAAAAAAATAAAAAAAATTTAAATAAACACGAAAATGAACAAAAATATTAAAAACACGCGCCAGGCGCGCAGAATATTTTGTCTAGTATGTTTTAGTGTATTAGCTTATATTTTTATATATGTACATATGTATGTGTTGTTGTATGTGTGTGTATATAAAACGAGCGCATACACAAGCGCATCTCTATTGATGATTCGGCAGCTCGGGCTGCCACAGTTGTGCGTAGTTGTGAAAGAGAGTTTTGATAACATGGAAAATTATTTAAAACTGATTAATGTTGAAACTACAAATTTGAATGGGGGCTAGCTCTGAAATGAGTGCATCTGATCTGTGGGTAAAAGTGGTACCGTTTGAACACTGGAGTTCCCTCACTATTAGCTGCCGGAAGCTTATTGTTTTCGGGTTATTTGTAGATAAAATTTTTAAATTTGCTAACCATAAAACGTCATTTCCTTATGAAGAAAAGCTCAACCTCAATTATTTTACTTGCACACACACACTTTAAAATATTTAAAATTGCTAGCACGTCTTTACTCTAATTATTATTTATAGGAAACCTTTTAAAATACAATCATAAAATAAATTTAATTTGCATGCCGCCAAAGAGCAAAAATTGTTTCAATTTGACAGCTATATACATATGTATGTGTTGTATCATACATATGTATGTATTATATATATATATAAAGTATACAGCCAAACAAATACAAGTATTGTACACCTTCGTTTATTTTTGTGTTGTAGAATTTCTTATACAGTGCACTCTCTCTTAAGCGGACACCTAAGGGACTGAACAATTTGACCGCTTATGGGAGGTGTTCGCTTATGAGAAAACTGTAAAAAAAGTGAATAATATGTTGTGGGAGGGTTGTGCGCTCAAGAGAATGCTAGGTTAAGTTAATCCGGTTAAATCTAAGCAGCGCAGGTGGATCGATTTTTGAGACATCTTCCAGACCCTCAAACTGTGGTACTCCCAGAAAAGAGAAAAAATAAAAAGAACTAAAATTCCTAAAGATTTTTGATATGTACGGAAAAAAGTGTCCGCTTATGGGAGGTGTCTACTCATGAGAGGTGTCCGCTTATGGGAGGTGTCTACTCATGAGAGGTGTCCGTTAGGAGGGAGTAAACTGTGCATATTCATTATATACATATATGATGTCCACCCGCCTGCGGCCGCCGTAGCCGAATGAGTTGGTACGTGACTATTATTCAGAAGTGCCCGGGTTCGGACATGAAACACCAAATGGTAAAAAAAACATAAGCATTTGTAATAGCGGTTGCCACACGGCAGACAATGGCAAACCTCTGCCATTAAAAAATATCTGCTGTTCGTAGTAGGCTTAAAACTGTAGGTCCCACAAGTTAAAGTGCAAGTAAAGTAATTAGCAATAAATCCACATAATTAATCTACCCGTTCACATATGGCAGATTACGTGCAAAATATTGTTTTGAAAGGTTTTTCATCATAGAACTTGCTTTGGTGGAATAATTTGGACTTTTCGGTTTGTTTAATTATTATTAACGATATGAAGAAAAGACAAGCAGAAGTAATAGCTAATTTAATTGCGCAATTGGCTTCCATTAATGAACAGTTGGAGGAAATCCGTGAACTGCGTTTACTAAGGTTTCAAAAAATTATGGCAGAAATACGCATTCGAAATTCGATATTACATGTTATAATAAGTAAGTTATATGTATGCATAGTTAACAATACCTAACAAACATTTTATTAGAATATTGTTTTCTTTGCCAGCATTCATTTTATTAAATTTTTACTTTTGACGTTTTGTCAAAGTTTATCTTTACATTCGTAAAAATAATTATCTATAAAACAGAAAAAAAAACAGGGTTGTATGTAAAAAGTATGATTATTTTATAATCTCAGATTTCGGGAGATCAATTTTGTATGCTTAATCTCGCTTTTTAATTACGGATTGGGAGTTAAGCTCGAAAAAGTAGATAATCCAGTTATATGTGAACGTATTATTAATCGAGCAGAGAGATAGCGAGCAGAGAAATGACGAATAGAAGAAGCCTATTATTTGCCTGCTGTTGCTTGCAAACAAACCAATTCTCATCAAGTGATCAGAAAAGGAATCCTAAGTCTCCAAACCGTCGGAGAAAGAAGAAATTAATCTAATTATTTTGCCGCCGTGAAAATTACCGACCGCAATTCACGCGATTAAATGTGTTCTAATTATGCAATTCTTACAATTCACATTATTCGCTTTTGAAATGGTTGTTAGCCACGCTATTAAACAAAACAAACAATGCTTAAGGCCTAGACATTTAGCTTAAGGCGCCAATATTTTTTTGTTTTTTGGTATGCTTGGATATGCGTGGAATCTTTTAAAGATACATACTTATGAGCCGACTCATACGCATGCCCGATTCACATGGAACTATAGTTGTAACCTAGCCTAGTCTAGGGCCTAGGAAACTTGATTCAAAAAGAGCCGGGGAATATCTCTTTTTGAATCAAGTTTCCTAGGGCCTAGACTAGGCTAGGTTACAACCATAGTTCAACGTTTCATCAGATTCTAGCATTTATTGTACTATGTTTCGTTCCCCATCAAATCTAGAACTTTCTTACAGGGCATACTCAGGAGTTTCATATTTTCCTTGGCAGTATAGGCAAAATGGGGAGTCTGTGTGCTTGTATTTGTAAAAATTGTGCCCAGTTAAAAACGGTGTCAGCATGAAATTAACGGTTCCTTGTGTTCTCCGGATCCTTTTCTGTATGTCGGGGATCATAGTGAAAGTGGTTCTTGTCTTCCCACTATCGTTCCATTTGATCTGCAAATTTTGCAGAGCGATATCATCGATCCTCTGTAGGGCGTCCCTCAGTGGGGCTTTGTTACCAGATATCCGCTCGGTTTTTGTAAGCTGGTATTTTTGTTTCATACAGTACGCCTTTATATCGAGGGGGATTCTGCCTGTTATTACCTCTGCTACTTCGTCAGATATGGTCCTGTAGCCTGTAATGAATCTAACATTGCAGAATCTGTACACCTGTTTAGCCTGTCTCAAGTAGCTGGGACATTTCACTACGTCGCCCCACACTTCCGCAGCGTAAAACACGATCGAGTTGCAGACGCTTGCTAATAATGCTTTCATTTGTTGTCTTGATCCACCCACATTGGGCATCAGTCACGATGAAGCCGTGCAGGATTTTACAGCTTTCGAACTTGCGTATTCCAGATGCTTTTTTGAACTGAGTCTTCTGTCTATCATCACCCCTAAATATTTTATGGTATCTGTTAATGTTATATTGTGGCCACCAACCTTTATTTGAAGGTTTTCAACTTTTTGTCGATTACTTATGAGAACCAGAACTTAACTAAAGGCCTTCGCACACGGATCGTATCGTCAATGGCAGTATATCATTTTTTAATTTGGCGACGTCGAAATACGAGTTGTCAATATGTCGAGTGATGAAGAGGAATTTATTTTATTGTTTTATCTTCTCCGGAGGAGAAATAAAAGAAACAAGAGTCACTCGGTGCATCCGTACAGTAAGAATAACTCAAACAGAAGATTATTCATTGCCACAAGGGAGTTACAAGAGAATGATTATAAATTTCAGACATTTTACAGAATGTATAAAAAAAACATGCGTTTCAAGATCTTTTGAAGCCGACTATTCGAAAAGAAACTACAAACACTGAAAATCGAGAACAAACTATAGGGTGAACCATGTAAAATTTGCTTTTTGAATCGGCTATAAAAAAAAACTAATCAATATTTTTTCAAATTTTTTTTTTTATTTTGAAGATTGAACATTTTCATTAATGAATGAAAAATAATATCGTTCAACCAAATCGTGATTGCCACGACTGGCTTTACAGTAGGCCATTCGATCAACCCAATTTTTAAGCACATTTTCGATTGTTTGGGCTCCAATTTCATGAATGGCAACTTCGATTTCGTGTTTTAAAGCATCAATCGTCTCTGGATGGTTCGCATAGCATTTGTCCTTAACGGCTCCCCACAAAAAATAACGGGCTTAAATCACAGCTCCGAGGCGGCCACTTGATATCGGAATTTCGGCTGATTATTCGGTTTTCAAAAACGGTAGCCAAATGTTCGAGTGTAACTTTGGCAGTGTGACAAGTTGTCCGTCCTGTTGAAACCAAATGTCGTCCATGTCTTCCTCTTCAATGTTTGGAAACAACTCGTTGAGCATGTCATTTGTGTTACCACTCTCAAAAAAATAGGTGGTTCAAAAAGCAAACGCTATATGGCCCACCCTGTACAAGCGTACAGGATATTTGACGACTCTGCTGTACGATAAGCGTCATGCCGCATGTTTGCTTTGACGAGAGCAGGTAACTAACGACCCGTGTGCGGTTCGCCATTTGAACACAGGCGTGCAACAACGAAGCGTATGCCTCGGGCACATTTTGTGGCATACGCTACGATGACAGTACGACGGTACATTCCCATAGCAGCCGGTTCTACGTTACCGAAATGACTCGGGTTTTTCCCGACCAAGGGCTAGTGTACCGTACCCCACCATGACGGTACGACCCGTGTGCTAAGGCCCTAAGAACTATTATCGTATCGTTTAAGGGCTAATTACACATACATACATATGAATCATTTGATCAACGTGCATGCTTACAATATATACATGGGGCGTTCCACGTCAACCGGACCAAAGCTCTGTCCAAAATTCTATGGGATGAAAATAATCATATAATATGTCAAAATACTCGTAAACTCATGCCCTTTCAATTGCAAAGTGGCAAATTTGAAAATTCAAAATGGCGTCATTACTGTGTCACCTCAAAGACACTAAATTCCAAAATTTGCAAATATATCTATCAATTACTTTTAAAAATAGGTTCAAAAATGATGACTCATGATATATTTGAATGTTTTTGGGGTCGCTGATTACGAATCTGAAATCAGATTTTCAAAATTCAAAATGGCGGATCCAATATGGCGGACATTTTTCGAAAATTTTTTTGGATTCGCTTGAAACTCATCACTTGGGGGTTTTCGGGGTCGCTGATGACGAATCCGATGTCAGATTTTCAAAATTCAAAATGGCGGATCCAATATGGCGGACATTTTTCGAAAATTTTTTTGGATTCGCTTGAAACTCATCACTTGGAGGTTTTCGGGGTCGCTGATGACGAATCCGATGTCAGTTTTTCAAAATTCAAAATGGCGGATCCAATATGGCGGATATTTTCGAAATTTTTTTTAATTTGCTTAAAATTTGTTACTCGGGGGTTTTCGAGGTCGCTGATGACGAATCCGATGTCAGTTTTTCAAAATTCAAAATGGCGGATCCAATATGGCGGATATTTTCGAAATTTTTTTTAATTTGCTTAAAATTTGTTACTCGGGGGTTTTCGAGGTCGCTGATGACGAATCCGATGTCAGTTTTTCAAAATTCAAAATGGCGGATCCAATATGGCGACTGAAATTGTAAAAGAATAATTGAGTTTACATGAACTATGTTACTCGGAGGTATTTGAGGTCGCAGATCACGAGTATGATGTTAGAATTTTGGCGTAGCAACGTTGATTTTTGTAACTTAATTAGCCATCATGGCGGATAATAAAATGGAAGCTTCTATTTATATGACTCATGTAGATAGATGCATTAATCCTTTAAATCTTCCTAACCATAAGGGGTTAATTTAAGAAAACTGTCCAAGACACTGTTAAAAAAGTTTCCTCTGGTAGCAGAAAATGCAAGAGTTTGCCATCAGTGTCGTAAATTGTGCAATAGCAACGATTATGATCATAGCGTTTGCGTCTGCTTAATTCATCAAAATTTTAAATTAATGATTGATGAGTTGAATTTTGAAAAACTGGCACCTGATTCAGAGCTTTTAATTAAAAATTATAAGGATTGTTTTAATTTTGTTTTATGTAAAATTCCTCAGCCCTCTTGTTTTCTTTTAGAATGCACCTCATGTCCTGGAATTGAAACCTTTTTAAATAAAGTGTCAACTGCTTTAGAAGCTAATGAAATTAGTGAAATTATTTGTAGATCTTGGCAATCGACTGATAGGTGTACTCTGAAGAAAATGTTCTTTTACTCAGAAGATTTTATAGGAGAAATGTCCACTCAGTTTAAGAAACTTTTACCGCATCATTTTATTGCTAAGAGGCAGTCTGAGTACTTTCAGGAAAAAAAAAAAAATCTTCAAGACGGCGAAGTAATATTGCAGTGTGATTTTTCTGAAAACTATGCTTATGTTGCGCAGGATGCTGTGCAAGGATTTCATTATAATAATGATCAATGTACAGTACATCCTGCAGTTTTCTATTACAAGGAAGGGAATGAAATGAAGCACCGCAGTATTGTATTACTGTCAGACTGTACAACGCATGATACTGCAGCAGTTTACATATTACAGCAGACAGTAATACCGGAAATAAAGAAAGTATGCCCAAATGTCAAAAAAATGACGGGGCTAAACAGCACTACAAAAATCGGTACCAAATAATAAATTTAATAAACCACGAAAAAGAGTTTAATGTAAAGGCTGAGTGGCATTTCCATGCAACTGCTCATGGGAAAGGAGCATGCGATGGCGTTGGAGCAGTTTTAAAAATAGAAGCAACGCGTGCCAGTTTACAACGTAAACCTCAAGACGCCATTTTGAATGCCAAAGCTCTTTTTGATTGGGCAAAAGAGCACATTAAATCGATTCAATTTTTTATTTATTCAAAACAGCAACATGAAAAAATGAAACGTTCGCTAAACAAGAGATTTTCCGCGGCACCTTCTGTAACAAAAATCCAATCAGCACATTGTTTTATAGTTACACCACATAATAAACTCAACGTTTATAGGTACTCGAATAACCATGAACCACTCGCCATTATCCAATATTAATCAGCCGTTTTGAAATATAAAACCATTTAAAGAGAGTTACTATCAATCAGCCCTTTTCAGAGCTAATAAATTAATTAAAACACCAAAAAATAAACCTTTAATCAGCCCCTTTCAGGGCTAATAAAGTAGCTAAAACACCAAAAAATAAATCATCAATCAGCCCTTTTTAGGGCTATAAAGCAACATTGATTTGACATATTGGATCCGCCATTTTGAATTTGAAAAACTGATATCGGATTCGTCATTAGCGACCTCGAAAACCCCCGAGTAACAAATTTTAAGCAAATTAAAAAAAATTTCGAAAATATCCGCCATATTGGATCTGCCATTTTGAATTTTGAAAAACTGACATCGGATTCGTCATCAGCGACCTCGAAAACCCCCGAGTAACAAATTTTAAGCAAATTAAAAAAATTTTCGAAAATATCCGCCATATTGGATCCGCCATTTTGAATTTTGAAAAACTGACATCGGATTCGTCATCAGCGACCCCGAAAACCTCCAAGTGATGAGTTTCAAGCGAATCCAAAAAAATTTTCGAAAAATGTCCGCCATATTGGATCCGCCATTTTGAATTTTGAAAATCTGACATCGGATTCGTCATCAGCGACCCCGAAAACCCCCAAGTGATGAGTTTCAAGCGAATCCAAAAAAATTTTCGAAAAATGTCCGCCATATTGGATCCGCCATTTTGAATTTTGAAAATCTGATTTCAGATTCGTAATCAGCGACCCCAAAAACATTCAAATATATCATGAGTCATCATTTTTGAACCTATTTTTAAAAGTAATTGATAGATATATTTGCAAATTTTGGAATTTAGTGTCTTTGAGGTGACACAGTAATGACGCCATTTTGAATTTTCAAATTTGCCACTTTGCAATTGAAAGGGCATGAGTTTACGAGTATTTTGACATATTATATGATTATTTTCATCCCATAGAATTTTGGACAGAGCTTTGGTCCGGTTGACGTGGAACGCCCCACATATATATATGTATGCAAATACAAGTAAATACGTTTGTATGAATGAGTTTATATAGTAACTGGTAATGACACATACTAATAATTGCTATTTACCCACTTGAATGCACTTTTAATGCAGCAATATAAAAAGTGATCTCAACTTTTAATTGACCATCAATTGTTGAAAGTAGGTAATTAATTATGCCGTTTTCCACATTCGAAACTACTCGACTACTGGCTGCATATATACATATGTAGGTCGATGGACTCGTTCTTCCGAAGCTTCAAAGAATCAAAATCCAGCTATCCAAAGAAATCAAATATCTTGGAGACATCCTCGATAATAAACTCCTTTGGAGTAACACGTTTAATCAAAAACATCCAAAGCACCGACAGCCTTATGACAGTGCAAGGTTTTGTTTGGGAAAACTTGGGGTCTTTCTCCTAGCAAGATCCTATGGATCTACACAGCGATGGTAAGACCAATTATTACCTATGCATCACTGGTCTGGATGAGTGAACTCTCTCTAGTGCGAGTCAGGAAGACCTTATCGAGATTGCGACGGCATTAGGTGCTCTGGTTAGTCTACCACCACTTGAATCCTTCATCCAAGGAGAGGCCTTGAAGGCCATCGCACGCACCAGAAGGCCGAACAAATTAAGAGGTTTTTTGAGATTTTTAGTGTCTTATTATAAATTTTTTGGCTGAGAATGTGGAAGATGCCCTTTTTATTAATTGATTGATAATGGGCCTCTTCTTTTCGCCAAGCTTTAGAAAGTGGCGAATAGATGAAGCAACTGGTACAAATGCACATACATACATATGTCGACAATGCGGGAAGAGAGCTGCCTTACATTGCAGGTGTTGGTAAGACAGTAGTCTAATGAGCTATAGCCATACTCGTAGCGGCGAATCTTACTCGATAACTTTCGTCTCTACGACAGTCGGTTCTACGTTACCGAAACGAGCCGGATTTATATCCGGCCAAGGACTGTCACTCCAGCAGCATTCGCCGTATGTAATATGGGTAATGTTTATGCTGCTACAACAACAACTACAACTCGATAACTTTTTGTTGTCTTCGCATGCAAATTTTTCGTCAAGTTAATCGAGCATAGAGATAGTGAGCGGGGAAGTGGCGAATATAATAGGTCTAATGTTGGCTTTCTCGCTGAAATGCGGCATTTCTAGTATTTTTTTTAATGAAATTTTTATAAATCAGCTGGTGCGAAAAAGCGTTACCAATTAACAGAAATCAGTCAAAAAGATCGTTCACAGCAAAACCCATTTGCCGAACTGCCAACTAAAAATAGCGAAAGTGAAGTGAATACCCCTAATGACTATGCCCAAAATTAGCAATGTCTGCGTCTTATCAACCTATTAATCAGAAAACAACTTATATATTATGTACATGTACATATGTATGTATGTAAAAATCGCTCCATACTGGTAAATTAAAATCTTATCTTAGCTCACCAGTAGACGAATTCAATTTCTGTGGAAAACCTGGCATCTGTTATATCGTGAAACTATGACGAACTTGAGCATTCGTATGTTATTCGTAATAATACGTGACTTCAGGAAGGAACACTTGGCTTTGAGAACTAAATATTTACTTTGAATAATTTGACAAATGTTGACTGTGTAGATAAAAGAAACAAAGAAGCGATTAGGAATTACAATAAAAAATATAGCATGTATGCACCTATACATATGCAAAATCGAAGTAATTGAGCATCAGTAAACACTCGAAGTAGTGCCAAGCAATCGGCCGTTTGTTCGTTCGGGAAGTTATGCTATGACAACAGTGCCGCTGCTATTGGCGGTGAGTGTTTGGTGAGATAAGATAAACAAGCGGGCGTCATGTTTATCAAGAAAATACGAGCTCACACAAACAAATTACTCTTTTGGGTACTCATTTATTTTTATTAATATTTCGTAAGCAGCTAAACTGTTTGCCAAAATAATTTGGTTTTTTTTATTATGCTGCTTTTGTGAGAAGCTTTTTCATTTTTCATGGAAAAATGCTTTGGAAATTTGCCATGGCTGTGAAAAAACCGAAAGTTCTCTTCGAATTCATTTCTCTATACATGTATTGTTATTTTTTTATGTATGCAAATATTTCATAACAGTTGAAATTCAAATGTTTGGCGATTCGAACTTTTTGAAGTGAAACTTCTTAGGCGTCGATCAACGAGTGAGAATGGAGAGTAAAATTTCAAGGCCATGCAACGTTTTGGGCATTTTCGTTGCGCGAGGGAGAAAAAAGATATAACGTATAGGAAAAGTAGAGAGAGAGATATACCTTATATATATCTTATATATATATTTTTCCTGAGTTTTTCCTTGTGGTTGCTAATTTCTAGCGAGAAATAACACTGCCTACTTTTTGGCGCTTGTTTGTTGGTGCAAACTTGTAGGAAATATATTTTTGGTGCCTACTTTTTGGCGTTATATTTCCTTCGTGCCTACTGTTTGGGGCGTTTTTTGGTCCCATTTTTTTGGCGTTTTTTGGTGCCTACTTTTTGGCGCTTATTTTCGTTTCCTGGCTAGTGCTTGTGCGTACTATAAAGTGCTATCCATCCGGCGTGGGATTTATGGGTATTGCTTTGCGGTAATTTGTGACGTTGCTGCAGTCCTGGAATCGCTGCGTTTGTGCGGGTGATAAACGCTCGGAGTAGTGCGCGTTGTTGCCACGGTTTGTGTCCGGCGTTTACCTACACCGGTCGACCCTTCTCAGTTTTTTGTAAATTTTGTCTATTTGTACTCTCTGCAAATGTTGTTTATTTATTTAGATATATATTCTTTCTCTCTCTCTCATTCTCTCTCGGGTATCTCCCTCTTTCTTTGTCTGCCTTGAAAGTTTTACTTCTGTTATGTGTACTACGCTACACGCACTTTTTTTTTGTCCCCATTTGAGAATCACATTTTGAAAAGAATCACATTCAGAATAATTTTTCTCTAGTTGAGGTTGGCAATTTATGCCATAAAAATACTCCTTATGTTGGCAATACGTGGGTTGCTATTTATCTGACCTTGAGCCATCTGACATTTCTATTGCAAAGTTTATCATATTTTACCATAAACGTACCCAGAACGCTTTGATGTGCGAGCCATACAAAACGAAGAAAAGCCACGGTTTTGACCTGATAACTTTGGTATTTTAGAAATATTTTACTTGATCAAGTTAATCTCAAGCCTCAAGGATTATAGAATACATACTCAAGAAGGATTAAAGCAAGAGTGCGCCCATCGGAAAGTGCGTGAAATCGCATTGGTGTAGGTGCATGAGAGAAATGTGAAAATGCGAACAAGAACGCAAAAAAAAAGAATAAATTACACGAACAACGCTAGAATAAATTGCATTAGTGCGACGTCACACACACAGCAAAATTCTGTCCGATTCACTGAGAGCAAAGTAGCGGTACCACGATGCGGTACCACGATCGGTGCCAACTTATTATTCTCTTCATCGTGAGTACATACACATATTTACATATGTACATATATGTATTAATAGTGTGTCTCATAGGACACGTCCCAACTATAAGAGAGAGAGTTCTCGTATAGGCCCGGAGCAAAAAATGTTCTCTAATATTTAATTAACTTTTGAGTGGATTTGCCAGAAAAATTCCGTCAAAAACTAATATTTTCAAACCATCTCCGAAATCCCCTTACTACTTCGATAGTAAATTTTCACAATTTCGATGGATTGTGCAGCTGTGCATCTCATTGCCCATGACTTCCTATGGTGCACATGATGTTCATGTCAGATAGTTGTCAAACAACAACTTTGTATAAGCAACACAAAAACCAAAGGGCAAATTCCAAGTAGATGATAAACAAATAATATACAGTAGCCGCTCGTTTGCCTAAACTAATTCAAAATAATCTAAAATGGCTGATAAGTACATTGGGTACAAATTATGGGGTAGTGATTTTATACACATACATATATACAATAGTAAGTATGTACTTATTGTAAGTATTTACTGCTCAACTCATACTTTGTCAGATATGTAAAGGGAAAACTTGGTTTTAATAATACAATGGAGTCATGTTTGGTTTTGGGTCATAATCATTTTACCTTGAAAAAGGCACAAAACCGTACAGCTTTTAATGAACTCGAAGTCATGAGAAAGCTCTGTTTAAAGTGGATGCCGCGTTTGCTCGCTGTCGACCGAAAACAAGAAGTCAGAAGTCAATCAACACAATGGCAAAACTACATGAATTAAGGGGGTATTCTAGTCTAGAAATTTGAAAAAATCGAAATTTTTTTTTTTTCAAAATTCGATAGTCTAGGTATTCAAAAATATCTCCCTAAAAGGATTTTGCAAAATTCGAATTATTTTCGAAATTCGAATTTTTCGAATAGTGACGCGACAGCTAGACTGGTTTGAGCGGACGGCGAAATTCAAACGCGTTTTTCTCAAAACTCCTTTTGCTGAGGTGGTTGACACGATATCTGAAGTTCTATCTGACCGATCCCTTTGAAATTTGGTGAGAATCTTTTTCATACATCTCTTTATCACTGGAGCCTTGGATTTTGAAAAATTTTAATTTGAAGTATTTTTAAAAAATTCGTAAAGGTCAAAAAACAGGGGTAAAAAAAAATTTTTTTTTTCAAGTAGGCGCCATTTTGTGAATTTTTATTTTTTTTTTTCGGCCGAGGCTCAAGATGTAGCGACATCTTTACTAATTAAGAATTTTCTTTGTTTGTTCGATTTAGATCACTACAAGGGTTGGAATCATGTCAACCAGGGAGCACTGTTTGACTAGCAACCCCTACTTCACCGACCTGTCACTGGATGAATTTTTGACTTTTTTTTTTTTTTAATTTTTTTTATATACCTTAAACATCAATAAATATTATATAAAAAAATGGATAGTAAAAATGTTTTTAATTTTTTTTTTATCCTAGTTTGAAAAATACCCAAAAAGTAGGGCTCTAGACCAGAATACCCCCTTAAACTTCGAATTGCTCCCACATCCATCGTATTTGCTAGACTTGTTTCCCAGTGACAGTGATATCGATATCATCGGCCTTAACAACCGCGCTGTTAGTTCTCTCTTCTCCAAACTGGATAAAGCGGCAAAGCGAATGGGTCTGGTGGTGAACGAGGACAAAACGAAATACCTCCTGTCTTCAAACAAACAGTCGGCGCACTCGCGTATCGGCACCCACGTCACTGTAGACAGTTATAATTTCCAGCTTGTAAGAGACTTCGTTTATCTAGAAACCAGTAATAACACCTTGAAGTCCAACGGAGAATCTCTCTTGCAATTGCCACTTTGACTAAGTAGTAAAGTCCTCTCTCGACGAACAAAACTAACACTCTACAAGGCTCTGAGCATGCCCGTCCTAACGTATTGCGCAGAAGCTTGACGATGGCAACATCCGCGGAAGCGACGCTTGGAGCGTTTGAGAGAAAGACTCTGCGTAAGATTTTGCACGTTGGCAGTGGCGAATATCGCAAGCGATGGATCGATGCGCTGTACGAGCTTTACGACGACATAGACATAGCGCAGCGAATAAAGATCCAGCGGCTACGGGTCATATCGTCCGAATGGATACAAACGCTCCGGATCTGAAAGTATTCGATGCGGTACCAGCTGGTGGACTTGGCTTCACTTGGTGTGTCCGATTGGTGCCGGTTAGCACGAGAAAGAAACGACTGGCGCGCTTTGTTAAACTCGGCCAAAATCGCGTAAGCGGTTATCGCGCCAATTAAGAAGAAGAAGAAGTTTCCCAGTGACGATTGGCTGTTCGCAGACCTAAAAGAATATTCGCCGGTAAGAAATTTCGCTCAAATGAAGAGGTCGTCGCTGAAACTGAGGCATATTTTGAGGCGAAAGATAAATCGTTCTATAAAAGTGATATTGAAATATTAGAGCAGCGCTGGAATGATTTCTATATTTTTGATAGAAATTACGTTGATGAATACATCTAATTTTGAAAAAAATAAAACGAATTTTCTTTGTCAGGCCCTGGATTTTCAGTCCATGTGTTATATTTAGATTTGTTTGGTAAAACGAGAAAACAATAAATTCGATGACGCTTTCACGTTTTGGCAGTAAGCCACAAACGTGCCACTTCTGAACAGCTTTTCGAGGCATAGTCTAAACATACCAGTGGAAAGTAATTTTTGTGTATCTAGCAAAACTCTGGAAAGGAGGAGAGATGCACGACAGTTGACTATATGACTTGCAATCTATATATACATAACTAAACTTTCCGTTAAGAGAGTGCGTTTGTGAACGTGAGCAAAAACAAACAAAAAAAAAAAAAATAAACAAAATCTGAATGTGCATTAGTTATGAGATCGTCATCGGGATTGTGCCTGGTTGGGAGTCAATTTGTGTAACCTAAAATTGATTTATTTGTACTTCTTAATCACACGATATAAATAATAAAATTCAAAATGATGTAGTATTTACATGGTGCAGTTGTCGAACGATAGGTCCGCCACCAATGCCATCTACTCAAAATAGTTTGAAGTGGCTGTATAAAATAATTACCATAGTCGAAATACAGTTCTTAGATGATGGAAAGAGTAATGAGATGGCGCCTATCGTGGTACCGTTACTTTGCTCTCAGCGAATTTGACAATGAGTTACGTCGTATTAGCAGTAGTATGGCCAGATTACCATTTTCGTAACTTGGTTTAGCAATTTTTTTTTTTGTTATTTAGTCTCGGAGTTTTAGTTCTTTCTTCAATACATTTTTGTAGCCTATTTTAATTAAAATGTAATGTTTATAATTTTGTAAAATATATATATATATTTTTTTAAATTAGTTCAATAATTCACTCAGTTTCAGTTAGCTTTTTTTTAACATCTGGTCGCATTGCCCGCGATTCCGGTTATTGTTGGTGTTCTTCTCCTTTCAGCAGTCAAATCTCTCTCTTGCTACTACAGCGTTGCCTAGATTTGGATATAAAAACGCACTCAAGTGCCCATTTAAAGAAAATAAAATACCAAATTTCTATTGAATTATTTAAAGAACTTTGTATGCGGGACAAATTGTCTTAAAAATGTGCGTTTTTTTTTAATAAATGTGTTATGATTATGAACAATTTAATTTATGAGTTTGTTTTGTTAAGCGAAACTCTTTTATTAAGAGAAAGACTTTTTTGCTATATTTGAGGTTATGTAACTCTTTTTGTAAAAATGCCGTTATGGTTTCTCCAGTATTTTCTGATATTTTGTTGCTTATTTTAAGTATGAATACACCTCTTGATGCCCTATATCCCACTAAGGTTTGAGGATCGGACGAAACGATTACACCTCTTTGATTTTAATTGGCATTCAGTAAATTCCAACGCTTTTTAAAATGTGTAAAAAGGTTTTCAATGTTAAGAAGAGTTGAGAGAAGAAGATTTAATATTCTTGTATCTTGCACCTTCAAAGGAGAAAAAAATTAAATTTGCACTATAAAAATATTAAATTTTATAAGAACCAACAAATTTTCATTAACGCTATAATCTTCTCAGAGTGACCTTTTTCAACATTATTTTATTTAATAATACGGTTTTTTTTTAACTTATAGTTTCGGTAGCCTTAAATTAAAAATAAGAAACAAACCCCAAACTTAAAAATTTTCGCATTTTGATATATAAAAAAGCTCTAAATTTATTGCGAAGAGCAAATGGTTGGCAACACTGCACAACTCTGCCAATGTGACGTCACGCACTCTCTAATGAGCGCAATCTTGTTTCTATCATTCTTGAGTTCTTATTTGTTCCCATACAGGCATATATCGTTTCCTGCTCTTCATCAGGCTCTGTCTCACACCAACCATATGTTTCTCACCAATTTTAATACTTCAAGAAAGAACTCATTCCCTCTTCCAAACTTTTTATGCACAAAGCACATTTACCCACTTTTTTTTTTTTTTTTGTTTTTATGCAATAAAATTTTATTCTGAAATTCCACATCGCAATAAGAATCTAGCTTTATGACGACATAGACATAGCCCAGCGAATAAAGATCCAGCGGCTACGTTGGCTGGGTCATGTCGTCCGAATGGATACAAACGCTCCGGCTTTGAAAGAATTCGATGCGGTACCAGCTGGTAATAGTAGAGGAAGAGGAAGGCCTCCTCTGCGTTGGAAAGATCAGGTGGAGAAGGACTTGGCTTCACTTGGTGTGTCCAATTGGCGCCGGTTAGCACGAGAAAGAAACGACTGGCGCGCTTTGTTAAACTCGGCCAAAATCGCGTAAGCGGTTATAGCACCAATTAAGAAGAAGAAGAATAAGATTGTAAACAATAAAATATGTAAACGCATAAAATCACCTATTTTAGACACTTGTGTACCAAAGTGCATAAATCAGCTGTTCTACTGACATCACCTTGTACAGACTTGCCTTGCATGTGGTTAATGCACCAGATTATAATTTGAGATCGATCTCTTTTTCCCAAAGTACAGACTGCTGATAAAGGATTATTTGCGTAAACCCTTTTCCCATATTTCGTTTTCTGGTGGGAAAAAATGCATGTATTTTTCACGAAAAGTGCAATCGAATGCTCGCAGATTATATACATATTTCGTGATGAATGTTGCTGTTGTTGTAGCAGTATAAACATTCCCCATGCACATACGGGGAATGTTACTGAAGTATTAGTCCTTGACCGCATATATGTAAATCCGGGTCGTTCCGGTTACATAGAACCGACTGCTGTGAGAACGGTTGTTGTTGTAGTAGCATAAAAATTCCCCCTGCATATACGGGAAATGCTGCTGAAGGTGGGCAATTTTTGCTGGTTAAAATTTCTTCAGCACAAAATGAACGTCTCTCTTGCATCAAACCAAGGTGGATTTAATAAGGTGACAGCATTCACCCAGCTGAATTTTTCGCCGTAGGGATGGCTTACGTCAAAATGATATGCTTTGTTTGTATGTATTGGTATGTTTACATTCGTATGTTTACATTTGCTTGCTGATTTTGACATGATGCTAGCACCAAACGCAACAACAAATACATGTAGGGTTTTACTTATATGTGTTTGCTGTCACCTGTAATAAATTCGCCTTGCATCAAACTGTGCGCTCTCAATTTTTGAATGCTGAATATTTTTACTACTTGCACAAATTAGGAATAAATATTACACCTAATTCTTCATTTAAACGTTGATTATTTAAACAGCACTTTCAATAAAATTACTAAGTTATTTTTGTACCGTAGCTATTTCTATTCGTATCAATTTTAATGGCCTCATGAATATTACCTCTTTGTTCCTATTGTCAATAATTAAAGTTTTAAAGGATTCTTGAATTATTATTTATATTTGTTATATTAATCTATGAAATAAAAATCACGTAAAATTTAGTATCTGAAGAATATTTAAATAACTTGTATTTTCCGTATTAACATACATACATACACATTTTCTAATGATCATACATACAGTCAGCGTCAAAATGATAGCACAATCACAAAAAAACTAAAAATTGCTTCAATATGTTTGTATTCCTTTTGTTATTCTTTTTGTTTTGCAATGTAAGAGTTAAATGTGTCCACTTGATCATTTTGAGCGGCATAGCGGTAAATATTTTTTAGTTAAACTATTTAAATATTTTTTAGTTAAACTACCGTTAAAAATGTGTGAAATCGGTGCATCAAAATGATAGCACATTTTCACAAAATAATTGGTAGGTATTAATGGACAGTCGTTAAATGTGGACAATAATTTTGTTTCACAAAAAAACGTGTTTATTTTGTACAATAAAGATAAAAATAACATTTATTGATAACAATGGGGCGAAGAACGCAGCTTAACAGTGCAGAAGTGAAAGTGGCTCTAAATTTGCATAAAAACAAAGCAAAAATAAGTGAAATTGCAAAACAATTAAATAGAAGTCGTAATGTAATTTCAAATTTATTAAAAGATCCCGAGAATTATGGAAAAGCTCATTCCGGAGGCCGCCCAAAATCAATTACGACTAGACAAGAGCGAGCGATTTTGCATCCAATTCTGACCTCACTGCCAAGAAAATTGCAGTAGCAGCTGGTGTTGAAACACGTGTACGTAATGTACAAAGATTTTTGCAAAAATCTGAAACTATCTAACGCAAAAAACTTCAAAGGAAGCCACCACTAACAGCGACGCATCGGCAAGAAAGATTACAATTTGCAGAAGAGCACATTAAGTGCAATAAACGTTGGCGGCATGTTATGTTCTGACGAAAAAAAGTTCAATTTAGATGGACCGGATGGTTGGGTTTACTTGACTTGCGGAAGGAGCCTAAGGTTTTGAGCCGTCGCCAACATGGAGGAGGATGTGTCATGCTATGGGCCGGGATTGGTTATCGTGGAAGGAGTGAAATTAAATTTGTACCTTCAAGAATGAACAGCAGAGACTACATAAATCTGATTGGCAACGAAGTGGTAAACTGTGGCCATCATGTTACAAAAGGTTCCCTAATTTTCCAGCAGGATAACGCAGATGTGCATACAGCAAAAATTGTAAAACAATTTTTCAACGAAAAAAACATTAATATTTTGAAGTGGTTCTCCCGATCTCCTGACCTAAACATATTGGAAAATTGTTGGGGATCTCTTGCGAGAAAGGTTTACTCCGAAAATCGTCAGTATGAAAGTATTGACGAACTTAAAAGCAGCATTTTAGCACAGTGGGACGAGATTCCGCAAAAGTATATTAAGAAACTATTTAAATCACTTCCAAATCGCATGACTGAAGTTATAAAGAAAAATGGAGGGTCTACTCATTATTAGAATAAGTTTTTTTCTTTATTTATTATTGTTATGTGTTTAAAACTCACTGATTCCATAAATGTGCTATATTTTTGACGCAGTACGAAAATATTTTTTTCACTTTAATGAAGAGCTACTAATTTTGGTTGTCCATAAATACTGTTTTTAAATATATTATTACATATACATATATTGGAACTGTATGAATCTAAATTTATCATTCGTAACATATGTAAAATTAAAAATAAAAAATCAAATGTGCTATCATTTTGACGCTGACTGTATGTATGTATGTATGTACATATGTATGCATGCATAGCTAAGTTTTTAATAAATATTTGACATAAACTCGTTCTGAATCCAGTATTTTTTCCCTCCTCCATATTCATATGTATGTACATACATATGTACATAAATAACTGGTGTATTTTACAAAACAATGAGTCAGAATGTGTAAATTTTTCGCATTGCAAACCTCTTTTGGTAGTATCATTCAATCTTCTAACTAACTAAATAAGCAAAACCTTCATCCGAGTTTTTAAAAAATAGTATTCCAACATAAATACATACATATGAACATATAAAATATCTAATTTAATACCTTGATTGAAGCAACTAAAAAAATATGTTCTATTATACATATGTACATAAATATTTCGCCTTAGCCATTATGAAGTAGAAATCAATTCCACAAGTTTATTGTTTTTTTTTTTCAATAAAGCTAACGAGCTGTGACAACATGTTTTTCTCTTTTCTATATTTTGCAAAAACGTCATTAGCATATCTCACCCCTGAGAAATCTATTTGCGAAATGTGTACGTATGTATGTATAGGTACATATTTGCCTGTTTATTTTCTTTGAAACTAAAATTATTGCTAACACTCAAATTGTGCACAGTGCCGGGCCAGCAGTTCTCTCACACTCACCATCCAAGCTGTTTAGGAGAATTTTTGGGAGCATGTAAAGTGTGTGTGTGCATATATAGGGTTTTCTATAAGGGATAACCTGATGTGGCAGCCGGGCTATTATGGCGCCGTCTGACAGAACTGTTATCTATGTTTAGTCACCGAAGCCAAATTACAATCGCACGTTCCCACGACAATCGGTTCTACGTAATCGGAACGACCCGGATTTATATCTAGCCAAGAACTATTACTTCAGCAGCATTCCCCGTATGTGCATGGAGAATGTTAATGCGGCTACAACAACAACAACAATCATCGCAATTTTCAGGAGTAAACAGCAAATCATACAATTTCATTATAAATGATTTAATGGTACAATTTTATATCGGAGTGTTTACACCCTATTAGACTTTTTCTTGTAGGATTTTCCGAAGTCACAGGTGTATGCCAATAGGCCGCAATCGACCGATGCCTCCGAGAATCATTAAAAATTGAATCTCTTACAGCCCTTCAATCGATTCTTCTATTGAATTAATACCTTACAAACAGCTTGCTTAATTTTATTTCGACTTGCCCTTATTGGAATACCCTACATATATATACTTGCATACGTAATAGGAAATCCCATTGACTGCAAATTTGTTATGTACATATTTGTAGCCATTAATACCCTGCAGGGAAATCTCCTTGTGTCGAACTGGTGCCCTTCCATTGAATTTAAAAGCGTGACTAGTTCGCGTTTCGTTTACTGATCCACACATTTTCAAGAAAATATTTAAATAATAAGCAGCTCTACTTTTTCATGCAGTCTTTAAGGGGGAACACCACTGTGATTTTTCAAAAAAATCTATTTTTTTTTTGCATTTTCTTAAAGTAATATAGATATATTCAAAAATATTCAAAAAAAAAATTTATCTTAAAATCTTGAAAATTGACGAAGTTATACCGAATACAATAAGTGCAGGTAGTGAAAGTGAAGTGCCGCCAATGAAAACGTTTTCTCAAAACGACTTTTCTGAACACGGTAGCCTCAATTTCTCGAAGACTTATGAACCGATTTTAATTTTTTTTTAATTTTTGTACATGTATTGGCTACAGTCGTACATAGCCGCCGTTTCCAAAAATTAATATCTTTTCAAGCCTTTCGAAAACAAAAAAGGGTAAAACCACAAACTCATTTTTCAAACCTCCACCATTTTCTCAAAAAAAAATAAAATTAAAATAAAAAACAAACGCCACGAACGACGATAGCCATTGATGTATAGATTAAGAATTTTTTTGGTTTTTTGCTTTCAGATGATTTTTCACCGCTGTATCGTAGCCACCAGGGTGCATCAGTTTTTTATGACTTCATCGCATTAATATTAATAACAATTATAATTTTTAATATTTCTTAATAAAAATGTGTGCCTGTATAGTTGAGTATATGTTAAATAAATTATAATTTGTCCGATTCTCAAATAATCGTCCCTACTTATAAAAAAAATTCATGTAAATCACTTAATTTTCACGCGTTCACAGTGGTGTTCCCCCTTAAGAGTGTTCCATTGAGCATTCCCACGACAGTCGGTTCTATGTAAGCGGAACGACCCGGATTTATATCCGGCCAAGGACTGTCACTTCAGCAGCATTCCTCGTATGTGCATGTCATGTTTATACAACAAGAACAACAACTGTTCCATTAAGTTCACCTTTTTGAAATATATCTTGAGTCAGCACAATAGTTTTCCAGTCTCTCCAGTTAGAGGTGAGCGAGAGGCTCAAGACCTACATTAGAAAATTTCCGTAGAATTTGGATGCATGGGTTCTGAAAGCCTTTTCTCATATCAGGATTCCCATTCACTTGCAGCGCATGCGTCATGAAAAAATATATGCCATATTTTCAATAAAAAGTACTTATCCGCACTTCGAGTGCTCCTGACTGGGGAGCTTTTGTGGTGTTTTCATATTTTCATATATAATATAATACATTTTAAATATATATTTGCGCATCAAAAAATTCTTAGAATTTTTCTGTGCAATCAATGTTGCTTGCAATAAAACTCTCTTCGTACCCACAATGTAAACATGTGCATACATATATACGTATGTATGTAGCGGTGGCGAATCAGCACTGGAAAAAAGATACTTGGTGCTAATTTATAGATTCTATAAAGGCGATAGAAGATGATGACAAACATATTGACTTAGAAAATTAATATAAAAACTTATAGCTGCTTTGGATATTAGGGCAGGTTGAAACATTTGGGACAAATTTGTACTATTCACCAAAATAACTTAATAAAGAAAATTGAAGCGACAAATCTGTTGTATTATTTTTTTTTAGTTCTTAGGGATTGAAGGCGATTTTTGGCGTTTGTGGTTTGTGGCAAGAGCAAACTCTTCTTGCAAGAAATATTACGCTTTCATGGTTTTTAAATCTAAAGAGAACTAAGAGAAATTCTCGTATATTGGTCACCATTGAAATGTTATTTCGAATGTGTAAGCATAAGCATACATCCACGTTGATTGATATGTGTAATTAGCCCCTAAGCCATAGTTCTTAGTTAACTTAAAAATATGTTCACACCTTAAGTTAAGTGTTTAAACCTTAAGTATTGTTTGTTTTGTTCAAGAGCGTGACTAACATCCATTTTTAAAAACGAATAAAAGCACAGATTGGACTTGACTACGAACCAGGTTGGGTGTGCATTTTTATATCGAGTGTGGCAAACTCAAAGGCAATGGAGAAAAGGAAAAATAAATTGTTTCACCAAATGAGAAAATAAAGTAGGCTATGAGGATTTTTCAAAAGAATTAGGACTAAATTACCTGTGCGACTACCGGACTACCATAGCGTCTACCAGGCAGACCTCTTAACCATAAAGGAGGTAACTGTGTACCTTAACACACGCGCCGTAACAAAAACTACGATAAAAAATTTCGCGGATAGCTAGGCGGCCATCAAATCAGACTAAGATCTAAGGTTGCTCAGGAATGCCTAGCAGCTCTAAATGGTATTAGCACCGTCTTTAAGGGGTTATATAGTTTACAGTTAGAATTTTCAAAAAATCGTTTTTTTTTTCTAAATGTATATACATATAGGGTTTTTCAGTAAGAGCGCTTCAACTTTTGAACTTTTTTGAATAAAACACAAACGGTTTGACTTTTTTAACTAATTTTTTTTTATTATCGAGTTTGAACATATACATTTAAGTATGAAATTCGATTTCTTTTGCATGACCACCGCGTGCACGTTTTACGAAGTCCAATCGTTGAACCCAATTTTCGACCACTCTTTTGCATAAATCGGCCGAAATTCCAGCAATTTCGCGTTCAATATTGGCTCTGAGCTCACAAATCGTCGCCGGCTTGTTACTGTAGACCAATGACTTCACACAACCCCAAAACGGGACAACTTGTTAAATGGATTACAGAACGATTATTTTCATAAAAAATTTGCACGACTTGCAATCGTTGCTCAAGTGTGTAGCGTTCCATGATGAAATGTATACTAATGAAGTTTACAAATGACAAGCGAAAAATAAAAAATATTGCGTCGTTCGCCCTCCCTATCGGAAAAAAGTTGAAGCGCACCTATTGAACAACCCTATATATTTAAGAATACACACATAAAATTTAATATCGTTCCGTTGAATATTTTTGAAGTTACACGCAAATTTGAAAAGGCGTTTCAGAGTGCTTAAAAGTACAAGAGCGGAGCGGCAGCGCGTTTTTCTCAAAATGGTGTTTTCAAAGTCGGTGACCAACATTACTCGAAAACGGCTTAACAGATTAGTCTCAAATTTTAACACGAGCTTCTTAAATATATTTTTTAGTAATTAATCGAAAATTTTTGCTCACAGCATTTTTTTTATAAACAATTTTAGGCCGCAATTTTGGCCAAAAATCGATTTTTTTACAAACCACCGTTTTGTCAAAAAATGTATTTTGCTTATTTCTTCGATTAATTACTAGATTTAACATTATTTTAAGGAAATCAGTTTGTTTTTTTAACTTCAGAGGATCCAATTCAGAGATATAGTGGTCACCGCAAAACGTCTTTATTGAGAGGAGCTCCCGGAGATCAGTTGTAGCTCCTTTCCAAATAAATATTTTTACTAATAGTAAGTCTTAAAATACAATTAAAAGATAACATTAATATGTGTACACATTCTTAGATCAATAAATTTCAAAGTTTTCTCAGAAAAAATTCTGGAAAACTCGCTTTTTTTCGCCTTCTAACTGTATATAAGCCCTTAAGGGCAGTCTCATATGGGTTCCGGAGCATAGAGATATTGGAGGAAATTGCAAGGCCGATAAGATAGCTAGAAAGGGTACTAATCTTCCACTGCTTGAAAATAGAGGCAAAATTTGAATGCCTATGGCAACTTGCAAATTAGAGATAAAAAATAATATTCTCCAGGAGGCCCATTGGTCACGGAGAGAAGAAACTACTTGTGTTACAACCAGGCTAATTTGGACGCAAATAGATAAGAAAAGGTCGGGAGAATTGCTCAACTTCTCAAGAGAGAACATCTCGAAAGTCATGGCTTGTGTCACCGGTCATTAGCTGTTAGGTTGGCACTCTTCTAGGCTAGCAGTATTTTCCCATGAATACTGCTGAAGTTATAGAGACGAGGAAGAAACTGTAGAATACTTCCTCCAGTCCAGTCTTAGCTGGGAGGAGAACAAGGTTTTTAGGAAACCCCTCGTTTGACTCTTTTACGAATCTATCCGGCTTTGGCAAAAAGCCTTTGCTACGCTTCATAAGAGCGTCTAAATGGTTCCAATGATGAACAAACGCTGAGATTTCCTTGTTACTCAGTGGTATCACAACGAACCCTTGTGGTCTAAGTGAGTTGGCTATTCTAAAGCGACTGCCACAAAAAACTAACCTAACATCTTACGAAGAATTAGAGCACTAAGGATCGGATTTGATTTTACTTTTTGGAGAACCTAACGCATTTCACATCCACACTTTGGGTAAATGCGGGTATCTCGATAACGACGTAATAAAAATAAACCCCGCCGTCTTTTGTTTAATGTTGGGATTTCATTTCTGTTCGTTTATCTGATGTCACAGGCTATAAACCTCCATTCCAAATTCCGAAAATTTATAGCCAGCTAATTAAATTTTATTAAACTGTGCGTGGCTATATAAAGTTCGATACGGACCGATTTTAGCTCTCCCTACTTGGTTTTTTTTTTTTTTGTCTTTTTGTTTTGTCTTTTTTTTGTTTATTTATTTATTTTTTTTTTGCATGTAGACCGAACCGGCTTAATATATGTAAATAAATACATACTAATACATTCATTAAAGGTGATGACAATAGACCAACAACAACGTTTTATACATTAGAATGTCACGACAGAAGAAAATATAAAAGAAAAAGACGAACTGGGTTCAAGCGCCGACATTCATTTGAAGTTAAAAGCATACGAATTGAAGGCTTTTCCTTATTTCATTTTGCGCTAACATCCGCATGTATACGGCGAAAGAACGAGAAACAAATCAGCCGGTCTGCTCCTATAACCTTCCATAGATTCGGCATGGCTTTTGCATAGAAATCGATCTGACCTAATGTACGTTCGCATGCGGCGGAATTGTTTGATATTTTTTTCATATTAAGACTCGTCTTAATGTATGGTATTTACATGCGAATTAATTTATATATGAACGTACTTACAATGTATATGTGTATGTATGTATGTACGTATGTTTGTCTGTATGTAATATAGTTACAACTCAATTTCGCTTCATAAAAGTACTCAGTGATTTCGTGTTAGCTGAACATTTTGAACACTAACGTGCGCGAAGTCAAAGTGAATTTGCAGCTGAAAGAGATCACGTGCATGTCTCATTACAGATCAATGTTAATGACAATGAATAAATTTGTAATCTAGCGACAGATGTCGGTGCGGATGTGTGTATTTGTAAACTCGTATTTTGTTACAGTTTATAGAAACTAGTTTGACAGCTTTAATTGACTTCATAATTTTTACGGTTTTGCTCATCTTATTAAAATTTACATCGCAACTGGAGATCAGATACATGAATAAATCGACACTAAGTTTGTATGTAAATACTTACCTTTTTACATCCTGAAATAGGCCTACTATTGCGAGTCTTAATTATTCAAAAGCGTGGCTTAAATTAAAAACAGTAACAATTTTTTTTAAATAAAATTACAACAACTCAATGAGATGTTCAGTACTCTGCTGCTGTTGCCTTGTAATTTGCATCAGGTTATGTGAAATTAATTTCACGTTGCGTTGTTGGATACACTATGGTTGGTCCAATCTTATACATGCACATGCCCCAGAAAGTCTGCGTTCACCCTACAATAACTTTTTAGCGAATGAAACACACAACCTGATTTAATATTGTAATTTTTATAAATTTGTATATATTGACATATGTTTATTATATGTTTAAGTTTCAAAAACAAAAATAAATTTCAAGATTCCTCACATAAGTTTTTAGATAGCGGTGAATAGTAACAAGTAAATAAAGCGACCATAAAGTCTGCGTTCAGTCTTAAAGTCTAATACAAAAACATGATATGCTATATACAAATATTAAATCTAATATTTAGTTGAATATACACGTTGCTTCAGTGAGGTGCCCGTTATTTACCAATTTGATTATTTTTCTTGCTACGATCATTTTTTTATATAAACGTCAGAATTTTGCTATAACAGTAATAATTTTGCTGCAAAAGTGAAAAAGTCTGAAATTTACACACAGTTAAACTTTAACTTCGATTAACTTTTAAAGGAGTCAATTTATCGAAAAATTACATGAGGTCTTTTTTGTAGAGAGTTAAAATTGCCATCAGAATATGTGTTTTTCATAGCTGTAAACTAGCATACTAGAGAAAAAAAAGTTTATTCCAAAAAGTACCAAAATCCCATGTTATGTAATATACATGGGAAATATATCGTGTTTGGGGCAAGATTTATTCTGAATATTAAGAGCTGATTTTGATCTGATAATTTTTCTTAGACGGAAAACTAAAAGTTTAGGGGGCGTCGCAAGAAAAATAATCAAATTGCTAAATAACGGACACCCTATTGCTTCAGGACTTCACCCAGCCTATTTGGCATTGAACTTACTAGTTTCTCTGTTTCCTCTGCTGTTATCTTCCTCCATTCTGCCTGCATGACACTCCGCAAAACCTCTTTACTAGTAATCACTTGCTGACGAATTCTTTTTTCCAATAGATCCCACAGATGCCCGATGGGGTTAAGATCTGGGGACTGTGGCGGTGTTTTAAGCTGTTTTAGAGCGTTGTACAAGACCCAAAGCTTAACGATCTCGGCTGTGTGCTTCGGGTCGTTATCTTGTTGAAACCAAAATGTTCTTGATAAGCCGAGATTTTCTGCACTTTGCTTTAAATTCCGTTTTAGTATGTTCAAGTATCTTAATTTATCCATCGTCGAATCAATAAATTCTAACTGACCCACCCCATTTGCCACCATGCAGCCCCAAACCATAACCCCGCCACCTCCGTGCTTAACCGTGCCAACAAGATTTTGCTTTTCAAGAGCAGTTCCAGGTTTTCGCCAAACAATTTGACGGCCTTTTATTCCGAATATACAAAATTTACTTTCGTCTGGAAATATCGCTTTTTTCCAGACCTCGGGAGGCTTATTTATGTACACATTAGCAAACTGAATGCGTTTACGTCTGTTCACAAGAGAAATGAAAGCTTTTCTTCAGGCGACTCTACCATGCTCTCCAGCTTTTTTGACAGTTTCAGCGCAAATACTTTTTTTAAATGTTTGATTTATGTTTTCAACTAATTTTGAGGATGTAATCCGGGGGTTAACCTTTGCCAAGTTGATTGTAGAACGCTCTTCCCGGGTCGATAATTTTTTCGGAAGCCTTGACCTGGGCTTAGATGTTCTTTAATTATCTCCAGTTATAAATAAAATATTCAACTAAGCTTTGTTAACACTCAGTCGAAGTAATGCGCAATTTTCCCGTTATCTAAAAAGTGAAGTGGGGAGTCTTGTTTTTTTTTTTGCCCTTAAAAGCTGGGAATGTAGTGAATAAACAAATTGTAAAGATTTCAATTTAATCATAATATTCTATTTTGTTTTTAATACATTTAAGAAGGCTATTCGGGTGAACGCAGACTTTGTGGGGCATGTGTATGTATGTACATTTACGTTTTATTTATTTTCGTATCGAATAATACTCCAAGATCCTTAAACTCTGTTACACTTCGTAGTGCCTTATTAGAAATGGTGTAGGATGAGTTAAAAATATACTGACGCCTCGAGAATGTCAAATGAAAACATGCTTTAATATTCAAAGACAGACACGAACGCATGCACCAACGATGAAAATTGTTCAAGTCCATTGTCCATTCCCATGGCAGCCGGTTCTACGTTACCTTAAGACCTGTTCAGGCCTTAAGACCCATAGGGAGTGGTCGACACGGTAAGTGGCCTCGTGTTTCTCCCGCTGCCAGGCGATGTTGTTGTTGTTTTAACCCTCTGCGACTGACGTGATTTAATTTTCACAATTCCACTGACATGGTAGTATATTAAACACCATTTCGACGACTTGCCTTTACCAAGTTCCGGCTTGTAAAGTTGGTGAAACTATTTTAATTTGTTGCTTAAAGACTTATATTTTTATTTATTAACATATTTATTGAATTTAGAATGGCAGTTTACGTTAAACAGGTTTTGTTCTCATTTTACAAAATAAACCTTAAAACTTATATCTATACAAAAACAACGAAAAATATTCCATATTTTTTTTTTTCAACAAATATTTTACATTTACTTTTGTTTAAACTTAAACTCAACGATATATTAAGAAAAAGATAAAATCAGTGCTTAAGTTAGAAATTATTTTATATTGAACATTAGTTAAAAATTCGTCCTCCAAAAGTTTTGTATTAAAACAAAAACAATATTCCATTCATTCATTCATTCATTAAAAAAAAATTTTGTATTCTATATTAAGCTTAAACTTATCAGTCTAGTAAAAAGAGATCATATGAATCGTGTAATAAAAAGTTACAAATTTTGTTGGATGGTCTCACAAAGTGTCTTAGAGTTTTGGAAGCAAATTGGTTTTAAGCGATTGCAGCAACAATATTTAGTTACTCTTTTTTTTTTGGCGGACAAATAGTGCAAAGTTTTCTTCCACTCGATGAGTTATATCGAATGGTTGGTGGGGGAGGGGGAAGATCTTTACCGAGAACCCTGCTTATCGTCATTCTTAGTTCTCTTATCAATCTTTCATTAAACACCCGAAATTTCATGTGATCTAACGCCAATTCTCTTGCCAGATTGAGTAAAAAAGTTTTTCTTCTCATTTTATCAACACTATCTGAACACATTTGATTCAAAACAAAGCAATTTATAAAAATCATATCTATTAGTCTTTCGAAAACTGCCATAGGCCGACGAGTTTTACGGCTGCTTTAATATATCGAACATTTTTTGTCAACTTCGTCGACTCCTCCTTTGGTATGGTTGCAATCTGCTATCATAACTGGTTTTTTTGTGTCAGCATCCATTTCTTGATTGTAAGTACTTTGTTGTTCAGCGATGGACCTGGCTTGACTTGAAACAATAAGCTCTTTATCTGTTTTATCATTTGAAACTTCATCGTTTTCTAAAAGTTCAGTTTCTGGCTGAAATTTGGGGTCAGTGCCTTCGTCATCAAAATCGCTGAACTCATGCTCGGTTTCTTCCTCCAATCACTTTTGTATCTGCTCGTCACGGCTTTTCAAAGTTCCAGATGATGTTCCCTTGGAAGAGTGTATCCTCTGATTTGTATTTAACTGCTCCATCAAATCAAAACTGAAAAAAATTTAAGGTAATGAAACAATTTCACTGATACGTTGATCAGGAGACACTACGAAAATATAACAAAAATACTGAGGTGATTGTTTCTCAGACACCTACGTCAATACTGATATGGTTGACTTCTAGACACTTTTTCACACACACCGACGCGTGCGCTCACTTCAACTGCCTTTTGTACACTAACGTACTCATGAGAACGTAATAAGAATAATAAAAATTTGAGATTATGTGCTTATAAAAGAATGGAGAAAAATAGTGTTTTGTAATATTTAGCCTCTGTTATATACCACGTCAGTTGTAGAGGGTTAACAGTAATAGCAGCCCCTTCAGTGTAGGGTATATCATCGGTTGTTTTCGTCTGGCTCATCTAAAGGTAGGCCCAGGAAACATGCTGTTTCGACGGGTTGGATCCAGAGGGAGAGGGGTGATAGATGAGTAGGTTTTAAAGGGCTTGTGAAAAGGTGGTTAGTATCGTGCGAGGTATCTTCACATGCCGGACATATGTTTGGTATGTCGTGGTCAATTCTGGATAAGTAGGAGTTTAACCTGCTACAGTACCCAGAACGCAATTGTGCCAGTGTTACGCGTGCCTCACGGGTAAGCTGGAGCTCTTCATCTGCTATAGGTGGTGGTTGGACTCCGATTACGGCGTTCACTGGACGGGAGCTTAAGCAAGTGATGACGGTCTCCCGGCGAATGTCGTTTAATGGCTGTCTAAACACTGTCTGGCCCAGTAGATTTCTGTCAGTTTTGTCCTGGATCTCGTCGGCGTAGTTTAAAAGGTGTCTCCTGACGTACCTAGGAGGCAGCTCTGGCTCAAGCAGGTGTCTGCAAGGGTGAAACCTGCGGTAGTACCCTAACAGGAACTGCTTGCTGAGCAGTTTGTTGTGCTGCCAGGTGTCTAATGCAGCAACGGCTACCACATCCCCTGATAGGCCGGCACTACCAACCGCCACCACAAACGCAACACAACACAACTCCCCCAACATAGCCCATCGCCATCCCTCCTGCTTCAACCCCAGTGCGGGGACAAACCAGCAGCTCTTGGTCCCCTGCGCAGTCTGCTTCGTGCGATCAGATCAGAATACCTCGTAACCTTGGTGTCCTTTCACCCTTTCTGTTCCAACTTCTATATATCGAAGTTCCCCCAGCCACCAGAGGGAGTCTCCCTGGTCTCATACGCTGACGATTGCACAATAATGGCGTCGGGCAATGGGCATTGATGGCCTGTGCGTCAAAGTGAACATCTACCTCACCGATATTTCTCGCTTTTTTACTGCGAGGAATCTCCAACTTTCCGCCACAAACTCGACGGCGACCCTCTTTCTATCACCTGGACAAAGGAAGTCAAGCTGCAACTCAAGGTAAAAGTTGACGACACACCAATTCCGACTGGTAACAATCTCAAAATTTTGGGTGTAACCATTGAAAGTTTGCTCTCCTTCTCTGCGCACACAACCGCAATTGCCACTAAAGTCAAAAATCGCAACTAGGTCCTCTAATCGCTTGCCGGTAGTATTTGGGGCAAAGACCGACTGCTACCGACTTTCAAGGCAATAGGCCGACCGGTTCTAAACTATGCTGCGCCTGTCTGGTCGCCTAGAACTAGTGACATGCAGTGGATAAAGGTCCAAACTTGCCAAAACACTGCTATTCGGACAGGGACGGGTTGCCTCTTCATGCCCCCTCTTCAACACCTTCACAACGAGGCACAGATGCTCCCGGTAAAGGAGCACAACAAACTACTCAGCAAATAGTTTCTGCTTAGGTGCTACCGCCGGTCTCACCCATGCAGACACCTGCTTGAGCCAGAGCCGCCTCCCAGACACGTCAGGAGACACCTTTTCAATTACGCCGACAAGATCCCGGACAAAACGAACAGACCATTAATTAATCGCAGCATGATCGAGCTAATGATGCACTCGTGACTTGAATAAGTTGAGAATATTTGAATCCTGGCCTGCTAGGTCTAGCCCCGAAAGTCCCGGTGGTTGACCAATGCAAAATAATGGGAAATGTAAATCATTTTATTTAAACAGAATTATTTTGCTGAACTTTTTATTTATCCACTTATGTAGGGCAGTCGGCTCTGACTATGGGCAATGTTCATGCTCGTACAAAAACAAAAACTGTTAGTTACGCCGATGCTACAATGCCCGCCTATTGAAAAGCCCCGCTGCGACCTTCCTGGATGAATTGAGTGTACATCCGCCATTTTAAATGATGAAAATAAAAACAAAATTTTAAATTATTTTAATGTATAAATAAATTGTAGGCCAATTTTGAAAAAAATATATTGACTTCTTCATTTTAAATAATTTTAATGAAAATCAGGGAAAATATGGCCGTTTAAAGGTATCTGTCCCCTTAACCTGTTTGTATACTGCAGTTGTCATTGTGCAGATTCATAAGTAAAAACATTCTCAGCTGATTGTCAAAAAATGCTTACAGCTGAGATCACCTGATTCCAAAATGCTCTTTTATGTAAAACTTTTGCATAAAAAATGATTAAATTGCATATAAAATAAATAAGAAATATATTAAAATATTTGTTATTGTAAAGCCAATATGTCAAAGATATCATTTTTTTTTTAATTTTCTATATTTATAATAATTCTAATTTGGCATAGCAACCCCTGCAATATGCTCAAGCAAAATATCAAAGTACTTACACCATCACAAACTTGACTGCCTGTCAAACTCACGCCAAAGGTGCCTGCCAAAAAAATTGGGAGAAGAAGAGTATTGTACCGGTATTTTTGTACGACTTTTGTAGAATTAAAATGCAAAAATTATAAATTTTCCGATAGGGTGATGAATTTTGTGCCACCCTGTACCAGTTAGGGCAGCTTTTTGGTGCTAATTAAGCTGTGGTACATCTTTTGAACTAAGTTTAAGCCAGAAAAAATGGACATTCAAACTTTAACTGGAGTAATTGGCCTTAGTCAATCACTTTTATATAGGTATATGTATATATAATTCACCCGTACACCCTTTTTGGGTGTTTGGCCGAGCTCCTCCTCCTATTTGTGGTGTGCGTCTTGATGTTGATGTCTTGCAGATATTTTTATGAGGGGCTTTTTCATGGCAGAAATACACTCGGAGGTTTGCCGAGGGGCGACCGCTATTAGAAAAATGTTTTTTTTTTTGCTTTCACCGAGATTCGAACCAACGTTCTCTCTGTGAATTCCGAATGGTAATCACGCACCAACCCATTCGCCTACGGCGGCCGCTAGTCAATCACTTTTACAAACAGAAAAAAATTCATGTGGAACGAAATGTAGTGCCACCGCCAAAATTTAGTATAAGCACTTAATATATGTATATGAGATAATGTAAAGAGTTTTCCAATAAAAAATGTTATTGGTGAATGGATTGCGCTATCGAGAGATGATTAACGATTTTTTATGGCCGGAATTGGATGGTATTGATCTGGACAACGTTCAGTTTCAACAAGACGGCGCTACGTGCCACACATTCGTGAGGCTATGGACAATTTCATGAAAAGGATATTGTCCTGTAAGCGTGGTCGTGGTGGTAATTTTCCTGATGTTATTTTCCACTATTAACGGCATACCTTCCTCTTTATAATGAAATAAACATCCGATCATTTATAATAAAAAACAACATTTTTCTTTGAATATCAAAATAACACTTCTTATTGGAAAACCCTTTACTTTCAGAAATCTGTAACGAGCGCTTTAAATCAATCTAAACTGAAAAAAGCTAAAGATTATTGAAAATTTACTCATTTCTTTTGCAGGCAAATAAACCAAAAACATTGGAGCTTGTGACGGATTCTGGAACTAGAAATTGGATAAGATTTTAAACGTATACATTGAGTCATAAGACTCCCCCGAGATATGCTAAATAAATATATAATATAAACTTTCTATATTACACTAACACAGATTCTCTTCATACTTTTCAGTTGTAAAAAGGTGAATGCTCAAGGGTTATGATAAGCTTAGAAGATTTACCACGCCTGGAGTCTTTATCTCCGGTTAAAGACATTGAGGCATATCATATGACGATACTGGAGACTAAGGAACCCGATAAGGAGTCGGTAGGGGATGGTGATGGCAAAGAGAATCATGCATGGCCAGGCCGTGGTTGTCGCTACATTAATCAGGTAAGTGCTTTGTTTGTCAAAATCAAATAAGTAGATACATGTGTGTATGTATAAGTATGCACTTATACAGGGTGGTCCATATAGGATTTTTCGTTTAAATAATATGTTATTTTGACTGTGGCAGTTCTTTCCCGCTGCATATCTTGAGAGAAAGTCAGTAGCATATCTCCGCGGAACTAATTGAATCGCTTTACGCTTGAATATTGGAAAATATTGATGAATTATTTCCAAAGTCAATGCACTGTAGCCCAGACAGGCGCCAAAATCATATTTTCTGACAGATCATATTTTCATCTCGGTGGCTTTCTTAATAAGCAAAACTGGCGCATCTGAAAATCGGAAAGCCTGCATGTGATCGTCGAGAAGCCAACGTTGCACCTTCAGAGAGTAACAATTGGGGGCGGGGCTTGAAGCGGCGATATTATAAGCCCATTTTTCTTTGAAAATGCTTCTAGAAACGCCATTTCAATCAGCGGTGAATGTTATAGAGGCAACGATTTCCGGTGACCGGAAATTCAATACATAGACATGGACGATCTTTCGCTTCAGCAAGATTGCGTGTCATGCCACACAGTCCATGCCGCAATCGATCTTTTGCTCACCAAGTTCGGTATTCGTGCTATCAGCCGTCGCGGCGATGTCAATGGGCCACCTCCGAGCTGCGATTTGACGCCGTTGGCCTTTTTTGTGCCGTCAAAGACCAATTTTATGCTAATAACACAGTCCTGCGAGGGTGAGTTTCTAGAATCGCTGTACTTGTTTCTTGTAGTTTTTTAAGCGCTGAAAACGAATCTGACCTTCAAAATGCTCCATCACGTCAGGATTTTTGGTAAATGAAGCCTAAAAGGTCAAAAAATGGCCATTTTAGCCATTTTTGATAATTTTTTTGGGGATAGAAAATTTTTTCTTTTCAATTTTCGACGAAAGGGTCGCATAGTACAACTCTTTAGCTTTAAAACCCATTTTTTTAAATTATTGTACGATTTTTAAAAAAAAAGTTATGACATTTTGAAATTAACAGTTTCAGTTACGCCAATAGACGTTATACCCAACGTATACGTAACTGAAACTGTTAATTTCAAAATGTCATAACTTTTTTTTAAAAAATCGTACAATAATTTTAAAAAATGGATTTTAAAGTTAAAGAGTTGTACTATGCGACCTTTTCGTCGAAAATTGAAAAAAAAAAATTTCTTTCCCAAAAAAAATTATCAAAAATTGCTAAAATGGCCATTTTTTGACCTTTTAGGCTTCATTTACCAAAAATCCTGACGTGATGGAGCATTTTGAAGGTCAGATTCGTTTTCAGCGCATAAAGAACTACAAGAAAGAAGTACAGCCATTCTAGAAACTGAAAAAAGTTAAATTTCGCAGGCCTGTGTAATTCATTAACGATCCAGTCCCTTAAGGTGAATATGGAGAAAGCCATTTGTGGGGTAAAGACAGAAACCCGCACCAGGTTCTTGGGAAAGTTGGATAAAAGTATGCGCCAAGCAAGCCGAGAATGAGCAAGAAGGAGCCGAGCAAGCCAGATGAATAAAAGCGTTTTTTTTTTATAAATAATGGGAATGTTTGGTTTTTCGATTGGGTTTTGTTTATTTTTTTTTAGAATTTTTGAAAATAACTCTCTACATGGACCACCCTTTATTTACTTAATCTTATCTGTGGTTACAAGCAATAACCGGTCAAGTCAAAAGTCCTGAGTTCAAGAAAAAGTAGGTGGCGCAAAATTAATTACCTTATCGGATGATAGGGAAGATGGCAAATGGCGTCGCAAGTCAATCATATTTGGCTTTTATGAACTAGAGAGAGCTGCAGTATACAAGCAGACAAGCAATGGAGTGCGTAAAGGTTGGAATAAATATTTAGAGCACTCAAAATATCTTTTTTGGTAAAAAAAAAAATTTTTTTAAAGAAAAATTTTGTAAAAAAAAAAAATTTGTAAAAAAATTTTGTAAAAAAAGTTTTGTAAAAAAAAATTTTGTAAAAAAAAATTTTGTAAAAAAAATTTTTTGTATATTACAAAAACAAATTTTCAAAAACAAAATTAGATGACTAATTTTGTAAAAAAGTTTTGTAAAAAAAAATTTTGTAAAAAAAATTTTTTTTGTTAAAAAAACAAATTTTCAAAAAACAAAATTAGATGATTAATTTTGCGCCACCTTGTAATTATGTTATAATATATTTTAGAAGAATATATATTTTTGTTAATTCGTGTCCTTAGTCGGATATAAATCCGAGTCGTTCCGGTACATTAGACTGTCGTGGGAACGTCGACTTATGCGGTTATTGCTAACAACTACAGCTGGTTATACAATATGTACATACACGTACACGAATCTCTGTATTTGACTATAAATAATTATATAAAATATTATTGTTATTTATTATACCTATTAGAGAAATATAAAATATTGCACTAACAATTTTAACACACTGGCGGCCAATGCAGCATTCAGTGTTTTTGCACTTAAGTGGTACGGATTTGGTAGTGTTGATTAAGTTGATGCTAATTTTACAATGCTTTGTGTAGATCTATAATATAATATAATAATGTAATATAAAAAAGATTCCTACAAATATGAAGAGTCAAGTTGTTTGCAAAATTTGGTTGAGAAACTCTTATGATATTTAATAGTGTCTAGCTTATCAAGAGTGTACTATATATGTGTATTATATTTATATATGTCTGTATGTATATGCACAAATGTATTTATAACAAAAAATGTATATAATTAATATTAAATGTAATTTATCTAAAATATGTGTGTAAGTAATAAGCTGTGAAAATTAAATTTTGCTTTTGTAAGGGGTGGACAGCGGATAGACATAAATGCTCCAGTCACCAGCGAGAGAGACAGAGTGTTAACAGAGTAGAGAGTGTATTTGTGTTAGAGACGGAGTAGCTTAATTAAGTTAAGAAATCGAACATATAAAACAGTTTTTAATATCTATGAGACTATTTTCATTTGACTGAGAATTTTATGGCATTAAATATTGAATATTACTAAACATTTCAAATATGATTTCGGGCTTGTGTTCAGCGCCACCAGCGCATATGTATGTGAATTGCCAAACCAAACTGACCTCAAAACAACCGATAACTATGAAAGCGGCTGTCGTAAAACACAGTTTTGCCAATTAAAAGTTCTCTGTTTCAACTTTTATTTATAAGTTTACTAACTACCCGACCCGAAACTCAGCATATTTATTACTTATCAATTTTGTATTATTTAACGCGAATTATCAAAAATGTCTACAATGGCAGTTGAAATTATTATTTAACTTTGTTTAGAAGTCGAAAGGCTTTACACATGTTTTCGATCCTGATACAAATGTTTATTTATGCCCCTATGGCTATTTACATGCAATCATTTTCCAAACAAAATTTAAAATTCTTTTTGTCAATCTGTTTTTCTTTATGCTGCGAGTACAGGCTAATCTTCTAAATGACTGTACCGATTTTATTGGGACTTTCATTCGCTAGTAGAAGTCCCGCTAGGGCATATTATAGGCTGTTTTATTAGTCTTTATGTTCAACTTTAGTCGATATATTATGACAAATTATCGTGTGCTTATATAGCTGGAATCCTGGCGTGTCACAAAGTGGCTTCGGCATAGCAGCTGATTTTCGTTTTTTACTTGCGATTTGGTGGTTCGAATCTCAAAGAGATTTGCTTCTTCTTATTTGCTGTTGGTTCATATTCTCATTGAAATTTTGACATGCAAACCACCGAATTGCAATAAAAAAGTGCATGTAAATGCAAGGTAAATGTTGCTCTACCGAATTTTCGTTTCAATCCGAATGAAATTTTGCATACAAACATATGCACATTATCACCTCATATTTGAAAGCGACCTTAGTGCCGATTTACATACGGAGACATCTGGAAGGGAGACATTGGAAATTGTCTTTTGAACGTTCGTCGACAATTTCTTAAATATTTCAATGAAGAATGCAAACTGGTTAAATATTAATAATTTTTTTTTTTATTTATTATACATACAAAAAAGTATATATAAATTTTTGTTCTAGAATGAAAAAAACAATTTAATTAAAAATACTTGATGTATAAATAATTAACTTAAAATTAACTTGAGTATTTAGAAAGGGGAGAAAAAATTAGAATTCAACATAAATATCCCCATAAGTTTTTTAAATTATACCTGCTCTACTAGCAAAAAGTATCCTTTATTTTCCAAGCTGCGTACCGATGTTTGTTGTCATTGATTTCTTCTATTTGATTAAAAACCAACAGAGAACTCAGAACTGTCTCCCACAAAAGAAGAAAACGAATGAAGTAACTGTCAAAAATCGTTTTGCACTCTACTTTAATGATGCTCAAGCTCACCAACGTAAACGTACGTCCGTATCAGCTGACACGATGAAACTAATGAGAGCCCCATGAAAATGAATTCTCACCGCCGTACCGTTCCGTAGTATCGTAGATCGTGGTGTCATCGTGTCAGCTGATACGAGCGTACGGGCGTACGTTGACGCTGGTGAGTGTGAGCACCATGAGACTGAAAATACGAATAGGAAGCACAAAGTGTGTCGCCAGTGCGGGAGACAAAATCCCCTCTCCACTCATCTAACACCCCTCTACGTCTCGACCGTCGAAACAACATGTTTCCTGGGCCTACCTTGAGTTAGACGAAGACGACTGGTGATATACACTATACTGACAGGGCTTGTATTACTGCTACAAAAACAACAAAATGGCCTCTCTCTCTCTTCTCCGTCCATCCTTCTCACACGAATGTTTCCCTATATAAATGGGCACTTAGTAAAACTTTTCTTAATAACCATAAAAAAACGGAAGAAGCTGAAAAAATTTAATTTTTTTGTTCACTTTTATGAAATATGCAATATTGAAGAATATGAACGCGCATTAAGGTAATGATTACATATTAGAGAGTTTGACGTACTCTTTAAAAATATTAAAAATTTAAAAATTAAAAATATTAAATTTTAAGTACTATTTAGTATTTGTACTATTTAAAAAAATGTGTAAATGCCACACTGGCATGCTTATAACTCCACCATCGCTCTCTGTTTCCAATTCGTAGTGCTTTCCAACAGTGACGAGCTTTTATCTTTACAATAAATTTCAACACACCCATCGTGGTGAATAAGTTCAACGAAACAAAATGGCAAAAGTAAACGTAAAAAATTCGTATGACAACGAGTTGTAGTTGTTGTGTGTGTTCAGTTCAATGAAGAATCTAGTAAAATTAACACAAAATTTATGCGTCTGTTGCTAGTTAATGTGAAGTGAAGAAATGTAAACGGAAAAGAAAATTAAGCATAAGAAAGGAAAACGAATTAATTTCCATTGCTCAAACAAAGCGATAATCCGTAAAAGTAAGCGATAAAGTATTTATAAACGTTTTAAAACTGGAATTGCACGCCATTGCGGCATTTTTATTTAGTGAGTGTGTGAAGTTAATTTGTGATACGAAAACATTGTCGTCGACGGGCGAACGAGCGAAGTTACGAGGCAGCGAACGACAAGAAAAACGTGCAAAGTGCAGGCAAATCAAGTTTTGCGGTTTACGATCTACATATGTACTTCTGACAAATAAAATTATGATGGCGTTGCAGATTATCAATTTTCTAGTGTAAAAATGTTTTTATACGCGAATGGCATGGCGTAAATAAAATGAAATTCAGGGCTGTCTGCCATGCCGCTGCGACTTTGTTGGCTACATTTTCTCTTGTGAATGCAATTAGAGCGGGAATAGTGCGCTGGTCAAAAATTATGAATTTATCGTACATAGAAAAGAAAGTATGTAGCCCAGGAAAGTGTAAGCAACACGCAAAGAAAGGAAACATATTGGTGAAAAGTGCTGCTGTTTTACCTATAAAAATGGAAGTGAACAAGTGCAATAGTAGCAGCAGCTGGTATTGTATGTGCGCGTAACTCAGCGCTTGCTTCTGTTGGCATTTGATTGCATGCAGTGCAGTGAAGTTTTTTTGCTGCGTCATAATGACAATAATTGTTCATGGTTGACCGGCCCTTAAATGCAACTCAGAGAGCGTCTAAAGTATGTTCTCAGTGCAGCTCCGACACGAATGCAAGTTGAAAGGAAAACGTCATAGTTTTTGCCCACACTTTGTTTTATGTATTTCACAACAATCTTGCTTGAATTATGATTGCATAGATATTTCTCGATGTAGTTGCAATTGTTGCGTGTGTGTGTGTTTTGTCTACTTACAAATACTAAAAGAAATTTAAATTAATTCTACCAGACATAAGTGCGAGAAATCGTGTTTGCTTTAAAGTTGTATTATTGCTGCTTCTGCTTTCGACGCTTGGATTTTGTGTATTTCTTCTATTAACCAAATCGGCAAAAGATGATCTCTGGACTTGACCCATTTGATGCGCTCTCTCTTTTATTATTGTTATTATTTTGGTCCCTCTATTGGGAAAATACGCCTACCTGCTTTGTTGTGGTCTAAGTCGATTGGGCCTTTTGTTGCAACAGTGTTGCCAACGCACGTGTAACAATGTAAGAAGGGGATATACCAGTGCTAGCAGCGACCCGAAATAAATCCTATTTTGTTTTGATTATTTAATGTTGAAGTGTCAAAAAACAAAAAATTCAAAAAAAAGAAGTGTTGAGAAAACGGCTTCATGGTTTTCAATTTACTATGCCTGCCTACGTAAGGGGAAAATATATTTTCATCTGATGCGGTACTGCTAATAGATATCGCTATGCATTTTTTACACGGCATAAAAGAAGAGTTTGCGGTAATTTCTGTATACTTATCTAAATTGAATTTATTCATTATTGTTTTTTGTAATGAAAAGTGTAAAATTTTTCAATATAGAGTTTGAGGATGTTTGTTTACTTAGTTTACCTTCAACGAACTTCATTTGTATGTACACACGTGAGCAAAATAATAGGAGCACGACGTAATACCAAGTTTTGACTTTTAAAAAATTTTTATTTTTTTATTTTCTTATTATTATTTTTTTCCCCCTTTTTATTTCTTTTTATTTTTTTTCTTTTAATTTTTTTTTCCTGTTTTTTCTTTTAATTTTTCTTTCTTTTAATTTTTAATTTTTTGTTCTTTTAATTTTTTTTTATTAATATATTTTTCTTTTTATTTTTTATTTATTTTTTTTTAATTTTATTTTTTTATTATTTTTCTTTTCATTTTTATTATTATTTTTTCTTTTTATTTAATTTTTTTTTATATATGTTTTATAAAAGTATACAACAAACACAAAATTTAGCTAATGGAAAAATCTTAGCTAAATAAAAAAACAATTCATTGCAATTTTTAATTATAATCTTAGAAATGTTCAAGGGGTGTAGTTTTATGGCTTATTCAATTTTATGATAATGGTGTGAAAATTTGCAGTTGCTAAACAACCGCTTTGATGCTTGACAACATTTTGCATAGCCAGGAAACGGAAATAAGAGCCAAAAACTAGGCACAAAAAAACACCAAAAAAGTTGGGACCAAAAAACGCCCCAAACAGTAGACACCAAGGAAATATAACAAAAAGTAGGCACCAAAAATATATTTCCTACAAGTTTGCACCAATAAACAAGCGCCAAAAAGTAGGCAGTGTTATTTCTCACTATAAATTAGCAACCACAAGGAAAAACTCAGGAAAAATAGCCCAAAAGTGGATTTAAGATATATAAAAGGTATAGCTCTCTCTCTCCTTTTCCTATACGTTATATCTTTTCTCTCTCGCGGAACGAAAATGCCCAAAAAGTTGCATGACCTTCAAATTTTACTCTCCATTATCGCCCGATCGTCGACGCCTAACAAGTTTCACTTCAAGAATTTAATAAAGGGTGTTTTTTTTAGAGGTTAGGTTTTCAAGATGAAATAAAACGTATATAATTTAATGTTATGGTCAAGAATTTAGCTTTATTATAAAGATAAGGGTTTGCCATTATGTTTTAAAAATGATTTCGCGCAAGTGGCCGCCGCGGCTGGCTCGAATAAATTCCAGCCGAGAGGCCCAATTTTCGACCACTTTTTGCAGCAATTGGGGCCGTATGTCAGCAATAACGCGCCGAATATTCTCTTCCAAGACGTCAATCGTCTCGGGCTTATCTGCGTAGACAAGCGACTTCACATAGCCCCACAAGAAATAGTCCAGCGGTGTTATATCGCACGATCTTGGAGGCCACGCCACAGGTCCACGGCGCGAGATAATGCGCTCACCAAAAGTTTCCTTCAATAAATCGATTGTTGCGTTGGCTGTATGGCATGTAGCGTCGTCTTGTTGGAACCAAAGGTCGTCCACATCAACATCGTCCAATTCAGGCACGAAAAAGTCATTAATCATGGCTCTATAGCGCTCTCCATTGACTGTAACATTATGGCCGGCTTCATTTTTAAAGAAATATGGACCAATGATTCCCTCTGCCCATAAGAGCACACCAAACAGTGACTTTTTGAGGATGTAACGGCGTCTCAGCAATGGCTTGTGGATTATGTTCACTCCAAATGCGACAATTTTGCTTATTGACATACCCATTCAACCAAAAGTGAGCTTCATCGCTGAACAAAATTTTCTTCGATGCGTCGCGCGAACCGAACCATTATTTTCGTAATAAATTTTCACGATTTGCAAACGTTCTTCAGGTGTAAGTCTATTCATTATGAAATGGCAAACCAAACTGAGCATAAATCAAGTGACAGCTGTCAAAAAGACCATCTACGAAAAAAGTAGTGCCAACTTGAAAACCTAACCTCTTAAAGAAACACCCTTTACAAAAAAAATTGTTAAAACTTGGGAATACATCGTCTTCCTATTATTTCTATATATGGTTGGTATGTGGCTAGGTACATACAACCCGCGATAAATGATAGCAAATCTACATTTGGATCAGTTTAGAAAACTTTTTTTTTCTATGTACATACTTTTTTTTTATTTTGTAAAGTTAATTTTTTTTAATCTTCATTATTTTTTATTACTGTTAATTATTTCTTAATTTTTTTTATATTTATTTATAAATGTTAAATGTTGTAATTTTTTTAACGTTCTAACATTTTTAAATGTTTATTGCGTCTTTTAATGTTGATTATTTGCTTTTTTGTGTTCATTTTTGTTTTTTATTGTTCATTATTTATTTTTATTTTCTTTATTATTTTTTAAAGTTCATTATTTTTTGTTTACGTTCGTTATTAAATTTTTATTGCTATTTATTTTTATTTCATGAACATTATTTTTTCATAATTTTTTTACATATTTTTTTGTCTTTTTTTCGATATTTGTTTCTTATTTTATTTTATTTTAATGTTAATCATTTTTTTTAATGTTAATAATTTTTTTTAATGTTAATAATTATTTTTTTAATGTTTATTATTTTTTTAATGCTCTTTTTTTAGTTTCATATGCATTATTTTTTCATAATTTTGTTAAATATTCACTTTTTTCGTTATTTGTTTTTGTTGTTTTAGTTACAATTTTTTTTAAGTTCATTATATTATTTTATTTTTTAATGTTCATTATTTTTTTATGCTCATTATTTTTTTTTAGTTTCATTATATTTTTCATGCTCTTTATTTTCGTTTCATGTGCATTACTTTTTCACAATTTTCATTAGTTTTTTATTTATTTGTTATTTTAATTATTATTTTTTTAATCTTCAGTTTTTATGTTCACTATGTTTTTTTTGTGTTCATTATTTTTTTTTAAGGCACCTTATTTTTTTTTGTTGATTTTATATTTTTTAACAAACAAAAACAATTTCTCTTACAAACACCATACAAATCCAAGTTTCAAACTTTATATAAAATGAGAAAAATTCCACAAGCGTTTCATCACAATTCCGCGGTTTTTAGTTATAATTGAAAAACATATAAATAACTCGTTTTCGATAAACAAACAAATATCTATCCGCTTTTCAAATCAGCTGATCGATCAATTTGTTCGTGACTAAGTCAATTTTGCTAGGTAAGCCCTCAATTTAACTACGTAGTTGGGGTGACGTGATGCACTGCTTGCCTCCAGGTATATTTACAATTAGCTTGACTTGGCTTTGTTTCACTTTCTCAACTTCAAAAAAGTGTATTTTTTTTAATAAATTGGTACCATAAAAATTAGAAACGTGATTTCTGTCAGATAGCTAACACGGCGGATAAGAAACAAGCTTCTAAAAATTATTGTATCCTGATCGAAAGAGACGTTTCGAGTTTTATGTTTGTAAATATGAAGCAATATCGCGCATAGAAGAACATATTTGTTTTACTATGATTTAGCGAAGATTTAAAAAAATTATTATTGATTAATAATTTCCCTTGTAGCAATTTTGCGCTTAATTCCTTTGTAATTTTTAAGTCTCGAGAAATTTACCTGCACCTGGTAAAGCAATCTAGCAGGATATTTAACACCTATTACAAAAATTAAAAATTATTAAAACGTAAATAGATGAGTAGTTTGCATATATGTATGTATAGCACTCCAACGAACTTTGTATATAATCACAAGCCCACATGCAGGGTAACCCGGCATGCGCATGAGCGTCTGTTGTAACTTTGCTGTCGAGTACTACCTGTATGCTGTCACTTGACTTTCTCCATTACTATACTCGGATTTCGCTTGCACACTTTTTACGAATTAATTCGTATATTACTCACGGCAATAAATATTTATCAATAAATTAAGAAAATTGTTACGGGTACTCTAACTCGTAATTATAAGATAAGAATTGTAATATGTAATATATACATAACTCAATTGTTTCTAAAGTCAATTGGGCGATTATTGCTCCAGATTACAGAGTTATATAAACAGAAATTAAGCCTTGAAGAGTCGTTTTGCCCCATGATAATGTCTAACCAAGCCAAAACTTCACCATGTGCGCCTCGGCATTTCGGGCACCGCTTAACGGCAGAAAGGGATAGAGCACCGCATAATACATATGTATGTATGTATGCATACATGTTTTACAAGAGTAACACTGGCAGTATCGTTATCAAAACAAAAATTCAAACTGCGTCGGAATAGGCAAGATCGGCAGGGAGTATTCGTTCACGCACAGTGCTACTCAGTTAGTTAGCCAATTTCACGTGTCTCTCTTCTGACACAACACTTCGGCAACCTCAATAGCCAAATAGAGAGTAAGAAAAAATAAACAAAAAATGAAAGAGGCTACACGCCAACACTCCTTTTCTAAGCGTTCGATTACTAAACAAACCAATGCGTACATACTTACATATCTAAGCTGATGAATAACCTACCCACTAAGCTCACTCGTTTTCCATGCCGCGTATTTTGCAGAGAACAAAGAAATCAACATTGCGCATCAACAACAACTAAAATACAACAGTGATGTTGATACTTGAAATGCATTTGTAGTAGCAGCAATAGCAATAACAACGTATGAATTAAGTTGAGTTGTGTGCGAATATGTACGAATATGTATGTATGCGCGGGTAGTGATTCATGCGAATACGAAAAATGTTGTACCAATGTCGGCAATGGTATCGTAATGCTACGAATAGCCAACGATTGCGTGCATGTGAATTTGTGAAAAATTTTAAAGCGCATATAGCAAACAGAAAGTCAGTCGGCGCGGTAAACGCATTTGCCGTTGCAGAGCTAAACCAATAAAAGTTTGCGAAATATTAAAATATTCTGATTAAGACAACAAAGCAGTGCAAGTGGTAAAGTGGAAGCAGCAAAAATAATAGCATTTAAATCAAACAAACAAAAAATACACACATCTACATATGTCTGTATATGCGCACATACATTCATACATAGTTACTAATATTTATACTTATTTCTATGTTTTCCTGTTGAATTGTGAGGCTTTATTTCATCGTTTTTTTGTTTGTTTTTTGTGTATGTGTGGGCAGACGTTAAGTCTAGTGCTTGCTGTAAAAATTACTTGACAAACCAACAAAATAATTAATAACAGCACTTCTAACTCGGTACTTAATCGCAGAAAGTCAAATACAAAAAATACAAATACAAAAGGTAAACGGTAAACGGTAAATACGCGAGAGTGCGGATTCTCATTTTCGTTAATTTTTATTTAAAATTAAAAAAAAAAAACAAAAAAAAACAACCTCAGTGAAATTCTTAAAGTGAATTAAAATACATTAAACAAATAGTGCCCCTGTCCATTAGGACTGGAAAGTGTGAGTGCAAATATGTAAATGGAAATCCCATTACTCGCCGCCGTTCTTCTGTTCTGAAATACATACATACATACATACATAAATTACTTAGAATAATTGCCAAACCAACACCATTTTTCAACAGCCACAACAAAATCAACAAGCAATTACTGAACATATGTATGTATGTGTAACGGTGATACCCTAGTGTTTTAAAATGTCTCCTATTCCAACAGAGGAGACACATGCGGTGCCTTCACCAGCGCCCAATCGTATTTGTTAGCTCTTGTTTGTGTTTGCTTTTTAGTACATATATTTTCACTTTTTTTATTCTCTCTATTTGGTCTATAAAAAGACTTCATTCTATTGTTTCGCCACACTTTTATCATTCTTTATCTAAGTGAAAGTACGTCGGCCAAGTTCAAGGACACGCACGTAGAGCGCGAGATATAGTAACAACAAGAACAACGAGTAAGTGCACATTGCTTGAAAATTAGTGACGCACTAGGCAATATCACGTTAATACAAAATATTCATCACAACAATAATAACAACAACAAAATCTCTGTCATAAATCGCCATAACTTCGATTTTGGAATTTTCGCCGGACAGTGACCCAAAAACAACATAAAATTAAATTCTCATCCACCCCCAGCCTCCTGCACTTTCCAACAACCCCTTGACACACACACACAAACAACAACGAAAAATAAAGAAGTGTACACTAATAAAGTAATTTTGTGCACGTATGCGAGCGCTGATTATGAGTTTATATATCGAGTAAAAGAACTTTTATGAGAGTAAATTTTGTGGGTTGTGTGGGTGTTTGTGCAGCTCCCACGTGGACGTAAAGTAAGTGAGGGCAGACAGAACTCAACACAGGATCATTCAACTAATAAAACAACAGAAAGCGCAACAATAACAAGAATTTTATTCCTTTGGAAAAATAAAGACACCTTAACACACACACACATTCACACTCTGTCGACGCCAAGGAGCGCCGCACACCAGTCATTGGTGCAATTGGCAGTCAATCGTCTTTGCTTTGCAAAAAACCGAAACTCTGCTAGTAGGGGTTAGCAGCTGCAGGGCAAGCAAATTGCGTCGCAATACTTTTGCTCTCACGAGTGTTGAGACGGTCGGTGCAAATATAGTAAACGCGAAAAAAGCCCGAAAAGGTGAGTGAACGACATGTCTCTGTAGAATGCCTGTAACTGCGAACTTTGCAGAGCATTCATATGTATGTTGTGTGTTTATTCTGCATTTGTTGTTGTTTACGCATAAAGCACCCACGCGGTATTGTTAAAATGCCATCATCTACATACATATACATATGCTAACATCTTTAAATAGTACATATGTATATACATATGTACATATACAGTAGGTTCTGTTTTTATGCGGTAGATACGTTCCGCAAGAAAGAGCATAAAAAAAAACAGCATAAAAAAAGCTACTAGTTCTATAGTAAAACTATAGATACGTTTCAAATGCTAAAACCGCATAAATCTGAAATAATGTAATAAAATCGCATAAAAAAGGGCACTAGTCCCATATTATAACTATAGATACGTTCCATAGACCGCATGAATCTGAAATAATTAAATAAAATCGCATAAACAAAATATTGTATTTTTGAAAATTATATCTTTATTTAAGAAACGTCAGAATCGAAAAATAAATTTAAGTCAGAAATAGAATCAGACAATACCCATATGTTGCGCGTTCGTTTAGGATTTGGCGTAAAATCACTTTCGTCACTTTAGGAAATGTACACGTCTGATCTAGATAGTTATGCAGGCGGTTCCATACTTGTAGGGTTAGCATTTCTGATGTAATCTGTGATGAGTTTTTGCTTAGTTGGTTTAGAATCTTGTTTATATGTACAATTCCCGATAGGTCGACATGCATTTTGTAATTTAAAAAAAAACCGCACTATTTCAAAACCGCATAAAAAAAAGCCGCATAAAAACAGAACCTACTGTATACAGAATATAACAAAATTAAATTCCTCAGTGTAATTATAAGAATCAATATAACATCATCGATTATTTTTCGTAATTTTTAGGGGAGTTAAGGTTTTTCGGTGTATGCAGTTTTATCACGTCTGGACACATTTGTAGATTTTTATGCATTTAAACAACATACATACATACATCCATATATACATATTTACTGTTCTCCATTACATGCTGATGCTCTGTATTCAGCCGAAAAAAATTTAGATAAGCTTCCGTTGAATGCACTTATTTTTTTTTTATCTTCGAACTTGCACTTATTTTTTTTTTATCTTTTAATGAAAAAAGAAAATAAATAAATATATCAAAAGCTCGCAGAAAGAAAATCTACTCACTCCAAAATATTACTAAACTAGAGAATATGGCATAATTTTAAAAAGAACTTCCCTACCGCAGGATACCACAAAAAGCTTTAAAGCGCGCGGAATAAAAAGTAGCACACCTAGGAGACCACATATGAGACAACATTAGGCTTCATATTGACTTTATTGCTCTAAGTTAAAATTTTTGTAATTTTTTTAAATCACAATTCAAAAGTAATATAGGTTTCAAGAATTTTGTGCGGGAACTTGCCTTATAGAAATGCGTCAGTGATGACTAAAGAAAAAAGGAATTTAGTATCTATAGGGTCCGCCATATAACTTTACGGAATTAAAAATGCTATAAAAGAGAAACTACTCAATATTTTTCCAAACTGTTTTTTTTTATTTTGAAGTACAATTCTTCCGGTTAATGATGGAACACAACTTCATTCATATGGCTGCCTCGGCTAGCCATGCACCATCCCATACGATCGGTCCAATTTTTCAACACATTTTCGATTGTATGCGGCTATATTTCAGCTATGACATCGCGTATGTTGGCCTTCAGTGCATCAATTGTTGCTGGTTTGTTGGCATAACACTGGTCTTTGACGGCACCCCAAAGATAATAATCTAACGGCGTCAAATCGCAGCTCCGAGGCGGCCAAACGATATCAGAACGCACATACGCTTCATGGGGTGCTTTGCTTCTTCCCATTGCCGTACGTAATTTTCGTACACATTCTGCAACATTACCATGATTTTCAAAGTAATGTCGCAATATTTCCCAGCGTTCTTTGAGCGTATACACAACCATTTTCGTTCAGCGGAAGAATAAAACTAAATTTCTGTCAAATCAGATGACAGCTAAGTGTTACCATTCTTCAAATAATACCTAGTTCAAATCCGTAACGATAGATGGCGGGCCCTATATAAGCAGCATGAACACATTTAGACGCGAAATTCAGAGAGAGGTTTATCCTTGCTGTGTTGGGATTGAGTCATTTGAATAAATAAATAAGCAATTAGTCGGCCGGTTCCGAATTATGCTGCGCGCGTCTAGTCGCCTAGCACTAGTGATTGGCCGTGGACAAAACTCTAGACCTGTCAAAATACTGCTATCAGAGCAGTCGCGGGATGCTTTCTAATGCCCTCCTGCAACACCATCATAACGAAGCTTCCGTGTTCCCATTCAAGGAGCACAGTAAAATGATCAGTAAATAATTTCTGTTTGGGTGTTACCGTAGGCAGACATTTGTGTTTTCGAAGCAGAGCCACCTCCCAGGCGAGTCAGGAGACATCTCTTTGACTGCATCAACGAAATGCAGAACCAAACACAACTGCAACTACTGAACCAGATGGAAGACTCCTTACCACCTTCCTAAACTCCCGACCCATGAATACCGTTATCGAAGTCTAACCACCACCCATTCCATACGAAGTGCTTCAGCTATCTCGTGAGACCCGCGTAACTTTGGCTCAATCGCGGTCTGGATATTGCAGTAGTTTAAACTCCTACTCATCCAGAATTGAGCCCGACACACCCAATATATGTCCAGCATGTGAAGTTACACCGCACAATAGTAACCGCCTATTTCCATGGCCTCTTAAATCAACCCTAGCACACCTCTCCCTGTGTATCCAACCTATCGAAACGGCACCTTTCCTGGGCCTACCGTTGGATGAGTTAGACGATGACGAACGGTGACTACACCGCCTAGTTAACTGTTACAACAACAACACTAAAGAAAAAAGCTTCCCATGTGAACTTTATAAATACCTTCAGAGTATTCATATAAACAAAAAATAAAAAAAATGATCGGGAATATTTTTAATATTTGATTAGTCTAAACAAATATAATTGAGCTTTGAAAAACTAAAGAAAATACATTTCAGAATCATTGTTATGCTACTTGAATTATGATGTGGAAACTTATTTATGTGAATTACTGTAGGTATCCTCGCAAGTGTGTGTGTGCAACACAACTGCATTACACATCATCGCACAGACTAACAGCATTCAACCTCAGCTGCTTCATTGCCACTCATCGCTTTTGCTTTTATTGTTTTGCGTTCTTCCCATTAATGCATGAAGGGAATGTTGAAAAGTGGCAATTTTATTTAAATCCAGCATTCTTACATACATACAAATATAATTTTTTGTTGTGATTCGTATTCTAACACCTCCGCCAATTCAGCAGAATCCTTTATTAAATTAGGCTGGGTGAAATGTTTTTGCAATATACGCATATTAGGAAAAATATCTAAATATATAATCTCATTTATTTATTTTTTTTTGTTTTTACACTGACAGCAGATGTGAAAAAATTGTTTATGCAAAAACGTGAAATGTGAAAAATACAAAATTATAAATAAATGCGCTTTTACAAAATCCTTGAAGTAATGGCCTTGACTTTTTTGCTTGCACTCGTAAATGCGTAGAAAATTTCGCAAGGCAAAATTTGCGAAAATTAGTATATGTTTTTTCAGAAGTTGTTGTATAAAAATATAGTCGCCTAATATTTTTTTTAATTTAAAAATATTTAACGATAAGAGGCTCCTTGCCTAGCTTACGCTATTGTTTTGATAAACTAGCACTACGTACTAAGCGAAATCGCTTTCGGTGCCTCAATCAATTAAAAGATTTGTATGAAATCAAAGCGCCGAAAATGTGTTTAGCCTAACCACGATTTTTGCCTCCACTCTTCTTGTTCGCTGCTGCGGCGATGGAGCTCTTATATGAATAGCTTCAAATCTTCCTCAAAAATTGTCGAAAAAACCATCTTAGCAATAGTTCTGAGTCGGCTATAAATTAGCATCGTTCCGTCAAGTAGACCCGACTATCGCGAAAGAAGTGCTATAGAGAATGCTGCGACTCAAGTAGCCAGTCTAATGGCTACGCATAACTTTCTCTATAGCTCAGCTATGGTGAAAAGATTTTTAGAGGTAGCAGACAGTTATTCGGCTCTGAGCGGATTCGACAGATATGCCGACGTCATTCGTTTTGTGTTTCACTAAGCTAAAGCTAAAATTTGTGAAACAAAAAAAGAATGACGTAGAATCCAAAATTCCCCTCAAAAAACATTTGTTTTTTCACCATACTTAACAAGCAAACCTGGTATCTATCATCCTAGTCGCGCAGCTGTAGTTATTGTTGTTTTAGCAATAAAATATTTCCCATAAATGTGTGGTGAATTCTATTGGAGTGTCCGTTCTTGGCTGCCTGCTCTGTCTTCTGTAATGGCTTTTTAAGTCTCGGAACCACTTTTTTGACTGCTTTCATCAGTTTTAGGTCACAACAGCATTGCCACTTAGCAAAAGCTAGACTCAGGCCAGTGTTGAAGAGTCGACAAGTAATTATAAGAGCTTCAATTCACTCGCATTTTGTGGAAACTTTTTCAGAGGTGATCTGTCTAGCCAGGTCTTAGTCACTGAAATCAATTTTATTGAAAAGTAATCATGTGCTTCCGAAAAAGAGTATATTTGCCTTTTTCTTTAGGGCATTGATGGCTGTCTTGATTGTCAGAAAATATATTAATATCTTCTTTCTTATGAAAAAATAAATAAAATAAATCGCAGTTCTGAACCACTAATCTACCGCATCGCTAATATACTCCTGCGATACTTCAAAGACACTACATTGACCGAAGAGAGAGACAGTTTAAGTAGATGATAAACGGTTCACTAGACAGGGGCTAATTAATCGGCATACTAAACATATGTCTTGCATGTGAAGACACCCAACACGACACTAACCACCTTTTCACATGCCCCACTAAACCCACTCATCTAACGCCCCTCTCCCTCTGGACCCAACCTGTCGAAACAGCAAGTTTCCTGAGCCTACCTTTAGATGAGTTAGACGAAGACGAGCGGTGATATACACTACACTGACAGAGGATAGGATTGCTGCTAAAACAACAAGAACAACAGTTTAAGTAGAACAATACATTTGTAATTTATTACCGCATTTTCAATTCTGCTAAATTTTGTTTAGAACAAAATATCGGCCAAGTGGCCGCCTCGGCCTCGGCGGCACACCTCCATCCGATGGTCCAAATTTTCGATGGCGCTGAGGTATAATTGAGGTTTTATGTCGTTAATGTGCCGAATTACCTCATCCTTTAGCTCTTGAATTGTTGCTGGCTTATCGACGTACACCTTTTCTTTCAAATAACCCCAGAGAAGGAAGTCCAACGGTGTCGAATCACATGATCTTGGCGTCCAATTGACATCGCCGCGACGTGAGATTATTTGGCTATCAAATGTTTCGCGCAAAAGAGCCGTTGTTTCGCTAGCTGTGTGACAAGTGGCACCACCATAACAAGTTCGTTATCATCTCACGATAGCGAACATTATTCACAATAACTGTCTGACCGGCCTCTTTTTGGAAAAAATACGGCCCAATGATGCCGCCGGCCCATAAACCGCACCAAACAGTCACTCTTTGTGGGTGCATTGGTTTTTCGGCAATCACTCTTAGATTATCATTCGCCCAAATGCTGCAATTCTGCTTATTGACGAATCCACTGAGGTGAAAATGTGGCTCATCACTGAAGATGATTTTCTTCGAAAATTGGTCATTCACTGTTGCCATTTCCTGCCACCATTCTGACCATTGACGACGCTTGAAATGGTCAAGAGGCTTTAGTTCTTGAGTCAATTGCACCTTGTAAGCGTGCAAATGCAAGTATTTATGCATAATGTTCATCAATGACGAGCGTGAGAGGTGCAATTGTTGGGCACGGCGACGAGTAGAGGTGGACGGCTCTTCAACCACACTATCGCGAACAGCAGCAATATTTTCTGCAGTACGAGCTGTACGAGCATGCACTGGTGTTTTCACATCTCCTACAGACCCGGTTTGCTCAAACTTTTGCACAATTTTTCCGATTGTACACACATTTGCACGATTAAATTGACCGAAAAAATCATAAAGTGCGCGATATGCATTTTGATTTGAACGCCCGTTTTCATAATAAGCCTGAATAACTTTAACGCGTTTCTCGATTGTGTATCTTCCATGGTTCAAATTGAGTTAGTCTGAAATTGAAAAATGTCAAATGAAATGCCCAAAAAAAATTGACGTTTAGGTGTGGTTCACATTCTACATCGGCCCTTAAAATTTAACCACCCTTTGTAAAAAATAAACCATTTCAGAATTTATAGTAGCGAAGTTTCTCAACAAACCCACGATGGAGAGAATAATAAGTTGGCACCGATCGTGGTACCGCTACTTTGCTGTCAGTTAATTTGCCAGAATTTTTCTGTGTGTGTGTGACGTCGCACTTGTGCAATTTATTCGTGTGTTGTTTGTGTGATTTCTTCTTTTTCTTGCTTTTTTGTTCGCATTTTCACATCTCCCTCATGCAACTGCACCAATGGGACGTTACGCGCATTGATATTTTCCCAGGTTTACAGATAAGTCATTTAGATACACAGATTTGTGAGTTAACATTTTCTCATTAGCGAGCAAACCATAACATCGTATGCGAAATTATGAATCGCCACCTCGATGTAGAGAAGCTTATTTTTTTATTTTTTATTTATATAAGCTTATATAATGTTAATTAACATATCGCACCCTAAATACAAAAGGGTCACAACTCAAAATGTACTTCTGCTCAAATATGAACGAGACGTTATCAATAAAACGGTCCGCTGATGACATATGGCAAAAATAATTTTTTTGTTTTTTGGTAGGACTGTTATAAGCTTACATGGCAAATTTCAGCGTGATATGTCACATAGTTTGTTTTCTGTGCTACTGTAAACAAGTCAAGCTCGAGTGTGGAAAATTTTGAGTTGTGACCCTTTTGTATTTAGGGTGCGATATGTACAACCTAAAATATGCAGCGCTAGCATCAGAGGCTATCAGCTGATGTGGAGAAGCTCAAACTGATATTCATACATTCCATGTGTCGGATAACTTCCTCATGCATTCAGCCTAATCTTATTCAATTATCATTATTTATGTGACTCGTTTGTGCCAACATTCAAACATCCTTCACACATCATCAGCTTAATCATTTAAATACAAATCTGTTCATATATCTGTGTATATTTATATGGTCATTTGTACATTAAGAAATTTTCTCTGATTTCTTTCAGAATTCGCTGCAATAAGAATTAATTAATTCTTTACAATTTGGATTTATCTCTGCGAGGCTGAGAGATCGATTGTGTGGGACGCGCAGCAAAACAATATAAAACAATCAGCAGCAGAGAAACGACTGCAGTAAAAGCCAGAAGCAATTAAACATTGCGACAAGCCAAATCTGCGTAATAAATATTTCATTATTGCTAGAAAATAAAAAACAAATAAACGCAAAATATCACAACACTAACGCACAAAACAACCTCTAACTCAAGGCAGTTGAGTCTGCGGCTGCGCCGGCAACGACGGCGCGATCGTCACTGAATGTTCAGTGTCGCTGTTAATAAGTGACAGTTCGGTACGTGACGGGGGTTGTGGAGGGTGCGGGTGACAGAGGCTGGTTGGTGCAAGCGTCGAACGCACGCATAAGACACCGTCAATAGAATAACGTCCAGCTTAGACACCAAGACGGCTCAAAATGATCTCCAACAAGAAATCGTACGCCATGAAAATGCTTCAAATAGCATTGGCCTTAAGCCTTCTGCAAGTGGATCCGGAAAATCGCCTACACAATTGGGACTCGCAGCTGGAGTTGCGCGATGGTGACGGTTGGGAATTGGAAATGTTGCGCGCCGTACCGATGGTGGAGTATCCCTATGCGAATCGTAAAACTATGATGCCGCTGATTGAGGATCTAATACGCTACGATCGACAACACGATGCCACGCCGTCACAATACAATGTCACCGCTTACATGTTGAACGTACAGCATGACGGCGGGACAAATCAGACGGCCACTTTGCCGGAGTTGCAAGCAACACCGAGTAATTCGGTTAACGCTGGCGGAACCGTGAATGTGGCGGGAGCCACTGCGCTGGAGCAGGCAGCCAATGCTGCGGCGGCAGCAGCTGCCGCCAGTACGAATGCCAGCAACATGGGACTGCCTACATCGGAGTTGGATGCGTTTCTCAATTCGGAAAACTTTCAAGACCAACGTTCGGTGTGGGAACAAAATCTGGCCGATTTGCGTGACTTTGGTGATCTCGCTGTGAATAATCCGTACGCTGGCTTGCCGCTCAAGGATGAGCCGTTCAACAACACTTATATTGATTTGAATTTGGACATGTTTTTTCCCAGCTTTGCGAGTGCTGCGACAGCAGCGGCTGATGCTGTGAAAGAAGAAGTGGAAGGAGATGAAGAAAAAGCAATTGGTGCTGGTGCCTTAAATGACACATATCCAGAACCCGCAGATATTGCCCGCATTAAAACCGAACAAGTAGATAAGGAAGATAAGGAATTTGTGCTGGACAACGAAGTGGCAAGCTCCAGTTCGAGCAGCCTAAATTTGGGGTCTACTGTGGCAGTCATAAAGAAGGAACTGGAGGGCAGTGGAGACGACAGTGAGCAAGCGGAAGCGGAGGATGTGGATTTGAGTCCCTTCATTAGTCAACTGGATCTAAACAAAGAGGTAACATATTTGGTTTTTAAATTCCTAAGTCATTGTTTAGATGTTGCGAGTTTGTTTAATGGCCCAAATAGCAAAAAAAAGGTAAAGTTTTCTGCGCCGTGTTGAAAATTCAATGCACTACCCCGCTTGGTATTTTTATGGATTTATATTTTATAAAGGAAATTGGCTATTTATGTGTACAATAGTAATAGGCATACACACTCGTTATGACTCGTCCTGTTCAACCCAAAAATAATATGTAAATCTCATTCAGAGTGTTGTAAGGACGCTGTAAAACCATTTATTTGACTTATTTTGACTTTGGGGGTTTGTCCGTGCTCCTCCTTTTTGTGGTGGGCGTCTTGATATTTTTCCACACCGAGCTATAGGGAGGGTGTTTATTTAGTAATATTGATTTAATTTATTTTTTATGTGGGCGAAATTGATTTGTTTGCGTAAATGGCGTGGCATATCGAACAAGATTGGGATATGTCAATGTTTTGCATGTGAGAATTTCGTCGTCACCAATATTTGGGTTTGCTCTTTTGTTTAATTTGCTCTATATACCTAAATTGTATTGATCCACTTCAGTAGATACTTATTTTCAACTCATAGAAGGTTTCAGACACCAAATATTTTCAGATATTGTGGAGTACTTTAAAATAAGAAGGTTGTTCTTTTAAATTCAAACTTGTCAATAGAGCAACTGAAGACGTCCTACGGCTCATAATTCATACTTAGAACCTATTTTTCAAGATACTCGAGGAAAAATTGAGTTTTATAAGAGCTCAAATAATCAGTTAAATGATTTAACTGAATGCACACATCTAAGCTTAAATCGCGATTTAGCTAATCCTCTGCCTGCAGCCCCGATTGGTATCAAGGAGCTACTTTGATGTTCGCAATTTTAACTGCGCTAGGGATTTGATATGCTGATTTCTACTCAGCCAAGAGGTGCTCCTCCAGCAGAAGAAATTAGTTGGTTCTACGTTACCGGAACGAGACTTTTTGATATTTTTATTTAATTTCATAAATTTATGGCCTTCGGACACAGAAAAAAATATACTACAGGGTCCGGCACTCGAAGTGTAACCAATTAAAAAGGTCATACATTTAGTTTGGAAAATTACTTTTATTCAATTCAAAGTAAAAAATTTGTGAAAATAATACAAAATTAAGAATCAATTTACTTTTGCTCGATATGACCACCTTTTGCCTTGACTATGGCCTTGAGACCATCCAGAAACAAATCGTAAGCTGCCCGAATGTGATTTGCAGGTATTTTGGACCACTCGTGGACCATGGCTTTTTTCAGCGCCTCGAGACTGGTGATTCTTTTAGTTCGGATCGTGCTCTCCAAAATGGCCCAAAGAGAATAATCCATCGGATTCGCGTCTGGTGAATGTGAGAGCCATTGTGTGAACGTTGTGAAGTTCGGAACGTTGTTTTTTAGCCATTCTTAGTTCACTCGTGCTTTGTGAGATGGTGCCGAGTCTTGTTGAAACGTCCATGATCTGCCACCGAAATGCTTGTCTGCCTCTACGGCTTCTACTCGTAAGCAACCTCCAAAATACTCTTCCGATAATATTTCGCATTTACCTTGACGCCATGATCGATGACTCAAATTCTCGTACGAGCGGTCGCTCAAATAAACCCTATCGTTTTGGGCGTTTACGAATTGCTCAATTTGAAAAGTTTTCTCGTCAGAAAACAGATTGTTCGGAAAGTGATCGCTTTCGGCCAAGCGAAGCAAATCCTTCGCTCTCTCAAGTCAGACTTGTTGCTGTTTTAGTGTGAGATCATGCGCCTTTTGGATCTTGTAAAGCTTGACTTTGAGATAATTTTTCAGTATGCGGCGGATGCTACGGTCAAATATTTTCAGTTCATTCGCCATTTGATTGGCAGTTCGTCGGGGATTTCGCTCAAGTCGCTTCTTCACTTTTTGAACCATTTCACGTGGCGTTACAATCTTTTGATGACCACCTCGATAACGTTTCGCGATGGTACCAGTATCATTGTAACGAGTAATGTGCGATAAACAAAAACTTTATTTACTTTAAAGTGCTCGAGCTCACGAACAATCCCTGGCTACGTTTGAATTCCATATCTGATTTTCCTTTTTCGCGTTTACTCTCAGCAAAATGCTTCCGCGTGCTTGTAATCAATACTCTGGACTGTCATTTAGTCAATTAACAGACAACTGATGCACGAGAAGCGGTCTGAAGTTGGTTGCACTTTGGGTACGGGACCCTGAAGTTTGAAGTTTACAAGAGCTCATATAAATAAGGGTGAGAACATCTCGAACAGCATAATTTTTGCTGGCGAAGCAAGTTTAATCCTCACAGATTAGACGACAAAAGTTTTGTTTTGAGAAAACCAAATGTAGAGCTACAACCACAAAATCTGGGCAGAACAGTAAAACACGGAGAAGGACACGTATTGGTATAACGTAACTGAGGAATGTCGTCTCAAGAAACCGGAAATTCAATTTTTATTGAAAATAGTATAGATAGGCATAAGCATTTGAATATCTTGAAGCAAAATTTTGCTAAAAGATGCCAAAAAATTTAGAATAATATTTCGAAAACGTTCGCTCCTATCATAAATCGGCGATTGTAAAAGTCATTGGCAATTGGGCATATTAGTCAAACAATAGCACAGTCGCCAGATTTGAGTGTTATTGAAAAGGGGATACCCTAAAAAATATTAATTTAAATACTAAAAATACATTATGAAAGTTTTTATTAACAAAATGGTTGCAAATATGCACTGTTGGGTAGAACTACATAATTTTGGCTGCCTTTTTAGCTTATGCTATGGTTTTGTACTGTAAAATAAACTTATTCGGAATATTCTAAATTATTTTTGTCCTTATATTTTAAATAAAAAGTTGTGTTACCAATTGGAATATCAATTTTATTCAAAATGTGTTTTATTTCTTTCTTTTTCGGCGTAGTTATGGGAAGAAAAGTTCGTTGAAAATTTATAAATAACAGTCTAAAATAGCTGTTACAATGCGATACAATTTTTATAATTATTTTTCAAGTGGAGCTACACACCACTGAGATTCAATCTTTATTATTTACATATTTAGTTCGACCAAACTTCGAGTTCTGAAAGTCAAGTACAGTAGTCCGCTTCTGTAAGAAATCGACAAAATTGTCGATTGTAATGACGTCACTTCGATACCATCCAATTGGTCGTTTGACCGAGAAAAAGTGTTTCTGCAAGCATTAATCGACAAAATGTGGAACAGTGATACAAATGGTCAGCCATGGGGCAGGGAATGTGTGAAATCGAATCCACATTAATTTGTGGCAACACTGAAAAAACTAAGCAGGAAAACCAAAATATTAATTTGGAAAAATGTATTATTTTTGCGTAAAATTTTCGCGCAAATGGTTTGAAACTGTTTTATTGTCGATCTTTAGCTCCTGGGCGATGCTTCGACCACTAACAGCCCGGCAAACTTTGATTATGTCTGTGATTTTATGGACATATTGGACATTATCGACATTTCCTTGAACATCAAAAATACCTGCACGGAATCGACGAAACCACGTAATTGTAGCTGTTACAGTATCGGCGCCATAAACACCATTCAAAATTTCAGTGGCTTGGTTTGCATTTTTGACGTGATAACGTCTTATAATTCGATTTAACAGGCTGCACGCACGAAAAAATGTGTCGTTACCTTGCTCATTACTGTTCATATGTAGTTACCTTGCTCATTGCCGTTACCTTGCTCATATTAGTGTTACCTTGCTCATTAGTGTTAGCTTGCTCATATTAGTGTTACCTTGCTCATTGCCGTTACCTTGCTCATTGCATTGAATGAACTGCAAGCGAAAGGGCGGAACGAACGACAAAGCAAACAAAGCAAACGAACGGCAACGTTCGATAGCTTGCTCTCTCCTACTTAAGTGAGCGTATATATGTATGTATGTATATGCGCAAATGTACATATATAAATTCACGTATTTGTGTTTGCATATGCCTTCTTATTGATTATTATTAATTTGATTCACTTGAAGAATTTAAAATAAAACCAAGTTTGTTAATAATACCTGTTGTTTTAATGTTATAATTATTAATTTTTTTATTATATATGAAGGAAAAAATGTATGGTATATTAATATTTACCATATACCTTATAAGATATGTTGTCTATACTAATATTATAAAGAGGAAAACTTTGTTTGTTTGTAATGAATAGGCTCAAAACTACTGGACCGATTTTAAAAATTCTTTCACCATTCGAAAGCTACATCATCCACGAGTAACATGGATTATATTTTATTTTGGAAATAGGGCTCGAGATATAGGTCAAAACGTGGACCCGGGTAGCCTTCGGATGTGTATGTACAATATGGGTATCAAATGGAAGCTGTTGGTGAATGCTTTAGTCCAGAGTATTTTTCATGCTGCTCCGTGACTAGGGTCTCGAGATAGAGACCAAAACGTGGACCCTAGAATGTGTTTGTACAATATGGATATCAAATTGAAGCTGTTGGTGAATGCTTTAGTACAGAGTATTTTTCATGCCGCTCCGTGACTGGGGTCTCGAGATATAGGTCAAAACGTGGACCCGGGTAACCTTTGGTTGTGTATGTACAATATGGGTATCAAATGAAAGCTGTTGATAAGTGCTTTAATACGGGGTAGTTTTCATACCTATTGATGACTAGGGTCTCGAAATATATGCCAAAACGTGGACCCGCCGTGTCTTTGAACCGAATTAAACCAAACTTACACACATTGTTAAGTAGGTATTGAAGATGATTTCCGTATAGTTTGAATACCTATTGGTAGATAGGGTCTCAAGATATAGGTGAAAACGTGGACCCGGGTAACCTTCGGACGTGTATGTACAATATGGGTATCAAATGAAAGCGTATTGCGGCCGTTTTTCTCGCAGTGCTCGGCTGAAACGCATCAATTGTCGTCGGTAGACATCCCCCGTAATCGTTTCATTCGGTTTCAGTAGCTCATAATACACAACACCCAGCTGGTCCCACCAGATACACAGCATAACCTTCAGGCCATGAATATTCTGCGCCGACGTCGATGTTGAAGCATGGCCAGGGTATCCATACGTTGCCCGACGTTTTGGATTGTCGTAATGGACCCACTTTTCATCGCCAGTCACAATTCGATGCAAAAAACCCTTTCTTTTGTGCCGTTGAAGCAGTTGTTCGCATGCCATAAAACGGCGTTCAACGTCTCTTGGCTTCAATTCATACGGCACCCAATGGCCTACCTTTCGGATCATTCCCATGGCTTTTAAACGTTTGGAAATGGTTGATTGATCAACTCCCAAAGTTTTTGCAACCTCTTCTTGCGTTTGAGCCGGATCTTGATCGAGCAATTCCTCCAATTCGGTATCCATGAACTTTGGCGGCGCACCCTCGCGTTCTTCGTCTTCCAAGCCAAAATCACCACTTTTAAAGCGTGCAAACCACTTCTGGCACGTTCGCTCAGCTAGAGCATGCTCACCATAAACTTCCACCAAGATACGATGACTTTCGGCTGCTTTTTTGACGTGATAACGTCTTATAATTCGATTTAACAGGCTGCACGCACGAAAAAATGTGTCGTTACCTTGCTCATTACTGTTCATATGTAGTTACCTTGCTCATATTAGTGTTACCTTGCTCATTACTGTTCATATGTAGTTACCTTGCTCATATGTAGTTACCTTGCTCATATTAGTGTTACCTTGCTCATATGTAGTTACCTTGCTCATATGTAGTTACCTTGCTCATATGTAGTTACCTTGCTCATATGTAGTTACCTTGCTCATATGTAGTTACCTTGCTCATATGTAGTTACCTTGCTCATATGTAGTTACCTTGCTCATATTAGTGTTACCTTGCTCATATGTAGTTACCTTGCTTATATGTAGTTACCTTGCTCATATGTAGTTACCTTGCTCATATGTAGTTACGTGAGCGTATATATGTATGTATGTATATGCGCAAATGTACATATATAAATTCACGTATTTGTATTTGCATATGCCTTCTTATTGATTATTATTAATTTGATTCACTTGAAGAATTTAAAATAAAACCAAGTTTGTTAATAATACCTGTTGTTTTAATGTTATTATTATTATTTTTTTATTATATCTGAAGGAAAAAATGTATGGTAATATTTACCATATCTATACTAATATTATAAAGAGGAAAACTTTGTTTGTTTGGTTGTAATGAATAGGCTCAAAAACTACTGGACCGATTTTAAAAATTCTTTCACCATTCGAAAGCTACATCACGAGTAACATGGATTATATTTTATTTTGGAAATAGGGCTCGAGATATAGGTCAAAACGTTGACCCGGGTAACCTTCGGATGTGTATGTACAATATGGGTATCAAATGGAAGCTGTTGGTGAATGCTTTAGTTCAGACTATTTCTATCTGCTCCGTGACTGGGGTCTCGAGATATAGGTCAAAACGTGGACCCGGGTAACCTTTGGTTGTGTATGTACAATATGGGTATCAAATGAAAGCTGTTGATAAGTGCTTTAATACGGGGTAATTTGTTATGTTATGTTATGTTATGTTATGTTATGTTATGTTATGTTATGTTATGTTATGTTATGTTATGTTATGTTATGTTATGTTATGTTATGTTATGTTATGTTATGTTATGTTATGTTATGTTATGTTATGTTATGTTATGTTATGTTATGTTATGTTATGTTATGTTATGTTATGTTATGTTATGTTATGTTATGTTATGTTATGTTATGTTATGTTATGTTATGTTATGTTATGTTATGTTATGTTATGTTATGTTATGTTATGTTATGTTATGTTATGTTATGTTATGTTATGTTATGTTATATTATGTTATGTTATGTTATGTTATGTTATGTTATGTTATGTTATGTTATGTTGTGTTGTGTTGTGTTGTGTTGTGTTGTGTTGTGTTATGTCATGTTATGTTATGTTATGTTATGTTGTGTTATGTTATGTTATGTTATGTTATGTTAAAGTATATGTTATGTTAATGTTAACTCATTCTCTATATCCATACAAAATATGTATCAAACAAATAAAATTAAAATTTTCTTTTGAAAAATGCAACCATTCAATCAGTATTTTCTTATGACGTTATCACGTTAAACTATCGTCAGTAAACCGACTTTGCAGACAACCTCTTTTATTCTTCATATTAAAATAATGAAGAAGAATTCCCCGCAAAAACACATTATTTGGCACGAAATTCGACATTTTCAAGTGTGGTAAAAATATTGTTGTTTACGCTTCAAATAAAAAACTTATACTGACGTTTGTGCCTTACGACAGTAGCTCTCCAATGAATGTTTGGAAATGTGGATCGATGGAATAATAATCAAGTTACGCCATCTGTTGTAAAACCGCACGAACTTATTCATAGTCCTATTATATTATGTTAATGTTAACTCATTCTCTATATCCATACAAAATATCTATCAAACAAATAAAATTAAAATTTTCTTTTGAAAATGCAACCATTCAATCAGTATTTTCTTATGACGTTATCACGTTAAACTATCGTCAGTAAACCGACTTTACAGACAACCTCTTTTATCAAAGAAAAACTGTAAATTTTCGGAATTTTCTCTTTGTTGAATTTGTATTTGCTGTCGCTAGCAAGTTTAAACGCAAACACCAGCTAAAACACTTGTCAAATTCCGTACAGATATCCTAACCCAAACCCATTTCAAACGCATCTTTCTTCATAGCGTGTTTGTGTTGGGTTTGCATGAATATTAGCCCTCTTCTATTTGCCAAATCTCTGGTTCACTTGGGGAAAAATTTGCATGTGAAAGCAACACAAAAGTTTTCGAGCAAGATTTTACGCTAGCGAGTACGGTTACACCTCATAAAACTGTTATAAGTCACTATTTTCACAAACGAATATAATTTTTCCCAACTCTTCTCGAGCGCAACCAAGATATGTTTATTTACTTGTATACCAGTTGCTTCATCTATTCGCCACTTGTTAACGATTCCTACGAGGCCTACAATTTTTTCCATCAAACACACAATGGAAACAGTTGAAAATTCTCTCAAATCCAAAATCTGCAAACCCAGAATTTGGAAACGTTTTATTAGAAAAGAAAGAACAGCAGATGCGTTCCATTTCAATTCAACCGGGCTATTCGGGCCATGTTCTTCGATTTCGATGTAACTGAAATATGTTTCTCTCTGGTCAAAATAATGAGACACGTACTTTTTTTCGCCCGAAAAAATTTTTTTTTCAAGAGTTATCGGCAATTTTGTTTTTCGGCTCAAACTTGATTTTTTTTTAATTATATAAGAACATTTTTCAGTGAGCAACATATTTCAGTTACATCGAAATCGAAGAACATGACCCGAATAGCCCGGTTGAATTGAAATGGAAAGCATCAGCAACTATTCGGTTAAATTTCGGTCGTAGATTGATAAAATTCGCCGAAGTTCAGTTCGGCCTGATATAAAGTCCTTCTCTACTTATTTATTTGCATTGCTGGGCACTTGGCGGAGAGAATAGTTTTACGCAGAGAATAGCGCAACATTCACACTCTTTTACTAATACATTTACAACTCTCTCATTGGCTTCGTAGCTGTCTATGATTTTACGAACGCAGTAAATTTGGCCAATCCAGCGACGTTTCGTTATAATTCGCGAAAGAATCGAAGTCAGAGCAAATAATTTGTGACGGATGATAGATTACCAGGTTTGCTATTTAGCTATGATGAAAAAATAAATTGTTAGGGGAACTTTGGCTGCCACGTCACTTGGGAGATTTTACAGCCGAATTCTTCTAATTCTCTTTTTACACGAATCGTTTTGTTTCAACACGATTTTCAATGTTTTAAGAATTTTTCTTGAATCTAATAGCGCAAATAGAGTGAGATTTTCAGAAAAAATCTCTAAGACTCGGTAGACTTTGCTCTCGCCGTTTAATCATTTATTTCTTATAATACATTTAATGAATTAAAATGTGTAAGCACGCAATAAATTCTTAAGTGAACTCTAAAAAGAATTTTTTAATATTGTTTTCACCTAATTCTCTTTTTACACGAATTTTTGAGAACGTGACTAACAAAATCTTATCGGCAGCCGAAATTTGCACTATTATTTCACACATATTTACGCATTCGTCCAATCAGTCGTTGTTCAGTTGGCAACGAAGTGTTGTCATTGATTGATTTTTTTCGTATATCATTAACACAATCTCGGTTTTTTCATAAACAAACCGTTTCGTGACCTAAGTGACGTCAGCCCATCAGCTGATTCTGTCCAATTCGCTCTCAACAGCAGTTGCTAAAAAGTAAATTGTCGAAAAAAAGTATTTTGTAATTTTTCTTAATGTCTGCGGCATTTAACTCTAGACATCATTAAATAAATAAATAACTGCCTGGACGCATGGGCTACGCAAACAAATTTTCTCGATTTTTGAGATTCGTATTGGCCTGTGTAAATTCAGGGTTAGGTTAGGTAGTGATGGTTGCCCAGAGAGTGGGCCCACTTGGACGAAAGAAGTTTGGTTCATCCTTTGTGATACCATTGCAAGAGGTGGAAAAGAGGTGAAGGAAAAAAGGACGAAAGGGAAAGGGATGGGAAGGGTTGAGTGTTTGTAGACTACGAACGGTGACTAGTCTGCGGTTGTGTGAACCTCTTTATGCTGCTGATGAAGTTCATCAGCGCTCGTTGAGTTGGTGCAAAGCTCATCCTTTCAGGAGTAGAGCGCAGGTTGTCAAGGGGATCTCGGTACACTACCTCACACGTCGCTTGTCTGGCCAGCTCGTCTGCTTTGCAGTTTTCAGTAATGCCACTGTGACCAGGTACCCAAATTATCTTTATGTCGAAGAATTCTGATGCAATCGAGAGAGAGACCAGGCAAATTCAGGGTGAGTCGTAATGGTTTTGTCTGACACAAAAATTTGCTTGAGTATGGCTTCGTACTCTTGCACCATTTGAGTCCCAGGACTTAGAATATCATAAGAGGAAATAAGGAAGCTACTTCAAATCTTTCTGTGTAGTTATTCGCTTTGTATTTTTTCTAGTAATCGTTTGAGTAGATAAATTTCTCATCGGCATCAGCGACAGCAGTAATTGCTTCCCACGTCTGGGCCGTCCGAATTTCGATGATAAAGCCTTCGAGCAATTGTTGGTCGCACTCTCGACTAAATATGTAATTTATCGGTGTCATTATTGTTCATCTACCCAGAGACATGGCGCCAATGGTGCAGTGAAATTAATTTTTGTACGCAAATTGTCGACTTCAGTGTTTGATTGGCGCTGCTCTACCCAAATATTTTTTTGTTATCTTAATTTCTTAAATTTAATTAGCAATCTGTGTATTAAAACAAATTTTATTGATTATTTATTTAAAACAAAAAACAAAAAAAGTTATTACATTTTGGTTTTTGTAGCGCATTGCGTCAGCCGCCCTGTTTCTTTGGGCAAGTGGACAAACCAGATTAATGAAGTATTCGACGAAATGTTTATGTAACGCGACGTTGACTAATTTAATTAATTTCATATTTCTGATGAGGTTTTTTAACTTTTCACAATCAATTATTTTAATTAATGTACAGATATTTGCGCTTTTGGGTACAGCACAAATTACGCGAATTACGAATACAACGCATAAATAAATGCGTTTTACTTGTCATGCCTAATTTGTCTTTGTAGTTTTGGCAACGTTGTATTTTTCATTTGCTTACGAAAGACACGAAATGTGTGTGATTGTGTCTAATTTTCTTTTTATTCGCGGCTGTATTATGAATTCGGTTTTTTTTTTTTGTTTTTTTTTTTTTTTTTTGTTGATGAAGGCCTACTATGGAAAGTTTCTTAAAACATTAGTTAAGAGGTAGACTTTCACTGGCTTCTCCCAAAACTTTCTTTTCTCTCAATTGCTTGCTTTTGATTTTTTTCAAAACTTCAGGAGGTATTGATTGCGAGTTTAGAGTAATGGAGAACAAGGTTTTTCGATTATTTTTCACTAACGATTTTCTAATACACAAAAATTTGTTCTTGATTTATGACAAGTGACATAATTTCTTCTTAATTTATTGACTAATTTTATAAACGAACTTGCTTCATGCAGCACCAAAAGGTTCGCGTTTTAGGCGGCATTTTGCGCCAATATTTTGTTGGTATTGCGTAACATTTTCATATGCAACCCTGAAATAAGATTTTCCGCCAATAAATTTATTTAAAAAAAAGCAACATTTGCACCAAGTAAATAGTAATTTTTATCTTCTTATTTTCTGTCAAATGCTTGCCAGTTTCCATATATTTGACGCTTGATTTTGCTTTACACAAAGAAAACCCACAGTTTGTATGTATTTACTGCTGCGTAGCAGAACCGAACAGGAAGCAGCTGCCAGCAGAAGTTTTTACGTTCAATAATAATTTCTTTATTCTTCCACGTATGGGCATTTCACCTCGTCTGATGTGCATCCTTTTCCTGCTTTCATTGCTTTGATTTCTACGGTGCATGGAAGATTTGCTTTGTTGTTACTGTTGTGCGCGAATAGAATGAGTTCTTTGCTTTTGTCAAAAAATATTTACGTACCAAAAAATAAAATATCGATTTTACACATTTTTTTGATGTTGCTGGACAAGAGATGCACCACTGCATTCGCCATAAAATATAAAATTTTTTTTAGGCTTGCACACTTTTAACCAGTATTTAGGCCATTTTTTTCCTTAACTTTCCATAAAATATTCACGTATTTGGCGAAGTAAAAGGTTCTGAATGAATGTGTAAACATTGCACCAGGTCATACTAGGCCTGTATAGCGATTTAAAGATAACATTAATACATACCCAAAAAAAGTTCTTTAATAGTTTTGAGTTTAGAGAAGCCCGTTATGGGTTACAGTGTTCTAAAATAAAAGTAGAAAAAGAGAAGATTCGAGATACCTTCTTCAGCTCGACTACGTCCAAGATGAAAAGCCGGAGCAGGCGGTCAAAAAAATGGTGCTATTTGTAGACCCAATACGGCAGTGCAGTGCAACAGCAAAGCAGTGAGTCCAACGATTGAGTTCTGGCAAGAATGATATATTACAAGGTTTTACCATCCGAAGTAAAACTGTGTGAGTAACTTCGAAAACAACGAGAAAAAGCAAGATGAGCGAAGACTGTGGTGATTTTTTTCATATATAACCAAAACAATCTCAGTTTTTTCGTAAGCAAATCCATGATGAAAATATTTTTAGAGGTGTACTACTAGCAGACCGTTATCCGGATCTGAGTGAATTTGACAGATATGCCGACGTCAAAGTTCCCCTCATTTTTTTATTTTTTCACCATACCTAACGAGCAAACGTGGTATATATCATCCTTAAATAAACCACTGTCGTGACTTCGGTTCCGTCAGCCAATCAGCTGATTCTATCAAATTCTCTGAAAGCCGGTTAACTGATTTTTTTCACTATCCGCTCATATCACACCAATGATTATAGATTAGCAGGTTTGCTCTTTAGCATTGGTGAAAACGAAAATTATGAAGGGAACTTCGGCTGGCACTTCATAGAGTATTCGCCAGCCGAATTCTGCACAATTCTTTCACATGCATTCACGCCCAAGGCGAATTGAGTATTTAAAGGTGGCGCCATTAAAAAATAGTGCCTTTATTTTTCGCGATTTTGACAAATTTGACGTCAGCTCCCTTCGCAGTACAAAACAAACGAGCAGAACAAACAAAAGTAGGAGAAAGTATGTACATGTTTGTGAAAATTAAGTGAATGGCTTGGTAGTATTATGATTTGTGAGATTTAAACTAATTAAACTAATGTAAACAAAGCGTCATCTGTTAAATTGTGAAAGCACAAATCAATATAAAGTCTCCAAATGCAGTTTGTTGGCGTTTTTAAGCGGAAGATGCTGTGGCAAGAAAGTTTGTGTGCGTGCGTATAATTTCTTGTTCTTGGCTGTTTCCATTGCTTTCGCCTACTCTTCTAATTCCCCTTCCTTTTGCTTGTTTATTTACCCGACACGGCGAATTCGGAAGGTGGAATCGTGTATTCTACCATTCTTGATTCACGTCAGCTCATCAGCTGATTCTAAGGCGAATTTATTACAGGTGATAGCATTCGCATATAAGTAGAAACATAAGTGTACTTTGCTTTTGCTTTTTGACTTCCTTCACGTCAAAATCAGCATGCCCTCCTTCACATTTGCCATTTCAATTCACCTCCAGGAACGCCAAAAAGGGTGCTTTACGCCGCTTAACTTTTTTCAAGCCGAATTCACTTTAATTTTTTTTTTTTTGTAATATTCCACTTTAGATATTACAGTTTGTCAAGAATGAGTTTTCACACTGAAAATAAATTTAATTTTTTGTTTTAAGAAGCATAAAAGTTCATTTATTTATTTGGTACAATTTTTTTTAAGCAATTTATATTTAAATAAACATTTATAGTTACTTCATGGGAAAAGAATTAAAAATTAAACGGAAAGAAAACAAAAAAATACAGCAAAAAGAAATATTAGCTCATTTTGTAAGTGTCAAATTACTCTTTTCACAATTGATATTGTTTGCTTTCTTAAACAAGTTATTAAGGAAATGCATACTCTTTTGTAAAAATTAATACTTGGTATTGTTACCCTTTGCATCTATTACGCATTGTAGCCTTTTTTTCATGGACTGCACCAACTTTACCAGGTCATAATTGTTTGGTATATCATGCCACTCTTCTAATATGGCAGTTTTAAGTGCTGTTCGGTTTTTGGGCTGCCTCTTTGCTACTTTTTTTTTTAAATGCACCCATAGATTTTCAATGGGGTTTACGTCGGGGCTCTGAGCTGGTGTATCCATAACTTTTCCGCAGTTATACAGAAGCCACATACACACTCTATGCTCTTTGTGTTTGGGATCATTGTCTTGATAAAATTTAAAATAAGGTTTGTTGTTTGTTACGAACCCAAATTTCGTCGCACTGCTTACTAAATGTCTCTTTAAAATCTGCAAGTACTGCGTAGAATCCATAGTATCCTCTACGAATGCCAAATCTCCTACTCCTCTGCTGGAAATACACCCCCAAATCATGACTGACAACTTTCCAAATTTTACAGTCGGAATAATATTGCGTCTTTCTAGCGATGTTAATGCCTTGCGCCACACTCTTGCAGGCCCGTCGTTATAATATAACATCATTTTCGTCTCATCACAGAATATAACGTCGTCCCAATAGTCAACAGGCTCGGAAATCAGCATAGTTGCGAAGGACAAACGTTTTTCCACATTCGCTGAAGACAGCAACGGTTTTTTGCGTGCTGACCTTGAAAAATATTTGTGCTGCATTATGGTTTGGCGTACTGTTTCATGTGAAACAACAATTCCGCACTCTTCCTTAAGTTCTCTCGCAAGAGTTCTGGTCGAAACCTGAGGATTTTGATTAATTTTTCGCATGATTACGCGCTCTGCACGTTTTGTTATTTTTTTCGAGGGACCTCCTCCACACTTTGGCTCTAATCTATTCTCATTTTCAGCTCGATTTATCACATTATATATTGTTTTTCGACTTATGCAAAACATTTCAGACAATTCCCGCGCACTTTTACCCAATTGATGGTTATAATAAATCAATTGTACCACATCAAACGATAATCTTTTTCCGGGCATTTTAGAAGTACAATATTTTAATAATTTCCGTCCCGTCAAAGCAAAAACTAATGAGCTATTGACAGAAAGTTCATAGGAAATAGGAATGTAAAGGTTTTGTAACTTAAATTACCGCTCTTCCGTGAATAAGCTCTAAAAAATTTTAAAAGCGATATAGTGAAAACAGTTGTTTGACACTAACAAAACAAAGTGGGATAGGTTTTTGTTGTATTTTGCAATTTTATTTATATGAACTTGTGCTATTTTTTGCATACCTTTAAATTTATTGTATTTATAAATAAAAATCATCAAAAAACAAGTTCCAAAGAAATTTAATTAATACTTCTCTTGATCACTTTAAAAAAATTTGTGTTTATTTTCAGTGTGAAAACTCATTCTTGACAAACTGTATTTAAATCCCAAACTATACATTCTCAATGTACACAAATCGCAAAGTAAACACACAGATGTAAACAAAACAAATAATTTTGACGTTGCGGCGAAAAAATCAGCTGGGCAGATGCCAGCACCAGTAATAAATACATCTTATCTGATTCTTCCAAATTCGCTCAGAGCCGAATAACAGTCTGTTATTGGGCACACCTTCTCAATTCTTTTCATCATGAACAAACTGGGCACAAAAGGCCGTGAAGTAAAAGTGCAAACTTCATTTTCATTCATGCAAGCAAACTGTTGGATCTGAGGTGGCTAAGTCAACTCTTTTAAATTTCAAAGACTTATCGAGCAATACTCGTATGACCCTTTTCCACGATGGTCGAGCTCAACAGCAGCATTCCCTAACAATGTCTGGGGAAAATTTTATTATTACAATAATAACAACAACCAAAGGTCGAGACGTGACAATTGCGGCATTAGTGTGCTGAAGAAAAAATGAATTCTTTTTTCCCGATATTCTTATATTTATAACATATAAACATATTAGAAAAATAAATCCAGTTCCAGCTAATGTGTGTTGAAAGAATTTTTTGCCAAAGGCGTTGAACGAGACGGAAAAAAACACAACTTTCTAAATTAGATTCAAGCTAAAACGAAAAATTGCATTTGGGTCAACGCTAATGATTTACTAAACTGAAGTAAAACTATATTAGCTTTGCATTGCTTTGGCTCAGGGTCTAACTGATTCAACGATTTTCTATTATAAAACGAATTTATTAAAACGTTTCGGCTATTTATTTGCATACATTTGCATTGAACTCAAAAAACAATAAAAAAAAATTTCACTAAAAAAAGACTAAACGAAAACATAAACAAAAATGAGAAAACAAACATACAAACATGTATGCACACACATATGTACATATGTATGTATGTGTAGTATATCTTAAAAGCGTTCGCCTTAACGCTACGAATCAAGAACATCCAGTCGTTTAGTCAGCGAATCAGTCAGATGCTGCTGCGCTCTGCTTTTATTTTTGCCAATGCTTTGTTGTTACTGCTGTTGATGTTGACGCGGTTGTTGCGATTGCTTGTGACATGCACACGACAGCGAATGCTACTCTTGAAGAATAAATGCACACACATTTATATAATCTTGTATTTGCACACACACAGACAAATGTATTTGTGCATATAAATGTAGATATTCCTCCCAGATAATCGGATTGTGTCAATCCTAATTCAGAACTAGGCCGTTTTGGCGCTGCAAATAAGCTCGTCCATGATCGCCTGCAAATGCTTTCAATTATAGGGATTCCATTAAATTTTGAAAGCCAATAATGTTATTAGAATAGAAGACTGCGCTCTGGGACTTGCTTTGGTGTCAGAATCGAAGCCGCAGTGCGAATTGGAGACAAAGAAGTAATGCAAAAATCTCATACAAATGCAAGAATTTCAGAAATGATAAGCAAATAGGCGAACGTTTGTATAAAAATGTAAAATAACTACTTTAAAATTAATAAAAAAATACATAAAAATATTATTTTATTTGATAGTTTATGATGAAAAAATATTAAAATATTCTTCTTCATGATTTGCGCGCTAACAGCTTAAGCGAATTGAGCCGAGTTGAACAAAGCGCGTCAGTCGTTTCTTTCTCATGCTAACCGGCACCAGTTGGACACACCAAGTGAAGCCAAATCCTCCGCCTGATCTTTCCAACGCAAAGGAGGCCTTCCCCTTCCTCTTCATCTGTTACCACCAGCTTGTACCGCATCGCACACTTTCATGTCCCAGCCAACGCCTCCTTCTTTTTGATTGGCGCGATAAGTGCTTACGCGAGTTTGGTCAGGTTAGCTGGTTGTTCGCTAGGTTTAAGGTAGGATGATTCAATATGTGGAAGTCCTCGCAAGTGGAGAAAGTCACTGATTACCATTCACTTGGAAGTAACCAGGACGATTCTTCTGCATATAGTCCAAGCAGCTCACAATTTCCGGGCTAAGCCCAAGTATCCTCTGGGTAGCTCCCGAGCACCCGTTAGAGAGCGAGCTAATGGGAGAAGGCGAAACAACCCAGGATAGCTGGTTGTTGTGCACGCCGTCGTCAACGTGTAAAGCTCCAAAAATCTTCCGTTGAATCTTTTCCCCAAACGCTCAAAGCGTCGCCTCATCGAGTATTGTCATCGTCCAAGCTGCTGCGCCATACAATAGGACGGGCATGATGAGAGACTTGTTGAGAGTTAGTTTTGTTCGTCGAGAGAGCATTTTACTACTCAGTTGCCTACAGAGTCCAAAGTAGCACACTTTGGCAAGAGAGATTCTCTGTTGGATTTCAAGGTTGACTTTGTTATTGGTGTTAATACGGGTTTCTAGATAAACGAAGTCTCTTACAACCTCGAATTCATAACTGCCAACACTGACGTGGGTGCCGATACGCGTGTGCGCCGACTATTTGTTTGGTGGCAGGACGTACTTCGTTTTGTCCTTGTTCACCACTAGACCCATCCAGTTTGGGGAGGGCAGAACCGATAGCGCGTTTGTTAACGGCAATTGTACGCTTTTATAAAACAAATTGTGCCTGAGCGACTAAGTTCTGCGGCTTGCACGATCTTTTTTAGTATCAGCTTAAAGAAGTCACACGACAGCGAGTCACCCTTCCTGAAACCTTGCTCGATATCAAACGGCTTGGAGAGGTCCTTCCCAATTCTGACGGCGCTGTGGCCATATTAGTTTTGCCGGGATACCAAATTGAGACAACTGGGCATATGGTCAACTCCTTTTCATGCTGTTGAATGCAGTTTTAAAATCGACAATAGGATGGATATGTATCGATTCTTCTTTCATGGGTCTTTTCTAAGACTTGGCGTATTGTGAATATCTGGTCGATTGTCGATTTTCCAGGTCCAAGCAAATTACAAAAAAAAAATATTATATGTGCATTTGCATATGCAAGTAGTCTCGAATTGGTTAGTACTGGACTAGTCATTTTACATACATACATATAAAAAATTCACGATCGTATGACTGCATTGCTATTAGGGCCTCCGCACACGGATCGTATCGTCAGCAGCACTACATTACATTTTTTCATGACTATACGCTTGCTTCTTGTCCGCAGACAATGCAACTAGCTGTCGTACCGGTACGGGTTGTCAATATATCGAGCGATTAAGGGGAATTTATTTTATTGTATTATCTTCTCCATCGAAAGAGAAATAAAAGAAAAAGGAAGCATCATTGGGTGCAACCGTACATTAGGAATAACTCAGACAGCAGATTATTCATTGTCACAAGGGAGTTACAAGAGGATGATTACAAATTTCAGAAATTTTACAGAATATCAAAAATGCTTTCAAAGAGCTTGTAGAAATATTGAAGCCGACTATTCGAAAAGAAAATACTAAAACTGAAAATCAAAAACAAACTACAAGCGTACAGGATATTTGACGACTCTGCTGTACGCTAAGCGTCATGCCGCATGTTTGCTTTGACGATTACGAGTAGCTGACGACCCGTGTGCGGTTCGCCATTTGAACTCAAGTATGCGACAACGAAGCGTATGCCTCGTGTATATTCTGTCGCATACGCTGCGATGACGATACGACCCGTGTGCGGAGGCCTTTAGTTCCATGATATGAATAACCATGAGCGTATTTTTTGTGCGAATTTCGGGTAATATTTATTTTTAACGAATGCAAACCAGGCATCAGAGTGCTGAGAAAGAATATGGGATTCTTGCCTTCGTTGCTTGTTGTTTTGCTTGCTTAGCAAATATGCATTAAAAAAACAATTTTTCCATTTATGTATGCACATACATATATTTATTCATAATTGGAGATGTCGAAATTGGTATAGATGGGTTTGTAATTTGCTGCTTTCTTTTCGAATATTTTTGAAAATAAACACTAAAAGTACGTAATCCAGCTTGTGAATTATTATTTTTTTGTTTGAATTTTTTTTAAAGGCGCCAGAAAGGGTGAAACAAATTTAAACGAGCGCTTATAAGTTAGACAAAATTATTTAAAATAAAAAAATTTATTATTAAAAAAAAATTATAAAAAGAATATTAACAAAAAAAAATTAATTTAAACAAAAATTATAATTAATAATTATAAAACGGACAAAATTATTAAATTAAAATTATTAAAAAAAATTATTAGAAAAAAATATTAAAAACAAAAATATTAAAATTCAAAATTATTAAAAGAAAAATTATTAAAAAGAAAAATTATAAAAAAAAAATATTTAGAAATCAAACATTAAAAAAAATAATAATAATTTAAAATAATAACAATTTAAAATAATAATAATTAAAAAAAAAAAATTAAATAAAATATTTAAAAAAATTATCAAAAAAAAATTATAAAAAAGGAAAATTATTAAAAAAAAATTATTAAATTAAAATAGATTATTAAAAAAAAATATTATAAAAAAAAAATATTATAAAAAAAAATATTATAAAAAAAAATAAATGTTTCAATTGCCTTTACGAGTAAATGATTGAGTGTGCAACGTAAAAAATTTACATTTGTAAATGGTGCTATTCAAAAATGAGTATTAAATAGATATCAAATTATCAAAATGGGTATTCAAATGAGATTCCAAACTCGAAAGTCTATATTTTAAGCTACTTTAAAACCAAACTTTCAAAACTGAACTTTCTAAATAGTTGAGGAATATAACTTTACTCACTTCAGTTTTTGGTTTGCCCTGCAGTAGCCCATTCCATCAATCTAATTAGGGGGAAAATACCCGGCTTTTGGATTGCGGTTTCTATAACAGTTAATTTTCAGCAAAAAAAAAAAACACATTATCATGTTTAAGAGCTTGAATTGTTGACTCAATAATAAATCTTTAGCAGCATCCTATAATAAAAAGTCTAACGGTATCAAATTGCATAACCGTGCAATCCGGCTGACATCACCGGTTAGTAAACTGCTGCAACAACAACAACAACAACAATAGCTGACATCACCTGTTAGTAAACTGCTGCAACAACTGTCGTGCTAGTGATCGCCTGATTACACGACCTATCGCACTTGGAGCACAAAATATCGATTACTGCACGATTTGTTTGGCACGTAGCGCCATCTTGCTGAAACCAGAGATCGCGCACATCCATTTCTTCAAGGAGTTGCCAACACAAATAGTGTTTCGCATGCCTCCGCCGATCGATATTGCCGCCGCTGGCACTTCCCATGAAGAAATGGAGCTCCATCTTTTCTGCGCTTTCCTGATAAATAAGTTGTGCAATTCCCCTTTAACAACTGTCAGGTGGATGCCGATAACCTGGTAGGAGGTTTCTGAGGCCAATTCAGTCAACCCCTTCTTGGCAAGCTCATCTGCAATTTTATTTCCCCCTATGTTCCTGTCCTGGAACCCAGATCAGAGAAATGTTACCTGCACACCCAAGGGATTTGGTCTCCTCCTTACAGGAGGGAGTTCGCTAGTTTGGTTCTACACCATAAGCATTTTGCATGCCTGCAGGGGTCGCAAAGACTTCTGTATGAAATACACTGGCAGTATGCGGTATTTCAGTATTTTAAGGAGATGGGTTGGTTGGTTAAAGTGGTGATTCTTCCAGAATCCAACTAGCGCTTTCGCACCATTTTGTTGCCACATCCTCGTTGCCAACTTGTTTAACGGTTTTTTACAGCATAACTATATCCAGTCTGTGCGGTTTAGGAACCTTATTAGGTTGTTAACGTCTAAGCCAGATAGTTGTTCGAGATTCTCGAACAGCGGTTGGCCCAGGGTTAACAGTCTGTCCTTCCATAGGGCAGGGAGATGGGTAAATGTGCAGATTTTTCTCTCGATCCAATTCTGCCTATTAGAAAATATGGCCTAGCACGACCCTCAAACTACAGTTTGTGGATAGAGAGATTTGTCGGAAGTTCGGAGAAATACGGTGTTAACTGCCTGAAAATGTTACCATGTTCCTTGAGAGATTGTCTCTAGAGGCCAACTTCCTTTAACCTGATTGCATTTTGAGCTGCGATGGAAATGACGTAAAAGTCCAAGCGAATTAACTGCGAAACGACATTCTTAGCAGTACTCGGGCAAGTTTTACATACATGTTCCGGTGCTGCCAATGCATGCAGCCCATTGCACCCTCCTCTGTTTAGTGATATTATAGCCCTTTCGAAGAGCTTTCCACCAAATCAGGCATCCATACGTTAAAATTGGCAGAACTCCACTACGTTGTACATCCACAGCACGAGCTGCGGTGTGAGTCCCAATTTTTTACCGAACATAGATTTGCAGGAATAGAAGGCTATACTGGCCTTCCTTACTCGGTATCACTCAAAAAAAGAAAACCTAATAAACAAACAAACTTTCACGTTTATGATATAATATTATTAGGAAGTGTGATTACTATCTGTTGCATTACACAAAATATGTATTTAGCAGTAAATAGCTTAGCTTTGTGGTATACCATGTGGTCGTTGATAAGGAGCTGTTGATAAAATATGGTAGTTTTTCACCTTTAATGTATTTAATTTAGTTTGAATAGGGCCCCAATTTCATTTTTGCCCCCGGGCCCTTGGTTGCATAATTCCGCCCTTGACCATTCGGATTTGGTGCTCACTGTGAACATGAAACATCAAATGAAGCAAACTTTTCTGAATAAATATTCACCCCAATACCACGCTGTTATCTATCTATCCATTCAACTCACAGGTTATCACCCCTTTGAAAAGTAGTTTTCCCCACCGCCAGCATGATGACTGACGTGCTGTTGACAATCAACTGCATTTCATTTGATTAGTTCTCCACTTTCAATCGATAAATAACCCCGGCCACCGTAACAGATATTCACTCACTTCTGTTGCTGTTGTTGTTGCTAATAAGTCATTGTAATCGAATAATATACATTTCCAAACAGAACCAGCAAATGCACTTGTTATTTAATATTAAAATATTGATTATTTGAGTATTATTTTAACGGTATTGTGTTTGTTGTTGCTACTTTCTAGCTTAGATGAGTAATACATATAATAAATGTGTTTTAATTTTATGTTTGTATGTTTGTTTGTTTGTTTAAATGTTTCTCCAATATCGAAAAGCATTGCAACACAACGTTTATTAGAAAGTAGTAAAAGAGTTTGTAGATTTTCAAAGATTATATTTAATAAGTTGACAGTATTTATTTGAATTTATTTCTGGCGCCAATGCCGGAACACTATTTTACAATGCAGCACTTATTACAAATTAGTAATTAAAAAAAATGTGTCACTTTTGTTGTTTTTTTTCGTCTCTCACAAACAGAAATTCGTCAACCTGTTGACATAATCTCGTTAACTAAGTTTGCATTTTTGTTTTTGCTCAGTATTTAAATTCAACCATGAAACAAACTCACGATTTCTTACCGGTTTTAAAGCAACGGCATATTTGTGTGTATGTGTGAACACATATTTGACTGCTATCGCTTAATTGCTTTCTTTGTCGCTCAGCTGTGCGCAAACTCATAACGCCATTCACATAGTTCATATTGAGCTTAGTACAGAGTGTATGACCACAGCTCACCACTGATGACAATGACTCTCACACTGATTTCGCAAAGGCTAACCACTAGTTGACATTTTGTATGTGCGAACTTTCAAGCATATGTGTGCGTGTGTGTGCACGTTCATACCCACTAAAGATGCTAATGTCAGCGGCGATTGTTGATCCCGCAATCCTCCGCGTAAAACGAGACCTTATAGTATTGTATAGCTGATACAACAACAACAACAACAGACCTTACAGTATTTTTAAGGGGTTAGGAGTAGTCAGAGGCCCGCAAAAATGATGATTTTCAACAATTTTTTTTGCAAGTCAATTGCTTTATTTTACAAAAATAAAAATACATTCAGTTTCGACTTGACTTGAGCAAAATTTCAAAAACAAAAAAAAATTAATGATTGTAAAAATTATAGCTGTTCGGAATTCACAGAGAGGTCGTTAGTTCGAATCTCGGTGAAAGCAAAATTTATAAAAACATTTTTCTAATAGCGGTCGCCCCTCGGCAGGCAATGGCAAACCTCCGAGTGTATTTCTGCCATGAAAAAGCTCCTCATAAAAATATCTGCCGTTCGGAGTCGGCTTGAAACTGTAGGTCCCTCCATTTGTGGAACAACATCAAGACGCACACCACAAATAGGAGGAGGAGCTCGGCCAAACACCTAACAGAAGTGTACGCGCCAACTATTGTATTTATTTTGTATTTTAATAGATTTTTTTTCAAAATTAATAATATGGCGGCCTCAGGAAATATTTTTTAGATTTTCGAGAAAAGAAAACCGATAATTAATTGTTAAAAAACGTCGAAATTTTGGAAGAAAAAATCCTTCGATCAGCCACGAGTTTCTTATGTTTTTCAAAAGCAGTATAAATTTTATTTGAAATCTACCAAGCGGTTTTTAAGTTACAGTGATCACCAGTTCAAAAAACATAGTTTTGAGAAAAACGCATTTAAAGTTGTGTTATCGAACCGGAGCGCTCGAGGGCCCTTTGTTAATTGTTGAATAACTCGAAAAGAAAAAGATATTATAATTTAAGAAAATGCAAAAAATTCCAATTTTTTTTTAATTCTGACTACCCCTAACCCCTTAATGCTACCACGGAATTTCGGGATTCGTCCCGGGAAACATTATTCTTAAGGGGTTACATGGGCTTCCTCGGGTAAAAAAGTCCTATTTTCAATATTTTTCTGTTTAATAGATACATATTTAAAGAATAATTTCTGAAATTTTCAAAAAAAAAAAATTAAAAGTCCTCCATTGCGACGTCATTTCCGGCGACCCCTCGGAAAAAAAGATGCGTCCGTGTTGTCCGCATAACTCCTGACAGGATCATCTAAAATGAAAAAACAAAAATAAGTGTTTTAGTTAGACCATAAACTCGTGCTTGATTGAAGGAAAGAATAAAACAGTAAAAATTGGAATTTAGCAGACATTTTTCTAAAAAATGAAAAGAAAATTTCGGTCAAATTTGCTTTTTTTTAATATATATACATATATATATAATTGTCGCGTACACCCGTTTTGGGTGTTTGGCCGAGCTCCTCCGGTGTGCGTCTTGATGTTATTCCACAAATGGAGGGACCTACAGTTTCAAGCCGACTCCGAACGGCAGATATTTTTATGAGGACCTTTTTCATGGCAGAAATACACTCGGAGGTTTGCCATTGCCTGCCGAGGGCGACCGCTATTAGAAAAATGTTTTTCTTAATTTTGGTGTTTCACCGAGATTCGAACCTACGTTCTCTCTGTGAATTCCGAATGGTAGTCACGCACCAATCCATTCGGCTACGGCGGCCGAAAAAAAATCCTTAGTCCAAACTCTAGTAAATTGTATCTCGAACACCTGCGTAAAATTTCATCAAGATCGGTTGAGTAGTTTTCGAGAACATTTGACAAGCGACTTTGAAAACACAGTTCCGAGAAAAACGCGTTTAAAGTTTTGAGTAACAATAAAAGTGGCTTGGAGCGCACACCTCCAAAAGGCTGTATCTCCGAAACTAATATATTATTCGGATCGACTTGAAAATTTACGATAATATTCTTGAACTGTTGTAAAAATTAGTAAGCAAAAAAAACGATTTTTTGAACCCACGAAACCCATGCAACCCTTTAAATTGAGCGAAAATTTACTAAACCTAGCAGCCTTTTTTTTTTTAAACTGCAGGAATTTAATTTACATTTACATCCTTCAAAGCATACATTTCTTTCAGGTTTCACTATTTTTATTCAAAATATGGCTCTGAACAACTTATTATTTATGAAAAATGGCATCATTTAAATGTCCACCATGAACACGTCACCGGGAGAGTTAAAATGTGTCACACAAGAATTAACATCTTCAAGTGCCCCCGTACACTGAGTTCAGCAATCTCGATCCAAATGTTTTGTTTCAGTTCTGGAATCGTTGTTGACTTATTCACATAGACTTTATTTTTCAAGAAACTTCACTCTGGTCTGCCAGTCCTTTTTTTCTATCTTCAACATTTTCTTCAAATTTTTCACCAACCTTTCGATTGCCGACTCGTTCGGATGATTATTTCCAAAAAAAAACAAAAAAAAAATCATGAATTTTCCGATGTGTTGTTCCAAAAGATCGGCTGTTTTCATAAAAAGTTTGAATAATTTTAATGCGTTGCTCCATAGTGTAAAATTGTATACCTGTCTATTTGACGAGTATATTAAAGGTGACATAAAAAAGGCACCAGCTAGTCAATATCCACAACTGACTTCTAGGCGTTCATTTTGTAAGACCCTTCACATATTCCATTTTAAGATCAGTGTTGTCGCGACATCTAGAAAAATTTAATTTCTTTTTTTTTCATTTTCGAAGATTGAGAATAAATCTGCTCTCCTCACCTGTGCTGTGCCGAGCTCGTTCACATCCCGGAAAGAAATTGATATTAATTTTTACTTACTGCGCGAACTTCTACGCTCGTAGCCACGCAAACCTCACTTCCACATTTTTTGCACTTCTTTCCCACATTATCGCGGTTTAACTTAACAAATGTTTCTGAAAATAGAAAATAATGCTTCATAAATGAACATTCTTTAAGCAAAAATGATTAATTTTTAACTATGAATTTTTCTGTTATATGCACATTCAAATTTGCGTATGTTTTCGATATAAAAAAAATGGATAAATATTTTATTAAGTGCTCTAATATCCAGTTTAATCGCCTTTGGCGGCAATAACTGCTAGGATCCTGGCAAGTATTAAAGCAACGAGGTTTTCGAGAATTTCGTTAGGAATTTCATGTTCCCATATCTAATTAAGCACATTTCATCATTTCTGCCTTAGAGTTTGGTTTCTGTTGAGTCACTTTCTTTTTCATCGTGTGCCAGAGATGCTCAATCGGATTCAAGTCGGAAGAATTTCCTGGCCACGCCATATGCGATATTCTGAAATCTGCAAACATTTTCTACACCTGTAGAATATCGTAAAATATCGGCAGATGACACTTTTCTTAACCATAAGCATGGGATATATCGTTGATTAAATACCTTATAAAACCTTAACGATTTAGCCCGATGGCATGATGCCGGGCCGTCCTGAAAGATTGCCTCAGAAGTGTGTTCTTCTACCAGAGGAATGATGTAATTGGAGACAACATCTCCATACTTTTGGGTGTTCATCATTCCAGCAACAAAGAGTAAAGGACCCGCTGGTTTATGGAAAGAAAAACATGCCTGGACTATTTGCCTTTCAGGATGGTTTACCGTTCTCGTCACACAATTTTCTTTAAAGCGTTCTCGCGGTAGTCGACGGACTTACGGCTACATCCACCATTTCTCGCTATCACGCGAATAGGCACTCGTTCTTTTTTCCGCTTAATTAAATAATAATATGCATAAAATCAGGCATGTACTTTTATTCCAAATTTTCCTACGCTTCAACTTGCAGAAACACAAGTTTGGGCACTAATAGATCCCGGAATTTTCGGTACTTAAAAACAGGAGATTGGCATATCTATTGCGTAAATATTAAAGCGATTTGCAATTACAAAGTATGTGCCAAAGTGGCTGGTCGGTGGAGCGGAATGTTTGTGCGGTCGCATTCAATACTACAGAGAACTCCAGTAGTACCGGAGCGGCGCGCTTCTGGTGAATTTAGAACCAACACGGGTTTGTAATAGAAAATACTAAATAAAATAAAAAATACAACAATGTATAAATTGGCCCTCTGCCTCTGCATCTCTCTTTTGATTGTTCGGGACTAATGCTAAATTTCATGGCAAACAAAACCACAAAGTTGCTCGTATCGCTCAGCGTCAATGTGGTAATATTTATCCCGGTATTCATTCCCTGTATTTGTGTTGCTAAAGCAATTGTTGTCACCAGACAATTTCTTCAGGGCATTTATCTGATTTAGAGTGCCTAAAAAGTTGTTCCCATATACCGAATCCACTTTCCAAATAGTGTGAGGTAGTGAGGTAGTAATAGGGAGGATGCAAGCCCATCCTTTCTGCATGTTTCTCTGCTGAATGACCTCTAAGAACTCGGATGCCAGTAGAAATACATGTAAGGTGGCGCAAAATTAATCATTCAATTCAATTTTGTTTTTGAATACTTTTTTATTAAGTAAAAAAATAATTTTTTGAGTGATGGAAATCTTTATTTGGACCAGCTTGCCAGCTGTCTAGTTCACAAGTGTTAAATATCTTACTTTACCCACTCGTATTCGTTATCGGTCCCATTTCAGCCATGTCTGCTTTGATATCCGACAAGCTTTCACTAGATTAAAAAATAAATAAATATTTGGCTCTTCTCCACTGACACTTCTGTTGGGTGTTTGGCCGCGTTCCTCCTCCTATTTGTGGCGTGCGTTTTCATATTGTTCTACAAATAGAGGGACCTACAGTTTTAAGTCGACTCCGAACGGCAAATGGGTTTTTTGAGGAGCTTTTTCATGGCAGAAATACACTCGGAGGTTTGCTATTGCCTGTCGAGGGGCGACCGCTATTAGAAAAAAATGTTTCTATTGTTTTGCTGTTTCATGCACAGGGATTCGAACCTATGCACTTCCGCATGGTAGTCACGTCAATTACCTTATCCAAGTTCTCTAATTAGCAGTCTTCAAATGGAGTACGGCCTACCAATAGTGGTTCTTGGTCGTACTTTCGCTTTCAAATTCATTCGACATGCAGTTGGCCTCTATGTCTCTTCGATGTAGACTTCAAGTGAGCTGCAGTTTATTCTGTTTCACCACCTCTTGCGAAACTCGGCGATAAACAATAGCGAATTGCTCGTCATATGCAAGAAAGGCGATTATTTGCATTAATTTGGTTTCGAGTTGTCAGTTCCTGAAGACATGAGTAGCGAAGTAGTGGGAATTAGCGAAATCATACTACATAGTTTTCAACCAGAACTACCATTGATAGCCCAGCATTTTTCTGCAGAGAAGTAATCCCAAAGCTCAAACGCTTGAAAATTCAGGTAAACAGATATCCGTTTCTATTTATTGGAACGAAAGTAGTTTGAAAATAAATAAATCTTTCCATACAAGTAAGATGCTTTTAATAGTGATTTTCAATAAGATGAAACTTTTATATTCTGAAAGTTATTTTGAAAAGGCACACCACCTCTCTCTGTAGTATTGTTTACCACTTCGTAAGTCGAGACGTTACATCCAGTTACATTTTGGTAAATTATTTTTAGTGGCATTTTATGAACCGCACACTTTCAAATGCTTCGCGTCAGATATTTGCATGTTTAATGAAATTTTAGTGTTGATTGAATGCTGACTCACAGACGGCGGCTCTATTGAAGCAAACCAAAGTTATTTTTATATTTTACGATGCTAAACAAGCCGCATTATCTCATCAAGACTCGACACGTAATTTTTGTTTTTTAATCGGCTCGCTTATGTCAAAGCCGAAAACATCAATCAAAGCAAAAAAAAAGGGAAGCAAAGCTGATTAATAAGGGGCAAGGGAACAAATCGGCGGAGATAAGGGTTTCCTTTGTTTTTCTCTAATTCTTACCAAAAATGGGACTTTAAGGGGGGACCCTCATTTATCGGGTCAAAAAAATCGATTTTTTGGAAATAATTTTAATCTATTCTACAACTATTTAAGAATATACTTTCAAAATTTCAAGTCGATATCTGTATTTTTGAAGCAGTGACAAAATTTTTAACAGGACGCGACGGGTGGCCTCATCGCCTGTATCCAAAACTTTAAACGCGTTTTTCTCGAAACATCATTTTTCGATTTTGTGTACACAATTGAGAACGCTGTATTGAACCAATCAGGCTTTACAATAGCTCATTTTAAAGATAATTAAATTGTTTTCAATGTGACATTAAGTGTTTTTTTTTAAAAAAAGATTTTCATATTTTTTTGTAATTTTAAAGTCAATTTTTATGCATGAAAAATCACTTTTAACATAAAACTGGGTAAAAAATATCAATTTCGACATTTTTTTTTTAAATCAAAATGTTACATCGAAGGTATTATCCTAAAGTTTTAAAAAAAATTTGGTTTTTTTATTTCAGAAAAAAATTCAGAGCGCTAGAATGTACACAGATAGAATGAGGTGCCATGGACGAGGTGTATATTTCCATACTTAAAATGTTTTTTTTCTTCTCCGAAAATTTTTGTAGACAGTCAAGACATTTATTAAAGTACTTTATGAATTACAAAACGTTTGAAGTTATTTTACCTGAGAAAAAAATTCCCAAAAATGATGCATTTTTCGACCGTCTAAATGAGGGTCCCCCCTTAAATAAACATCTTACAGAGGAAGTAAAAATTTTTTATTTATTTATCTATTACGCGTAAAAACTATAAATTATTTTTACACGAAATAAGGAGCACTGGCTACCAGGGCCTTCAGTTCGCTGTTGCGGATATAAAGGAAAGATAAACTTAATTAAGTCTTATACGTAAAAGTGAGGCTATGATGAAATTAGCTATTAAGTCGTAGTTGTCCATATCCAATTAAGGGATTTTATCCTGTTTGTAATAAATATGCTGATATTTTTAATATGTTTTCTGGCGAAGTAGTATTTAATAGCGAAGAAGGACTTTGGCTATCGAAGATATTTTTCCTCATTGTTGTGAAATGGGGACATTCGTCGAGTAGGTGGTGGACGGTTGAGGCCAATCTCGGGCAGTGTAAGCAAAGAAGTGGGCTGGAACACAGAAGTAGATACGAGTGTGTGGCGGCGATTGTATGTCCTAAGCGTAAGCGGACGAATGCTTTGAGGTCATAGCAATGGCAACTTACTGGATAGTTTGGTGTTGTCCTGCATGGATTATGTATGGTGACGCCATTGGTGTGTTATATTGGCGATGCGATATAAAGTTGTATATGTCTTTTTTTGTGATATATCCAAAGGTTATAAGAGGTTGCTTTGAGTGAGGCAAGCTTTGCTTTCGTCCGCCAGTTAATTTGCATTGATGCCCGCATGTCTTGGTACCCAATTGAGTTTGCTTTGACTGCAGGAGATTAAGTAATATTTGTTCTTTCTGTTCATCCACTCTACACTCCATGGTTCATTTACTATCGGTGCCAATTACTGCTTTTAAATTGTTACTTTCTGCCAAGATGATTGCGTTGAAGATTCCTGCAGCTTCAGCTGTGTAGACGGACCCATGAGAATCAACAACTGCAAACAAGGTATTTGTGACGGTTTTTGAACCATCCGTAAAAATCAAGCACCATTCGGGAGGCAGAGCATTTGTGTGCCCCGCAAAAAGTTGTCGGTACACTGTCGAAATTGTACTGCTCTTCGTGTGCTTCTCAAAATTGAGATTTTATTATCCTTCAGGACGGAGACGATTCCTTTTGGCGAAGGGAAGGAAGTACGATATTAAAGTACTTTTGTGCATTTTCACGCCATAAAATCGGACTTATGGTTTATGCTCAATCAAAGTACCAAAATATGTCACCCTTAAGGCGCCTTCTTCAATTCGTTACTTCTCTGCTTGCTATGCTCGGGCTCTGCTCGCTTGAAGAAAAATTTGCATGGAAACGCAGGAACAGAGTTATCGAGCATGAATTTGTTTTTTAAAGAGTCCAAAAAGTACGGTAACTTATGTGTTAAAAGCAACTTCTTGGGTGGCATGCGGTCAATGACCATGAAAATATTCTTTTCACATATGAAACAATTTTCACTGTTGGAGAAGTTTTTAATAATCAAAACGACAAAATCTACGCTAAAACTTCTAACGATGCAAAAAAATTTGGTTCCAAGGGTTTAGCGTGGCCACCATTCAGCCTCCGTCCGTAATGGGTTGGTGGGGAGTGACTTGTAAAGGCGTTACATTTCTTCATTTCTCCGAAAAAGTTGTTAAGGCCGGGCCAAAGGTGTACCAGGAGGATGTCTTAGAAGGCATGTTGAAGCAGTTGAGCAGTACTCTCTTCATTGGAGAGAGGTGGATCTTCCAGCAAGATTCCGCTCTAGCCCATAAGGCAAAAAGTAACCAGCAGTGGCAAACATCACAGAAATTTGGAGAGTCCGAAACAATATTTCCAATATGGCTTTGATGGCTTGTGTAAAAGCAAATGGTGACCATTTGGAATGAAAACTAATTAAGTATAGTTTTGTTTTAATATTTACATGATTGAATAAAACTAACTTCATTAAAAAAGTATTATAATTTCATACCTATAACGGACTAAATGCAGAACTAATTATATTCAGTGTAAAATTTCATGCGTTCGCTCTTGTTTTTCAGCCTAATAAAAAGCTTCTTTCGCGTAATTCGCCGATGAAAGTTAGGTTTTTTCAACGCATTTCGAACTGTTTCATCACAAACTACTTAATTAGTGTTTACTTTATTAAGTTGTATGGCTGATAGAGTAAAGAAGCTGGAGAGGGTACAAAGGTCTGCCCTCATTGGAATCAGTGGGGCGCTCCGCTCCTACTCTACTCTAGCGCTTAACGCTATGCTGAATGTGGCACCCGTGGGCATTGTAGGAAAAAGTACCGCTCCACGCGCCGCAATCAGGCTAAGGTGTTCGGGCCATAAACTAGACTTGAGCTGCGGACACTCTAGCTTTTTTAAAAAATTTTTGTTTATCCCCATGGTGCTGGATCATTGTACACGTACGCTAGGTCTGAGCGGAGCTTTTTCCACTTATATTCCCTCAAGGGATGAATGGGCGGGGTGTAACTTTGACGGCAAGGCATGGCAAACATGTTCAGGGAGCTCCCCATCAAGCTCAAATTCAGGTTTCCGGACCACTGTAATGTTTTCCAAGCGCAGGTAGCCGCAATTAAGGAAGCACTGGATTGGTTGCTTACTTCAGTAATGACCGTTAGGAAGTAAATATTTATTCCGCTAGCCAAGCGGTAATAAGGGCCTCGCGCTCGTTGTTTGTGCGTTCAAAATTGGTCGGGGAATGTCTAGCTTCTCTCTCTCGATTGCATCCGAATACTTCGATATCAGGCTCATTTGGGTGCCCAGTTACAGCGGCATAGAGGGAAACTGCTGGGCTGATGAGTTGGCTAGACAGAGAACTTTGGAGGCGGTTTCGTCGCAAAATGAGTGAATTGGGGTTCCTTTAAGAACCTATGGTATGCTCTTGGAAAGATGAGCCTCGAGTCAACTCAGCAAGCGCAGACGTGTAAGGTCGCGAGATCTTTCTGGCCACGGGTAGATCGGGGACGCTCGAGGGAACTCCTAAGGCTAACAAAGCCTCAGCTCTCGAGTTTGGTGGGAATTCTTACCGCACATTGTTCGTTAGGTGTCCATGCAGTGAGATTTGGGATTGCCTCAAGTCCGTTCTGCAGAAGCTGTCTTGAGGACGAGGTAGAATCATCCCAACGCCTTCTTCTCAGCTGCCCTGCTCTCCTCTGGCAAAGATTTCGACATCTGGGCTCTCATTTTTTCGCTACGCCTGCGGATATAGTGGGTTTAAATATCACAAATTTGGTGAAGTTCATCAGTAAATCAGCCACCGTCGGCGTTGTCGTAAGTGCATGGTCATCATCCTCTAATCCCAGGGCTCCTTTCCCCTGTATGGCATCACAACAGTCTAATTTTGAATATTTGTCCAAGTGGGCCCCAAGCTAGGGCAGCCATTTAACCTAACCTAACCGATGACATTATTCATTCGAAATATAACGGAATAACAATAATATTCCATTTGATTACTGAAGTACAGCTATTTATTGGAATTCATAACACCAGGAAAGAAAAAAAGCTGAAGTAAAAATATCAAATATCTGCATATATATTCGCATAACAATGAAATGTAATGCAAAATCTAAATAAACTTTACGAATTCACTCATTTTGGACGTAGAAAATGCCTCGAAATTTGCCAAAACCATATGGAAACACATTTTTTGTCTCAAAACGAGCAACAAGAAAATATTTTCAAAGACAGAAAACTTACAACCGGCCATTAACGATCACGCGTATCTGTATATTTCTAGGTGTGTTGCATGTGTGAGTGTGACTCTGAGTGTGTACATACATAAATGCATGACTTTTACAAATACATAAGCGCACTAATTAATGGACACCTGTGCCGCTGCTTATGGTACTCAAGTGTGACAGACTTTTGATACATATGCGATCACGCAAACAAACGAATGTGTGCTTGTATGGGTGAATATTAAACCCTCTCTCTTACCTGACACTACATCATACCACACACCGCCTGATGAGAACCTTTCAGCTGTCGTTGATGGTCGCTTCATTTTCGATTCTACTTTACTTTACTTTTTTGGTTTTTCGTTTTTTGTTTCTCTTCTATTTTGTATTTAACTAGAATTACTTTTAGTTACAAGTTAGGTAAGTTTCTAACTCTGCACGCAAGCGATGTACGATGTAGAGAATACAAAGGTGGTGGTGTTATCTACAGTATCACCACTTTGTTCTTGGCGTATTTGACAGAATCGGCTGTTTTGAGTGACGTCAGCAGAGAACAGAATAAACAAATTTTGGGCGCAAGTTACTGTAGTTGTGAATATATTGGCTTTTCAATTAAGCAAATAATAAAAATGTATGTGCTAAACTGAACGTCACGGGAGTCTAAAGGGTTTTCCAATGAGAGGTGTTAATCCTGTAAAAGATCAATGGTTTCGTCGTTGATTGTGTGGCACGTAGCGCCGTCTTGTTGAAAATAAACCTTGTCCAAATCAATACCATCCAATTCCGGCCATAAAAAATCGTTAATCATCTCTCGATAGTGCAATCCATTTACCGCAACTGTTGCTTCAGCTTCATTTCATTCGAAAAAGTAAGTTCCAATGACTCCGCCGGACCATAAACCGCACCAAACTATCCTCACACGTTGAGGATAGAGAGGCTTTTCAACAATAACTCTTGGATTTTCTGAGCCCCAGATCCGACATTGTGCTTGTTGACGAAGCCACCGAGGTGCAAATGGGCATCATCACTGACGATGATTTTTCGATGGAATTCCGGATAATTTTCATGCATTTCAACGATCCAATCAGCAAAGACACGACGTTGTTGATGATCGGCCGGCTTGAGTTCTTGTGTTCACTGGACTTTATAAGCCTTAAGAGCCAAATCTTTATGCAAAATACGGTGCAATGGTGTTTGTGGAATGCCTAATTCCAAAGAAAGACGAGGAATGGACAAACCTGGGTTGTTTTCTTCAACACTTTCGGCTACAACAGCAATATTTTCGGCTGTTCTTGAGCGACGTGCACGGGTTTTATCCTTCACATCACTAACTTGTCCCAACAGCTCGAATTTTTTCACCAATTTCTGTATTGCGGTCCGACAAGGTGCTTCACGATGACCCAAAAATGATCGTCTCTGCCAAATTTTCACCATTTTTATAGTGAATTTTAATAATTTGAATGCGTTATTTAATCGAGTATCGTTCCATTTTTATTAATTGCGTAGTTTCTACTTGTCAAATATTAAAAAATGACAGCTTCAAAGTGACATCTACCGAAATAGCGGGCTATTCAAAATAACTCCTGTTATTGGAAAACCCTTTATTATTTTGTGTTCTATCATTCTTGCGAGGGATGCGTAAAGGTGTCTAACCAACGAGCGTAGGTAACAACGTTTGTGTTTGTGCTTGCGATCGCATTTGTCAGCTAACGAACTGAAGTGTAACTGCTGCTGCGCCACAACCTTTTTGAGTTAGAAAATGATTCATTGAACTTTCTTAGCTCTTTCTCATTGTACACATATACATACATACACATTTTTTTACTCTCTGTTTTGCGTTCTATTTGCGAAACGCTTTATTTTTTAGACTAGCAAGTTTTTATTTTTAATTTTTTTTTTATTTATTTATTTTTTTTTTCTTCATATTTTTAACATTTTATTTTTATATTCTGCTTCTTCTCTTTCTTTTCGTTTTTGCTATCCAGCTCAAGGTACTCGCTTTATTCTTACCTATTTTCGCTTTTGTGCCGCATTTGGCGTTTTATATTTTTTTTTTTACATCTCCAAGATGATTTTTAAATATATTCTCTTTCGAGCTGCCACAGACTGATTTCCGCTTTATTTTCTAGACAATCACAATATCAACAAATTTCTCAATTTCACGGATATAGAATTTAGTCTAGTTTTTAAGCTTTAATTAGTGCGCTAAAAATCTCTTTTAAACGTTTTGAAGATATTTTTTTTTGTTGTGGTGGAATGAATGAAGCGTTTATTTTAAAAGTTCGCCTCTTTTTTTCATTGAAATATAATCTTTTTTGTGTATTCGGCTAATACTTACACCACAGTAACATTAAAAATGTATGGAAATTTATTTCCAAAATAAGTTTTCAATAAAGAAGAGATCGCATTGCCTTTCGCTTAATATTCGATGCTCAGTGATGAGGCTCGTTTCTGGATAAGTAAAAATGTCTCAAAAAGTTGGGTTAAAAATGCCTTCGCACCATATAGTAACCATCGCTACTACGTGTGTGGTGATTCCAATAAAAATATCCCTCCTCTTCTCTTTGATTTTTCCCTCCACCCCGAGACTGCTTCCGCATTGCTTCGAGGCGTCCTAAGAAGTACTTACTCACCTTGCGTCCAGGGTCGCCTGTTTTGAGAAACCTATGCTCAATGCTCTTCAGCCTAAATTTCCATTTCACACTTCTTCTTTTTTCGGATAATATCCTCCACGGATGTTATCATTTTCTCGATTATTTCTTCAGGCGTAAATACACCAATATCTCGGTGCAGAGCTGTTCTCTCTATGTTCCACCTCTCGCCTTTAAAGAAGGTGTGCACCGCATCATCATACTCAGTATCTCCATATATGCAGTTTGGTAGGCTCACTTTTCCCATTCGCCACAAATATCAGGTCAGTCCATAAGTTCGTGCGTTTTTTAAAGGTGGTTTTAAAATTAATAAAAAACATGTTTAAAGTATTTATTAAGGCAGTAGTCTGCTTTAGAAGCCGAAAAAAAGCGTTTTTTAGCAATTTTTTTTGAAAGGGAAGGAAATGATTGCGGTAAACGGAATTTTAAGACGATAGTGTACTATATTTAAGGTTTAAAAAACAATATTTATTTTTAAAAAATATTGAAATTTTTTAAAGTTGTAAGTATTTTTCTGGAGCGCCTGGAGTCTGCACTTGTAAATCGGTGCCGGTGATGGAGGTCGTGCGATGCATCTGAAACAGTCGAACCAATTTTTTTTTTAATTTTTATAAGTTTCTTTTCTTTATGAACTAAAAAAATACCGAAGAAGTTATAAAATTCCAAATTTTTTCGAAGTTTGAAAAAAAAATTCACTTTTTTAAGAAAAAAATTGACTTTAAGTTGCAAAACAAGTAGTTTAAATAATACTTTTGTCCAACTTTTTTAGTTCAAATAGAAGATTATTTAATACTGAAGCTAGATCACTTTGGTTTTTTTCGATCGGACATATATTCTTTTTGCTATCGCCGGCACCGTTTTCTAACACTTGTGAAAATGAAAACTCGAGAAAACGCGCTTTAAAGTTCTGCCTGAGCATTCGCACCTGTTCGACGCTCGGCCACCAAAACTGCTCTAGCTTCGAAAATATGTCGAATTGGCCTCTGGAATTTTAAAGACATATTCTTGGATAGTTTTGGAAGAGATTTAAAACAAAACAAAAAAATCGATTTTTTGAAGCCTGTAAAGCAGACTACTGCCTTAATCAATAATATATTTTCCTTCCTCATTTACAATGTCTTCTCAACGTTTAGGCAAATTTTTAATTCCCTGCTCAAAAAATTGTTTGTCCTTGGAGCCAAAATACGCTTCGATATCCCTTTTTATAGCTTCTTTTGAGGAGTAGTTCTTGTTACTCATAAGGGATTGAAGCCCACGGAAAAGGTGATAATCACAAGTTGCAATACCCGGAGAGTTCGGTGGATGCAGCATTAGCTCCCATCCGAGCTCGTTCGGCTTGCCTAATGTTTGCCTTGCGCTATGAGGTCTTGCGTTGTCGTGGTGAAACAAAACTTTGCGTCTATTCATTAAAGACGATCGATTTTTTTAAGTGCCTCATTCAGGTTTGATAGCTGATGGGAATAATAATCAGCAGTTATCGTTTGGTTTAGTTCCAAAAGTTCATAATAAACAATACCGGACATATCCCACCAAATAGACAGGAGAATCTTCTTGGGGTGGAGGCCATCTCTAGGGGTCGGTTCTGGTGTTTCATCTTTATCTAACCATCGGCGTTTGCGAACAGGATTATTGTAAAGGACCAATTTTTCATCACCAGTAACGATAAGGTTCAAACAATTTTCATTTTCAAGCCGTTGCAGCAGCTGAGAACACACATTCACTCTCTGCTGAAGGTTGGCGACGGAAAGTCTATGCGGAACCCATTCTCCCAGCTTTGAAACCTTTCCCAACTGGACCAGGTGCCTGTGAACTGTTTCATGCGATCAATTTAACCTCTGAGATATCGACTGTCAAATTTGGCTCAGCTCAGAAAAGTGCTTAAATTCTGTTATAGTTTTGAATTTTTATTCAATAAAAATATTCAATGCAAATTAGTTTCATATTCTCTGAGTGAAGCAAACGTATGTAAAAGTTGGTTAAGTTTCAAGGGCCGGTGTTGATTTTGAATAAAATACAATTTTTTTTGGAAATTATTATAATTTCTCTTTATTATGATAATATTGGTATTGCTCAATTACGTATGGAATAAAATATTAGCCAAATGGCCGCCGCGGTTTCGGCGGCACACCTCCATCCGATGTTCCAAATTTTCGATGACGCTGAGGCAAAGTTGCTGTTAATGTGCCAATTCGGCACATCATCGTCATCATTTAGCTCTTGAATTATTGCTGGCTTATCGACGTACACCTTTTCTTTCAAATAACCCCAAAGAAAGAAGTCCAACGGTTTCGTTGACGTTTAGGTGTGGTTCACATTCAACATCGGCCCTTGAAAATTAACCACCCTTTAGATTTTTCTAAATTACATTACACACTCGCATACCTTCTTATTTGCGTACACTCGTTTCATATTACTACACGTTTTACACGATTTTAATATTATTATTTTTTTTTTTTTGGAATTGCTATTGACCTTTTCGTTGTTTCGAGCCAGTCAATTAGACTACTCCGCTGGCTTATCAATAAGGCGTGAATATCAGCTCATCAATGATAAATTCATCGCACTCGTGTTAGCCGATAACACAGATTTTCTATTTATTCTCTATTATTTATTAATAAAACGTTTTTTTTTTTTCATTTCAATTTTATGACAGTTGATTGCTTTTTTGACTTTGGACCGTAATTGCCTTTTCGAAAGTAGCTACGTGATCAATATTTACTTCTCTTTTCTATATATTTTTTGGTTTTTGTTGTTGTATAAATCTTTGATCTTTTATAGTACAACATGCATGGCTTTTCGCATTTTAATCACTGCTTATGTTTTGGCTTTTCGCTTACGCTACTTTTGTTGTCAGCTGGCAGCGTCAGTGGGACGGCAGTAGGAGGGACGTATTTGAACTCAAAAAATGTGAATTAATTATATGCAAATAGCTTGAAATGCAGTCGGATAGCCAGGGTTTCTGATTGAAATTAAAATAACGAAAGAAGAAGAAAAAAGAAAGAAATCAAAGAAAAATAATAAATAAGCCAATAAATATTTGCAAACTTGTGACAGCTTTTTAGGTTACATTTGAGCATATGTATGTATGTATATAGGTACATAATCAGTATCTAAATTTCGAATGGAATCGAGTTTTATATAAACAAATGATAATTTTACGATGTCTGCCGCTGACGATATTTTGATTTCACGCATATTTACTTATTGCCCTGCAAAAACAGTGACAGCCATTTGACCTATGTTGAAAAAAATTCAGTTGGCGTGGTCAATATTGGACCGTTCACCGGCTCTCAGGGAATTTGACAGAACCAGCTGATGGGCTGACGTACATAGGGTCATTACAGCGACTTGTTTACGAAAAAACTGAGTTTGTGTTGGTGATATACGAGAAAAGCAACACAGTATTTGCCCATATTACTTCGTTGGCGTCTGAACAACATGGTTGGACGAATGTGTGAAAACGTGTGAAATGCTGCCGAGTTTCCGGTGACGCTTCAGCCGAAGTTTAATTAGCTAAATTTCGTTTTTCACTATAACTGAAGGGTAAGCTTGGAAGTCTATTATCCTTGATTTGATTTGGTAACTTGTACTCAAGAATGATAGATTTTCAAGGTGTGCTCTTTAACTATGGTGAAAAAGAAAATTGTGAGGGGAAATTTGGCTGCCACCTCACTTGGGAGATTCTTCAGCCGAATTCTGCACGATCATTTCACATGTATTCACACACTCGCCCAATCAGTCGTTGTTCAATTGGCAACGTAGTTTTGTCATTGGTTGTTTTTTTTTTTCGTAAATCACTAACACAAGCTAAATTTCGTTAAACATATCCCAAGTGACGTCAACTCTTCATTTAATTCTGCCAAATGCGCTCAGAGCCGATTAACGGCCTGCTAAATAGCACACTTCTGAAAGTCTTTTCATCCTAGAAGGCCAAACCTGGTAATCTATCATCCTTGATTTGACCAATCATATGATGGCAATATTCGGCAATGCTCGGAGCAAAGTTTCCATTACATTCTTAAGAGACATTTGTATTATATTTGTGACTCTTCACCTTCCTCTAACTTAAGGAATTTGTCGACGAAAATAAACATATATCTGTACTGCTCTTTTGTACTGCTGCTTCTTTGTAGTCAACGTGGAAGTAAATATTTATCACGTATGACAAATCACAGCTGATATCTAAATCTTGCCTATATTTTGCGCCGGTTTCCATTTGCTTGCTTAATAATGAATTGTTTGATAAATTTAGCAGTGAAATCAGAGAAAGTGACTTGACTGACCTAGAAAAAAGTGACTAAAGTATAAAAAGTTTGGGGGTCAAAGTTTGTTGCTGCAAATAAAGTGATTTATGCCGGAAATTAAGTATCTGACGAACAATAAAAATCAATGAAAATAATGCATTATGCTTTAGTACAGGGTTTGGTTGAAAAGTAATGAGTCTTATTTTTTTAAGCAGTTTTATTAAACCTTGAGCGTCAATACACCGCTGGTAGCGGTCCTTCCACTGCAGGAAACATTTTTAAACTTATCCGCCGGAATCGCGTTCAATTCGGCTGTCACAGTTTTTTGGATCGCCTCGATGGAGTCGAAACCCCTCCCCTTCAGTTTTCTTTTCAGGCCCCTTCAGCTTTCTTTCAGAAGAAGTCCGGAGGGGACAGGTCTGGACTGTAGGGAGGGTGGGGAAGCACCGGAACCTCCATCTTGGCCAATGCAGAGGTGCAGAGGAAGGCGGTGTGCGCCGGCGCATTGTCGTGATGAAGGTTCCAAGTGTTGACGAGGTCGGGGCGACGCGGTTTTTCAGCCGTAGGAGCAGTTCTTTGTAAAATGCCGCGTGCACAATGCTTCCTGGAGGTACAAACTCCTTGTGGACGATGCCTCGAGAGTCGAAAAAGATGATCAGCATGGTTTTGACCTTGGATTTCGACATGCGCGCCTTCTTGGGTCGCCCTTAGGATCGTACTGAAAGCAGCAGGTTTCATCTCCTGTGATACAATTGTCTAAAGTATTATCCTGTTCGAATAACGTTGCTCCAACGATCGCTGCATTGTCGCCACTGCAAAGTCCTAACACCCTTTTAAAAAAGCTTTCACGCACGGAGCGATGTTGACTGCACCGCTGTTGCCAGCGAACTGTGACCGGTTTCTAGTGGAAGGGGAAAGTCCAACGATCATTTTTCCCCAACAGCCGATTAGGTTGATCGCTTGGCAGAGGCTCCGCGCGGGAAGGCTCATTACTTTTCAATCAAACCCTGTATCTGTATTTGATAGTTTGATAACAATAAACTATGATAATTTGATATAAAATAAAATAAATAGCTGTTCTACTTACTTTTGTTCTTTCATCACATATTTGGATGCTACTGGTTTTTATCACGATGTAGAGGATACTATACAGCTGGCGCTACTTTATTTTGGGGGAATTTGACAATCGAGTGTCGTCAGTACAGAACATAAACAAACTTTTACGTGCAAATGTATGTGAGCCCGATTTATTCTATGTTCTTGGCTTTCCATAATTCTACAAAAATACAAGTAAGAACAGTCTTCTTCTTTGTAAGTTTTGACAAGCACCTTTGGTGTGAGTTTGACAGGCAGTCAAGTGTGTCAAAAAAAAAAAAAATACGAAATAATATCTTTGACTTATTGACTTTCCAATAACAAATATTTGTAATAAATTTCTTAGCTATAAGAATGCTTTTAATTGAGAAATATCTGAGTTTTTACGTCAGTTTTTAGACTTTTCGGTACGATTTTATACGAAATTTAATATAATAATTTTTTATGCAACTATTTTACATAAAAGAGCGTTTTGGGGTGGTTTCAGCTGAGAGTGGTTTTACTCATAGATCTGTACAATGCCTTCCACTCACTTTTGCTTAGTCTACCATTTTTTTTTTTGTTTATTTATTTTTTGTACAGAGGGCACGGCGCTTGGCAGGTGCAATCTTGTATTCTTTCATTAGGCCTCTTCTTTTCGCCAAGACTTAGCAAGTGGTGAATAGATGAAGCAACTGGTACAAATGAACATACATACATACGTCGGCAATGCGTGAAGAGAGCGGCCTTAAATTGCATTGTTGGTAAGGCAGTGTGGCACACCAGTCTAATGATCTATATCCATACTCGGTAGCAGCGAATCTTACTCGATAACTTTGTTGTTGCTTTCGCATGCAATTTTTTCGTCAAGTTAATCGAGCGTTGAGATAGTGAGCGGGGAAATGGCGCATAGGAGAGGCCTATTCTTGGAGTTTTACCAGTTTTGCGCATACGAAACGCAAAAATTAGCATAGCTCAAACACTTGACATTTGCAAAAAGTGCCAAATTTTTGCATCAAACTTAATGCTTTGCAATATTAACGCACTGATGGAGACCCGAACAAGCCCATACTGACTTAAAAGTTGATGAAATATTTATTTGGTAAATAATATTTTTGACGTTTTCGCTTATGACTGCTGACTTGATGACTTATTGACCTATTTCAAAAGAGTTGCATACAAAAATAAATATAAATATAAAAATTTGCTATCTGTTATCTCATATATCTATTTCGAAATAGCTATTTCTGTTTCATTAAAATTGAAAAACAAAAATACTAATGAAGCGTTGAGTATAATTAAGTTTTTCTGAAGCCTTATAAATGGCTGTGCAGCCATTTTTGGTTAGTGATCTTCACTTCCGATTATCTGAAGGTATTTTGCGATTGTTGCATAGTTTCTGCATTCAACAGGGTAAAAAGATTATTTATTGGTTTTTAATTGGCGAACAATTTTGTGTTATGAGTATAGTAAAGTATTTTGCATAGCATAAGTATATATTATGTATGTATGTATGTATACTCGTATGTAGGTATACCATAAATGCTGCAGAAATAAGCAAAATGAACTTCGCTCGGTACTTTTTTTGTTTTGTTTTTTGCCATTTAAAAACTTAATATACTTGGGTATTATTCTGTTGTATTTTGCCATTTCCAACTTCGTTTCTTCTTGCTTCTCGTGCTAGTTAACAAAAAATATTTGAAGCAGGGGTCGAATTACAGTCACTCACACTTAATTTGTTGGATATACGATTTTGTTGTAAAGTGTTCTACATTTCATATATTTTGAGAAAATGGAAACCGAGTATGTAAACATCTCATTTAATTGTTTTATTTCATTTTTCAACATAAAATACAAAAAAGTGCCCACTCATTTTATTGTAATGCAAAAATAAAAAATAGAAATAACAAATTAAAAAATAAAAACATACAGAGAATTCTCGCCACATTTTAAGAGTTAACAAAGAGCAACTATTTATTTCAATTTTTTTAAATTTTAAGGTACCAGGTTGTTCAATAAATTTTGCGGTTCGATAGGAGAGGGCGTTGCTACCAGGCCTTCTTTGCTTCCAAGCCATTTCATATCGCTAACAGAAGTAATTAGAACCATTTAGTTTTTGCAAGTTGAAGATGCGTTAAACCCAGTTCAATATACAGACGTTTCTACATACAAAATTAAAATTAAAGTAAAAAAAAATTAAAATTAAAAAAAAAATTAAAATTAGAATAAAAAAAATTAAAATTAGAATTAAAAAAAAAATTAGAATCAAAACAAAACAATTAAAAAAATTAAACAAAATGAAAATTCAAATTAAAAAAAAAATTGAATTAAAAAAACAATTAAAAAAAATTAAAATTAAAATAAAAAAAATTTAACAAAATTAAAAAAATTCAAATTAAAAAAAAAAACAAGATTAAAATTAAAGTAAAAAAAAAATAAAATAAAAAAAAAAATAAAATAAAAAAAAAATAAAATAAAAAAAAAATAAAATAAAAAAAAAATAAAATTAGAATTAAAAAAAAAATGAAAATTAAAAATCTTAAATTAAAAAAAAATTAAATTAAAATAAAGAAAATTAAACAAAATTAAAAAAAAATTCAAATTAAAAAAAAACAAGATTAAAATTAAAGTAAAAAAAAAAATAAAATAAAAAAAAGTAAAATTAGAATTAAAAAAAAATGAAAAAAATTACAATAAAAAAAATTAAAATTAAAAAAAAAAATTACATTTAAATTAAAAAACATTTAAAAAAATTAAAATTTAAATTAAAAAAAAATTAAATTAAAATTAAAAAAAAAAATTAAAATTAAAAAAAAAATTTTAATTAAAAAAAAAAATTAAAATTAAAATAAAAAAAAAAGTTATCCAAGGGTTGTTTTTTTGACTTTGACGTGCGTTATTTCTGAGACCATTTAAATTTTCTAGTTGCAATGGAAAGTAACTCAAGGGGCTGTTTTATTCTCTTTTAATAGGTAGAAACAATTTAATATTGAAAATTCTTTTTATTACCCAAAATTTCAAAAAATAAAAACAGCTCCTCTTTCGCGTACTCGTATAAACTAAAACTGAAATCCAGAAAAATTTAAAACTGGTTTTCTTTGGAAACTTGTCAAAACAACTCAAATCAACTGCGCACTTTCTTTCCTATCAAACGCTAAATTTTTCATTTTTTTCAAAGTCAGTGCGAATTCCTTCAAGGTGAAGGCACTACAGCAACTAGGAATTTTTGTATTTATTGTCAAGGTGGCCTAATTCTTTGTTGATTTGTTGGTTTTTTACATTCGCATTTCAGGTAATAATACAAATTTTCTGTAAAGCATCAAGATTTCTTGATCTGAAATAAAGAACTGTTAACTTTTTAAATAACTTTTTGTTTGTTAAACGCCCACTGACTTTGTTTAGCAAATTTTAAATAATATTTTTTTTTGTCAAAATTCCACTGAATTTGTGTTACGGTACACAAGCATTTTCATTCTTATATCTTCTTTTTTGTTGTATTAGAATAATATTTACACTTAACATCAAAAACAGCGCATGAATCAAAAGCTTATTGCTGCTATGCCTTTATAATTTTTCCTTAGAAATCTGCGAATTACAATTAACTTGCAATTTTCACTTTATAATTTGCCAGAATTGTGTAAGTGAGACCGGATAGCTCACTGCATATCAGGGAAATTTTCCCGCATTTTCGCATACTTTTCTCCATTATCCCCTTCTCTGTAGAATGCATAGATGCGGGGTCGGCAACATTGTTTCAACGTGCCAAACATTGTTTCCCCGACGATGTATCAAACATATGTTTTTACCGGCTTTTTCTATTCACCATGAATCACACGTATGTTTTCAATTCCCTTGTAGCTGTATTCACAGTTGTTATCTTTCACCTCAGCAGAAAATGCTTTCAACTCAGCTCGCGTGCTTTTTTCGTTCACGTGTTGTATGCACAGCAACTAGCCTCAATTGTAAAGCGATGAGTATTCCACGATAGATGACGCACGCGGAGAGCTTTCCATTGTTAGCTCTACTGACCGCTAGAGGACGCCGTTGATCTTTTGCATAACAAGAACATTTGGTAGTTTATGAGGCTCGGCTGATATATTCGCTAGCAATATTTTTGAAATATGCATAAATACAGGTTTTGTAAATTCGAATGGATTACCGGCGCAAGATCGAAGATAAAAATAAATTTCTTGGATGAGAAAGAGAGAAATAATGGCAATGGCTTTTCGTAAAGCAAATTTTTGAAAGGTAGTGACGCTACCTTTATGACACCAATATTTTGTACGAGTATATTGGAATTTTTCGATAAAATAGAAAACAAAGAAGTCATTCATTTAGAAGGCAAAATACAAAAATATGAAAGGAATTAATTAATTTGGCTTCCTCAAATTATTTGAAAATATTCATTATAAATTTCCAAATATACGGTTATCAAGCACACTAATTAAACTGAAGTGTTATGTGCAAAATAAAAATCCCTGTCAGCGGGAATATTTTTATCAAGCATGGTTTGTCTTACCTTGGGTTTTCACAAGACAATAAATACTCAGAAGACAATTGAAAATACGATTAGCTGTCAAAAAGCAGAACAATTGTTTGCGTAGCCTAGGCGTCCAGACAGTTATAAGATTTTTTTTAACCCTTTCGGGACGAGTGTCGGCATAAGGTCGCCCAAGTCGGTTTACCCTTCCAGACGCGTGCCGGTATATAGCCGCGAAAATTGCTTCGTAGCTGCAAGGTTTGCGTCGTCTGTCGTTCTGAGCGATAAGATATGCATAGGTATAGCAAAAGAGTTACGTTTTCATTCAAAGACATTAGGGGCCATTAGCGATGAAGTCTTATCTTCCTTATAATGTAAACTTACGATGTGAGACGTCGGTAGAGTCCGAAAGAATTTCAGTTCTTCGAATCAGTCTCTCAGGGTCACTGCCAGAGGAACCAGCAGGCTCTTTATATATTTTTTATTTTATCCTACGCACGAAGGCTAAGCGATCTAAAGATGATGCGTTAGATATTGACATTATTTGCCGTCATTACCATGCCAGAATATAAAACGTATGCAACCGAGTAAATACAATCAAACTTGTTTTTGTTTGTAATAATTTTTTGATTTTATGCAAAAATTTTCTTGTGTTAAATAAAATCTTAGTTTTTATAACGTTCAACATATTTTATTTCTTTACTGCACACTCCAATACCTCTCGTCCTCAGTGATGCTCGCCCGTCGAGCGGCTCCGTCCCCAAAGGGTTAATATTTACCCTCAAGCATTGCAATCAAAAAGTTTAAAAGCAGCCAAAGAAGAGATACTCTTGAAAGAAATTCTTAAATTTTATAAAATAAATAAAAAATATAAACGATAATAAAAAAAAAATAAATAATAATAATAAAAAAAAATAAAAATTATAATAAAAAATATAAAAAATAATAAAAATATAAATAATAATAAAAAAATATAAATAATAATAATAAAAAATATAAATAATAATAAAAAAATATATATAAATAATAATAATAATAAATATATATTTTTTTTTTTTTTTGGTGGGTGAGGTAGGGTTCATAATGCCTTCGCACTTACAGCGACCGTCGTCTACTGCGTCGTGTGGTGTGGCCACTAAAACAATCCCTCCTCCTTTCCTGGGGAGACTCCCCTGCCGGAACTGCTTTGTGCATTACTTCGGGAGGGCCCAGGACGGTGTCCATGAAAAGGACCAATTCTATTCACCCACGTCTGGGTCCACCATATTTGTAGCCAGCATGCATGCTATAGGCTCGTCTTCTTGTGTCTCTATCTGCGGGGCTTCATGTTGTCGGCTTATCTTCTAGTCAGGTATATTAGCATGTCGGTTAGGCATCTCTGTCTATGTCAAGTTTTTTGGCACGTAGGACTCGCTTTATATTATATATGTACATGCGAATAATTTGCCAATTTTCTGCGCTTTCTATCATTTTATCAGTGATGTTGTCAGCTCTTAAGGGGCCTAGTCTGCCTTCGACGGCTTTGCGATCTAGTTTCCATCTCTCACATTTGAAGAAAATGTGATCTGCGTCGTCAATAAGTGCATCTCCGTAGATGCATTTAGTGGTTTCTGACTTGCCTATTTTGTTAAGGTATTTGTAAAAGATCCATGTCCAGATAGCATATGTGTAGTATAATAGTTTACCTCGCCGAACTGTCATAACAGACCAACCAACCAGACCAATAACCATTTGTCTAGATTTGGTATAAGTCTCTTCGTCCATCGGCCTTTCGTCTCTGACTCCCATCGCTCTTGCCATATTTGCAGTGTATGTGCTCTAATTTGCTGCTTTGCGCTCGTTTTGGTGCGGGCGCGTGTGTGGTCTCCTATGGCGTTTGTCTCGCTCTTTTTAAAGTTCCATAGTTCTTTTCGCTCTCTCGCTAGCAGATCTATAGGTATCGTGCCGCTAATAATGAGTACCGTGCGATAAGCTGAAGCAACACGGAGGGTGGCGGTTCTTTGGGCCTTGGCCAGGATCTTGCGGCGACACTCAGTTTTAAGTGTGTCCGCTCATACTTCACATCCGTATAGTAAAATTGATACCGTCGTGTCCATGAGCAGCTTCCGCCTGCTTGCGATGGGTCCTCCGATGTTAGCCATTAGTCTTGATAGCCTTGAGATTGTTTTGGCGGATTTTTCAGTAGCGTACTGGATTTGTGCCCAGTATGTCAGCTTGTTGTCGAGTTTGATGCCCAGATAGTTCACCACTTTTGAGGTTGTTTTGTTCTCTGTGTAGACTGGCATTGTCACTTCTACAGGTATGCGCGCTCTCGTGAATAGTAACAGTTGTGTTTTTATAAATATATTAATAATAATAAAAATATAAATAATAATACAAAAATTTAGATAATAATAAAAAAAATATAAATAATAATAAAAAAATATAAATAATAATAAAAAAATTTAAATGATAATAAAAAATATATAAATAATAATAAAAAAAATATAAAAAATAATACAAAAATTTAGATAATGGGTAAGACTCCGTCAGAAAATATGAGATTTGCAAGTGGTCTTTCGATTTCTTTGAAACTTTGGGAAATATTAGTTCTAGGTAAGATACATTCGAGTCTAAAAGGATTTTGAAAAATTTTCAAAATTGAGTCATCTACGCCATGTTGAAAATCGGGAGCGTGTTTTTTGCAAAAATCAATATTTCTTGAACCGTTGGATGGATTTCAATGCAATTTACAGACAATATAGAAACAAATAAGTAGTTTAAATTAGTATTATGTTAAAAAAAAAATTTCGAAATTTTGACCAAAAAAAAGTCAAAAAAATTTTTTGAATCAATTTTTAGTTGATTTGGCCAGTTTTTTAGATTTTCTGTTATACACGTAACGATTCCTTATGATTTAACCTTTATTTTGAAAAAAAAAAATTTTATGGTGTTTATAATAGTTCTCGAGATATTGCGATTTTAGTGGAAGCGCGCACCGTGAAGTTCGCGGTTACGCAGCGCGGGAGTAGAAAAACGCGCACAGACCTGCAGCAGTCTGCTCCAGTCACTTCATACAGGAACACATAACGCAGCGCAAACCGTGCGTGCGTACGCGAACCGTGCGTGCGCGCTTCCACTAAAATCGCAATATCTCGAGAAGTATTATAGACACCATAAAATTCTTTTTTTCAAAATAAAGGTTAAATCATAAGGAATCGTTACGTGTATAACAGAAAATCTAAAAAACTGGCCAAATCAACTAAAAATTGATTAAAAAAATTGTTTTGACTTTTTTTTGGTCAAAATTTCGAAATTTTTTTTTTAACATAATACTAATTTAAACTACTTATTTGTTTCTATATTGTCTGTAAATTGCATTGAAATCCATCCAACGGTTCAAGAAATATTGATTTTTGAAAAAAACACGGTCCCGATTTTCAACATGGCGTAGATGACTCAATTTTGAAAATGTTTCAAAATTCTTTTAGGCTCGAATGTATCTTACCTAGAACTAATATTTCCCAAAGTTTCAAAGAAATCGAAAGACCACTTGCAAATCTCATATTTTCTGACGGAGTCTTACCCTAATAATAAAAAAAATATAGATAATAATAAAAAAATATAAATAATAATAATAAAAAAAATATAAATAATAATAAAAAATGTAAATAATAATAATAAAAAAAATTTAAATAATAATAAAAAAATATAACCAATAATAAAAGATATATATGTAAATAATAAAAAAAAATATAATATATAAATACTAAAAAAAAATATATATAAATACTAAAAAAAAATATATAAATACTAAAAAAAAATATATAAATAATAATAAAAAATATAAATATTAATAAAAAAATATAATAATAAAAAAATAGTAAGACATTTTTTTTAAATAATAGCTCAACAAGGCCCTTTTTGACTGGCCACTATTTGCATGTGCATATGTATTATATGTTTGTGCGTATATAAATATGTTTGTGTATAATAAGTATGTGCGCACTTCTGCATATGCTATCGATAAATTTATTAATAAAAATATTCCACAATTTCTTCTCACGCAGAGCTAAGATCGCAACAACATGCAAAGTAACTGTGTTGTATTAATTTTTTTTTTTAATCGATTCCCCATTTTTATCCACACAAAAAAGCATATCAAATCGCGTAAAGCAAAAAACGTAACGAAGAAAGCATTCACTTAATTGCCAAACAACAACAACTACACCAAAGTTGCATATTGGCTGGTGATTGCCCAACAAAATCGTCATGAAATGCACTCAAATGCATGTATGTATGTGCATAAATACTGTGCATATGTCCTCTTCACATTCAAATAGTAATTTAATAATAATTTCTTTAATTGTTATGCGCAATTCAGGTAGCCAACCAGTCGACCATCAGCAACACCAAGTTACCACCGCCCCTCTTAACGTCGTCGCATTGTGCAAGTTCCGTTAATTGCCATTGTTGCTTCGTCTAGCTGAAATAGAAAAAAGTACAGAAAAAAACCAAAATGAGTTTATGCTCGTAAAAGCCATCCAAGCAGACATTTGTGGCTAAAGACAAAAAGCAAAAGGTGAAATGCGGTAGTAGAAATGAACGAACGTTGGTATTGGTGAGCTTTAAATGTTTTTGTGCTCACTTAACCTAATGTTGTTTCTTTACTTTTTATTGATTCTATGTTTTACTGCAATATTATCGTTTTTTTTTTGTTTCAATTGCCATTTACTGCTGCCACTGCGCTTCTCTCTGTGCAGTTACGCCCCTTTTATTGCGTCGTCATTCATGGTTTAGTTGTTGTTTGTTGTATATGCGCAAGTATTGAGTGCCACTTTGTGCTGGTGCGAGTGTTGCCACCATTTTAGTGTGACGTAAGGCCAATAATTTTAATTGCTTGCACACTTACGATAACTTCCGGTATAAGGCCGTGTTTGGCATTGTTGAAAAGTTATGGTTTAAGGTGGCTGGGATTCTATCTTGCTTTGCTGTAGGAGAAGTACTCAATACCATACCTACATTGTGGAATACTTATTTCAAATGGTTTTATATGGTAATGGTAATACGATACTTACTTGAATTCACTCTGAACTGGAGCTTTCGCTTTTATAGCACATTTTCGAACAGTCCAAGCAAATGAACAACTCGAAGCAAAGTATTCGATCACCTGTTCGGTGCAAGGATGATAGATTGGATTTACCAGGTTTGGCCATTAGCTATGGTGAAAAATAAAATCGTGCGAGCAACTTCGGCTGCCATGTCACAGGGGTCTCGGCAGCCGATGTCTGCCCGCTCATTTCATACGTATTCACACACTCATCCAATCAGGCGTTCAGACGGTAAGCAATATCGGCGAAGGCTGTTTTGATTTTTTTTGGTATATAACCAACACGAACTCAGTTTGTTTGTAAGCACAGCCCCGGTTTCGTCAGCCTATCAGCTGATTGTGCCAAATTCGCTTAGAGCCGTATAACGGTCTGATATTTGTCACACCTGTAAGCATCTTTTCACCATTTTACTTGAAATTATTTTAGCGTGAGCTTGCGTTTATCGAGCCTTTTCGACTAATTTGATTTTTAAAAGTTGAAGTTTTGAAGTTTTGCAAATTATTTATCCCCAGTGGTAAACTAGAGAAATGCTGACGAATAAAATTGACAATATTTGCTTCTAAAGCTCAAAATTTTCGAATTAATGAGTTTCGGCCGAGTGTCGAGCTATTCGCTCTGCTCGATACCCGGGTAACTGGAGCTCTACTCGAAACACAGCAAATTTTATGAATTTCGCAAAGATGTGGATATAATAAATTAACTGGCTTGGAAAGGTTATGCGGTTATATCTAAACAAAAAATTTAAGCTGAGGCTTGTCTCTATCCTAGAACGTCAATCGACGCCGCCACTTCTCGGTCACAATAACTTCATGACAAATTTTTTCAAAAAAACAAAAACAAATTATTTTTTTTTTATATTTAAATAGATTATACCAAGGGGTACAAAAGGGTAGCTGATGGAGCGTACAGAATCAGATACAATGATGAGATCGATCAGCTGATATCAGGTCAAAACATTGTACGGCTCGCTAAAGCTCAGCGGCTGAGATGGTTTCGACACCTACTCAGGTTGGACGACAGCAGAACTAGGAAAAATACCTTCAACTCTCTTCTTATGGGCAGTAAAAAGCGTGGAAGACCGCCAAGAAGATGGGCGGACTACATCGAAGGGCAGATTTACGCCTTATAAATGTTAGAAGCAGCGAAGCAATGAACCGAGTCAGTCGCATGGAGCGTGATTGTGAGGGAAGCACTGGCTCACCTCGAGCTGTAATTGCTATGAGGAGGATGGTGCCATAAGGGTATTTTAAAAATTTTGAAGATGGTGTATTCTTATTACGCAATAAATTTTTTCGCTCTGCTGTAAACTTTTAATAAAGAAGTTAACAGATTTTGCCGCGGCAGTGACGATTTAAAAGCTGAAAACCAGTTAATAATTTTTAAACCAATATTTCAGATCTTTTGTTTAAAATTTTCTCAATTTTTATTTCGCCAACATTCTTTGCTTAATTAGAAAAAAGTCAATAATTACCTGGGTATGAATTTTTAAATGTTTGAAAGAAGCTAAAACTATTTACTCTCCGACAATTTTAAAAAGAGAATTAAAGTTTTTTTTTTTTTGACAACAGGTAACACAAGGCGAATCAATTAAAGGTGGCATCAGTAGACCAGCTGAAAGCCTCAAAGGGTGCCAATTAGCACTTTGATGGGGTTTAAGACCTATCTAAACCTCTGCCGTTCTATGTGTCCGGCACCCGGTTGCAATGCAACTCCACATCGAGCCAACAAGCTCTGTCCGCATTTGGGTGTTGAACCACAACCACCACGCTGCTCTCTCCAAGGGGCCGTTCTCAAGAACAGGGCTCCTGTTCGCTGTAGTACCAGCTTTAAGTCTCCGGTCAGACTTCGTAGCCAAGTCTACTACCAGTTGAGCTTCCATACAGCTTTGGACTGGTGGCCATACACCAAATGCCACAACAGCATACACAAAAGCTCCGGCTAATCAATTGAACGCCTGAAAATGCCTTCGCCGTCTGAATACTTCACGCGCATATTGACCTAACAATTCAACATTCCGACGGGTGGATACTACACCACTCACATCAGACCGTCCATCGGTCCAACTAATCTCCACACCCGTAAGATTCCTAATGGCTGAGTGCATCGGGCATTCGCAGAGGACATGCATCCAGTCCTCTCTCTTGGCGACTCTCAAACATATTCCTCACTTATAGATAGCTGAGGTAGCTGTTTTACAATAACAACAAATAGTATTTAAGTTAAATTCATTCAGTTTGAAAAGCTTAAATTTGGTTAAGAAGCTGAATTGGCAAGGCAAAAACAATTTTCCTGTTTTAAGGAAATTTCTTGTCTGTCATGAAAAGGCTTGTCATTTTCGGAGGTGGCATAAAACTATAACTTCCTCCATTTGCGGAACAAAATCAAGATAAATAAATAATTGGCTCTTACACCCTTTATTGGGTATTTGGCCGAGTTTCTCTTGTGGCTGCGTCTAATGTTGTTCCATAAGTGGAGGGACCTACAGTTTTAAGTCGACTTCGCATGGCCGATGGTTTTTTTGAGGAGCTTTTTTATTATATATATGTATATAATGCGAAGGAAAAACTCAGAAGCGAATAACTAAGGCTTTAAGACATAAGCTGACACCAGGCTGAGAGTTTACTGGAAGGGTATAACCAAAAGATATTTACTCTAACGAGAAGAAGGAGTCGACCTCTCGACCTGATACGTCAAAACGAAGGTGCATACCTTTAATCTATCTCACCTCCAGAGAAGAACTCGAGAGAACTGGGTTTGTTGAAGAAGTCAAGAAAACGTAATTTCAGGCTGCTGCTAAAACTAAAGAATACTGAAAATATATACAAATTCAATTACAAACTTACATCTTTCTTAGAATATGAGAACATTTTTAAAATAAAAAAAATCGATTTGGAAATTGTTTTCAATCGCTTTTAAAATTTTATTTTCCGAGCAACAAAATCCGCTAAAAAATATTTTTTAATAAAATACGAAGTGTAAAATCTGCGCTAAAAAAGGTATGACTAATAACAATATTCAAATTGGCGACTTCTGCTTTGCACAAAACTTGAGCTCTCAATCTACGATGGTTGAAATTCTGTGAGCAGTGTTTTCTACATGAAACGATACTAAATACCACCACCTCCATCCTCATTTGACCAGCTTCAAATAATTTCGTGACTGACGAAAGCAATCAATATTTTTTTGAAATTGTTCCAGACCTCTAAAAATCTAAAAAAAAAAAAGAAAAAGCTGACCGAGCCTCATTATATTTTCCCCATTCAAATGTAGCTTCTTTTTTTATGTGCTTCTGCATTTTAATCTCGCCAGTGGCAACTCTCGACTTGCTTAACCGCAATTACTGTCACACATTCGGCTCCTCGCCTGAGTGCAAATTGCTGCGAAAGTTCACATGTCAAATCGATTATGGGCGTTCATAAAATATTCGCAATGTGTGTAATTGATTACTGCAACTGTCATCGAATCACTTGATGAGAAACAAACATTATAATTATAAGAAAATGCGACAAAGTGTATGGAGGAGGGTGCAGACAGCGAAAGCACCTCTATCCAGTATATGAAATTATGCAGCAAAAATAAATAAGTGCAAAGTAGCACAAATACATTTTGATATAAATTTTAATTTAATTTCTTTTAATAATCAAGTAAAATTTGACTGTGAGTTGGGAATTTCTAAATAATTTTTGCACATTCGATGATTCTCAGCGCAGCTAAAAAAAAGCAAAGCTGCCATTTAACGCCTTTGTCGAAAATAATCTCTATCACAATTGCTTTTCATCCCATTTTCCTTTTGGACTCTTTGCAATCTGCCATAATCAGCTACTCATTACAGCCAAAACGAACACCACAAGCAGACCTACTTCGGCGTGAGGTCTTTGACAAGCGAATGATTAATATTAAGCCAAAATGTCCAAATGTCATTGCGTCGTCGCCATCGTTGTGTTTGCCCTTTGAACTCAACAGTTTCGAGTTTCGCTTCAACTTTGGCGTCAAGTCGACTTGACTCTGCAGTTCCTCATGGAGATCACTTGTCTATTCGCATTCATTGGCTTGGCTGCATAAACGCCACAAATGGAGAAGCACAAGTTGGTTTTGTTGTTACCGGTTTTTTTTTGTTTTTTGTTTTTTTGTTTTTTATCCGTTTTGTGGCTTTATGTGTTTGCCGACCTGTCAGAGTCACTTTGGTGTCATCGAATTTTTCATTTTATTGATGATGCACCTTTCGGATTTGGAAGTTTTTATGGTAAATGGTAAATGTAAATTTACATGCACGCCGAATCGGTAACTGTGCACCTACTTTCTCTGCTTTCGCCATCTAATGCCATTGCAAGTGCTTGCTGGCCGACATAAGGACTATTTGTCAAACATTCAACACAATATCCATCATTAACCACAAAAAGTCGTAAATGTTGGACAAAGTGTTCGCACTGGCCATTGTCGCTGCCTTTGCATGTCAAAGGATATATTGAGGCACCGCCGATTTCGGTTACCTTTCAATGATCAAAAACACATTTATCTTGTTTTTTTATCTTGTGGTTGCCATCTAATCCATTGTGCAAGTCTGTCTGCTTCCTATGTGGTGGTCCGCACGATTGGCTGAGAGCCTATTGTATTCTTGTTGTTGGCATTTTACCAGCCCAGATAGTTGCTTAGGTGTTTTTAGTTGTTTTGCGCTAAGATTGTGGTCAGTGGACTAGCGTAAGATCCAAGCAATGCAGTGTCAATATTTTGACATAAAGTATTTTTAATTGACTATAAAACGATTAGTGTTGCTATTACGACAAAAAAAACGTAAACTTTCGATGTCATTAGTGCAAAAGCCAAAAAAAAAAAAAGTATTTATATTCATATTTTAGGTGCCGAAAATTAACTAAGAGGACTGAAAGAATAATTGTCTTATAAAATTTTACCTGGTGTGAAATTGATGTGAGCGATTTTAGGCTATAGTTTTGTTAGTGTGTCATGGCAGTTGATCCTGGATTCGCTGCCAAGTGCGGGCATTTTAAACATCCAAAAAGTCTCTAATAGCAAACAGACGCCCCTCGACAGGTCATGACAAACGTTCGACTAAATTTCTGGCATAAATATCATCGTTCGCGCTAAGGTTGCATACCATTTTATGCAACAACAACAATACAGGGTGCCCCAGACCATTCACGTCGCTTGGAATACGGAGAAACAGTCGCTCGAATGGTTGACACTGAACCCAATTTTTGGAAGCAAATTTTAATGACTGACGAGGCACATTTTAGTCTCTCTGGCAGCGTGACTAAACAAAAGTGCCGCAGAAGATCCATGAAACACCATTTCATGACCGGAAAGTAACTGTTTGGGCCGGAATTTGCGCCAAAACCATCATTGGGCCATATTTTTACCGAGAAAACGAAACGGTCGATGGAAACCGATATCGATGGGTGTTGGCTCATTATGTCTGCCCGCAAATGCGTGAGAAAGGTTTAATGTTGAAAACAGTGACCGACGTAAACGCATTACCCTGACAGCTGTTACGATCAAACTAATGAGAACACCAATGAAAATGAAAAATTCCTTCCTTCCGTATGGTAGTATCGTAGATTTTATTGCAGGATTGTTAAAAAATCCCGTAATCTCTTTCAGCTGATTGCTATCTCACCACACAGTGTTGCCAAGCAGTACATTTCGAAATCATTTACAAAATATACTTAGAAAAATTTAAATTTTTATTAAAATAACTTAAAAACACTGTTGAATAATGTTAATTATAGGTAAATGAACTATTTGCATTTGTTGGTTTTTGGCTTTGGTTTATTAAACAATGAAAAATTGTAACTGATAATGCGGATGTGTGAAAAAGTGTATAAGCAAAAATATCAATGGAAACATTGTGTAGATACAACCAAACACATACCCACACCGATGTATTGTGTAAATATGTAACTAAAAGAACGCAGTTGTTCTCTACGGGATGAGATTTGCTCAGTTTTGTGCTCGTTAGGGGCTGCGGTAAGAGACTGCGTACGTCGGTCACTGTTTTCAACATTAGACGATTACTGGTTTCAACAAGATGGCGCGCCATGCCACACTGCGAATGCAACAATTGAATTTCTGCAACGAAAATTCCCGGGACGTCTTGTGTCAAAAAGAGGCGACATCGACTGGCCTCCCAGATCACCTGACCTAACCCCCTCGGACTTCTTTTTCTTTGGTTATCTGAAAAGTAAGGTTACACCAACAAGCCGCAGACTATTGACCAGCTTAAGGCAAACATTCGTGCCGAAATCGACGCTATAAAACCCGAAATGCTTGGCAAGATGATCACAGAAAAAAGATCGCAGTTTGTGGTTCCTAATAAAGGTGGCCACTTCATTTATATTGTATTCAAAAAATGGTTTTAATAAATTGTAAATAACGAAACCAAATAAAAATACCTCACTTATACAAATCTGTTGGCACGAATTTTTTATGTTTTTCAAAAGCAGTATAAACTTTATTGAAATCTACAAAGCGGTTTTTAAGTTACAGTGATCACCAATTAAAAAAACATCCTGACTAGAAATTTTGGTAAGGCGGTGATTAGGCGCAAATAAGGCAGACCACATTCCAAATTTGCGCCTCATAAGACAGCCAAACTAGGCCCAAGTCCCGAAAGGTATCGCCACACATCTGCCTCATTAGGCGCAGGTTCGAAAAACCGAACTTCGGTAATACTACGGATGCCCTTCTACAAATCAGTTAAGGATTTCAATTTATGCCTAAGTGAGACACTGCCACAGATTTTCGTGACCACAACCAAATTTGGTATTGTTCTGGCATGCCAATCTTTGCCTTGCCTAACGTGGGCCTAGTAAGGTAATAGTGAGGCGTGCCTCAGTAAAGCCTGCCTAGTTTGGGCCTAACTGATTTTTCGGCATGCCTCACTATAATTCTAGTCGGGATAGTTTTGAGAAAAAGTTTTGCTATCGATTTATGTTACTTCCACTGTGTCATCTATTCCTGGGCTATATAATGGTTCTTCAGCCGTCATAGCAGCTTCCAAAATATCGATTTGCTGTTGTCTACGTAGCATTCTACCTTTTCGAGTGTTATCCTTAGCGCGCTTATCTGGCACTTTCATATGTCGGTTGCTTGCAGCTGCTGCTAGCTACTCGCTCTCGAACGCTCCGGAACGCCCGAGCACTCTTTGTTAATTGTTGAATAACTCGAAAAGTATTTGTCGGATTCACTTCAAATTTTCACACAATATTTTTAAGATATTATACTTTAAGAAAATGCAAAAAAAAATTGAAAAATTCTGACTACCCCTAACGCCTTAAAATGCACGTAATATGGCAGTTCGTTTGTGAGTGAAAAGTATGTGAGTCCGAAAACATGGCATTTTTAAGCGAAACGTCTTCGCAAGAAGTGTGCAAAAGGTGATCAATTTAGAGGTATCGGAATTTAAATTGAAATGAAATAACGAAAATTCCAAGTGATTAGGCAATCTTTTTTATTTTTGTGTAGAACCATTCCTGACATAAATTTTTTCAAGATAGTCCCTTTCAAATATTCACCGTAAACATCCGTAAACTCTAATTTTAAATGACTCACTGGAGGACTTCGGTCGTTATCTCGTGAATAACTTGGTTAACTAAATGTTGGCTTTCCAAGCCTCAACCGAAGCTGGTTTATCCACAAAGCATTTCGATTTTCCCTAACCATACAACTAAAAGTCCAAAGGTGTGATATCACACGATCTTGTCGGCCAATCCACTGGTCCGAGACGAGAGATACATTTGTCACCGAAACGACGACGCAGTAAATCCATTGTTTCACGGGATGTCTGGCTGTAAGGCAAGTAGCGCCGTCTTGTTGGAACAAAATCTTCTGGACATTACGGGCTGCGATTTCCGACATCAAAAAGTCGTTGGCACCAGCCTCGTCTTTGAAGCAATATGGATCGCTGATTCGTTCAGCCTAATAACGATCGCCTTTCGCCAGGCAAAGATGGCAAACCTCCGAGTGCATTTCTGTCATGAAAAAACTCCTCATAAAAAAATATCTGCCGTTCGGAGTCGGCTTGAAACTGTAAGTCTCTCCATTTGTGCACACACACAAATAGGAGGAGGCGCTCGGCCAAACACCCAAAATGGATGTACGCGCCAATTATATTATATATATATATGTAATGGCTGCTCTTGAATGACTTCGGGTTGCTCTTCAAGGCGTAAGTCTTTTCATGATAAAATGTCAATGTATACTAAACAAAATTATGTATTTAGTTTGACAGCAGTCACGCGTGATCTCTCAAAAGAATCCTATTGGCAAATTTTTAATTTCAGTTTCTTTGCCATAGATTTTTCTCAAAAGAAATGCCCACTAATCAAATATTTTCATAGGTGTCCCAAGGTAAACTCCTATGTTAAAATGATTTTGGGCAATAAATGAAATGAAATGAAAAAAAAGAAATGCCGTAGCGGCAAGCAGGAAAAAAAGTTGGGAAGCCATATCATTTGAATTCGATGGCTGTTGGATGGTATTACTTTCGTTCTTGATCAAAAATTCACGGATAATGATGCCACTCTACGATGGTGCATTATCACGATGCAAAATCCCCCATTGTTTTCTTACATATCCCATCTTTTTTGGCGTGTCTCATAACGCCATAATCGTGTGACCTTCTGACAAGAATTCATGGTGCATAATACCATTTTAAATTCATAAAAAACAATAAGTATAGCATTATTTTTTTACTAAAAATTATATGGTTTGTTTGGTCTTGGTTCATTTGTAGGTCTCCACTCACTCGCTTGATGTCTGGATTGGGTGTCGTACTGTTATGGTAAACAAACGTCTCGTTTCCAGTAATGATGTGTTTCATGAATTTTGGGTCGGATTCAGTTTTGGAAATCATGTCTTTGATGATATCAACGAGGTCCCTTTTTTGGATGAAATTCAGGTCCTTTGGGCTCAACACGACGCAAACCCAAATCACTAGCTACAATGTCCTGAAAGGATCCAATAAGCAATGTTCAAACCCTCTGCAAGCTCTCTGATTTTCTTTCACTTTATTGATGTTTTCATCAGTTTTCGATGTCGAGGGTTTGCCACTACATTCCTCATCCTCAATGGACTCACGATCTCTTCTGAAGCGTTCAGACTACGCGTAAACGGCTGTCGACTGTATTCTTTAGAGTTCACTGCCGAAGCAGTTTCCCAATATTTCTAAGATTTTCGCACCATTGAATCCATTTTTAACGCAAAATTTTTAATTCAGACTCGTTGCAAATTCAAATCCATTTTTAAAACTGTAAAAATCGAAAACACGCGCAGTGGTAGATTTACTCAAGAAGGTGTAACTTTTGCAAATGTCAAGCAATGGCGATAAAATTTTGGTGGGGAAAAAACAAAACAGTAACAAAAAAAAAAAAAAAACAGAAACAGTACTCCAATCAGTTGACTTGGAGCGTCTCCTGGCAGTTGTTCTAAGAACTTTTTGTTGGTGTTAGGTATACCGTAAACTTGCTTTAAAACAAAAAAAAAAAAAAAAAAAAAACACTCAAGTTTAGTCTATTGCGCTCTCCAACCAATTTCGCTCATTGTATTCAAAATTCTTTAAGTTATAATTACAATTTAGATGGAGCTCAAATGAAACTTCAGTCATAGGGATGTAAATAATCAGCGCGGCAGGCAGGGATAAAGCAGCGAAAAATAAAAATGTTGATATGGGGTTTTTATGCCTTCTAACGCTACTGTGCAGCACAAAAAATAGGGGTTTTGATTCTTTGTGTGTATATGTACGTGTGTATGTGTGTTTGAATGTATGCTTGTATGTACGCATGTATGTATGTGGTGAAGACACCTACCATTAAATTGGTAGGCCATCCCCTATTCGCCTTTTAATTGCTCATTTTTATGAAACATGCGCAGAGTCGGCCAACAACAACGCGCACACAGCTACGCACACTCGTCACGAAACAACCACTACATACACACATACACGCACATTTACCCATTTCTTTGCTATCCTGCCTGCACTTTCACATCAGCATCATCTCCTTCTAGCCAATTGGGCTCCCCGTGTGTGTATGTGTGTTTGTGTTTGCGTGTGTGTGTGTGTATCAAGCAACTGCAGCTCACACTGCCTTTGCTGCCAAAGTGGATCCTTTGCTGTCGCTACCGGCGGTGTTGCTGCTGCCGTCGTTGCGTTTATGTTTTTTTGTTTTTTACTCTTGCAGCGGCGCATCTAAAGGCCGTCCATTTTTGTGCTGAGTAATACAGGAGATAGGCGTGGTTAAATGGAATGATTGATTGTATCTTTTTTGTGAGTTTTCTACACGAGCAACACCAGCTTGCGCAGCGGTTTTTGTTCTTGTTGTTGTGGCATCATTACAACGGCGGCAATGCCTTCTGTGCACTGCCGTCGCTAGAGCGCTTTCAAGTTGCACAAGAAGAAAAGGTCGAAAGTAGAGTTGTACATATGTACAACAATGTATGTATGTTGCACTCGTATGTGTGTATATGTAAGCGAATGTGGTTCCAGATCCATTGAATTGGAAATTCTTACATTTTCATTACTAAAAATGGGCAAGAATATGAAGAAAATTCAATTGAAAATGTCATTTGACATTTAGTGCACGACAAAAGGCGACACAAAACATAACAGAAAAGTCAAGCCTTAGAAACGCCAAGCGAACTGCTACATGCGTATAGAAGAGGGAAGTCGGAGTGACTGGCCACTCAATTGGTCTTTCAGTTCTCATTAATGCGTGCCTACTGAGGTAGTTGTGTTTTTTTTTTTCTAGCAACAAAAAATGCTTTCTTCACTTTTTTCTGCTTTGGAAAACAATTTAATTAAGCCATCAACTAAGCTGCCTTGTAACCCAGCTGGGGCCGGCCAGTATTGTCAAAAGCGGTGCATAGGACAAGTGTTGTGTCATGCAGCGTGTGCATGTGACAGTTATACATATACATACATATATATGTGTACATGCATGGATATCTCCGTGCATACGTACATGCAAGCATCTGTTAAAAAAACAAAAAAACAAAAAAAAATATCCCAAACTCTTTCACTCACCTACACATCGCCACATATTTCCATGCCTCGCCGCACCACTCGCTTCCTGCACTTGTTTGATCTGTTTACTTTACTGCTTATGCTGCTATCTAGAAAATATCTTCTGTTCTGCGAATTCCTTCACTGTCTCCCTAACAGATTTTGACATGCAAAGATGGTCTCATCCCACTAATGGATGCGATTATGCCTCGATTATCTTTGGTTTAAACGTCACTGCATTGGTTCTTTTTTGCTAATTGTGCCTTTTAGTTGCTTTTGCAGTTGCATACTCGTACATTCATATGTACCTGATTCTCGTCAGCGGCTACCTGTAAAATGCCAAAAATTCCAACACCGCTCGGCTGCTTTATCTCTTTTTGTCTTTACTCTGCGGTTGTTGCGGCTTAAAACGCCCGCTTTTGTCCATCTGCCACTTGGACGTTTAGTTGTCAGTTACTGTGGCAGCTATTGTTGCTGTTGCTGTTGTTGTTGAGTGTTGTAAGTTGTTGACTTGCGAAAGGATTAAGTGCGCCGGTGCAGCGTTAATAATGCATCATTAACGCTATAATTTCGGATCGAGCGTGAATATGCAAAAATTTCAATTTGAAAATTTTTGCAGAATTTTATGATTTTTTTTTTTTTGTATATTTTTGCATTTCAAAATGTTCTTTGATGAAACAGAGGGATGGCACTAAATTTTGAATGTATGTACATAGTTTTCAGTGTTTTTAGTTGAGTTCTCTTAACCTTGCAAATGAAGAAATATACAGCCGTTGAAAAATACTTAAGAACGATACCCATTCGAGACTTTTTTCAACAAAATCACTTAAGGGTTTTGCATTTGTGGCTTAATTTTATAAATCTAAAATGTTTTCCATTTGTATTCGTTTTTTTTTTTATGTAAGAAAAACATAATTTTTTTTACTTGATCTACAAAAGTTAGTGCTATTCGAAAATCCTTTGAGAAAAATACTTAAGGACGAAGCCAAATAATAGTGAAATCATCAAAAATGCAAGTTATTGTACATTAATGAAAAGGAGTCTATGGAACACTTAATCACCAACTGTGAGGTATTAGGCCGCAGGAGACACAGAATCCTGGAGTCGTACCTACTAGAGGAGAAAGAACTACAATTGCTCCCTCCAAAGGAGCTGATTCGATTCCTCGGTATACTAAATAATTATAATTAAGTAATTAGGGGCGCACAATACATCCATCTGGTCGCAGCGCATATAAGCTTTAGCCTAACCTGCTCAACCATTACCATTACCATATTTTGTTGAAAATCGTGTCTGCTTTATTACTGCGGCACAGCGCCTCTGAATTGACGTTATAAAACCTCTACAACGTTCCACAGGAATGGATTCTGAAGCTGCCTTGGCCTTTTCAAATGATTGATTCCCAAGTTGCCTTGACCTGCTAGCAAATGACTGTTTCAAATTGTGGTATTGTGCGTACTGAGTGCGTTTTTTAAGTCGTTCCAAAGATGTTCGATTGGATTTAAGTTGGCAGTCGAAGATGCCCAATACAGAATAAAGAGCAAATTAGCTTTTTTGCTATACGAGTAGTGTGCTTCAGATCATTGTTTTGTTGAAATTTCCAAATTACCGTTAAATTATCTTCCGAAAAGAGAAAGTCTACGCCAACAGCCCAGGGTCAATTCAAGACCTCAAACACATCTTATTGGAAAACCCTTTATCTGAACGTACTTGACCGCATCCATATCACCTTCAATACGATTAATTGTCCCGACACCGTTCCACGAAAAGCAGCCCCACACCATTATTGAGCCTCCCCCGTGCTCTATGATTGATGAGACGCACTTGGGGTGGAATGAATGAATCTGCAACAACTCCATTTATTTTCGTTTCATCGCTAAATAACATAGAACGCCTCTCTCTGAATGGAGAAGCTCTCGAACAAACTCAATTCAGCTTTGTCGTTGCGATGCTGTTGTCGATGGCTTCTTCTGTGCCAGTCGACCATGAATTCCTGTTACTGCCAATCGAAGCGCAACTGTTCCTTTCGCTTTTGGCTTTTCCAGGTGAACATAAATTTGTTAATTGATGTCAGCAGCACTCTTCCTGGGACCTGTTTTGACAATCTCACAATCTGGCTAAGAGTCTTTCGCGCATCGTTTTTTTCTGGAGATGTTTTTTGCTGCTTTATACTCAGAAAAGTATTTCGAAGCATTAAAAAGCATCGTTTTTGAAACGTTTAATTCTCTTAAAATAGATTATCCGGTCTTTTGCAACTCATGATTGCTTTTCGAAAAGCTAGAATGCAATTTTTCACGTTCCACATTGAATATTGAATCAACTAAAGTGAATCGTTTCAACTAAGTGATGTAGGAATACTCCAAATATTTACTTAGCAGTTACAATATAAAATAGAAAATAATTTACAAAACTTTGGACGAAAACCGAATATTTCTTAAGTATTTTGTTTTCCTTGTTCACTCCTCTCGGGAGCATAGGGCCTCGAAAAGACTCTTCCATCGAAAACGGTTCTGTGCTGTTGTTTTTGCACCGTTCATTGGATGTCGGCATCTGCTAGTTCGCGCAGCATCGACCTTCTCCAAATGTTTTTTGGTCGACCGTACCCTCTGCTCTCTTGCAGGTTCCAGTCCAGTGTCATTCTCGTGATGCTATCTGGTGGTTTTCTGAAGTCTATATCTCACAAAAATATCAGTGATCCTACAAAAACGCAAAAAAACTACGCAAACATTTCCAGAAAAATAGATAAATGAATCCCATCTTTGCTTGGTAAAATTCCAGTTCATACTAAACCGAATGGCACTACGATGTGTTTACTGGGGTATTTTGTATAACAGATTTTTCTACGTCATTTTTCCGTAAATCTGTAAATGCAAATTTAATCTTTCTTATCGTTGGTTGGAAATGCAGCTAGCAAAAATTAATCCAACAACAAACTTTTTTTACATACGTACGTACATACATACACATATTCCCAGGTACATGCAGGTACACCTGTTTTCTGCTCACTTTTTGTTCGCTCTTTTTTTTTGTTTTTTTTTTCTTCTTCATGTACTTAGGCATGCAATTATTTCCTGTACCGATTATACAACTGACAATTTTTACGAAAGACAAATTCATCAGCAATGCAAAATTTTGAATAATCAGTCTAAAACTAAATGTTTTAAAGTAGTCTCAACTGAACAGATTCCCATGGCAACAGTATTTTTTTTCTAATTAAGAATTTAAAAATTATGAAAATTTTAGTGAAAGTGTTGGCTGGTTTTTCCGTGCCCTGCCGAGTACAATGGTAATAAACGCGTTAATAAAAAATGTTGTTTAAAAAATTCAAAAATTGTTGTTTCAAATGTTCAGACGTATAGTCTGCCTCAGAAGAAAAGAACCGTTTTTTTTTTTTCTTGTAACTTCAAGATATATTTCGTTCTGCTTTTTCCTCCGTAATAGTTCCACTCAAGGGCTACGACGCCAGTGCTAACCCAGGTTTTTGTCGTTCGAAGTGACGGTCGAGTGACGACAAAAAAGCAGGATAAAGTGAGCGGGACCCTTCTCTGCGACTACGCCAAGCACGATCAGTTCTTGCTAAAAAAGAAATAAATGTCAACACCATCGAACGTCGACTGAATGAGGCGAACAGTTCCCACCGTCCAACATCATCAAAACCACTGCACTCAGAAAAACATATTGAGAAACAAAAAAACAAGACAATGGCCTCACAGTATTGGACTGGCCTTCCCAGTCGCCAGACGCGAACCCCATTGAAAATGTGTGGGAAATTATGAAAACGCATATTGCTGGAAGGTCAGTCCATGATTTAAAGCAACTCATTCCTCAAGTTCGCAAAATCTAGTCCTGTTGGCGACAAGCTACGCAGAAAAGTTGGTTCAAAGCATGAAAAAGATGCCAACGACAACGATGAAGACTACTTAAAATTTTTTTAAATATATATCTTTTGTACTTCAAGAATAATCGGAACAGCGATTTTTTCTGCCACAGATTGTAAGTCTAGGAGAGCAGCATACTTCGTTATTTCCTTTCGAATGTTTGGTTTTCCTAAAGTTCTCAATTCTCAATATTAACCTAAAATCTTAACTTTACAATAATTGCCCAGCTTTCTTTTACAAAATCCTAGATTACAGTTATTTTACATCCTCCGTTAATTCATTAACCTTTTTAGTCTTTTTATTATAAAATGCTACGGTGAGATGGTTCAGTTTTAAATAAAGGCTGCTTAGAGTCTGATATTATGACTATGGGTTTCTGTTTACTCAAATACTTGGTAACTAAAGTGGCAACTTGCACTTGATTTTCGAAGTTGATTACCGGGACAGGAGAGCATTGGTCAACTTACTTCGACTTTTGGTGTTGAAGCACCACACTTAGCCACTGTGAAATGCTGATATAACGAACTCCAACGTGGCCGTCGGTCCTTGCAGGTCGAATTGAATTTTGTGAAGGTCGGTCGTTGCTGTGCGTCAATTGATAACACAAGATACGCATGTGACACACCGCGAGGTAGAGGCATCCTTGGTATTCATTGGACCAGCATACCTTCGATTTAGCATAAATATTTGGTCGCTAAGAAGATTTCTTCTCGTTGTATACTGCATAATTTGACTACTGCCCAAATGCCCAGAAAAGGACTCATGTCGATTGGTCTAAAAAAAAAGTGGAAGAAATTCAGTTGCGATTGCTCAAAGCACGTCTATGACATCGTAATATGCGGCGAATCTTAGATATATAAGTATATGAGCCTGAAATGAAACATAAATCGACGGTATGGCTATTTCAAGGCGAGTTTAATCCAACAAAAATTGTGCGCGCGGCTCATAGAAACAGAGGCACCTCATAGAACTGGTCTGTCGCAACTGTACTATTAGAGAAACTTAAGACAGTCAATCACTCAGTTGTATGGTACCCAATCATTTGCTTGCCAGAAGTTTTCGGAGAATTGAGGAAAACCAAATCATCCTCGAATCATCCTTCATCCAGACATTCCGAGATCTCACGTATCGGCTCACACAAGAGAGTTTATGAGTACTCAATAGATCGAATTAATTACACCCCTGATTTGGCAACTAACGATTTCTTTGTTCTCGAACATCAAAAATAAAATGCGAGACCAACGTTTTGCAACGCCTGAGAAGCTGTTGATGCCTTTAAATCGCTCGTTTTGGAGTTATCCGCTTCTGAGTGGCAAAAGTGCTTTGAAAATATGTTGAAGCGAATGCAGAAGTGCATTGGCTTCCTAGGAGAATATTTTGAAAAACAATAAAGTCATTTTTAGTACTATTTCACTGTGTTTTCATTATTGGACGCAAAATATAAAAAGCAACTCTCGTGGTGTTGTTGGTTTATAAAAAATTGAAACAATTTGTTTTACTAGTTTCCTAGTCGGTTTAACCCCCCGTTGGACACTTTTTTTAAAAACTTCGGTTGGGCGTCCTTTTTAAAAGGTTACATCCATAAATCGATAGGAAATTAGATTTTATGAAGCCAACTGGAAGCTCAAGTCGTCAGCTACAATAAAAATATGCAAAATTCATATCCAATGTCGAAAAAGTCTGGCCAGACCCAGGTGCCCAATTAAGGGTTAATTTCAACTTATTTCTTACGCTTATCGTAACGCCCAAGTATTTTCTTTTTAGTTTTGTCGATAATGAGTTTTATTTGTACACAACCATTTGTGTAGATCGCTAAAATTAGATTGTAATTTATTTCTTATTTCAACTACGTCTGAAACACTAATCGTTCATTATCAAAGCATCGATAAGTGGAATAGATTGTTCACGCTTATCGACTTCACTTGGCCGAAATTGGCGCGGAGATATTTCGGGAAAGGAAAAACCCGAACCTGTTTTATTTTGATATTACAATAAACTCTCGAACGATCTCCTATACAACAAAAAAAAGAAAGAAATAATAAAAAATAAAAAATATAAAAAAATAAATAAAAAATATAAAAAAAATAAATAAAATATATAAAAAAAATAAATAAGAAATATAAAAAAAATAAATAAGAAATATAAAAAAAAAAATAAATAAAAAAAAATAATAATAATAAATAAATAAAAAAAAAAATCAATAAATACAATTTTAAATAAATAAAAAAATGCAAAAAATTATAAATTAAATTTAAAAAATAAATAAATTAATATTAAATTTAAAAAATAAATATAAAATATAGAAAAAAATAAAATAAAATAGATAAAATATAAATAAATGTAATTTTGAAAAAAAAAATAAAAAACATACAAAAAAAAATAAAAAAAAAATAAAAAATATAAATTAAATTTAAAAAAATTAAATTAAAATAAATTAATTAAAATAATGAATTAAAATTAAATAAAAAAAATAAATAATTAAAAAATATAAAACAAGATACTTATATATAAAAGAAAAAAATGTTTAAGTAAAAAATATATATATAAATGAGAAACAAAATTAAAAAAAAATATGTAAATAAATAGAAAAATATATAAATAAATATAGAAATATTCAAATAAATAAAAATATTTCTATAAATAAAAATATAAATTAATATAAAAACATATAAATAAATAAAAAAACAAATAATTAAACAAAAAAAAACAAATAAATAAAAATATAAAAATAAAAAAGATAAATATAAATATAAATAAAAAATAAATAAATAAAATAAAAAAGAACTAATATAACGATATTTCTACTTTTGCATAACGAAAGAGAATTAATATAACTTAATTTTAGTTTTTTTATTTACCCATTTCGCTCATACTTTGATTATTACTTAATTAATCCCATAATTCCTTTTTCATTATCTCCTCAATGGAATGTTTTCACAAAATCGTGGAATTTCTTCAGACGTGCATACATTTTTTTTGGTAAATACGGATTCGGTCGAATACATCAATTTTTAATGGCTGGCAACCTTTAACTGGCCACTGCCGTGTATATATGGCGCTATGTACATATAATACAAAAATGTGTGCATAATCCGCACATGCCGACACTTGATGTAGACATAACATTTCTATAATTGGAGCCTTCAAATAAATAAGTTCAATTACTTTTCCGAATACATACATACATACTATACATATGTACATCATTTTTAACGAAATTTGCTTCGCACGCTTTAGTATTAATGAAAAGACTGCTGGACGAGGAGCCAATATACCACTTTTTTAAGGCGTAAAAATCAACAACCCAATTCTGTTCTGTTGACAGATATTTATCAAAAGAATTTTACGACATCGCACCTACTGAGTGCCGCATGATTATGGGTGGTAGTGTGGTGGTCCCGTAATTACCGAAATATACAATGCTAAAACCTACTATGTATAGCTTAAGTAATGAATTGTATGTATTTAGAGTAAGAGAGAGAGGCCTGGCACTCTTTCGAGAGGCTTATTAGCAAAGCAAGAAGAGCACGCCATATTCACAACACAAAACTAAAAGTAACAAAAGAGCGTTGCTGATAAGAAATCGCCTTCCGAATTAGTGTTGATATTCCGATGCGAAGCGCCGAACGTACATGTGGTAATTTACGAGAGTACAGTTCGCGGCAGAACAATAGCACCTCAATATGTTTTATCACTTTTGACTATTTTCCTTTTTTTTCTCAAATGTTATTGTTTTTATTTTTATGTTTTTATTTTTTTATTTATTTATTTTTTTTGTGTTTTTTGTTTTTATTATTATTCTTATATAAAAGTGTAGCTCAAAAACATATAAATCCGAATTTTGAACTTTATATATTGTACAATAGTATGTTGCAAATTTTTCTTGTTTTTTTCGAATGTTATATTTTTTGTTTGTTTTTATTTATTTATTATTATTTTTTTATTTTTTTTTTATTTTTTTTTTTTATTTTTGTTTTTATTTTTTATTTTTGTTTTTATTTTTTATTTTTGTTTTTTTTTTTTTATTTTTTTTTATTTTTATTATTTTGTTATATGTTTTTTTTTTGTATAAAAGTATAGCTCATTCCCAACCAAAAGCCATGTAAACCCAAATTTCAAACTTTATATAAAAACTAGAAGAATTCCAAAATTTTTTTTATCAAAATTGTCAAATCTTTTGTTTATTATTCAGTTGTTTATGCCAAATCATCATGGCAAGTTATACGATTGAACAGCACGTTCAAATGATAAAACTTTATTATCAAAATGAGTGTTCATTAACGCAAACGTTCCGCGCATTGCGCCCATTTTTCGGTAGACGTGGTGGCCCTTCCAATTTCTTATGACCCATATTGAACCATATGGACCTAGACGACATGTGGTTCCAGCAGGACGGCGCTACGTGCCGCACAGCAAACGCCATTTTATTCCATTTCAACATCTACCCGCCCTTATTGAAAAACCCTTTAGTTGTGGATCCCTTGCTTTATGTTCCAGTTTGTTCTTCAAATAATAGGATTTGTGCAAGTCTGAACAATAGCCATTCGTTTATGCAATAATAATTAATAATTGGTGCGCACACTTCTGTTAGGAGTTTGGCGAAGCTCCTCCTCCTATTTGTGATGGGTGTCTTGGTGTTTTTCCACAAATGGAGGGACCTACAGTTTTAAGCTGATTCCGAACGTCAAAAGGTTTATTTTAAGGAACTTTTTTTCATGGCAGAAATACACTCGGAGGTTTGCCATTGTGTGCCTTTTTCTATTATTTGGCTGTTTCCTTCACGGAGATTTGAAGCTACGCACTCTCAAATGGTAGTTACTCACCAACCCATTTGGCTACGGCGACCGCCTCTTACAAGAAATTTTACTAACTAAACATAAACGCGATACGCGCCATTGGTGCCCTCTGGCTCGGCACGGACTTTGCAAATGACACTCGTAGCTTATTTAATTTTAGTGTGTTGATGTGCAACCTTGAAATTACTATCCGTTCAATTTTATAAATTCTTTCTTTTCTCCATCAAATGTACAAACCTTTTTTAGACTTAATTTGTTGAATTTTTACATAAAGTTTGAAATTTGGATTTATATGGTTTTTGTCAAGCACTGAGCTATGCTTCTCTAAATAAAAAGATACTCAAAAGTGATCGAAATGTTGAGGTACTCCCATATGTCGCCGTCTGTAAATGCGTCACACAAATCGCGCTGCCTCTTTGGTGAATGCTTATCAGTAGCCAGCAGTTATAAAACTAAGTATGTAGAGAGCAATAATAATAACACAAAAAAAACGTATCTTCATAAATGAAAATTATACTTCGTAGCCGAGTCTGGCTATCAGCAGATAGACAAAATCAAAGAAAGCTAGAAACAAAAATATTACTAAGAAAAAGAGTAATTTTGTAAAGAGCCAATGTCGTAGAAAGACGTTTTCAGCGTGCACAGAGAAAGCAAAAAACGAAATTTTTAAATTGCAAAAACGCAATCATAAACACTCAGGACAGTAGACTTATTTCCAAAGTTTTAGATCAAGTGAAAGCCTAACAATCGCAGAAAATAGTGAAAAGTGAAACATTTTCATTTGCAGAATTCTTATAAAATAACGTACTCCCAATCATCTCAAATGCGGGCATACATAAACAAAGTGAGTTATTTAATGAAATATTTTGTGACAAAGAACCAAACAATTGCAAACAACTTGACTCGTTCACCGCTGCTTTTAATCCAGTCGATTCGCAAATCGGCATGGAATATTCCTAAATTTCATAAATTCATAGGACCATTCATATACTAGAAACATACACACATACATACATACATAATGCTTTTGCTTTTTGCGCTACGACGTGTACTCAAACTTCCACCTACTACGTTCAATTGCAGGAGAGCGAAATTGTCGATGTGCTGTGGAAGCAAGATGTCGATCTGGGTTATACATTGACACCACCGCATCTGCTAAACGCAACTGGCAATAATAGTAGCAGTAGTGGTACAACAGGCGTATTGGTTTCTGATGACGACATTGAGAAGTTGAAAGCATTGAAAGAGCTTAAATTAGATAAGGTAAGTGATAGTGAGTGGCGCCAACAACGAGAACATTAGAAAAGCATGAGATCGACGAGTGCTTAGTTGAGGCACAGTTATGCTCTTTGATAAATTTACTGCACAAGCGGCGTAAGAGCGCGGGATTTCCAATAGCAACAACAGTAGCACCAGCTGATTACAGGTAGAAGACCGCTTAGGTGTAAAAGCCAATTTCACAACAGGTGAAATTGCGCTTCTTTTTTTGGCTACAGTGGTGTAGGGGAATATCTTAAGCGCTCTCTGAAAAAAAAAATACTCGTTGCAAATTTTATAGGTGGCTTGCGACTTTAAAGCTGAGGTATTTTTTTGTACCTCCTAACCCGACTGTGATGTGGTGGAAAATAATTTAAGTTGGAACTGTGGTGTGGTGTAAACTTGTATAGCAATCTAAGGTGGCGCAAAACTAATCATCCTATTGTGAGATTTATAATTTTTGCAAATGGCGTCGCATGTCAATCAAATTTCACGACTGCGCAGTGTACAAGCAGACAGGGAATGGAGGGCGTAAAGATTACAATATTCCGTTGCCCAAAATAATTACACCTAATTCTCTGTTTAAACATTAAAAAAAAAAGTTAAAAAAATATATTTTTTTGCACAAATTTGATTTAAAACGAGTTAAAAAAAGAAACAAATATTTTTTTACACGAATGTGATTTAACACAAGTTAAAAAAAAATTATTTACACGAATTTGATTTAACACAAGTTAAAAAGAAGAAAAAAAATTTTTTGCACAAATTTGATTTATTATCAGTTAAAAAGAAAAAAATGCATATTTTGCACAAATTTGATTTAACACAAGTTAAAAGAAAAAAATTCGTTTTTACACCAATCGTTTTGTTTTAACACGATTTTCAATATTTTATAAATTTGGCTTGAATCTCATTCATAAAGCAAATAGAGTGAGATTTTTCTTCGCATGCACGAAGGGTTTAAATTAAAATGTGTAAGCACGAAATAAACGCTTAAGTGATAGGTAGGTAGGTAAGATGGCAAGAGCACCCCAGGTACACTTCAAGTAGTGATACCATAATGTGGACCACTACCTGTGAAAACATTAAGAGAAAAAACCATCTACAGCCATCCAGTGCTGTTGATGTAGTGGAGGAGAGAAAAGGGATCTAGGCTGGAGAATTTCTTCAAGTCATCCTCAAAGGCGCTTAAGTGGACTCTAAGAAGAATTTTTCAATATTAATTTCACCTAATTCTCTTTACACGAATTTTTTTACACGAATTTTTTGTACACGAATTTTTTTATCTTCTAAAAAGGGAATAAGGTGCATTATTTTTTTATTTAATAAAAAAGTCACTTAGAAACATAAATGGATGATTAATTTTGCGCCACCTTGTATGACAATGTTAAGGTATAATAGAAAAATTTGAGCATGCAGCATAGCTAGTCAAATGTACGCATTTTCAAATAAAATCATTTTTTTAGTGAAGGCAGCGCCTCATCATCCAACCACTTGAAATTAATCTCGATGAATTTTTATGCTGGTTGTAAAGTTTGAAATATGTTTGAGCTAAAAAATATTAAAGTTAAGATTTTAAATTTTAAAACAGAAAATTCATTATTTCTTTCTGCAATCGACAGTACCTATATCAAATTAACACTTTTTCCTCGTACAAAGCCACATTATATGAAAGCAAAATTTGATAAGGGAGGAAAGCTTTAGTAAAAGAGACCAGTAAACTAACCCAATCACGACAGAAAAAGATTGGCTCTTTCGCGGCCATTTATGTGAACATAGACATGCTCACTTAACTACCGAGTCAGCTACGTATTTGAAAGATTATTAAAATTTTAGGTCTTCGTACGTTCTCGTCAATAAATTTCAAAGTTCGAAAAAAGTTGAAAAATTAGTTCGAGGAAAAAGAAATTCATTATTTTCACGTAACATTTTTGCGAAAGTGATTTAAAACTGTTTTATGGACGATCTTCAGCGTCTGGGCGATGTTACCACTACTAACATGTCGTACTTGCTAGTTTGACCCGACACGAAAAAAAAAAAACATGCCTGTCAATTTCGATTATTTCTGTGATCTTATCGACTTTTTCGATCTTATTGACATTTTCTTTAACGAAATGCCTGAACGAAATCGATGAAGCCAAGATTGCCCGTAATTGGCCGTTGCAGTATCGGCACCATTAAAAATTTCAGCGGTTTTATGGTTGATTTTTAGCTCTTGGACGATGCTAACAACGGGCCAACTTCCATCATTTCTGTGATTTTATAGGCATTTTCTTTAATATCAAAAATGCCCGAACGGAAACGACGAAACCAAAATTGCACGTAAACACCATTCACCATTTCGAGGACCTGGCTTTCAAATGCTCCGCCTTTATCTAAGAAAAACTGTAAAATGTATGGAATTTTCTCATTGTTGACTTCCATTGTTAACAGCCTGTAACTCAAAACTGAATGGAACAAACAAAAAACAGCAAAAGAATTTTTTTAGTGTCGAATGTCCCCTTGACAAGGCGCACAAACTTTAAATTGTTTAATCGATGCGTTACGAGATGCCTACCGTAAAAATTATGGATTTCTTTTTCCCCAAACTCAAATTGCTGTATTAGTAGGTAATAAATTTCTCATCTACTGAAAACTTTCTTCATCATACGAGTACACGAGTTATATGATTTAAAAATGTTATGCTCTAGAATATGCCATACCACATCAGGGTTAAGACTAATGTACCCGTACGTACTTTGCTTTGTATGGGATTGCAAAGAAACATTTATTTTTGAGAACGCTCTGAGATTAGTATATAAATTGTACGCACCCAAAAATGAAAATTCTCTTAAATCTTTTATTGCTCTAAGCCTAGATCCAACATGTGATGCTCCGACACATACACACACGATGTAGGTAAACATCGTTGAGCGAAAAATGCGATAGATCGTTGATCATCACATGCAAACCGCGCTCAAATTGAAGATAATACGTTTTTAATACATAAAAATCAAAATGAATAAAATACAGAGATTTGATTTTAGTTGTAAATAAGTAGCATTTGAAGTGAGTGTAGCCATAGAGACACATAGAGGATTTTGCAAGGATGTGTTGGTTTGAGCCAATTTTGAAGGGATTTGTGAAGAAATCACGCAATCTTCTCAAGACAACGAAGGCAAAATATTTTATCTATACGCAAAAAGGACGCACCTATGTTTTGAAGCGCAAGGTGAAAGAGGATACCTGTGTAAAGAAATGTTTTACAGAGCCAACAGCAGACTCGCGACATTAATTTTTTTTTCTGTTTTTTCTTTTGATTTTTTTTTTACAATTCTCTTATGCATATTTTTGTGTTTTATAATAATATACTAAAACGATTGTTGTTGTTATATAGCCAAGCTTTGAGGACAAAGATGCGGCAGTATCCGATATTGATGATGAATGGGCTGGCATACCTTTTACGGTGGATAATGAAACTGGTAAGTGATATAATTAATATTCCAAAATATTCCTTATTTGTGGTGAAATTTGCCGAATGCTACCGAGTAACATCGTGTATATGTATGATATGAATGTGACGAAGTCTGTGATTGACGACAGGCAGGTAGTGCGCAATTAGGCGAGGGGATATATATACATACATATGTACATGTGGCTCATTCATCTTGAAAAGGCTCATAATTAAAACAAAAATTATTTTAGATAAATATTAGAAATGACCACAAGCGCTGTGATTTTATGCTATGTGGAGAAAAATCGAAGAAGAAGAAGATTAAATGGAAATACACAAGCATTTACTTTTACACGGTGAGACGTATGTGTATATGTATATGTGTACATATATATACATATATACCCTTTTTTTGGTGTTTGGCCAAGTTCCTTCTTCTTTTTGCGGCATGCGTCTTGTTGTTGTTCCACAAATGGAGAGCAGACATAGTAAATTGTAAACTTTAAACTTAAACGTTTTAATCGACATTTCGGTTTTTTGGGTTACGACACTATTGAAGTAAATGAGTGATATGTACATACATACATATATATTTCCATGGGTCAAGTAAATGAAGCAATTAGAAGTATATTTACAAATTTTTTATTGTACTTTGGAGATGCAGAAAAATGTAGTTAAATTAATGTAAATTTTTTTCTTTTTTAATACTAGAATGAGTAATCATCAAAATGTTGTATATTTTACTTGTAGCATATTTGCAATACAAGGTGTGTTCAAAAAGTATCGCGAATTTTGAATTTTCGCAGGTTACGTATATTCGAATTTCGATTTTTTTGTGGCGATATGTTGGTACTCATGTCTCTCACCCATGCCGACTAGTTCGGCCATTTTGAATGTTCAGTTAATTGTTGACAGCTGCTTTGCTTGCACGTGGTTCGGCTCATCTTTTCGCTCGATTTTTACCTATTCAAAAAGATGGAGTAAAGAACTTGTATCAAATTTTGTATTGAAAACGAAATTAAGTGCGCGGATGCATTCCGAATGTTGACTGTGGCTCATACGGAGAAGCTACTTTGGACCAAAGCAACGTTTATCGGTGGTACAAAATGTTCTCAGAAGGTCGAGAAGATGTGAACGACAAAAAGCGTCGCCGAAAGCCGGACGCCCGAGCACTTCAACAACAGTCGAAAAAATGTATGAAGTGAAGAAAATGGTTTTGGCCAATTGTCGAATCACCATTAGAGAAGTTGCTGAGCTCCTAGACATATCGATTGGCTCGTGCCATTCGATTTTTTTCGTACCAAAACTGCTCAATTTCGACCAAAAGCAGCATCACATGAACATTGCTAATGAGATGTTGGACTCTGTCCGCGACTACCCAAATTTGCTCCAGAGGGTCATAACAGGTGACGAATCGTGAGTTTATGGTTATGATGTGAAAACCAAAGCTCAATCATCTCAATGGAAGCTGCCGCACGAACCAAGACCGAAAAAAGGGCGCCAAGTTCGGTCGAATGTAAAAGTTTTGCTTTCCGTTTTCTTCGATTGCAGGGACGTTGTGCATCGTGAGTTCTTGCCACAGGGTAAAACGGTCAATAAGGAATATTATCTGCAAGTTATGCGCAATTTTCTCGAAGTAATCCGCCAGAAACGCCCGGATTTGGGGAAGAACAAAAATTGGCGCTTGCATCACGATAACGCCCCTGCTCACACGTCGTTGCTTGTGCGCAACTTTTTGGCCAAAAACAATACACTAATGATGCCACAGCCACCGTATTCCCCAGATCTGGCACCCTGAGACTTTTTCTTGTTCCTGAAACTGAAGAGGCCCATGAAAGGACGACGCTACGCTACGATTGACGAGA